>NC_086452.1:367335181-367984310 GCF_028390025.1 Pseudophryne corroboree
CGATATTTGGCAATTGCCTTGCCTGATTGTACTTCTGAATAAGCCTACACAATAGGTTTTTTGAAAGCCTTAAAAAGAAATACAAGTTTTGCAACTTTGTCAGTACCCAAGCGGTTTCTCTGTTTTGACTGCACCAAACCAAGGGGGTTATTCAGGTTTGTTAGCAATCCGAAAAAGTTAGCAATTGGGCCAAACCATGTTGCACTGCAGGGAGATCATGTGATCTCCCAGCGCCGCCGCCCCTGCAGCGTCACCAACCCAGCAATATGCCGGGTTGGTAAGTGCAGTGGGAAAGGGGGCTCTGATGCGGGTCGCAGCTGAGTAGCACCCGTGTCAGGCTCCCGGCTGCGACCCGCATTTTTAGTGGAAAAGGGGTATAAATCTCTCTGCACATGTTACATCAGTAACTTGGGTCCATCAAGTAAGAAAGAAATTGTGCCCGTCCCAATGCTTGATTATAGCGGTCTAAAAATTTCTTCATGATTGTTTTTTCCTGATTTAATTCTTTCAAACTATCCTCTAATTCTTTCCACACATGTACAGCAGTGGGAAAAAATAAATAATGTGATTGAAATCAATGTGTTTTAAAAAGAAAAAACATCATGTGATTTAAATCAGCACATCCTGGTAGAATGATGAGCATCTTGTGATATGGGAGTTATCCGTATTTATGTTTAGTGGTCTCGTCATGCAAACAGTCTGTGTAAGGAAAGCAACAGAGATATAACTGAACATGGTGAATCAGAAGAATAAAGGTGTGTTTTACTTATTTTGCAGCTGTGTTGGTGTGGACGAAGATGAAGCACCTGATATTGATATCTACCACTGTCCGAACTGTGAAAAAACCCATGGGAAGTCTACATGTGAGTACCCATCACTTATGCTGTCTGTACAATAGAAACAAATTAACATAGGAAACTGCTGGCCATTTACCAATGTCCGGGTTAATGAACACAGCCTCTCAATTGAATATTGTAGCACTAGATTCAGATTTGTCCTATTAGGCCCAGAAAAGTCATTACAAATTGCTGTGATCTTTAGTGAGCGGGGAATGAGTAATGAGTTCTTGTGAGGTCACTAATGGTGGAAAGAAAAGTAAAAATGATATCTTCATTCCCGTGCAGGTAGTCTGTGATTCAGCATGAACATACCAGTACATATAAAAGCCAATGCTAGCCTTGTCTGTTTCATTCATGTCATTGTGTGATAATGGGATAAAACATTTGTCGCTGATGTTCCTGCTGTTGCAGAATATGTTTGCACGTTGTCCTTAGATTTTCTCACTTTTTCCTCTAAGGTTTATTGGTTCATACTGAGATTTATAAGAAAGGCCGGCATAGACTCAATGTTAATTATCCTGTGTGTCCGTGTACTTTGGTTCATACTGAGATTTATAAGAAAGGCCGGCATAGACTCAATGTTAATTATCCTGTGTGTCCATGTACCAGGGATGTACAAAATTAAGTATAGTTCAGGTACCAGTCTGTCAATTCTAGAAGATTTTTAATGGGCCTGAGAAGATGTGTATCCATTGGCTTGAACAAAAATAATTTGAAAACGTTAAGAGCCGGCAAACAAAATCTTTTATTTTAATGGGTTTTATTATTTTTTCGCTGTTTTTGCTGATATTGGCCCCCATTCCGAGTTGATCGCTCGCTAGCTGCCTTTAGCAGCATTGCAAACGCTAGGCCGCCGCCCTCTGGGAGTGTATCTTAGCTTAGCAGAAGTGCGAACGAAAGGTTAGCAGAACTGCTCGAAATTCTTTTCCTGCAGTTTCTGAGTAGCTCCAGACCTACTCCTAGATTGCGATCACCTCAGTCCGTTTAGTTCCTGCTTCGACGTCACAAACACGCCCTGCGTTCGGCCAGCTACGCCTACGTTTCGCCAGCCACTCCTGCGTTTTTATCCGACACTCCTGCGTTTTTACACACACTCCCCGAAAACGGTCAGTTACCACCCAGAAACACCCACTTCCTGTCAATAACTCTGCGGCCAGCAGTGCGACTGTAAAGCGTCGCTACAACTTGTGTGAAACTGCATAGTCTCTTGTGAAAGTACGTCGCGCGTGCGCACTGCGCCCCGCGCCCCATATGCATGCGCAGAAGTGCCGCTTTTTTTACTAATCGCCGCGATGCGAACAAAAACAGCTAGCGATCAACTCGGAATGAGGGCCCTTGTCAGTGCTGCTTCTTAACTTTTTTAATTAATTAGTATGCCATACAGCTATGGAGGTAATTCAGACCTGATTGCTGTTGTGCAAATTCGCAAGGCGGCCGATTATCAATAGACTGCGCATGCGCACAGACCGTAGAGCGCACACGCGAGGCCAAACGGCAATAAAATCCAGCATCTTTTTTGAGCGCTAGACATACACAAGTTAATTGACAGGAAGCGGCCGTTTGTGGGTGGTAATTGGGCGTTTTCTGGGAGTGTCAGTAAAAACGCAGGCGTTCCCAAGCGTTTTCAGGGAGCGTGTGTGACGTCAGCCTAGCGCCCCGAACAGCCTGTTTCTATCGCACTGTAGGACTAGGTCCTGGGCTACGCAGAGACTGGAAAAACATTCGATGGTGAGTGAGTTGCGAATGGATTTGCAGCTGACCGGCGTTTGCAAAGCTTTTCACACGGCGTACGCAGACTTGCACGGGGCAGGTATTCACTCTGTCCGGGCAGCGACTTTCTGATCGCAAACCTCTGCAAATTCTCAGAGGAGCGATCAGGTCTGGATTAGGCCCTATGTTGATTATTATGATATTGTGCAATTCCATGGATATAGAGCCTTAATATAGACTTAGGACCTGGTTCGGAGATGGACGCAGATCACTGCATACGCAGTTAAGGTTGATCCCAGGCTGCTTTCAGACGGTCTGCCACCATTTTTATAATTGGCGCGGCTGCATGTGATGTCACAGCCGCCCCCCGAAAACACTCCTGGCATGCCCCCTTAGTGCCCTTCTTGTCCGCGAAACACTGCATTGATGACCCCCACCGGCAAGGTGCAGAGTCGCACACTGCAGCCGGTGCAAGTGCACAGACCACCTGAATGCACCCGCCGCGTACAGATGTGTGGCTGTGTTTGGCTTTGAATTACCCCTTTAGAGCCTTTGACATAAAAGTCAACAGAGGCACCCGGTGCTAAAAAAGGCGAGAGCAAAAAAAGGATTAAAATTTAAATGTAATTAATATCCCAATCATAAAAATATTGATAAATATAACACAGCTACAATTAGCATATATGCATATGCTTCCTACAAAATAGACAAATACATAAAAGAATAACAGCATGTAAAATCACGATAAATAATTCTGATGCTCCCACAAGTCCATATAAATCACGCTCTTAATGAGCAAAGTTATGGTACATATCTGTCCAATTAGATTATATCCACTGGTAGACTTCAATTAATACTGTACTTCTAATATAAAGATGGGCCAGCTTGATATTTAAAGCGGATCTCCTTAGTGCACTACTAACCACTGAACTGGCAACACACCACACACACACACACACACACACACACACACACACACACACACACACACACACACACACACACACTCACTCACTCACTCACTCACTCACTCACTCACTCACTCACCACTCAGAAATTGTATGTTTTCCTTATGATTGAATTACATCAAGAACATATATTTCGAACTTATCCAAAATTATTTAATAATAATAAAACAAATTCTTTAACATTTGTAAAATACCTTTTAAAAAAACCAAAACCCCCCCCCCATCAGAACATCACCATCAGTACATCTGTAGCATCGCAGCTTTGATTTCCCCAGCGGATGCAGCCACCAGGTACACACTAAGGGGCTGAGGGGAAAGTTCATTTACATTGGCTAGTTGTCTGTTCCTCTGTGCAGCCGCCGGGTGAGGGGTCCTGCTGTGGTGACCGATCAGCAATGACCGGCAGTATGGCAGACACTGGGGGAGAGTGCAGTGATGCAGAGGGACTGGGAGGAGAAATAGGTCTGGTTCAGAATGTACGCTAATGTATTCACAGCTATCGTCCCGTACCCAGCGGCTGTGCGAAAATATGCAAATGTTGCAGCTGCATGGATTTGTATAGAGACGGCCACCGGTGGCTTTGCAGTACAAATGAGTTATTTGTCTTTTGTATAATCATTTATGTCCACATTGCCGGACTCTGATTATTGTGAATCCATCGAGTAGTTACCATTTTACGGCCAAGATTTATCAAGAATTGGAGAGTGATAAATTGCACGGTGATAAAGTACCAATCAATCAGCTTCTGTCATTTTTCAAACACAGCCTGTAACATGGTAGTTGAGAGCTGATTGGTTGGTTGATAAATCTGGGCACAAACTGCTGTAAAATTGGGCTGTGCACAACCCTGTGATAAAGCTCAGCCAAAGCCAAAGGCTGTGCGTGGTGACCTTTGCTTGTCATGCCTATTGTCACAAGTGGTATATTTACATGAAAGTAGCAAGAAAAGTGGCTCCTGACACTGGATATGTCTGGGAATAAAATAATTTCCTTCCAGACTCGTAGTGGAATTACTTATCTACTCAACCAATTCTTGTAATTTCTTATTGTCTACAAGGTCATCTGCAGAACTGGAGAGTGTCACTCACAATATTATGTCATATATGTCAGCAGATTATGACAATCCTTCACGATGTTCAGATTGCTTTTTTCCTATTTATACTTTTTGTATGTTTTAATGAATATCTAGCAAGCTCTCCAAACAGTCCAAGGACAGTCTCCTCTATCTTATTCTCTATAGACACAGGCAAGATCGTAATACACTTATCTTACTGAATTAAGATTCTGATCATGCGCCGACATCACTCAAACTATGTCAAACAATTCATTACGGACTTAATAATTATAAATGAATAATGACAAGCAGAAAATGTTTTAGATTAATTTCATTTTGCTGCCGCATCTCAGGTTGGAGACCTTTGTATGCTCACCTGAATTACTGTTGCAAGGGATAATAAAGATATATATTTTTTAATCAATTTGCTATTTATCTATTTTATTGACTTTTTCATCCGGAACCAAAATTCTGCCTCATAGGGGCACATTAATCTATAAATATTTGTGACTCAACAGCACGCATTACTTGTTCACACTCAAAATTACAGGACTTTATCCGGGCTTCACCCACTCTGTGGAATGCCCTCCCACGCACAGTAAGACTCGCCTCTAGTCTCCAAACCTTTAAATGTTCCCTGAAAACTCACCTCTTCAGACAAGCCTATCAAATTCCAGACCCACCCACATAACCTTCAGTGCTTCCCTATCTAATTACATCCTCTGTAGAGTATTCATAACATCACATATCTTGTCTTTCTTTAGTCTCACACCCTCCTGACACTTGGCCAACTTTGTGGGGTATCATCATACAACCCATTAAGAACCTAGCAATCTGGTGGACCATTATGCAATAGGTAGCATCTATCCTTGTGTATCTATGCCTATTTCCCTATAGATTGTAAGCTTGCGAGCAGGGCCTTCCTACCTCTATGTCTGTTTGTTTTTACCCAGTTTTGTTCTATTACTGTTGTTCTAATTGTAAAGCGCAACGGAATATGCTGCGCTATATAAGAAACTGTTAATAAATAAATAAATAAATATTTACTATCACCCCATGTATGAAGGAGGGATTACAGAAGATATCTCTGATAACTGCAGCAGTCCCTCCATTAAGACAGCAGCCGCAACCCCGATAGGTTTCTCTGTGGATGCGATGCTGTCAGATTTAGTATTTTAGTGTGCAGTCATTGTTATCACATGCTGAGCACATTTACATCAAACTAATGCAAATGAACTTATCTGCCCCTCACCTCACCATCCCGTCTCTCCTCATAGCCCAGTGTATTACTAATGATCCCTCTGCCAGCCCTCTTCACTCTGCACTGTCCTCTTCTTCTGTTTTTTCCTGTTCCATGACCCTAGTTACTGTTCTTCCAGCCACTTTGTGCGTGTTTATCCTCCATACTGCCCTCTCAATTTCTGTATTGCTACATTATGAATTTTCATGTCTAAATGTTCCATTCCTCCTTGTACTTCTCCTAATCATGTGGCCTTGTAACTGTATTCCCTGTTCTATCTTGTCTTGCCTTTCACCTTCATAGACTCTACTGTCCTTCCCCACCTCCATCCTACCCTGCCATGTATGTCACACGTTTCCATATACAGTATCTTTGTCTTGTGTGACTGTTTTGTCTAGTTTTATAATGCTTTGTTGGCCTTGTTTACAGATCTCCTGCACCGTCTTCTCCTTTCCGGCTTTGTTTGCTCAGCTGTTGTCTGTCTCTTATGCGTCTTCTTTTTTTTATTTGATCTTTATTCCTTTCTGAATGATTTGGTGAATTCTTTCTGAATGCAGCTTGTTTTCCTGCTTTGCATGACTGTTATTCTATCTGCGTTACATCAAAGCTTCTTCTGCATGCCATCCATAATACAACGATCATCAAATGGAATGGCCCTATATAGTACTACACTAAGCTAAGGGACCCCTAGAGGCCCAAATACTAAACTAGAGTCTGCACAGGCTACAGAAGCTATGGAAGGGACAGCGTATTAACAAAAGATGATGATAGTAAAGCTTGTATTGCTTGGATCAAATATGAAAATGTCCTTGTTGTCCTCTCTGATATTGTCCTGATCCTGGTGGATTGAGATCAGGTGTGTTCTTGTGGTAATTACTGTTTGTATTCACTTGTTTCATTGCTTTGTGTAGCGTTACTGGGCATATGTCTCTCTGTGGGCCTCGGATGAATGCTGTTTGCTGTTATCTGTTTACCAGTTGGCTTTATAAAGCTAGTATGGTCGTGTTGTTATTCTGCCCTTTCCATTATTGTCATTAGCTAATTTTCTCATCTGCTCTGCTTCCTACTATTGTCCTGGGTCTGACTATATATGTTCTGACTATTGTCTGGCGCTTTATTGAAGACCTTTCCCTATTGCTCACTCTCACGTTCTCTCTGTCAATCTCCTGCACTCTCTCCCTCCCTCTCTCTTGCTTTACAGGTCACACCCTCCCCATTCATTACTCTATATCAGATTCTTTAGCACTGTGCCCTTCGTGAATGGTTTCCTATTTGGTTTAGTCACTAGAAGTTGTGCTACAACACTTGATTATACAAGGAAGGGATCCTGGGGTGCACATCGGTAATAAGAGGTGCGACCCTGCAGAGACCTTTCAGTACTGCATACAGAGACAATGTTGCAGGTGCACAATTCAAACACTACCAACTGATGAATTATAATGGTATCCGGTCTCTAGGTCGACAGTAACTAGGTCGACCACTATTGGTCGACAGGGTTTCTAGGTCAACAGGGTCTCTAGGTCGACATGTTCTAGGTCGACAGGTCAAAAGGTTGACATGAGTTTTTCAAAAATTTATTTTTTTGAACTTTTTCATACTTAACGATCCACGCGGACTACGATTGGGAATTATAACCTGTACCGAGCACGATTGGGAATAGTAACCTGTACCGACCGCAGCGAGGCACTTTGCCCGAAACATGGGGCGCGACCATGGTGCACTAATTGGGGTTCCCGGTCACTGTACGGAGAAAACGACACGAAAAAACATAAAAACTCATGTCAACCTTTTGACGTGTCGACATACGGACCCTGTCGACCTAGCCTCCCTGTTGACCAATAGTGGTCGACCTAGTTACTGTCGACCCTCCATACCACACTGTCACGATCCTGGTATCTGGACGCCATTATTTACCTTTCAGGTGTCTCCTGAGGCTAGCTCAGCGTCCTAGGCCCGGTTCCCAGCTGTGTTGCTAGCATTCATATGTCATGTCTCATCTCTGCTGGTCCGTGGATATTGTCCTTCCAGTGCCCGGGCGACTGGCATGGCGTCACCAGCCGGCGGGGCCTCGGGCATCGTCTGTGTATTCTCAATGCATTACAGGTTATGTGGCACTCCTCATCTACTGCGGCCGCGGCCGTCCGCGCTGGAGGTCTGAGACGCAAGTCGGCGTTCTTTGTGTTCACCGCCGCGATTACGGAGGAATCTCCATGTGGTGTTACAAACAAGGTTTCCCTCCACTGGCCGGTATGGGCACAGCCATCTTAGTTCTAGTCACATGATCCTGTCCTCCAATCCATAGCTCCGCTGAAGTCTGCCTAATTGCTCATCCAATCCCTGCATACCTAAGGGTATAAAGGGATTGAGCCTGAACCAGGAAATCGTCAGTGCTTTGGTTGTCAAACCTTATTTCCAGTCTCTCTCTCCTGTGGTTGTTTCCATTTCAGGTTTCCAGCTCCTGTTTCCAGATTCCACTAAGAGACCCGCACCAGCCTACCACCTTGCGGTGCAGCCTGACTCTATAGTCTCCTGTGTTTGCTCCAGTCTCCAGCTACAGTCTCATCTGCTTCCAGCGGTCAGCTTCCAGCAGTGATCAGCTTTCTTAAAGAGCCGGTGCTTTTCCAGCGGTTACCTGCATACCATTGGTTACCTGCATACCATTGGTTACCTGCATACCATTGGTTACCTGCATACCATTGGTTACCTGCATACCATCGGTACCTGCAAACCATCGGTTTCTACATCTTCGCTCCCTAGCTTCATTCTACTATCTGGCTGGTTCCATCCAGCATCTACTCCATGTCTTAACACCTGGCTGGTTCCATCCAGCATTCTCAGCAGCTACCTCAACTACAGTGCTACCAGCTTCCAGTGAAACATCTGCTGGTGTGTTCCTTGGTTATACCTCATACTACGGACGGGTCTGGTAAGGACATTCCCTCTCTGGGACATTAAGAACTGTACCTACTGCTACCAGTACCCTGTGGCCGTTGCCAACCCGTAGTTCTCCAGGAACTGTTTTTATCAAATCTGCTGTATATCTTCATTGACTTATTACTGCTGTGATTACATGGAGTTCTGTTAATAAATACTTATTGACTTTTAATCCTGGTTGTCATGGTCACGCCTTCGGGCAACCTTTCTACATCCTACTCGTATGTCCAGGGGTCTGATAAAACCTCCGAAGTTTAGCTTCACCACAGCCCCTACAACTGAGGCAGTAAGCACTGACCAGATGAATCCAGCCAGAGACCAGGATCAAGCGGCCAGGCCAATGCAAGAACTGGCAGCCAGACTCGAACATCAGGAGGCTGCACAAGGCCACATCATCCGCTGTCTCCAGGATCTCTCTACTCGGCTGGATGGGATCCAAACGACCCTCCGTGGTTCAGGTGCGTCCGGTGCGTCCACCACAGTGACACCAGTTGTAACCCCACCCACCTTACCCATTTCTGCTCCACGTCTTCATCTTCCAACGCCAGCAAAATTTGATGGATCTCCAAGATCTTGCAGGGGATTTCTCAACCAATGTGAAATTCATTTTGAGCTACAACCTGGCAGTTTCCCTAGTGATCGCACTAAAATTGCTTACATTATTTCCCTCCTCAGTGGCTCCGCCCTTGATTGGGCATCACCTTTATGGGAGAAATCCGACACCCTGTTGTCATCATATACTGACTTTGTAACGACTTTCAGGCGCATCTTCGACGAGCCAGGCTGTGTAACTTCTGCTTCCTCTGAGATTCTTCGTTTACGCCAAGGAACGCGTACTGTGGGACAGTACTTAATACAATTCAAGATCCTGGCATCTGAACTGGCATGGAACGACGAAGCCCTGTATGCTGCATTCTGGCATGGCTTATCTGAACGCATCAAGGACGAATTAGCTACCAGAGACTTGCCCTCTAAGTTGGATGAGCTAATATCCCTGTGTACAAAAGTTGATCTACGGTTCAGAGAAAGGGCAACCGAGCGGGGCAGATCATTTATCCCGAAATCTTCTGCTCCTCCTCTTCGTCAACCGTCTCCACCCAAAGATGAGCCCATGCAAATTGGTCCTTCCCGTCTATCTCCAGCTGAGCGTCGAAGAAGTCTTTCTGAGTACCTTTGTCTTTACTGTGCTGCTCCGTCTCATGTAATCAATGCCTGTCCCAAACGTCCGGGAAATTTCAAGTCCTAGCCCGCCAAGGAGAGGGCCGGCTAGGAGTAATGCTCTCCTCTCCATCACCTCATGATTGTAATCTCCCAGTCTCGCTTCAAATTTCTCAACGTTATAGGAACGTCATTGCCCTTCTAGATTCCGGAGTAGCTGGGAATTTTATAACTGAAGCATATGTTAAACGGTGGTCCCTACCCACTGAGAGACTTTCCTCGTCCATATCTTTGACTGCTGTGGATGGCAGTAAGATTTTTGATGCAGTTATTTTCTCAAGAACTCTACCAGTTCGTCTGAAAGTAGGGGTTCTTCATTCAGAATTAATTTCCTTCCTAGTAATTCCAAGAGCCACACATCCAGTGGTTTTGGGCCTTCCATGGCTTCGTCTCCATTACCCTTCGATTGACTGGATGACTACCCAAATCCTGGCATGGGGTCCTTCCTGTACTGAGACCTGTTTGTCCAAAGTGCTTCCCGTATGTTCTTCCTCCTCCAAGTCGTCTGATGTTCCACCTCCTCCGTATCAAGATTACACGGACGTGTTCAGTAAAGCTTCTACCGATATCCTTCCTCATAGGGAATGGGACTGTCCAATCGATCTCATCCCGGGGAAGGTTCCACCTCGAGGCCGAACCTATCTGCTGTCTTTACCAGAAACGCATTCTATGGAAGAATATATTAAGGAGAATTTGGCGAAGGGCTTCATTCGACCTTCTTCCTCCCCAGCTGGCGCAGGTTTCTTCTTTGTCAAGAAGAAAGATGGTGGCCTGCGGCCATGCATCGACTATAGAGGCTTGAACGACATCACTGTCAAGAACCGATATCCTTTACCCCTGATTACAGAACTCTTTGATCGAGTTAGCGGAGCAACCATCTTCACAAAATTAGATTTGAGGGGTGCCTACAACCTCACCCGGATCCGAGAGGGTGACGAGTGGAAGACCGCATTTAACACCCGCGATGGACATTATGAGTACCTCGTCATGCCTTTCGGATTAAGTAATGCTCCAGCTGTCTTCCAACATTTCGTGAACGAGATCTTCAGAGACATCTTATATCGTCATGTCGTGGTTTATCTCGATGATATCCTCATCTTTGCCAACAATCTGGAGGAACATCGTTTCTGGGTAAAGGAAGATCTGATCCGTCTCCGTGTCAATCATCTCTATTGCAAATTGGAGAAGTGCGTTTTTGAAGTCAAATCCATTCCGTTTCTAGGCTACATTGTGTCCGGTTCTGGACTAGAGATGGATCCTGAGAAACTACAAGCTATTCAGAATTGGCCGATACCTTTAACCCTCAAAGGGGTCCAGAGATTTTTAGGATTCGCCAATTATTACAGAAAGTTTATATGAAACGTTTCCACCATTGTGGCACCTATCACTGCGTTAACTAAGAAGGGTGCTAATCCGTCCAAGTGGTCTGAAGAAGCTATGCAAGCCTTTCATTTATTAAAGCAACGATTCATCTCTGCTCCGGTATTGAAACAGCCCGACATCAACTCGCCTTTCATTCTTGAGGTGGATGCCTCTTCCGTTGGAGTAGGCGCGGTGCTATCCCAGAGAGCAAAAGATGGTCATCTGCATCCTTGCAGATTCTTCTCCCGGAAGTTTTCCCCAGCTGAGCGCAACTATGCCAATGGTGATCAGGAATTGCTGGCAATCAAACTCGCTCTGGAGGAGTGGAGATACCTGCTGGAGGGAGCTTCTCATTCTGTTACCATACTTACCGATCACAAGAATCTTTTGTATTTGAAAGGCGCACAATGTCTCAATCCTCGTCAGGCCAGATGGGCACTTTTCTTTTCTAGGTTCGACTTTAAACTCCAGTTCTGTCCGGGCTCTCAGAATCGCAAGGCCGATGCCCTTTCCCGCTCTTGGGAGCAAGAAAATGAGTCGGAGTCTTCTGACAAGCATCCTATTATCAATCCGATGGCATTCTCCATGGTAAGGATGGACTCTACGCCCCCACCAGGGAAAAGTTTTGTGAAGTCGGTGCTAAGGAAGAAGCTCATGCATTGGGCACATGCTTCCCGTTTTGCCGGACATACAGGCATTCAGAAAACCCTTGAGTTCATCTCTAGGACTTATTGGTGGCCAACTCTGAAAAAGGACGTCATGGAGTTTATTGCTTCTTGCCCAAAGTGTGCCCAACACAAAGTATCCCGCCAGTCGCCTGCGGGGCAACTGGTTCCATTATCTGTTCCCCGTCGACTGTGGACCCATTTGTCGATGGACTTCGTTACAGACCTGCCTATGTGCAACAAGTTTAATACCATCTGGGTAGTGGTTGACCGGTTCACCAAGATGGCACATTTCATTCCCCTCACCGGTCTTCCGTCAGCTTCCAAGTTGGCTCAAGTGTTCATTCAGGAGATCTTCCGACTACACGGTCTTCCCGAGGAGATCATCTCTGACAGAGGAGTACAATTCGTAGCCAAATTTTGGCGAAGTTTGTGTCAAGCCCTCCAAGTCAAATTAAAGTTTTCTACAGCTTACCATCCTCAGACCAATGGTCAAACTGAGAGGGTGAATCAGGACTTGGAGGCTTTCCTCCGCATTTATGTGTCTTCCTCTCAAGATGACTGGGTTCAACTCCTTCCCTGGGCCGAGTTCAGCCAGAACAACCAATATCATTCCTCATCTTCTTCAACACCATTCTTCATCAACTACGGATTCCACCCTAAAGTTCCAGAATTCCAACCTCTTCCAGCGACTTCTGTACTAGCAGTTGATATCACCTTGCGTCAGTTTTCAAACAACTGGAAGAATGTTCGAGCGGCTCTGCTCAAAGCATCGTTTAGATACAAGAAGTTTGCAGATAAGAAGCGTAGGGCAATTCCTGCCCTCAAAGTGGGTGATCGTGTTTGGCTGTCTACAAAGAATTTGAGGTTGAGAGTTCCAAGCATGAAGTTTGCTCCCCGTTACATCGGTCCTTTTCAAATTGAACAAGTTAGCAATCCTGTTGCTTACAAACTCCAGTTACCCCCATTCTTGAAAATTCCTAGGACATTCCACGTTTCCCTTCTGAAACCGCTGATCCTGAATCGATTCCATTCTGCACTACCTTCGGCTCCTAAAGTCCAGACTCAACGGGGAGTTGAGTATGAAGTTGCCAAGATTCTGGATTCACGTTTCCGTTATGGTCAGTTAAAATATCTTATTGATTGGAAGGGATATGGCCCTGAGGAACGCTCTTGGACCAATGCTACAGATGTCCATGCTCCTACCTTGGTCCGGAATTTCCACTCCAGATTTCCTCAGAAGCCTAAGAAGTGTCCTGGGGCCACTCCTAAAGGGGGGGTGCTTTCACGATCCGGGTATCTGGACGCCATTATTTACCTTTCAGGTGTCTCCTGAGGCTGGCTCAGTGTCCTAGGCCCGGTTCCCAGCTGTGTTGCTAGCATTCATATGTCATGTCTCATCTCTGCTGGTCCGTGGATATTGTCCTTCCAGTGCCCGGGCGACTGGCATAGCGTCACCAGCCGGCGGGGCCTCGGGCATCGTCTGTGTATTCTCAATGCATTACAGGTTATGTGGCACTCCTCATCTACTGCGGCCGCGGCCGTCCGCGTTGGAGGTCTGAGACGCAAGTCGGCGTTCTCTGTGTTCACCGCCGCGATTACGGAGGAATCTCCATGTGGTGTTACAAACAAGGTTTCCCTCCACTGGCCGGTATGGGCACAGCCATCTTAGTTCTAGTCACATGATCCTGTCCTCCAATCCATAGCTCCGCTGAAGTCTGCCTAATTGCTCATCCAATCCCTGCATACCTAAGGGTATAAAGGGATTGAGCCTGAACCAGGAAATCGTCAGTGCTTTGGTTGTCAAACCTTATTTCCAGTCTCTCTCTCCTGTGGTTGTTTCCATTTCAGGTTTCCAGCTCCTGTTTCCAGATTCCACTAAGAGACCCGCACCAGCCTACCACCTTGCGGTGCAGCCTGACTCTATAGTCTCCCGTGTTTGCTCCAGTCTCCAGCTACAGTCTCATCTGCTTCCAGCGGTCAGCTTCCAGCAGTGATCAGCTTTCTTAAAGAGCCGGTGCTTTTCCATCGTTTACCTGCATACCATCGGTTACCTGCATACCATCGGTTACCTGCATACCATCGGTCACATGCATACCATTGGTACCTGCAAACCATCGGTTTCTACATCTTCGCTCCCTAGCTTCATTCTACTATCTGGCTGGTTCCATCCAGCATCTACTCCATGTCTTAACACCTGGCTGGTTCCATCCAGCGTTCTCAGCAGCTACCTCAACTACAGTGCTACCAGCTTCCAGTGAAACATCTGCTGGTGTGTTCCTTGGTTATACCTCATACTACGGACGGGTCTGGTAAGTACATTCCATCTCTGGGACATTAAGAACTGTACCTACTGCTACCAGTACCCTGTGGCCGTTGCCAACCCGTAGTTCTCCAGGAACTGTTTTTATCAAATCTGCTGTATATCTTCATTGACTTATTACTGCTGTGATTACATGGAGTTCTGTTAATAAATACTTGTGACAGGACGGTCCCGTACGAAAGCACTCGCCGCTTTCGCGTCTCGTTGGCTGCGCACAGAATGGAAGGTCAAGTCACACGAGGCCTGACCACATAGGGGATTCCCGCTTACCGTCAGTAACCGCCTGTTACTGACTCCATCCACTGCGTTGTGGGCGGGTTTTTGCTGCCACCACCAAACTCCTAACCTGCCGTGGCGTTTGGAACCACGGTTCTGCTCTGTATGTGCCGACGCACTGCCTTACCACACCTGTGTGGTGGTGACGAATCCCCACTAGCCACTTGCTAGGCCTCTTCCGGTAGCTGGCGGAAGGCGGAACTTGGAGACGTTAGGTGCTTCCCTGGACAGCCGGCGGACGGGGCTAGGTTTGGCCTAACCCTGTAGGTCACAAGATGAAGCAGTCTTCTTGAGGCAATGATGTTTATTTGCTCAATGATAATAACCTTTAAAAAGGCTCCTCCCTATTGCTAGGGGCAACAGCATACAATCAGATGTTTCAGCAGAATAAAGATGGTACAATACAATCTCTATGGGCCAACTGCCCTCCTTTTATCCCACTCTAATACCCATTACCACAGGGGGTAAGCCCGCCCTGTGGTGTACAACCAATCAATGTTTACTCATGAGCTGTGCATGCCTTGGTCACATGCACAGCTAACATTGTTCCCTATGGACAGTGGGGAGTGGTCGTTCTCCTTTGACTGTCCCATCCTGGAGGATCAGGATACACCCCGGTGCCGTTCAGTCTAGGCTGGGGGAAGTTTTCCCTCCTAAAACTGACTTCCAGAAACCTGCCCGGGACCCAGCTCACTGCCTGCTGCCTGGATTTGGGCTCCAGAGCTGGGCAGCCTGGCTCCCCGGTCCAGGTTTCCGGGCCACTACGGGTGATCTCCATGGAGCTCCAGAAAACTACTCAGCTTGTTTCACAGCTGAGCTTCTTCTCTTTCTCCCAATGCCCCTTTAAAGTGTGAGGCTGGATCGGAAAGTATTCCGTTTTTGGGGAAAAAGTCTGGGAGAATCCATCAGCCTGCACAGCCATGGATTCCCCCCTCCTGGGACACACAACCAAGTAAGTGCTTTTTACCTTTAAATACATCACATTTAAAACACACTGTACATGTTATTACATTTAAAACAATGGGGTAAATTTACTAAGATTCGTGTTTTCCCGTTTGAGGTCAAAGTTCAATCACGAATGACATCGAAAGTGTAAATATGCAACTTTTTGAATTGATTACGACTAATTTACTAAGCTGCCGTATTCTGCATTTTCGGGTTTTCCGATGTCGATGTCATTCGTTTTTTTTGGCAGTGTTTTACTTGAGTGACTTGTGAAACACTGCCGACTTTAATACAATGAATCTCGGCCGGATCTGAGAGATCCGTGCTGGGCTTCATTGTGCACTTTGTTAAAAAAATAAATAAAGTTTAAATGTAAAAAAAAATTTGCGTGGGGTCCCCCCTCCTAAGGCAAATCAGCCTCGGGCTCTTTGAGCCGATCCTGGTTGCAGAAATATGGGGGGAAAATGGACAGGGGTTCCCCCATATTTAAGCAACCAGCATCGGGCTCTGCGCCTGGTCCTGGTTCCAAAAATACGGGGGTCAAAAAGAGTAGGGGTCCCCCGTATTTTTGAAACCAGCACCGGGCTCCACTAGCTGGACAGATAATGCCACAGCCGGGGGTCACTTTTATACAGTGCCTTGCGGCCGTGGCATCAAATATCCAACTAGTCACCCCTGGCCGGGGTACCCTGGGGAAGTGGGGACCCCTTCAAGCAAGGGCTCCCCCCCCAGCCACCCAAGGGCCAGGTGTGAAGCCCGAGGCTGTCCCCCCCATCCAATGGGCTGCGGATGGGGGGCTGATAGCCTTTGTGATAAGTGTTTGATATTGTTTTTAGTAGCAGTACTACAAGGCCCAGCAAGCCTCCCCCGCAAGCTTGTACTTGGAGAACCACAAGTACCAGCATGCGGCGGAAAAATGGGCCCGCTGGTACCTGTAGTACTACTACTAAAAAAAAATACCCCAATAAAGACATTACACACACACCTTGAAAGTATAACTTTAATACATCCATCCACACCTCCATATACACATACTTACCTTATGTTCCCACGCAGGTCGGTCCTCTTCTCCAGTAGAATCCATGGTGTACCTGTAGAAAAAATTATACTCACATAATCCAGTGTAGAGGGCTCCTCTGTAAATCCTTTTGTAATCCACGTACTTGAAAAAATAAAAAAACGGATACCCGACCACGAACTGAAAGGGGACCCATGTTTTCACATGGGCCCTCTTTCCCCGAATGCCAGAAACCCACTCTGACTGATGTCTAAGTGGGTTTCTTCAGCCAATCAGGGAGCGCCACGTTGTGGCACCCTCCTGATCGGCTGTGTGCTCCTGTACTGTATGACAGGCGGCACACGGCAGTGTTACAATGTAGCGCCTATGCACTCCATTGTAACCAATGGTGGGAACTTTCAGGTCAGCGGTTGACCGAAAGTGACCTCACCGCTGACCTGAAAGTTCCCACCATTGGTTACAATGGAGCGCATAGGCGCTACATTGTAACACTGCCGTGTGCCGCCTGTCATACAGTACAGGAGCACACAGCCGATCAGGAGGGTGCCACAACGTGGCGCTCCCTGATTGGCTGAAGAAACCCACTTAGACATTAGTCAGAGTGGGTTTCTGGCATTCGGGGAAAGGGGGCCCATGTGAAAACATGGGTACCCTTTCAGTTCGTGGTCGGGTATCCGTTTTTCTCTAACGTCCTAGTGGATGCTGGGGACTCCGTCAGGACCATGGGGAATAGCGGGCTCCGCAGGAGACAGGGCACATCTAAAAAGCTTTTTAGGTCACATGGTGTGTACTGGCTCCTCCCCCTATGACCCTCCTCCAAGCCTCAGTTAGGTTTTTGTGCCCGTCCGAGAAGGGTGCAAACTGGATGGCTCTCTTAAGGAGCTGTTTAGTAAAGTTTTTTTTTAGGTTTCTAATCAGTGATTCCTGCTGGCGACAGGATCACTGCAACGAGGGACTTAGGGGAGAGACTTGCAACTCACCTGCGTGCAGGAGGATTGAAGTTTTAGGCTACTGGACACTGAGCTCCAGAGGGAGTCGGAACACAGGTCAGCCTGGGGTTCGTCCCGGAGCCGCGCCGCCGATCCCCCTTACAGACGCTGAAGAAAGACGGCGGAACGGAGGTCCGGAAACAGGCGGCAGAAGACTTCACAGTCTTCAGAGAGGTAGCGCACAGCACTGCAGCTGTGCGCCATTGTTGCTACACGGCTCACTGACACGGTCACGGAGGGTGCAGGGCGCTGCTGGGGGCGCCCTGGGCAGCAATATAAATACCTATTTGGCAAATAAATACATCACATATAGCCATTAAGGCTATATGTATGTATTTAACCCAGGCCAGTTTTCCTAATAACCGGGAGAAAAGCCCGCCGTGAAAGGGGCGGAGCTTATTCTCCTCAGCACTCAGCGCCATTTTCCTGACCAGCTCCGCTGGTGAGGAAGGCTCCCACTCTCCCCTGCACTACAGAAACAGGGTTAAAGAGAAGGGGGGCATAAATTGGCGATATAATTATATATTAAGAGCCCATATATAGAAACAACACCTTCTAGGGTTGTTATATACATTATGGCGCTTTTGGTGTGTGCTGGCAAACTCTCCCTCTGTCTCCCCAAAGGGCTAGTGGGTCCTGTCCTCTATCAGAGCATTCCCTGTATGTGTGTGCTGTAGGTCGGTACGTGTGTGTCGACATGTATGAGGAAAATGTTGGTGAGGAGACGGAGAAAATTGCCTGTAATGGTGATGTCACTCTCTAGGGAGTCGACACCAGAATGGATGGCTTACTTATGGAATTACGTGATAATGTCAACACGCTGCAAGCCGGTTGACGACATGAGACAGCCGGCGGACAAATTAGTATCGGTCCAGGCGTCTCAGACACCGTCAGGGGCTTGTAAAAACGCCCATTTACCTCAGTCGGTCGACAGACACGGACACTGACCCCAGTGTCGACGGTGAAGAAACAAACGTATTTTTCCTTTAGGGCCACAAGTTACATGTTAAGGGCAATGAAGGAGGTGTTACGTATTTCTGATACCACAAGTACCACAAATAAGGGTATTTTGTAGGGTGGGAATAAACTACTTGTAGTTTTGCCTGAATCAGATAAATTAAATGAAGTGTGTGATGATACGTGGGGTTCCTCCGACAGAAAGTTATGGGCGGTATACCCTTTTTCCCGCCAGTAGTAAGGGCGAGTTGGAAAACACACCTTAGGGTGGACAAGGCGCTCACACGCATATAAAAAACATGGCGTTACCGTTTCCAGATACGGCCGCCCTCAAGGAGCCAGCTGATAGGAAGCTGAAAAATATCATAACAGTATATACACACATACTGGTGTTATACTACGACCAGCAATCGCCTCAGCCTGGATGTGCAGCGCTGAGGGGGCTTGGTCGGATTTCCTGACTGAAAATTTTGATACCCTTGACAGGGACAGGATTTTATTGTCTATAGAGCATTTTAGGGATGCATTTCTATATATGTGTGATGCGCAGAGGCATATTTGCATTCTGGCATCAAAGAGTAAATGTGATGTACATATCTGCCAGACGAAGACACGACAGTGGTCAGGTGAGGCAGATTCCAGACGGCATATGGAAGTATTGCCGTATAAAGGGGCGGTCCATTGGACCTGGTGGCCATGGCAACAGCTGAAAAATCCACCTTTTGTTACCCCGAGTCACATATTGGCAGAAAAGGACACAGTCTTTTCAGTCTCAGTCCTTTCGTCCCCATACGGGCAGGCGGGCGAAGGCCAGTCATATCTGCCCAGGGGGAGAGGAAAGGGAAGAAGACTGCAGCAAGCAGCTCATTCCCAGGAACAGAAGCTCCTCACGGCTTCTGCCAAGTCCGCAGCATAACGCTGGGGCCGTACAAGCGGACTCAGGTGCGGTAGGGGGTCATCTCAAGAGTTTCAGCAACACTCGCAAGGGAACTCCGGGATCCTACATGTAATATCCCAGGTGTACATTGGAAATTCGAGACGTCTCCCCCTCACACAATTCACAGGCTGTATTCCCAGCAGGTGATAATCAAAGTACCCTTCTTACAACAAGGAAGGGGGTAGTATTCCACACTATATTGTGGTACTGAAGCCAACCGGCTCGGTGAGATCTGAAATATTTGAACACTTACATACAAGCGTTCAAATCAAGATGGAGTCACTCGGAGCAGTGATAGCGAACCAGGAAGAAGGGGACGATATGATGTCACTGGATATCAGGGACGTTTACCTACAGGTCCAAATTTGCCCTTCTCACCAAGGGTACTTCAGGTTCCTGGTACAGAACTGTCACTATCAGTTCAGACGCTGCCGTTTGGATGGTCCACGGCGCCCCGGGTCTTTACCAAGGTAATGGCCGGAATGATGATTTTTCTTAAAAGAAACATGGACGCTTTCCTGATAAGGGCAAGGTCCAGAGAACAGTTGGAGGTCGGAGTAGCACTATCTTAAGTAGTTCTACGACAGCACGAGTGGATTCTAAATATTCCAAAATCGCAGCTTTTTCCGACGACACGTCTACTGTTCCTAGGGAAGATTCTGGACACAGTCCAGAAAAACGTGTTTCTCCCAGTGGAGAAAACCAGGGAGTTATCCGAGCTAATCGGGATCCTCCTAAAACCAGGAAAAGTGTCAGTGCATCATTGCACAAGAGTCCTGGTAAAAATGGTGGCTTATTACGAAGCAATTCCATTCGGCAGATTTCCCGCAAGAACTCTTCAGTGGGATCTGCTGGACAAATGGTCCGGATCGCATCCTCAGATGCATCAGCGGATAACCCTATATCCAAGGAAAAGGGTGTCTCTCCTGTGGTGATTACAGAGTGCTCATCTTCTAGAGGGCCGCAGATTCGGCATTCAGGATTGGATGCCGGTGACCACGGAGGCCAGCCTGAGAGGCTGGGGAACAGTCACACAGGGAAAAAATTTCCAGGGAAGTGTGATTAAGTCTGGAGAATTCTCTCCGCATAAATAAGCTTAGAGCAAATTTATAATGCTCTAAACTTAGCTAGACCTCTGCTTCAAGGTCAGCCGGTATTGATCCAGTGGGATAACATCACGGCAGTCGCCCACGTAAACAGAAGGGCGGCACAAGAAGCAGGAGGGCAGTGAAAACTGCAAGGATTTTTCGCTAGGCGGAAAATCATGTGATAGCACTGTCAGCAGTGTTCTTTCCGGGAGTGGACGACTGGGAAGCAGACTTCCTCAGCAGGCATGACCTCCACCCGGGAGAGTGGAAACTTCATAGGGAAGTTTTTCAACATGATTGTGGACCGTTGGCAAAGACCAAAGGTGGACATGATGGCGTCCCGCCCGAACAAAAACGGGACAGGTATTCCGCCAGGTCATGAGACCTTCAGGCGATAGCTGCGGATGTTCTGGTAACACCGTGGGTGTACCAGTCTGTGTATGTGTTCCCTCCTCTGTTTCTCATAACCAGGGTATTGAGAATTATAAGACATAGAGGAGTATGAACTATACTAGTGGCTCCGGATTGGCCAAGAGGGACTTGGTACCCGGAACTTCAAGAAATGCTCACAGAGGACTAAGGGCCTGGGGAGCTAAGAAGGGACTTGATTCAGCAAGTACCATGTCTATTCCAAGACTTACCGCGGCTGCGTTTGACGGCACGGCGGTTGAATGCCGGATCCTGAGGGGAAAAGGCATTCCATAAGAGGTCATACCTACCCTGGTCAAAGCCAGGAAGGAGGTGACCGCACAACGTCATCACCACATGTGGTGAAAATATGTTGCGTGGGTAAGGCCAGGAAGGCTCCACGACGGAAATTCAACTAGGTCGATTTCTACACTTCCTGAAAACAGGAGTGTTTTGGACCTCAAATTGGGGTTCATTAACATTTAAATTTCGGCCCTGTAGATTTTCTTCCAGAAAGAATTGACTTCAGTTCCTGAAGTCCAGATTGTAAAGGATGTATTGCATATACAGCTTTTTTGTGCCCCTAGGGGCACCGTGAGATCTCAACATAGTGTTGGGATTTCTTAAAATCATAGTGGTTTGAACCGCTCAAATCTGTGGATTTGAAATATCTCACATGGAAAGTGACCATGCTGTTGACAAATATCTCACATGGGAAGTGACCATGTTGTTAGCCCTGGCCTCGGCCAGGCGATTGTCAGAATGGGCGGCTTTGTCTTACAAAAGCCCATATTAAAATTTTCCATTTGAACAGGACAGAACTGGGACTCGTCTCCAGTTTCTTCATGAAGGGGTGTCAGCGTTTTCACCTGAAACAACCTCTTGTGGTGCCTGCGGCTACTAGGGACTTGGAGGACTCCAAGTTACTAGACGTGGTCAGGGCCCTAAAAATATATATATATATATATATATAGTTAGGACGGCTGGAGTCAGAAAGTCTGACTTGCTGTTTATACTGTATACACCCAACAAGCTGGGTGCTCATGCTTCTAAGCAGTCTATTGCACGCTGGATTTGTAGTACAATTCAGCTTGCACATTCTGTGGCAGGCCTGCCACAGACGAAATATGTAGATGCCCATTCCACAAGGAAGGTGGGCTCATCCTGGGCGGCTGCCCGAGGAGTCTCGGCATTACAACTTTGCCGAGCAGCTACGTGGTCAGGGGAGAACACGTTTGTAAAATTTTACAAATTTTGATACTCTGGCTAAGGAGGACCTGGAGTTCTCTCATTCGGTGCTGCAGAGTCATCCGCACTCTCCCGCCCGTTTGGGAGCTTTGGTATAATCCCCATGGTCCTGACGGAGTCCCCAGCATCCACTAGGACGTTAGAGAAAATAAGAATTTACTTACCGATAATTCTATTTCTCGTAGTCCGTAGTGGATGCTGGGCGCCCATCCCAAGTGCGGATTGTCTGCAATGCTTGTACATAGTTATTGTTACAAAAATCGGGTTATTACTATTGTTGTGAGCCATCTTTTCGGAGGCTACTTCGTTTTGTTATCATACTGTTAACTGGGTTCAGATCACAAGTTGTACGGTGTGATTGGTGTGGCTGGTATGAGTCTTACCCGGGATTCAAGATCCTTCCTTATTGTGTACGCTCGTCCGGGCACAGTACCTAACTGAGGCTTGGAGGAGGGTCATAGGGGGAGGAGCCAGTACACACCATGTGACCTAAAAAGCTTTTTAGATGTGCCCTGTCTCCTGCGGAGCCCGCTATTCCCCATGGTCCTGACGGAGTCCCCAGCATCCACTACGGACTACGAGAAATAGAATTATCGGTAAGTAAATTCTTATTTTTTATTTTTTCAAGTACGTGGATTACAAAAGGATTTACCGAGGAGCCCTCTACACTGGATTATGTGAGTATAATTTTTTTCTACAGGTACACCATGGATTCTACTGGAGAAGAGGACCGACCTGCGTGGGAACATAAGGTAAGTATGTGTATATGGAGGTGTGGATGGATGTATTAAAGTTATACTTTCAAGGTGTGTGTGTAATGTCTTTATTGGGGTATTTTTTTAGTAGTAGTACTACAGGTACCAGCGGGCCCATTTTTCCGCCGCATGCTGGTACTTGTGGTTCTCCAAGTACCAGCTTGCGGGGATTAGGCTTGCTGGGCCTTGTAGTACTGCTACTAAAAACAATATCAAACACTTATCACAAAGGCTATCAGCCCCCCATCCGCAGCCCATTGGATGGGGGGGACAGCCTCGGGCTTCACCCCTGGCCCTTGGGTGGCTGGGGGGGGACCCCTTGATTGAAGGGGTCCCCACTCCCCCAGGGTACCCCGGCCAGGGGTGACTAGTTGGATATTTGATGCCACGGCCGCAAGGCACTGTATAAAAGTGACCCCCGGCTGTGGCATTATCTGTCCAGCTAGTGGAGCCCGGTGCTGGTTTAAAAAATACGGGGGACCCCTACTCTTTTTGTCCCCCGTATTTTTGGAACCAGGACCAGGCGCAGAGCCCGATGCTGGTTGCTTAAATATGGGGGAACCCCTGTCCATTTTTCCCCCATATTTCTGCAACCAGGATCGGCTCAAAGAGCCCGAGGCTGGTTTGCCTTAGGAGGGGGGACCCCACGCAATTTTTTTTCTGAAAATTTAGAACATTTCCCCCCCCCTTCCCACTGAAAAACATGCATGGATCTCATGGATCCGTGCATGCCTATACAAACACGGGATAAAAAAGCAGGTCTGTTTTTTTTTAGCACTTTTTCACGATTTGTATTTTATCACGGCAGTGTTTGGCTATTGTCGGCAGTGTTTGTGTTTTGCACTTTTTAGTAAATTCCCGATTTCTAGCAAATTGCAGGCGTATTTGACCGATGGTGTATTGATTCGTGATTTTTTCCTAGGACTTCCAAAATATTACGAATGCCCTCATCACTGCCGTGATTTTTGCTTAGTAAATTACCGAGATGACACTTTGATGAAAAAACGGCATCTCGGTCAAAATCGGGACCTTAGTAAATATACCCCAATGTCTTTGTTTTTCTTTTTACATCCTGTCCCCTAGTCCTGCAGCCTGGCTGCTAGGACTCTGTCTGTGCTGGAGGTATGGGGCTGGCTTCCCCCATCCTCCAGCCTGTCTACCTGCCTCTGGGGTCCAGGGAGCTGGTGCTCCCTGTCCCCCCAGTGGGGTACTCACTTTGTGGCCTCGCCGCACGTAGCGGCGCACCCCCCTGATCCGAAGCCCAGCGGCCCGGGACACTTGTCCCGGCCGCTGTGGCTCTGGCTTGTTTCAGCGCTGAGGTGCCGGGAGCGTAGCTCCCGGACCACAGCACTCACCAACCTACTCATCCCCTCGCCGCCAGGGAGCCGGCTAGCCCGGTCCCCTGTATGCGGCGCTGGATCTGTGGCCTCGCCGCAGCGTCCGGTGGGGAGCCGGGCTGCGGCGCACCCCCCTTGCCGCCCAGCAGCCCGGGACGTTCGTCCCGGCTGCCGCGGCTGGCCACCTCCGATGGGCTGAGGCACCGGGAGCAGAGCTCCCGGCCCCCAGCGGCGGCACACACAGAGAGCGCTGCAGCCGGAGTGGATCTCCCGCCTGCAGCGGCTCTCCCTTCTCCCCGGCGCGCACACAGCTAGTGCGCCCGGGGCTGCACTGACCGCTGCCGGGAGCGGAGCTCCCGGACTCTGGCGGTCAGCGGCTCCCCTCTCCCCCGGCGCACACACTCTGCTCAGCGCGCCGGGGGCTGCCCTCACTGCCGTGGTCTCCGGAGAGGTCCGGGACCACGGCACACATTGTTAAAATAAATTTTTTAAATCACACGGCGCCTAGCGCCCAATACATTTTAAACCTGGCGCCAGGCGCCCATTGTCTGTAAAATGGCGTCGGGCACTAGGGGTTAACCCCTTCAGTGCAGCGGCGGCCATTTCCCACGTGGCTGGAGCCTCTCCGGCCACAATACTTATTGACTTTTAATCCTGGTTGTCATGGTCACGCCTTCGGGCAACCTTTCTACATCCTACTCGTATGTCCAGGGGTCTGATAAAACCTCCGAAGTTTAGCTTCACCCCAGCACCTACAACTGAGGCTTCCTCCTGTCAGCTCAGGCCCTCAGTTGTGACACACACCCAATAATACTCATTGCAATAAAATTTAGCATTTTGAGTGAGGTTCTTGAGCGCACCCCAGACTTGTACCCCCCAATATGTTAGGGACTTGCCCGATTAATGAGGTCACCTGGACGCGGTGGGGAAGCCGCTATTTATGGCCATAACTATGCGAAAACCCTCACTCAAACCTGTGCCTAAATAATCTGTGCCGGTGTCATGAAATGTCACACCCAGGCTACTGGCTTACTTTCCTGCCCCTTGCTATGGTTGTGACACATCCACTTGAATTCCTGCACTTTATTTATTACAGCAAAGAAATGGGCAATAATGAGATTTAGACTTGCTTGTTTATGAGTTCTTTTGGCAGTCTCAAAAGCTCTCTGAGTGTTGGAAGCCCATGTCTATTCCTTTTTGAGCAAGGTGGCAAAGGGGCAATTATTTGTGCTAATCCCTTATAAAATGTAGGCAAATTGCTGAACACCCTTAACACAGTTTCTAGTGCTAGTTGGTGCGTGCATCTATCTGTGTGACTGCTTCTGTTTTCTTTGGATCTGGTTTTATACTGTCACTGCTGATTATGTGACCAAAACATGACACATCTGGTAGTTCTTTTTGGATTTTGGCAAGATGAAGCTTCTGCTGTTTCTCTTTAGCAGTTCATGCAGGTTCACATAGCACCCAGCTCTTGTTTTCCTGTACATCAGGATATAATTAAAGCGCTGCGGAATATGTGTGCGCTACATAAATAACTGGTAATAAATAATATCATTAATGGGTACGTCCAGTGGCGGCTGCTGCTTGTGCACTATAACACAGATCACATAGGAGGGTGGCAGGTTAATACCTAAGCCTTATAGTACCTGTAATGTTATTTTTAAAACATGCGATGCCTGCCTGTCCTCTGGGATCAGCAGCGCTGTGGATCACTTCCGCTGTACCCAGGACGCAGCACTCAGCTTCAGTTGTCCTTCCTGTAAAAGCCCGCTCCCAGACTCCCATCGGCCAGTTACACAGGTGCCTGGGGGCGGGCTTATACAGTGCATCTGGAAAGTATTCACAGCGCTTCACTTTTTCCACATTTTGTTATGTTACAGCCTTTTCTCTGACGTCCTAAGTGGATGCTGGGACTCCGTAAGGACCATGGGGAATAGCGGCTCCGCCGGAGACTGGGCACAACTAAAGAAAGCTTTAGGACTACCTGGTGTGCACTGGCTCCTCCCACTATGACCCTCCTCCAGACCTCAGTTAGAATCTTGTGCCCGGCTGAGCTGGATGCACACTAGGGGCTCTCCTGAGCTCCTAGAAAGAAAGTATATTTTAGGTTTTTTATTTTACAGTGAGATCTGCTGGCAACAGACTCACTGCAGCGAGGGACTAAGGGGAGAAGAAGCGAACCTACCTAACTGGTGGTAGCTTGGGCTTCTTAGGCTACTGGACACCATTAGCTCCAGAGGGATCGACCACAGGACCCGACCTCGATGTTCGGTCCCGGAGCCGCGCCGCCGGCCCCCTTACAGAGCCAGAAGCAAGAAGTGTTCCGGAAAATCGGCGGCAGAAGACTTCTGTCTTCAACAAGGTAGAGCACAGCACTGCAGCTGTGCGCCATTGCTCCTCATGCACACCTCACACTCCGGTCACTGATGGGTGCAGGGCGCTGGGGGGGGGCGCCCTGATGGCAATATAATACACCTTGGCTGGCAAATCATCACAATATATAGTCCCAGGGCTATATATGTGATAAATTACCCCTGCCAGAATCCATTAAAAAAAGCCGAAAAAGGGGCGGGGCTATCTCCCTCAGCACACTGGCGCCATTTTTTCTTCACAGTGCAGCTGGAAGACAGCTCCCCAGGCTCTCCCCTGTAGTTTTCAGGCTCAAAGGGTTAAAAAGAGAGGGGGGGCACTAAATTTAGGCGCAATATGTGTATACAAGCAGCTATTGGGGGAAAAATCACTCAGTTATAGTGTTAATCCCTGCATTATATAGCGCTCTGGTGTGTGCTGGCATACTCTCTCTCTGTCTCCCCAAAGGACTTTGTGGGGTCCTGTCCTCAGTCAGAGCATTCCCTGTGTGTGTGCGGTGTGTCGGTACGGCTGTGTCGACATGTTGGATGAGGAAGGTTACGTGGAGGCGGAGCAGAGGCCGATAAATGGGATGTCGCCCCCTGTGGGGCCGACATCGGAGTGGATGGATAGGTGGTAGGTATTAACCGACAGTGTCAACTCCTTACATAAAATGCTGGATGACGTAACAGCTGTGGGACAGCCGGCTTCTCAGCCCGCGCCTGCCCAGGCGTCTCAAAGGCCATCAGGGGCGCAAAAAAAAAAAAAAAAAAACGCCCGTTACCTCAGATGGCAGATACAGGTGTCAGCACGGAGTCTGACTCCAGTGTCGACGAGGTTGAGACATATACACAATCCACTAGGAACATCCGTTGCATGATCTCGGCAATGAAAAATGTTCTACACATTTCTGACATGAACCCATGTACCACATAAAAGGGGTTTTATGTTTGGGGAGAAAAAGCAGCCAGTGTTTTGTTCCCCCATCAGATTAGTGAATGAAGTGTGTAAAGAGCGTGGGTTCCTCCGATAAGAAAATGGCAATTTCTAAAAAGTTACTGCTGGCGTACCCTTTCCCACCAGAGGATAGGTCACGTTGGGAGATATCCCTTAGGGTGGATAAGGCGCTCACACGTTTGTCAAAAAAGGTGGCACTGCCGTCTTGGGATACGGCCACTTTGAAGGAGCCTGCTGATAAAAAGCAGGAGGCTATCCTGAAGTCTGTATATACACACTCAGGTACTATACTGAGACCTGCATTTGCCTCAGCATAAATAGTGCTGCTGCAGCGTGGTCTGATGCCCTGTCAGATAATATTAATACCCTAAACAGGGATAATATTTTGCTAACATAGAGCATATTAAAGACGTCGTCTTATATATGAAGGATGCACAGAGGGATATTTGCCGGCTGGAATCCAGAATTAATGCAATGTCCATTCTGCCAGGAGGGTATTAGAGACCCGGCAGTGGACAGGTGATGCTGCCTTTAAAAGGCACATGGAGATTCTGCCTTATAAGGGTGAGGAATTGTTTGGGGATGGTCTCTGGGACCTCGTATCCACAGCAACAGCTGGGAAGAAAATTTTTTACCTCAGGTTTCCTCACAGCCTAAGAAAGCACCGTATTTTCAGGTACAGTCCTTTCGGCTTCAGAAAAGCAAGCGGGTCAAAGGCGCTTCCTTTCTGCACAGAGACAAGGGAAGAAGGAAAAAGCTGCACCAGACAGCCAGTTCCCAGGATCAAAAATATTCCCCCGCTTGCTCTGAGTCCACCGCATGACGCTGGGGCTCCACAGGTGGAGACAGGTGCGGTGGGGGCGCGTCTCGGGAACTTTAGGGACCAGTGGGCTTGCCCACAGGTGGATCCCTAGGTTCTGCAAGTAGTATCACAGGGATACAGGCTGGAGTTCGAGGCGACTCCCCCTCGCCGTTACCTCACATCAGCCTTGCCTGCTGCCCTCGGAGAAAGGGAGGTAGTACTGGCGGCAATTCACAAGCTGTACTTCCAGCAGGTGAAATCAAGGTACCCCTCCTTCAACAAGGCCGTGGTTACTATTCCAAAATGTTGTGGTACCGAAACCAGACGGTTCGGTGAGACCCATTCTAAAATTGAAATCCTTGCACACTTATATACGAATGTTCAAGTTCAAAATGGAATCGCTCAGGGCGATTATTGCAAGCCTGGAGAATTTCATGGTATCACTGGACATCAAGGATGCTTACCTGCATGTCCCTATTTACCCTCTTTTCCAGGAGTACCTCAAAATTGTGGTACAGGATTGTCATTACCAATTCCAGACGTTGCCGTTGGTCTGTCCCCGGCACCGAGGGTATTTACCAAGGTAATGGCCGAAATAATTATCCCGTACTTAGACGATCTCCTTCTATCGGCGAGGTCCAGGGAGCAGTTGTTCGTTGGAGTAGCACTATCTCGGGAAGTGCTACAACAGCACGGCTGGATTCTGAATATTCCAAAGTCGCAGCTGGTTCCTACGACGCGTCTACTGTTCCTGGGTATGGTTCTGGACACAGAACAGGATAAAAATGGTTTCTCCCGGAGGAGAAGTCCAAGGAGTTGTCGTCTCTAGACAAAGACCTCCTAATACAAATACAGGTGTCGGTGCATCAATGCACGCGAGCCCTGAAAAAGATGGTAGCTTCTTACGAAGAAATTCCATTCGCCAGGTCCCATGCAAGGATCTTCCAGTGGGATCTGTTGGACAAGTGGTCCGGGTCGCATCTTCAGATGCATCGGCGGATAACCCTGTCTCCAAGGGCCAGGGTGTCGCTGTTGTGGTGGCTGCAGAGTGCTCATCTTCTAGGGGGCCGCAGATTCGGCATACAGGACTGGGTCCTGGTGACCACGGATGCCAGCCTTCGAGGCTGGGGGGCAGTCACACAGGGAAGAAACTTCCAAGGACTATGGAAAAGTCAGGAGACTTCCCTACACATAAATATTCTGGAACTAAGGGCCATTTACAATGCCCTAAGTCAGGCTAGACCCCTGCTTCAACACCGGCCGGTGCTGATCCAGTCAGACAACATCACGGCGGTCGCTCATGTAAACCGACAGGGTGGCACAAGAAGCAGGATGGCGATGGCAGAAGCCTCAAGGATTCTCCGATGGGTGGAAAATCATGTGTTAGCACTGTCAGCAGTGTTCATTCCCGGAGTGGACAACTGGGAAGCAGACTTTCTCAGCAGACGCGACCTCCACCCGGGAGAGTGGGGACTTCATCCAGAAATCTTCCAAATGATTTTACACCGTTGGGAAAGGCCACAGGTGCACATGATGGCGTCCCGCCTCAACAAAAAGCTACAAAGATATTGCGCCAGGTCAAGGGACCCTCAGGCAATAGCTGTGGACGCTCTGGTAACACCGTGGGTGTACCAGTCGGTGTATGTGTTCCCTTCTCTGCCTCTCTTACCCAGGGTAATGAGAATAATAAGAAGGAGAGGAGTAAGAACTATACTCATTGTTCCGGATTGGCCAAGAAGAGCTTGGTACCCAGAACTCCAAGAAATGATCTCAGAGGACCCATGGCCTCTGCCGCTCAGACAGGACCTGCTGCAGCAGGGGGCCTGTCTGTTCCAGGACGTACCGCGGCTGCGTTTGATGGCATGGCGGATGAACGCCGGATCCTGAAGGAAAAGGGCATTCCGGAGGAAGTTATCCCTACGCTAATTAAAGCTAGGAAAGAAGTGAACGCAAACCATTATCACCGCATATGGCGGAAATATGTTGCGTGCTGTGAGGCTAGGAAGGCCCCGAAGGAGGAATTTCAGCTAGGCCGATTTCTGCACTTCCTACAGTCAGGGGTGACTATGGGCCTAAAATTGGGTTCCATTAAGGTCCAGATTTCGGCTCTATCGATTTTCTTCCAAAATAGAACTGGCTTCACTGCCTGAAGTTCAGACTTTTGTTAAGGGAGTGCTGCATAGTCAGCCCCCGTTTGTGCCTCCAGTGGCACCGTGGGATCTCAACGTGGTGTTGGATTTCCTGAAGTCGCATTGGGTTGAGCCACTTAAATCCGTGGAGCTACAATACCTCACGTGGAAAGTGGTCATGCTGTTGGCCTTGGCGTCGGCCAGGCGTGTATCAGAATTGGCGGCTTTGTCATGCAAAAGCCCTTATCTGTTTTTTTTTTTGTATGGATAAGGCGGAATTGAGGACTCGTTCCCAATTCCTTCCTAAGGTGGTATCAGTTTTTCATGTGAACCAACCTATTGTGGTGCCTGCGGCTACTTGGGACTTGGAGGATTCCAAGTTACTGGACGTAGTCAGGGCCCTGAAAAGTATATGTTTCCAGGACGGCTGGAGTCAGGAAAACTGACTCGCTATTTATCCTGTATGCACCCAACAAGCTGGGTGCTCCTGCTTCTAAGCAGACTATTGCTCGCTGGATCTGAAGCACGATTCAACTTGCACATTCTGCGGCTGGACTGCCGCACCCTAAATCTGTAAAAGCCCATTCCACGAGGAAAGTGGGCTCTTCTTGGGCGGCTGCCCGAGGGGTCTCGGCTTTACAAATTTGCCGAGCTGTTACTTGGTCGGGTTCAAACACTTTTGCAAGAGTCTACCAGTTTGATACCCTGGCTGAGGAGGACCTAGAGTTTGCTCATTCTGTGCTGCAGTCATCCGCACTCTCCCGCCCGTTTGGGAGCTTTGGTATAATCCCCATGGTCCTTACGGAGCCCCAGCATCCACTTAGGACGTCAGAGAAAATAAGATTTTACTCACCGGTAAATCTATTTCTCGTAGTCCGTAGTGGATGCTGGGCGCCCATCCCAAGTGCGGATTGTCTGCAATACTTGTATATAGTTATTGCCTAACTAAAGGGTTATTGTTGAGCCATCTGTTGAGAGGCTCAGTTATATTTCATACTGTTAACTGGGTATAGTATCACGAGTTATACGGTGTGATTGGTGTGGCTGGTATGAGTCTTACCCGGGATTCAAAATCCTTCCTTATTGTGTCAGCTCTTCCGGGCACAGTATCCTAACTGAGGTCTGGAGGAGGGTCATAGTGGGAGGAGCCAGTGCACACCAGGTAGTCCTAAAGCTTTCTTTAGTTGTGGCCAGTCTCCTGTGGAGCCGCTATTCCCCATGGTCCTTACGGAGTCCCAGCATCCACTACGGACTACGAGAAATAGATTTACCGGTGAGTAAAATCTTATTATTTAAAAATGGAATAAATTAATTTTCCCCCTCAAAATTCTACACACAATGGGGGTCATTCTGAGTTGATCTTTAGCTGCCGTTGTTCGCAGCGCAGCGATCAGACTAAAAATCTGCATTTCTGCGCATGCGTATGCACCGTACGGGTACAATGAGCGTCGTGGGTTTCCACAGAGTGTAACAAACATTCCAGTTGCATAGCCGAACGCAGGAAGATTGACATGAATTGGGCGTTTCTGGGTGTCAACTGACCGTTTTCAGGGAGTGCTTAGAAAAACGCAGGCGTGGCAGAAAAAACGCAGGCGTGGCTTAGCATTCACTGGGCAGGTGTGTGACGTCAAAAGCCTTCCCTCCGTTGTTATAATCAATGCACACGAAGAGTAACTACAGGGCTGGATTTTTTTTGCACAAAAAGATTTTGCATGCGCTCTGCTGCACAAGCGTTCGCACTTCTGCAAAGCGAGAATACACTTCCCAGTGGGCGGCGACAATGCGTTTGCATGGCTGCTAAAAACTGCTAGCGAGCGATCAACTCGGAATGACCCCCAATACCCCATAATGACAATGTGATAAAAAATTTTTTTAGATTTGTGCAAATTTATTAAAAATAAAAAACTAAGAAATCACATGTACATACGTATTCACCGCCTTTGCCACGAAGCTCAAAATTGAGCTGAGGTGCATCCTGTTTCCACCGATCATCCTTGAGATGTTCCTACAGCTTATTTGGAGTGTGGTAAATTCAGTTGATTGGACAAAATGGAGTCTCTAAGGGCGGTGATATCAGGTCTGGAGGAGGGGGAATTCCTGGTTTCCCTGGATATCAAGGATGCGTACCTCCACATTCCAATTTGGCCGCCGCATCAAGCTTATCTCCGATTCGCACTATTGGACTGTCATTTTCAATTCCAGGTCCTGCCATTCGGCCTCTCCACAGCACTGAGGGTATTCACCAAGGTGATGGCGGAAATGATGGTTCTCCTCCGCAGACAGGGGGTGACCATAATTCCATATCTGGATGATCTGCTGATAAAGGCATCGTCCAAGGAGAAGCTGTTACAGTCCATAGCTCTCACGACCCAGCTTCTCAGGGAACATGGTTGGATCCTGAATCTTCCAAAATCACATTTGGAACCTACCAGGAGGTTGTAAATTCTGGGAATGATTCTCGACACTGAAGTGCAGAGGGTGTTTCTTCCAGAGGACAAAGCGTTGGTGATACAAACAATGGTCCGGGATGTCCTAAAGCCAGCCCGGGTGTCAGTTCATCAGTGCATTCGCCTTCTGGGGAAGATGGTGACCTCTTACGAGGCTCTGCAGTATGAGAGATTTCATGCTCGGTCCTTCCAACTGGATCTCCTGGACAAATGGTCGGGATCTCATCTACATATGCACCAGAGAATAGGTCTGTCGCCAATGGCCAGGATCTCACTCCTCTGGTGGCTACAATTACCTCACCTTCTGGAGGGCCGCATTTTCGGGATTCAGGACTGGATCCTTCCAACCACGGATGCAAGTCACTGGGGCGCAGTCACTCAAGGGGAATTCTTCCAAGGAAGGTGGTCAAGTCTGAAAGCCGGCCTGCCGATAAACATTCTGGAATTAAGAGCCTTCTACAACGGTCTTCTCCAAGCGGCCCATCTTCTAAGAAATTGGGCCATTCAAGTGCAGTCGGACAGTGTAACGACAGTGGCTTACATAAACCGACAGGGCGGAACGAAGAGCAGAGCTGCAATGTCAGAGGTAACAAGAATCATCCTCTGGGCGGAAAAACACGCGTTGGCGCTGTCAGCAATCTTCATTCCGGGAGTAGACAACTGGGAAACGGACTTCAGGGGAGTGGGGCCTACATCCGGAGGTGTTCACGGAGGTGACAGATCTTTGAGGTGTACCTCAAATAGACATGATGGCCTCTCGTCTCGACAAGAAGCTTTGGCGGTATTGTTTCAGGTCGAGGGACCCGCAAGCCGTGGCGGTGGACGCCCTAGTGACTGCGTGGGTGCTCCAGTCGGTATACGTGTTTCCTCCACTTCCACTCGTCCTAAGGGCTCTAAAACTCATAAGGAGAACAAGAGTTCAGGCAATCCTCATTGCTCCGGACTGGCCAAGAAGGGCTTGGTACGCGGATCTTCTGGATCTACTGCTAGAAGAGCCGAGGCCTCTTCCTCTTCGGGAGGACCTGCTACAGCAGGGGCCGTTTGCTTATCAAGACTTACAACTGCTACGTTTGACGGTATGGAGGTTGAACTCCAGATATTCGCTCAGAAGGGCATTCTGAACAAGGTTAGTCCTACCCTGATACAGGCTAAGAAAGGAGTAACGTCAAAGCGTTACCATCGCATTTGGAAAAAATGTGTCTTGGAGTGAATCCAAGAAGTTTCCTACGGTGGAGTTTAAACTTGGACGATTTCTCCTCTTCCTCCAAGCAGGTGTGGATATGGGCCTTCGATTAGGTTCCGTAAAGGTCCAGATTTCGGCCTTATCTATTTTCTTCCAGAAACAGTTGGCTGCCCTCCCTGAGGTTCAGACCTTTTTGAAGGGAGTTCTGCACATCCAGCCTCCCTTTGTGCCACCTATGGCGCCCTGGGATCTTAACGTGGTGTTGCAGTTCCTCCAGTCGGACTGGTTTGAGCCTCTACAGGAGGTTGAGGTCAAGTTTCTCACGTGGAAGGCTTTCACTTTGTTGGCCTTGGCTTCTGCTAGACGTGTGTCGGAGTTGGGGGCTTTGTCATGTAAAATCCCATACTTGATCTTCCATGAAGATAGAGCTGAGCTCCGGACACGTCCGCAGTTCCTTCTGAAGGTTGTGTCGGCATATCAACCAACCTATTGTGGTGCCAGTAGCTACTGACGCCTCAGTTTCATCAAAGTCCTTGGATGTAGTAAGGGCTCTGAAAATCTATGTGAAGAGGACTGCTCGTCACAGAAAGTTGGACTCTCTGTTTGTCTTGTATGTTCCCAAGAAACTTGGGTGTCCTGCTTCTAAGCAGACAATCTCTCGCTGGATCAGGTTCACTATCCAGCATGTGTATTCTACGGCAGGATTGCCGTGTCCTACGTCTGTTAAGGCCCACTCTACTCGTAAGGTGGGTTCTTCCTGGGCGGCTGCCCGGGTTTTCTCGGCTTTACAGCTTTGCCGAGTGACTACTTGGTCGGGGTCGAACACGTTTGCAAAGTTCTACAAGTTCAATACTTGGGCCTCTGAGGACCTAAAGTTTGGTCATTCAGTTCTGCAGGAACCTCCGCGCTCTACCTCCCATTCTGGGAGCTTTGGTACATCCCCATGGTACTAATGTGGACCCCAGCATCCTCTAGAATGTAAGAGAAAATAGGATTTTAATTACCTACCGGTAAATCCTTTTCTCGTAGTCCGTAAAGGATGCTGGGCGCCCGCCCAGCGCTTCGTGATCCTGCAGTGGTTATTTAGTTCAGTACTGCTTAGTTTTTGGTTAAGTACTGTTTTGTTACTTGGTAAGTAATATTGGGGGTAATTCTGAGTTGATCGTAGCAGAGTTTTTGTTAGCAGTTGGCCAAAACCATGTGCACTGCAGGGGAGGCAGATATAACATGTGCAGAGAGAGTTAGATTTGGGTGTGGTGTGTTCAATCTGCAATCTAAATTGCAGTGTAAAAATAAAGCAGCCAGTATTTACCCTGCACAGAAACAAAATAACCCACCCAAATCTAACTCTTTCTGCACATGTTATATCTGCCTCCCCTGCAGTGCATATGGTTTTGCCCAACTGCTAAAAAAATTCCTGTTGCGATCAACTTGGAATTACCCCCATGGTTTTGCCCAACTGCTAACAAAAATCCTGCTGCGATCAACTCAGAATTACCCCCATTGTTCAGCCGTTGCTGATGTTTCAAGCTAGTTAGCCTGGTTTGCCTTGTGTGTGAGCTGGTGTGAATCTCGCCACTATCTGTGTAAAATCCTCCTCTCGAAGATGTCCGTCTCCTCGGGCACAGTTTCTAGACTGAGTCTGGTAGGAGGGGTATAGAGGGAGGAGCCAGCCCACACTCTCAAACTCTTAAAATGCCAATGGCTCCTAGTGGACCCGTCTATACCCCATGGTACTAATGTGGATCCCAGCATCCTCTACGGACTACGAGAAAAGGATTTACTGGTAGGTAATTAAAATCCTATATTCCTTTTTACTATGTTCTACCCTGTTGTAATTCTTTAATAAATAGAATCCTTGAAATAAGTCCCTTGTTTTCTGTGAACTATCTAAAAGCATTCAGCATATCCAGTATCTTTGTGCTTTTACATGGTAACAGAACTCCTTGGTGACTTCTAATATCCATATCGTTTACAGTCAGGAGTGTATTATCCCATTGTTTATTTTTAGTTAAATACAGAGCTAAAGTGTTCCCTGCATATTCTAAATGAGATAACAAAGTAACAAAGAGCACACATCTACCGAACATCTTTTCTTGAAATAAATAGAATATTTTACAGTGACGTACATTGAAAGGGCCACGCATTCCTATCCACTGCCCAGCTCCCTACTCTGCACTAATGTTTCAGAAGGAACTACAGTAGCACTGATGTTGGTATAGACACAAAGCACTTCCCAGTTAGCAATAACAGGTACAGTATATACACAAATACAAAAATGCTGCATCTGATTGCATCTCCGTACAAATCTCAGACGTAAAACACATTTAATTGAAAAAAAATTCTATTATGCTAAAAATTATTTACCCAAGTGAGTTTTTTTATTAACAGAAATGGGTCTCCGTCTGTTACACTGGCAGAGCTATTTTGGAAAGTTGTCCTTTTTTGGCTACCAAAATTTTTTCACATTTCTGAAGTGGCAAGTAAAATATTATGACATGATTTGGAAAAATGACTGCTATTGTTTATTATTTGTGATTCTGTAGCCTACAAAACAGAAAATAAGATGATAACCAGCGAATCATTCTGCATTGATTTGCGTCGTTGCAGAGACTGAGCACAATAGAAAATTCTGCAATTAAGCATGCTGGAAGCCCATAATGAGTTACAATGCCTGTGTACTTTGAGCCGCAAAATAAATATTATCCAAGTATAATTGTTTATTATATTGATTACATAGATATGGCTGGGAGAGCACTGATAAGTACCAGTTCACATATAATGTTATTTACCTGTCTGCAGTATGTTCGCGTGGCCTTTGCAAAGGTCTGAGCCTTTTCATGTCCTGCCCTTTAACAGTAAGAATGTTTTCGCCGCATGACCATCTGTAAAGGTGCATACACTTGGGTCTCGCATAACTCAGTGTTCATGCGTTCACTTATTAAATACCAATCACAGAAGGCAAAACATACCTTGATTTTAATCACTTAACTGATGATTTTTCCCTTCAAAACTGGTTATAATGGGTTTTTTTTTTTAAATTTAATATAGTATAAAAAATTTTTTTTAAATAACATACTATGCACATCTGCAGAATGGATCTCTTTGTCAAAAACTGGGGCACACAGTGGGGTGGTGCGGTCACATGTGATCTGACCATTCCTGTTAAATTGTTAAGTTGGCCTCATTCAATTGGTCACACACCTCGTCCTGTGTTGTACTTGCCTAGATGAGTAAATAAACCCCCCCCCATTTTCCCTTCAAGAATGGTTCCTGTTAGACTCTGCATACTGATAAATGAGGATTGCGGGTACATTTACCATGCATCACTTTTCAAAGCCACCACATAATTGGGGGTTTCAGTCACTGGTTGGTTTTAAAGGGGCAATATTATTAAATACAGAACAGTTTTTGTATTTAATTTTATTGACTCTTTATATTCAGCATTTGAAAACGCAGAAGGCATGGGGGCTTTTAAAAGCACCGCATAGTAAATTTTACCCCACAGTCCCCCTTTAATAATGTACAATTATTATTCAGAACCTAACATGATTTTCTACTATTCTTGTGGGGGAGAAGTTTGAAAGTGAATGATGTTCAGTGCCATTGACAAAGCTGTATAACTGCAGTAAATGAACTTTTTATTGGATCTTATAAATTTAGGAATTGCCTGTGGACCCAGCTGCTGTAAAGATATTTAATATTATACAGAAATATTATAACTTCTGGTCTGTTTTCAGTAAATCTATTCAGAAAGGATCAATACATTTAAAAGATGACCCAAAAATGAAACAGAATCTTGTAATATTCACAAGTGTATACAGTAGTACATTTTTCCATTCTTATACATATTTACATTAATCATCAATTAAGGTCTTGCCAGCAGGGTTCCCATTCCTATCTTTTCTATAGTTATGAGTGTTGCAATACTCTGCATCTACTACTTAGTGCTGCAGGAGATGCCCAGGATTTTTGATGGGAATAATGGCCCCTTACTTCGACATTTAAGATATACTTAATAAGAATATTAGAGAAGTTATGTGACCATATAATAACACAAGGTCAGCTCAGGTGACTTCCAATATCCTATTTATATATACAGTATTAGTTATATGTAGGTCCATTATTCCTTAAAGTACACCGGTATCTACAGTATTTGAAACAACTAAAGTGTTTCTATAGATATGTTCACATATACCTATACTCACATTGCACCAAATATCACCATTCTGCGCAGCACAGGCTTTACATTTAGATGCGCCATGCAACTTTGTCTTAAAATGTGTGTCTTAAGCTGCTACTTTATAGCAATTCTTCTGGGACAAAAATACTCATCCTGAGTACTTTGGGCCTGATTCATTTGTAAGCAAAGCAAATTATTAAGCAACTGGGCAAAACGGTATCCGGACTGTTCACCCACCTTGACAAAGGGGCATTGTAGCCCTGAAACGTTTGGAGTAATGTTTTCAATACACTGATTTGTATTTTAAGCCTTCGAGTGCCGCTACCTTTTTTCTGTGTTTATTTATATATATATATATATATATATATATATATATACATATACATTAATAATAATAATCTTGTAATAACAGTTAGCTTGGTTTGCATGCCTGACTGTGTCTGCTTTAATACTGTATGTCTTCTTTTAACATATGTTTCTCTGACGTCCTAAGTGGATGCTGGGACTCCGTAAGGACCATGGGGATTAGCGGCTCCGCAGGAGACTGGGCACAACTAAAGAAAGCTTTAGGACTACCTGGTGTGCACTGGCTCCTCCCACTAAGATCCCCCTCCAGACCTCAGTTAGATTCTTGTGCCCGGCTGAGCTGGATGCACACTAGGGGCTCTCCTGAGCTCCTAGAAAGAAAGTATATTTAGGTTTTATTTTACAGTGAGATCTGCTGGCAACAGACTCACTGCAGCGAGGGACTAAGGGGAGAAGAAGCGAACCTACCTAACAGGTGGTAGTTTGGGCTTCTTAGGCTACTGGACACCATTAGCTCCAGAGGGATCGACCGCAGGGCCCGACCTTGGTGTTCGTTCCCGGAGCCGCGCCGCCGTCCCCCTTACAGAGCCAGAAGCATGAAGAGTCCGGAAAATCGGCGGCAGAAGACTTCGGTCTTCACCAAGGTAGCGCACAGCACTGCAGCTGTGCGCCATTGCTCCTCATGTACACCTCACACTCCGGTCACTGATGGGTGCAGGGCGCTGGGGGGGGCGCCCTGAGGGCAATATATGACACCTTGGCTGGCAAATCTACATCATATATAGTCCTAGAGGCTATATAGATGTAAAATGACCCCTGCCAGTATTCCAGAAAAAGCGGGAGAAAGTCCGACGAAAAAGGGGCGGGGCTTCTCCCTCAGCACACTGGCGCCATTTTTTTCTTCACAGTGCAGCTGGAAGACAGCTCCCCAGGCTCTCCCCTGTAATTTTCAGGCTCAAAGGGTTAAAAAGAGAGGGGGGGGCACTAAATTTAGGCGCAATATATGTATACAAGCAGCTATTGGGGGAAAAATCACTCAGTCATAGTGTTAATCCCTGCATTATATAGCGCTCTGGTGTGTGCTGGCATACTCTCTCTCTGCCTCCCCAAAGGACTTTGTGGGGTCCTGTCCTCAGTCAGAGCATTCCCTGTGTGTGTGCAGTGTGTCGGTACGGCTGTGTCGACATGTTGGATGAGGATGGTTACGTGGAGGCGGAGCAGAGGCCGATAAATGGGATGTCGCCCCCTGTGGGGCCGACACCAGAGTGGATGGATAGGTGGAAGGTATTAACCGACAGTGTCAACTCCTTACATAAAAGGCTGGATGACGTAACAGCTGTGGGACAGCCGGCTTCTAAGCCCGCGCCTGCCCAGGCGTCTCAAAGGCCATCAGGGGCTCAAAAAACGCCCGTTACCTAAGATGGCAAACAGATGTCGACACGGAATCTGACTCCAGTGTCGACGAGGTTGAGACATATACACAATCCACTAGGAACATCCGTTACATGATCTCGGCAATGAAAAATGTGTTACGCATTTTCTGACATGAACCCAAGTACCACATAAAAGGGGTTTTATTTTTAGGGAGAAAAAGCAGCCAGTGTTTTGTTCCCCCATCAGATGAATGAATGAAGTGTGTAAAGAAGCGTGGGTTCCCCCGATAAGAAACTGGTAATTTCTAAAAAGTTACTGATGGCGTACCCTTTCCCGCCAGAGGATAGGTCACGTGGGGAGATATCCCTTAGGGTGGATAAGGCGCTCACACGTTGGTCAAAAAAGGTGGCACTGCCGTCTTAGGATACGGCCACCTTGAAGGAACCTGCTGATAAAAAGCAGGAGGTTATCCTGAAGTCTGTATATACACACTCAGGTTATATACTGAGACCTGCAATTGCCTCAGCATAAATAGTGCTGCTGCAGCGTGGTCTGATACCCTGTCAGATAATATTAATACTCTAAGACAGGGATAATATTTTGCTAACATAGAGCATATTAAAGACGTTGTCTTATATATAAAGGATGCACAGAGGGATATTTGCCGGCTGGCATCCAGAATTAATGCAATGTCCATTCTGCCAGGAGGGTATTAGAAACCCGGCAGTGGACAGGTGATGCTGCCTGTAAAAGGCACATGGAAATTCTGCCTTATAAGGGTGAGGAATTGTTTGGGGATGGTCTCTGGGACCTCGTATCCACAGCAACAGCTGGGAAGAAAATTTTTTTACCTCAGGTTTCCTCACAGCCTAAGAAAGCACCGTATTTTCAGGTACAGTCCTTTCGGCTTCAGAAAAGCAAGCGGGTCAAAGGCGCTTCCTTTCTGCACAGAGACAAGGGAAGAAGGAAAAAGCTGCACCAGCAGCCAGTTCCAGGATCAAAAATCTTCCCCCGCTTCCTCTGAGTCCACAGCATGACGCTGGGGCTCCACAGGTGGAGACAGGTGCGGTAGGGGCTGAAAGGATTTGACCTTATATTCTTAACCCTCGTGACCTTGGATGCCAGACCCACACAGGCCTGGTATCTGTATGAGAGACAAAGGCACCTAGCACAGGGCAGCACGCATCCATGCAAACACATAAGAGTTCATATAGCATGTTTTAACCCTTCACTAGGGAAATAGAAATATTCACTTTTATACTGTAACCACCACAAGGAAACTGATCATATAAAAAGTAATATGTACCAAGACAGAAGAGGTAACCCTTCAGGGGCGCGTCTCGGGAACTTCAGGGACCAGTGGGCTTGCCCACAGGTGGATCCCTAGGTTCTGCAAATAGTATCACAGGGATACAGGCTGGAGTTCGAGGCGACTCCCCCTCGCCGTTACCTCACATCAGCCTTTCCTGCTGCCCTCGGAGAAAGGTAGTACTGGCGGCAATTCACAAGCTGTACTTCCAGCAGGTGAAATCAAGGTACCCCTCCTTCAACAAGGCCGGGGTTACTATTCCAAAATGTTGTGGTACCGAAACCAGACGGTTCGGTGAGACCCATTCTAAAATTGAAAGTCTTGAACACTTATATACGAAGGTTCAAGTTCAAAATGGAATCGCTCAGGGCGATTATTGCAAGCCTGGAGAATTTCATGGTATCACTGGACATCAAGGATGCTTACCTGCATGTCCCTATTTACCCTCTTCACCAGGAGTACCTCAATATTGTGGTACAGGATTGTCATTACCAATTCCAGCCGCTGCCGTTGCTCTGGCCCCGGCACCGAGGTATTTACCAAGGTAATGGCTGAAATAATTATTCCGTACTTGGACGATCTCCTTATAAAGGCGAGGTCCAGGGAGCAGTTGTTCGTTGGAGTAGCACTATCTCGGGAAGTGCTACAACAGCACGGCTGGATTCTGAATATTCCAAAGTCGCAGCTGGTTCCTACGACGCGTCTACTGTTCCTGGGTATGGTTCTGGACACAGAACAGGATAAAAAGGGTTTCTCCCGGAGGAGAAGTCCAAGGAGTTGTTGTCTCTAGACAGAGACCTCCTAATACGTATACAGGTGTCGGTGCATCAATGCACGCGAGCCCTGGGAAAGATGGTAGCTTCTTACGAAGAAATTCCATTCGCCAGGTCCCATGCAAGGATTTTCCAGTGGGATCTGTTGGACAAGTGGTCTGGGTCGCATCTTCAGATGCATCGGTGGTTAACCCTGTCTCCAAGGGTCAGGGTGTCGCTGTTGTGGTGGCTGCAGAGTGCTCATCTTCTAGGGGGCCGCAGATTCGGCATACAGGACTGGGTCCTGGTGACCACGGATGCCAGCCTTCGAGGCTGGGGGGCAGTCACAGGGAAGGAACTTCCAAGGCTATGGAAAAGTCAGGAGACTTCCCTACTCATAAATATTCTGGAACTGAGGGCCATTTACAATGCCCTAAGTCAGGCTAGACCCCTGCTTCAACACCGGCCGGTGCTGATCCAGTCAGACACCATCACGGCGGTCACTCATGTAAACCGACAGGGCGGCACAAGAAGCAGGATGGCGATGGCAGAAGCCACAAGGATTCTCCGATGGGCGGAAAATCATGTGTTAGCACTGTCAGCAGTGTTCATTCCCGGAGTGGACAACTGAGAAACAGACTTTCTCAGAAGACACGACCTCCACCCAGGAGAGTGGGGACTTCATCCAGAAGTCTTCCAAATGATTGTACACCGTTGGGAAAGGCCACAGGTGGACATGATGGCGTCCCGCCTCAACTAAAAGTTACAAAGATATTGCGCCAGGTCAAGGACCCTCAGGCGATAGCTGTGGACGCTCTGGTAACACTGTGGGTGTACCAGTCGGTGTATGTGTTCCCTTCTCTGCCTCTCTTACCCAGGGTAATGAGCATAATAAGAAGGAGAGGAGTGAGAACTATACTCATTGTTCCGGGTTGGCCAAGAAGAGCTTGGTAACCAGAACTCCAAGAAATGATCTCAGAGGACCCATGGCCTCTGCCGCTCAGACAGGACCTGCTGCAGCAGGGGGCCTGTCTGTTCCAAGACGTACCGCGGCTGCGTTGACGGCATGGTGGTTGAACGCCGGATCCTGAAGGAAAAGGGAATTCCGGAGGAAGTTATCCCTACGCTATTTACAGCTAGGAAAGAAGTGAACGCAAACCATTATCACCGCATAGGGCGGAAATATGTTGCGTACTGTGAGGCCAGGAAGGCCCCAAAAGAGAAATTTCAGCTAGGTCGATTTCTGCACTTCCTACAGTCAGAGGTGACTATGGGCCTAAAATTGGGTTCCATTAAGGTCCAGATTTCGGCTCTATCGATTTTCTTCCAAAAATTGAACTGGCTTCACTGCCTGAAGTTCAGACTTTTGTTAAGGGAGTGCTGCATAGTCAGCCCCCGTTTGTGCCTCCAGTGGCACCGTGGGATCTCAACGTGGTGTTGGATTTCCTGAAGTCGCATTGGGTTGAGCCACTTAAATCCGTGGAGCTATAATACCTCACGTGGAAAGTGGTCATTCTGTGGGCCTTGGCGTCGGCCAGGCGTGTATCAGAATTGGCGGCTTTGTCATACAAAAGCCCTTATCTGTATTTTATATGGATAAGGCGGAATTGAGGACTCGTTCCCAATTCCTTCCTAAGGTGGTATCAGTTTTTCATGTGAACCAACCTATTGTGGTGCCTGCGGCTACTTGGGACTTGGAGGATTCCAAGTTACTGGATGTAGTCAGGGCCCTGAAAAGTATATGTTTCCAGGACAGCTGGAGTCAGGAAAACTGACTCGCTATTTCTCCTGTATGCACCCAGCAAGCTGGGTGCTCCTGCTTCTAAGCAGACGATTGCTCGCTGGATCTGTAGCACGATTCAACTTGCACATTCTGCGGCTGGACTGCCGCACCCTAAATCTGTAAAAGCCCATTCCACGAGGAAAGTGGGCTCTTCTTGGGCGGCTGCCCGAGGGGTCTCGGCTTGACAACTTTGCCGAGCTGTTACTTGGTCGGGTTAAAACATTTTTGTAGGAGTCTACAAGTTTGATACCCTGGCTGAGGAGGACCTAGAGTTTGCTCATTCGGTGCTGCAGAGTCATCCGCACTCTCCCGCCCGTTTGGGAGCTTTGGTATAATCCCCATGGTCCTTACGGAGTCCCAGCATCCACTTAGGACGTCAGAGAAAATAAGATTTTACTCACCGGTAAATCTATTTCTCGTAGTCCGTAGTGGATGCTGGGCGCCCATCCCAAGTGCGGATTGTCTGCAATACTTGTTTATAGTTATTGCCTAACTAAAGGGTTATTGTTGAGCCATCTGTTGAGAGGCTCAGTTATATTTCATACTGTTAACTGGGTATAGTATCACGAGTTATACGGTGTGATTGGTGTGGCTGGTATGAGTCTTACCCGGGATTCAAAATCCTTCCTTATTGTGTCAGCTCTTCCGGGCACAGTATCCTAACTGAGGTCTGGAGGGGGGTCTTAGTGGGAGGAGCCAGTGCACACCAGCTAGTCCTAAAGCTTTCTTTAGTTGTGCCCAGTCTCCTGCGGAGCCGCTAATCCCCATGGTCCTTACGGAGTCCCAGCATCCACTACGGACTACGAGAAATAGATTTACCGGTGAGTAAAATCTTATTTTTTGAGTATTTCTAGGATTAGCTGGTATTTAAAATGTGTTCCTAAGGCTCTAGTGAAGAAAATGAACTTGCGCTGAAGATCAATTTGGAATAATGAACTCACATAAAAGTTTCACCTCATCAAGAATGTGCTTTATGCTGTCTATTACTATTACTGACTTTAGACAAGCAGCCTACTCACTTACTGTACTTCCCAATAGCAGCTCAACTTACTGATGTTCCTGCGGTTTTTTTTTTTCTTAGTGAAAAAGAAAAGAAATTGGCACAAGCATGACACAGGACAGACTACAGATGTGAAGCCAGTTCAAAATGGAAGTCAGGTCTTCATTAAAGAACTCCGGAGTCGAACCTTCCCAAGGTAATCTTTGGGCACACTTTGTAATTGGAAACGTGTACTTGGCTTGGTTACATTTATTGGGACTCATAGCACTTATTTGTCTTGCAGGATAAGTAATCTGTTATATTATATCAATGTATATGCATTTTGTTGCTAAAATGGAAAAGTCCTTTGTGAATAAACCTTAACAAGCATTAAACCTTGGATATGTACCATAGCATTTGCTGAATGTGAAGTAACTTTCTGCACATTCTGAAATATGCTATATTCTCTTATCCTCCCCCTCAGTTTAGTAAACTTGAGCCGGCACTCCCCCCAAAAAAATAAAATCCCAATATCAGCTCGCTTTTCACGGCCGCGATTACGAAAACACATAGGTCATTGAACTTATCACGGGTCCTATGTGTTTTGTTTAAAAAATGAAAATCTTTGGGGGTGCAAAATATGTGTGTGGTGGTGGGGGGGGAGGGAGAGTTATTGAATTGCGCAAAGAAAATAAAAGAATTCTCCTATAGGGTCAAAGAAGAAACGCCAGGCACAACAGCTTCTTAAGACTGCATCCAAGGAGTCAAATAGAAGCTTCCCAAAGGCTTCCAGAGATGGATATAGAATACAATATAACCTCCGGCGCTGACTGTATACAAATGTGACTTTGTCATAATCACCTTATATGCGGATACACTGTATCCTGTGTGACCAGACCTTTGTCTGTTTATTGGACAGCCTTCTTTACACACTTTACGTGAAAAGGAGAATTGTCCACTACAGTAGTTTAGGTGGAAAGAAATGTCTTTTATTTAAATTGATATAATATGTAAAATACAAGTGTGTCTTGGAACTCATCCGTTCCTACAACAGACAGCGACTCATTTTATAAAACAAAATAAAACTCTAGGCTGTTGGCACTAAAAGTCAGATAGTCTTGCAACATATTTCACTGCCTGAGGAAGCTGTTGAGCCGTGAAACATGTTGTAATATTCCAAATAAATGACTCATTCTGTTTTTATTATTTTGTTTTATTTTTTTATTTTAATTGATTTGCAATTGTAAGTGTTTTACTCTCTGACGTTTAGTGCCAACAGCCTAGTTAGACGTATTTTATTTTGTTTTATGAAATTAGCCGCTGTTTGTTATAGGAACTGATTAGATCCAAGACACATTTGTATTTTATGTATTGTTTTATTTTATTTTAAATAAAAGACATTTCTTTCCGCTTAAACTACTGTAGAGGACAACTCTCCTTTTCTTGTGTGCACAGCTCACATAAAGTGAGTAAAGGAGGCTGTCCATTAGACATACCGGTAGTTCTTTTTTTTTTAATCATCAATAGTTTTTATAAAAATTTTTCCAAACAGAGGGGGATATAGAAAAAGAAAGGTGAAGGGTGAGGGAGAACATAAAACAGGGGAGAAGGGATGCACACCACCATAATCATAAAAAACAAAACACCACAACAAGGTTTGGTAATAAAACAAACAAAGTCAGTACATCAATATAGTAACATGATAGGAACACCCGCTGCAGCGTTAAATGTGCGGTGTACACAATAAAAAACAGAAAAAGAAAATAAAGAAATAAACAAGCAAATAAGTACAAGTGCAAGGGATCAGGACGTAGAGGGTTCATTTAAACTAAACTGTAAAGGGGAGGACTGAAAGGGGGGAGAAATCAAGGCCGCTCCGTCTCCGTCAGTGACCTACTCGTGCCAGGGCATCCATTTCACAATTGGGGAGGAGGGTCTATAAGAGTATGGAATATATTTGGTTTCAATTGTAAAGTGAAATTGGATTTTATGGAGCACTTTTATCATTGAGGGGAGTAGGGGTTGTTTCTATGCTTGGCTAAAGTAGCCCTTGCTGCAATACATATTTGTCCCAGCAAATATCTATGTTGGGATGGAACCTCAGGGCGGAAAATATGTAACAACGCTATTGTTGGCGCTGGGCTGAGGGAGAGGGCCAAAACCTTATTAATTAACCGAAAATTGCTACCCAATAGTTGTGCAGCATGGGGCAGGATCAGAAAATATGGTATAAATGACCAACATCGCCACAATTCCTCCAACAATATTTGTAGCAGGACGGCCATATAGTAAGTAGCCTATCTGGTGTAAGGTATAACCTATTCAGAAGTTTAACATGCATTTCCGAGTTGTTTAAGCAATCTGCACATGCTGAAAGATGAACTATATATATGTTCTCAGTGGGAGTCAGATATTGCAATGTCCAGGTCCTTTTCCCAATGAAGTTGTACATTAGACTTCAGAGGTTTGGGCAAATTAACAATAATATTATACCAAAAAGAAATTTCTTTACTGTACCTGTCTGACAACAGACGTGATAGTACAGATTGAGCTACAGCGCCAAGAGGGTTTCGAGGAGGGGCAAGCTTTATCTGGAGGTAATGAAATAATTCCGTGCGAGGGATAGAAAAGCAGCTGAGGAAGTGTAGATAGAACGTTCCCGTCTAGTATGTCACCCAAGGAATGTATATTGTAATTAAGCCACTGGGAAACAGCCAGGTTAGGAACTAACTTAGTTATAGCTTTCAGTGATAGTGCTGCGATCGGGGGGTTGAAGTCGGGCAGGTTGGGGACTAATTTATCCCAAGTGCATATGGAAAAATGTGTAGAGGGGAGTAGGGACATGTTCGAAGGTCGTAAGTTTTTGGTGGAACATTTTGTTTGTTCTATTGCTACCCTGGAAGATGTAGAGGAATCAGTTATCCAGTATTTCAGTTATGCTAGGATACTGGTGTCCTGATAGGCGGACAAATCGGGAAGGGCCAGTCCCCCACGATGTCTGGGTAAAACCATACGGGAGTAGGCTATCTTTGGCGGGTGGGTATTTGGTGAGTATAATCCTACACTTATCCAAATAAATTTTGGGGAAAGGAAAGGGGATTGTTCGAAATAAGTACATAAGCTTTGAAAGCAAAGACATTTTGAAGGCAGCCATGCTACCTAACCATGATATCTCATATGCAAGCCAAGACGAGGTTAGATATTCGAGTGCCGCAATAAGAGGTGGCTAGTTAACATCAAAGACTGATGAGGTGGAGGGAGGTACATGTGTATGTGTATGCCAAAGTATATAATGGATTTAGTATTCCAATTGTATGGGTAAAGAGAGCGCAAAATAGCCACTTCTGAGTCAGGTAAATTTATTGGCAAGGCATCAGATTTGCTCGTATTTAGTCTATAATAAGAGGCTGCGCTGAACTCAGTCAGGAGGTCATGAAGACTTGGGAGGGAGGAAGTAGGTTGGGTGACAAAAAGAAGGACGTTGTCCGCAAAAAGACACAATTTATGAGTGGATTGGCCGCTTAGAAACCCCGGGAATTCTGCGTCCGACCTAATCCTGGCAGCAAGGGGTTCCATTACCAGTACCAAAATTAACGGTGAGAGGGGGCAGCCCCGACGAGTACCATTAGAAATTGGAAAAATGTCTGAGAGGAAGCCATTACTAAACACCCGGGCAGTAGAAGAACTATATAGGGCCAGTATGGCCGACAAATATTGGACCACTAAAGCCAAATATGAATAAAACCGCGTCCATATACATCCAATTCAACCTGTCAAAGGCCTTCTCCGCATCAAGGGAAGCAACAGGAAGCACTCATTGGCCGGAAGAGAGTCAATTAAATTGTATACTCTACGGGTGTTGTCCGTAGCCTGCCTGCCAGGCACAAATCCAACCTGGTCAAAGTGAATCAGGGAGGGCAAAGAAGCATTGAGTCTATTCGCGATTAGTTTGGCATAGAGCTTAACGTCTCCGTTGAGTAGGGCAATCGGTCGATAATTCTGACAGAGAGAGGGGTCTTTACTGGATTTGGGGATTGCTACTGCTTGGGCCATTAGCATTTCCGCAGGGAAGGAGCTGGCACTTGTAACATCATTAAAGAGTTCTGCTAGCATAGGGGAGAGACGGTCTCTAAAAGCTCTGTAGAACTCATTACTAAAACCGTCAGGCCCAGTGGCTTTGTTCGCAGGGAGGGAGTTAATAGCAGCATTGACCTGAAGCGAAGACCAGGGGGCATTCAATGCGGTCAGCTGATCAGGAGTCAGGGTAGACAAATCTACAGAGGAGAGAAAGGACTGAATGAGTTCAGGAGTTGGCTGTGGGGTAGATGTATCAGATTTTAAATTGTACAATTGCGTGTAATAAAGTGCAAATTGATTGGCAATGTCCAAGGGGTTTGTTAGTTTAGTGCCCGATGGGTGAGATAATACATTTAATCCGATTGCGGGCTTGTCTGGCACGTAATTCCGAGCCAGCATCCTTCCGGGTCTATTCCCTTCCAAGTAAAATTTTTGTCTTAATCTATTTAGGGGCGGATTGGGTTCCAGCAACCAAGAGTTTCTGTAATTGAGTGCAGACAATACCTTCTGGAACTCCTTGGTTGGTTGGCGCTTGTTTTTATCCTCGGCAGCCTGAAGTTTAGTTTCTAAGGTAACCTGAAGCTGCATGGCGCGTTTTTTAAGCATTGCCCGGGCTTAAAGGCTCTCCAATAGTTTGGTACGGAGGTGTCGGAGGGGGAGCTCGTTGAGATGAATGAGGAAATACTGTTGGTTATGATGTTCTTCGCTACAACACCAGAAAGCAAATGTGGGTTGATGCGCCAGTGCCGAGGAGGCAAAAATGTGTTAGAGAGTACCCAGCTCCACATTATAGGAGCATGGTCTGACCAAAAGATGGGCAAAATATCTACTGGGCCTGCCAACTGTAGTGACCATTTATCACAGAGGATAAGATCAATACATGAATAGAAATTATGGACCAGGGAAAAAAAGGAATAATCCCTACCAGATGGGTTTTGAACAGGCCAGATATCATATAAATCAAACTCGGCAAGAAGGTTTTGAAAAGCAAAGAAAGGGCCAATGCGGGCTCTAAGGGTGCTAGGTTTAACCAGGGGTGATTTATCCATCTTCGGGTCAAGAACCAAGTTAAAGTCCCCCAGTAAGACTAATGAGCCCACCTTCACTCTCTGGATAAGTAAACATAATTTCCTAAGAAATGTAACTTGGTTTGAGTTTAGGAGCATATTAGGTAACTATAGTAGTAAGCTTATCTTCCAGTAGGCCGGTAAGAATCAAATATCGACCTGTCTTGTCTGCAATTTGGGAGTGTAATATGAAGGGTGTAGCGGCTCCAAAGAAAATAGCTGTTCCATTTCTCTTGAAAGGGGCGTTGGCGAAATAACCTGTGGGGTAGTGATGGTCTCTCATAACAGGGGGGCTGAGGGATGAAAAATGGGTTTCTTGAAGGGCCACCACATCAGCTCTATGCTTATAAAAAAAAAAGGCCAGCCGGCGCTTATTAGGAGAATTCAGACCCTTAATATTTAAGGAAATCAATTTTACCATGGCGATGGTATCATTGAACTGTATATCTGGTGGCATCCGGGGAGGGGGGGGGGGGGGGGGGGGGATTGGCCACGATGGGGAGAAAACACACAGAGAACAAAAATAAAAAAGGGGGGTGGGGACGGACCCAAAACGACCCAGTATATCGGGCCTGTGTAGCTACTGCAGGGGGAAAAATTTGCAGTAGGGTAAACATGGGGGAAAGTGGCATTGGCTAACCACCCAGGGCCACTTGCCCTGGGTGGTTAGCCAATGCCACTTTCCCCTATGTTTACAGATTTTAAGCTATTCCAGATCAGCTTGTTGGTGGTCGTGAGCCGCAATGAGGTCGTTGTGTGAGGACACTAGTTCCTCCATTTTCCTCTCCAGGTGGTCTGTTTGGTCGCCAATGGCTGTGAGCTCGACCTTAACGTCCTGTATAGCAGCTGTGAGATCTTGAGAGAGGTCTGACTTGTGGGAACAAGAGGGTTCGGGTCAGGCTGCAGGGGTGGAGGGGTTAGGTTTACGCTGCGGGAAGGGGGTTAGGTTTAGGCTTCAGGCGCCACCACAGAGGGTAAGGGTTAGGCGGTGGGGAGGAAGAGGCTAGGTTCAGGATGCAGGGAGGGAGGATTAGGAGAACATTTGGGTATTCTGACCGCTGGCATCCCGACCGCCGGCACTTTCTACCCAACCCTCTACTATTTATTCACATTTAAAGTCTTTATGCAAAGTCATATATATATATTTATGCAAGTCAGCGACGGAGGTTATCTTGTATTTAATATGATTTAAATAATAACAACATCGGATACAGGGAGATGTATCAATACATCTGAAGGGAAAAAGTGGATTAGTTGCCCATAGCAACCAACAGCTTCTAACTAAATTTATAGATGACTGTGCTAGATAAATGATAGCTTGAAGCTGATTGGTTGCAATGGGCAACATCTCTACTTTATCACGTTAGAGGGTTTAATACATCACCACATGTTTTTTAATGTTATTAAGTGGTGCCTCTGTTAGATATTGCTGGCGTTCAGTAATTCTGAGTATTCTATTACTCTGTATATACGAACACCTGCAGTTCTGTTATTCAGTACTGTAAATATAATTGCTAGTATCTGTTTTTATATTGTATGTTTTGATAAATGCACAGTACCACTTCTACGACTCAGTAGATATAGGGGCAGATGTATTAAGCCTGGAGAAGTGATAAAGCAGTGATAAGTGCAAGGTGATAACACACCAGCCAATCAGCTGCAACATGTAAATTGATAGTTAGGAGCTGATTGTCTGGAGCATTATAACCTTCCACTTATCACTGCTTTATCACTTCTCTATGCTTAATACATCTGCCCCATAGGGCCTAATTCAGTAAGGATTGCAGAGGAGGCGCCGCCCATCGCTGGGCAAGGCCGCCCAGCATGCTGACCGTCGCCTCCTCCTGTTCAACAAGCAGAAATTACAAACGCATCGCTTGTTAGCAGAAACTGAGGATGGCTCCTGCTGGCGCAGCTTAGTGCGGGCGCATGTGCAGGACAGGCACTGCGCATGCGCCAGTGTGGGCGATTGTAATAATTCCGGTTGGTTCGTGATTTGCGATCCTACCTGAATTCGACCCATAATCCAGATGTGGACATGTGAGTAACCCTCAGGTTACTCGGGAACTCCAGCAAAATCAGCCCGGTGGGGTTTGTGAAGTCTCATCCAAAGACACAGCCACTGGCTTCAGCTTGCCTATAAAAGACACAGTTATGCCTCCGTTTTCTGGAACGCTCTTCATTGCCTCCCCCAAGGCCAACACCATGTAAATCATGCTGCGGCTTTTAGGGTTTTGTGGGGGTAATTCAGACCTGATCACTGGGCAGCGATTTTTGTAGCCCTGCGATTGGATAGTAGCCGCCTACAGAGTGAGTGTATTTTACTGTGTAAGTGTGCAATCGCATGTGTAGCAGAGCTGCACAAACTGATTTTGTGCAGTCTCTGCGCAGCCCAGGACTTACTCAAGTTCAGCCTGTCCGGGACCGGATTTGACGTCACCACACCCGTCCTTCCAACGCTTGAACACGCCTGCGTTTTTCCAGACACTCCTTGAAAACTGTCAGTTGCCACCCACAAACGCCTTCTACCTGTCAATCTCCTTGCAAACGCTCGTGCGATCGGATCCTTTGCACAAACCCGTCGCTGACCGGCTATCCCCGTTGCTGCAGTCCGTTGCTCCTGCGCATTGCGATGCATACGCATACACAATTCAGGCCTGATCGCCCGCTGTGCGAAAATGCACAGCAGCGATCAGGCCAGAATTACATCCTGTGAGCGATATCGCACATTGAAGATTTACTTAAATATCTGATTTATGTAAATCTGTGAATCGGGCCCTATATATGTTCCATGTGGTACAGTACACCATTTTTTTTATTTGTTTATTATATTTTTTACATCTTGTTAGCAGCTGCCATTTATCCTGTTACCACTATCCTGCTATAAATCCCAGTACCTCTTCTTCTTGTATGTATTTGTGAGTACGTTTATGTGAAAGTAACTATTGGACATTTATTGGAAACTATTTTTTCATTTCTTAATAAGCACAAAATAAGTCAATTAATTTTCTGGCATACTATCACAAAAAAACACTGTCTAATATAAGTACACAAGGGGGGTCATTCCGAGTTGTTCGCTCGTTGCCGATTTTCGCTATACTGCGATTAGTCGCTTACTGCGCATGCGCAAGGTTCGCAGAGCGCATGCGCTTAGTTATTTTACACAAAAGTTAGGTATTTTACTCACGGCATAACAAAGCTTTTTCATCGCTGTGCTGATCGTAGTGTGATTGACAGGCAGTGGGTGTTTCTGGGCGGAAACTGGCCGTTTTATGGCAGTGTGCGGAAAAATGAAGGCGTTCGAGTTGCAAAACGCAGGAGTGGCTGGAGAAACGGGGGAGTGGTTGGGCAAACGCTGGTGTGTTTGTGATGTCAAACCAGGAACGAAAAGGACTGAGCTGGTCGCAATGGCTGAGTAAGTCTGGAGCTACTCAGAAACTGCTAAGAAATTTATATGCGCAATTCTGCTAATCTTTCATTCGCAATTCTGCTAAGCTAAGATACACTCCCAGAGGGCGGCGGCTTAGCGTGTGCAATGCTGCTAAAAGCAGCTAGCGAGCGAACAACTCGGAATCACCCCCAAAGTCCATATAAATAACTCAGGTTGACTAACAAATAAAAAAGTGAAAGTGAAACTATTGCATCACCAGCACGTGGAAGCTTTCTGGTTAAGTACAACTCATCCAGATGTGGAGAGGATAAGCATGGTATTGCAGAAACAAGGGTTTGAACACTTTGCTACCTCTCTAGGAATTCTGTCCTTGGAATTCAATATGTTCAGCAAGTCTTAGTAAAAAAATATATCACTCAGGTACTAGGTAGTTATTATGTGTAGACTTTATAAGCCATAAGTTCTCTCTTATACTTTGCACAATCCTATAAACCCGGCACTTTAGATGATTACTTGTTTGATGGCTGTAGTATATAACACATGCTGGTTATATATCACTATCCTGATACATCGTAAGCTCCTAGCACTCAGATACCCACAATAAATGCAATTAGCTTGGTAACACAGAAAGAAAGCAAACTGATTGCTCTCCAGGGCTATGTCATGATTTACATTGCTCCGTGTATTATGCTAAGTCAAAGGAAAGAGGAAAATGAACACAACGTAGCTCATTACTGGCCAGTCTAACATACACATTTCTAAATTCAATAAAATACCTGTCCCTTTTTCTTCTTCTGTATTACATTATTTACAAGTTCTTTTTGCTTAGAAATAGTTAGCAATTCACTGTTGCTATTATAGATTTAATGCTGTTTCCGTTTCTAATCATGGGGTGTAGTAATCAACATAGATTTAAATACAGATATGCCCATATACACCTATCCTCAAATGACAACAAATAGTCCCATTTAGCACGCCCTATCAGGCTCCTGTAAGTGTAAGGCAGCAGGAGACCGGTCCGATACATGTCACATGCACTGTGCATTGTTATTCTTCATGTGCAACTTTATACCAATTAATTTGCAGCAATAAATATTAATAATAATAATAATAATAATAATAATAAATATAATAATAATAATAATACCTAGTACATGATTTGCTTACTAATATGCAATATTAAGTAAAAGTAGCATAATGAAGAAAAAAAGTAAAAAATCTTGGTTAAATAGGCAATAGACCGGTCTGATGCCTGTTACCTGCGCCATGCATCATTATGCTTCATTTGCATGTTTATACCAATTAATTTGGTATCCTAAGTACCTAGCACCCTATCTAAGATGCAGAATTAAAGAAAAAGTACACAATGCAGGAATCATGCCGTATATGGGTCAATGCGTCAATGGGATATGTGTATGAGGACATTCATGTAGCCATAACATCTGCCGCTGCTGCCGGGACAAGGAGCATCAGAGTGCAGGACCCAGAGGAACATGTGGGGCTCTGTTCATCCCCCACTCTAACTTGTTTTTACATCAGTCACTGAAGATAAAAGGATTGTACTTTATATGCAGTTTAATTTTCCCAAAATGTTTGTGTCCCTAATCTAATATACTATAATGGTATGCTAATAACAATGCAGTATATGGCATAGACACCTGTAATGAAATGTAAGCTACAACCAATACTCCTTAATAGGGTAAACCATTGGAAGCAATATCATCTTCATAAGAGACCAGTAAGAACCCAACACTCTGTGAAAGGCAGCAGAACACCTAAACCAACTCTCATCTTCTGGATAGGCTACAGCCCTCATATTTACTGTACATACATGGTGTGAAATCTATAAAGCAATACATGGCGCTGACTCAAGCTAACCAATAAACTGGAAAATGACTTATCATACACTTGTCTACATGATTATTTAAAAATCCCTCATGTGACAGGTCCTCTTTAAATGAAATAATGAAAGTGTATAATGGTGCTAGGTTTAGGAGCAGAATTATAAAAAAGAAAAAAAATAATAATCATTTCAAGTGTAGATTGGAGATAACAGATCATTTATTCTACACGGAGAAACAAAATATATGTCCAGATTTTATTGTTCACTTTTAAACTTTAATGATTACATTTTTTTTACAACTTTATTATTTTGGATCAACTAGATCCAAAACATTAGCAGCGCTGTATCTGAAATGATCTGTATTTCACTAATCCACAAATCTCTTTTATGAAGGAAACACAAGTGATCAAGAGGCCCATTTATCAAATAATATTTGCAGCTATGTCCCCGAAAACACACGTTTCTCTAACGTCCTAGTGGATGCTGGGAACTCCGTAAGGACCATGGGGAATAGCGGGCTCCGAAGGAGGCTGGGCACTCTAGAAAGATCTTAGACTACCTGGTGTGCACTGGCCCCTCCCACCATGACCCTCCTCCAAGCCTCAGTTAGATTTCGTGCCCGGCCGAGGTTGGATGCACACTAGGGGCTCTCCTGAGCTCTTAGAAAGTTATAGTCTTAGAATTTGTTCTTTTCAGTGAGACCTGCTGGCAACAGGCTCACTGCAGCGAGGGACTAAGGGGAGAAGAAGCGAACTCGCCTGCTTGCAGCCGGATTGGGCTTCTTAGGCTACTGGACACCATTAGCTCCAGAGGGATCGACCGCAGGCCCAGCCTTGATGTTCGGTCCCGGAGCCGCGCCGCCGTCCCCCTTACAGAGCCAGAAGCAAGAAGATGGTCCGGAAAATCGGCGGCATGAAGACTCAGTCTTCACCAAGGTAGCGCACAGCACTGCAGCTGTGCGCCATTGCTCCTCTCACACACTTCATACTCCGGTCACTGAGGGTGCAGGGCGCTGGGGGGGGCGCCCTGAGGCAGCAATAAAAACACCTTGGCTGGCAAAAATACCTCAATATATAGCCCCAGGGGCTATATATGAGGTAAATACCCCTGCCAGAAGTCCATAAAAAACGGGAGAATAGGCCGCGAAAAAGGGGCGGAGCCTATCTCCTCAGCACACTGGCGCCATTTTCCCTCACAGCTCCGTTGGAGGGAAGCTCCCTGGCTCTCCCCTGCAGTCTACAAGGGTTAAAAAAAAGAGAGAGGGGGCACTAAATTTAGGCGCAGTATACATTATATATATAGATATAAAGCTATAGGGGACATAACTCAGTTAGTCCCTGCAGTATATAGCGCTCTGGTGTGTGCTGGCATACTCTCACTCTGTCCCCCCAAAGGGCTTTTGTGGGTCCTGTCCTCGTTTAGAGCATTCCCTGTGTGTCTGCGGTGTGTCGGTACGGCTGTGTCGACATGTTGAATAAGGAGGCTTATATGGTGACGGAACAGAGGCCGATATATGTGATGTCGCCCCCTGTGGGGCCGACACCAGAGTGGATAGAGAGGTAAAAGGTATTAACCGACAGTGTCAACTCCTTACATAAAAGGGTGGATGACGTAACAGCTGTGGGACAGCCGGCTTCGCAGCCCGCGCCTGCCCAGGCGTCTCAAAGGCCATCAGGGGCTCAAAAACGCCCGCTCTCTCAGATGGCAGACACAGATGTCGACACGGAGTCTGACTCCAGTGTCGACAAGGTGGAGACATATACACAATCCAATCCGTGACTTGATCCCGGCAATAAAAAATGTGTTATACATTTCTGACTTTAACCTCTATAAATGGGTTTTAGGTTTGGGGAGAAAAAACAGCCAGTGTTTTGTTCCCCCATCAGATGAATAAATGAAGTGTGTGAAAAGCGTGGGTTCCCCCGTTAAGAAACTGGTAATTTATAAAAAGTTACTGATGGCGTACCCTTTCCCGCCAGGAGGATAAGTTACGCTGGGAGATATCCCCTAGGGTGGATAAGGCGCTCACACGTTTGTCAAAAAAGGTGGCACTGCCGTCTTAGGATACGGCCACTTTAATAGGTACCTGTTGATAAAAAAAAAAAAAAAACAGGAGGCTATCCTGAAGTCTGTATTTACACACTCAGGTACTAGACTGAGACCTGCAGATAGTGCTGCTGCAGCGTGGTTGGTGACCCTGTCAAACAGGGATAATAGTTGGCAAACATAAAAACATATTAAAGACGTTGTCTTATATATGGGGGATGCACAGAGGGATATTTTGCCGGCTGGCATCCAAAATAAATGTAATGTCCATTCTGTCAGGAGGGTATTAGAGACCTGTCACTGGACAGGTGATGCTGACTTAAAAAGCGCATAGAGAGCCTTATAAGAGTGAGGAATTATTTGGGGATGGTCTCTGGGACCTCGTATCCACAGCAACTGCTGGGAAGAAATAATTTTACCTCAGGTTTCCTCACAGAAAAAGGTACAGTCCTTTCGGCTTCAGAAAAGCAAGCGGGTCAAATGGCGCTTCCTTTCTGTACAGAGACAAGGGTAGAGGGAAAAAGCTGCACCAGTCAGCCTGTTCCCAGAATCAAGATTCTTCCCCCGCCTCCTGTGAGTACACACCATGACGCGGGTGCTCCACAGGTGTAGCCAGGTACGGTGGGGGGCCGCCTCAAAAATTTCAGCAATTAGTGGGCTCGCTCACAGGTGGATCCCTGTTTCTTCCAAGTAGTATTTCAGGGGTACAAGCTGGAATTAGAGATGTCTCCCCCCAGCCGTTTCCTAAAATATGCCTTGCTGACAACTCCCTCAAGCAGGGAGGCTGTGCTAGAGGCAATTAATAAGCGGTATTCCCAGCAGGTAATACTCAAGGTGCCCCTACTTCAACAAGGACGGGGTTACTATTCCACACGGGTTGGGGTACCGAAACCGCATGGTTCGGTGTGACCCATTTTATATTTAAAATCCTTGAACATAAAAAAATTCAAGTTCAAGATGGAATCGCTCAGGGCGGTTATTGCAAGCCTGGACGAGGGGGATTACATGGTATCCCGGGACATCAAGGATGCTTACCTGCATGTCCCCATTTACCATCCTCGCCAGGAGTACCTCAGATTTGTGGTACAGGATTACCATTACCAAGTCCAGACACTGCCGTTTGGACTGTACATGGCACCGAGGGTGTTTTATCAAGGTAATGGCCGAAATGATGATACTCCTTCAAAAAAAGGGAGTTGTAATTATCCCGTAATTGGACAATCTCGTTATAAGGGCGAGGTCCAAGGAGCAGTTGGTAGTCGGGGTAGCACTATTTTGGAAAGTGCTACAACAGCATAGGTGGATTCTAAACAGTCCAAAGTCACAGCTGGTTCCTATGACACGTCTACTGTTCCTGGGGATGGTTCTGGACATAAACCAGAAATAGTGTTTCTCCCGGAGGAGAAAGCCAAGGAGTTGTCATCTCTAGTCAGAGACCTCCTGAAACCAAAATAGGTAGCGGTGCATCATTGCACGCGAGTCCTGGGAAAAATGGTAGCTTCTTACGAAGCAATCCCATTAGGCAGGTTCCATACAAGAACTTTTCAGAGGGACCTGTTGGACAAGTGGTCCGGATCGCATCTTCCGATGCATAGGCTGATAACCCTGTCTCCAAGGACCAGGGTATCTCTACTGTGGTGGCTGCAGAGTGCCCATCTTCAAGAGGGCCGCAGGTTCGGCATACAGGACTAGGTCCTAGTGACCATGGATTCCAGCCTTTGAGGCTGGGGGGCAGTCACATAGGGAAGAAACTTCCAGGGACTTTGGTCAAGTCAGGTTATTTCCCTACACATAAATATTCTGGATCTGAGGGCCATTTACAATGCCCTGAGGCCAGCAAGGCCTCTGCTTCAAAACCAGCCGGTACTGATCCAATCAGACAACATCACGGCAGTCGCCCATGTAATCAACAGGGCGGCACAAAAAGCAGGATGGCGATGGCAGAAGCCACAAGGATTCTCCGATAGGCGGAAAATCATGTGTTAGCACTGTCAGCAGTGTTCATTCCCGGAGTGGACAACTGGGAAGCAGATCTTCTCAACAGACACGACCTCCACCCGGGAGAATGGGGACTTCCTCCAGAAGTCTTCCAATAGGATTGTACACCATTGGGAAAGGCCACAGGTGGACATGATGGCGTCCCGCCTTAACAAAAAGCTATAAAAGATATTGCTCCAGGTCAAGGGACCCTCAGGCGATAGCTATGGACGCTCTGGTAACACCGTGGGTGTACCAGTCGGTTTAGGTGTTCTCCCCTCTGCCTCTCATACCAAAGGTACTGAGAATAATAAGAAGGCGAGGAGTAAGAACGATACTCGTGGATGGCCAAGAAGAGCTTGGTACCCAGAACTTCAAGAATTTATATCAGAGGACCCATGGCCTCTGCCACTCAGTCAGGACCTGCGGCAGCAGGGGCCCTGTCTGTTCCAAGACTTACCGCGGCTGCGTTTGACGGCATGGCGGTTGAACGCCGGATCCTGAAGGAAAAGGGTATTCCGGAGGAAGTAATTCCTACGCTTACTAAAGCCAGGAAAGAGGTTACAGCAACTCATTATCACCGCATATGGCGAAAATATGTTGCATGGTGTGAGGCCGAAAGGGCCCCAACAGAGGAATTTCAACTAGGTCGATTTCTGCATTTCCTGCAAGCAGGAGTGACTATGGGCCTTAAATTGGGTTCCATTAAGGTACAGATCTCGGCTCTGTCGATTTTCTTTCAAAAAAGAACTAGCTTCAGTACCTGAAGTTCAGACATTTATAAAAGGAGTGCTGCATAGTCAGCCCCCGTTTGTGCCTCCTGTGGCACCTTGGGATCTCAACGTGGTGTTGAGTTTTCTTAAAATCACTTTGGTTTGAACCACTAAAAACCGTGGATCTGAAATATCTCACAGGGAAGGTGGTTATGTTATTGGCCTTGGCTTCTGCCAGGCGAGTATCAGAATTGGCGGCTTTGTCTTGTAAAAGCCCTTATTTGATTTTCCATATGGATAGGGCAGAATTGAGGACTCGTCCCCAGTTTCTCCCTAAGGTGGTGTCAGCGTTTCACCTGAACCAGCCTATTGTGGTGCCTGCGGCTACTAAGGATTTGGAGGACTCCAAGTTGCTAGACGTTGTCAGGGCCCTGAAAATATATGTTTCCAGGACGGCTGGAGTCAGAAAATCTGACTCGCTGTTTATCCTATATGCACCCAACAAGCTGGGTGCTCCTGCTTCTAAGCAGACTATTGCTCGTTGGATTTGTAGTACAATTCAGCTTGCACATACTGTGGCAGGCCTGCCACAGCCAAAATCTGTCAATGCCCATTCCACAAGGAAGGTGGGCTCATCTTGGGCGGCTGCCCGAGGGGTCTCGGCTTTACAACTTTGCCGAGCAGCTACTTGGTCAGGGGCAAACACGTTTGCAAAATTCTACAAATTTGATACCCTGGCTGAGGAGGACCTGGAGTTCTCTCATTCGGTGCTGCAGAGTCATCCGCACTCTCCCGCCCGTTTGGGAGCTTTGGTATAATCCCCATGGTCCTTACGGAGTTCCCAGCATCCACTAGGACGTTAGAGAAAATAAGAATTTACTCACCGGTAATTCTATTTCCCGTAGTCCGTAGTGGATGCTGGGCGCCCATCCCAAGTGCGGTTTATCTGCATTACTTGTACATAGTTATTGTTAACTAAATCGGGTTATTGTTGAGCCATCTGTTGAGAGGCTCTATTGTTTCATACTGTTAACTGTGTTTCATATCACGAGTTGTACGGTGTGATTGGTGTGGCTGGTATGAGTCTTACCCGGGATTCAAAATCCTTCCTTATTGTGTACGCTCGTCCGGGCACAGTACCTAACTGAGGCTTGGAGGAGGGTCATGGTGGGAGGGGCCAGTGCACACCAGGTAGTCTAAGATCTTTCTAGAGTGCCCAGCCTCCTTCGGAGCCCGCTATTCCCCATGGTCCTTACGGAGTTCCCAGCATCCACTACGGACTACGAGAAATAGAATTACCGGTGAGTAAATTCTTATTTTTTGTGGCACTGTATTCACCTGTCTGTTATAAGTTATTGTAAACCAAGGAATAGATATCCATGGGATACTGCTTTTTTCCATGTGTCTCATTATCAGCTCACTCTGCAACCACCATTACAGGATTTTCTTGCGTACCCTAATGTCACAGCAAGTACCCCTGGTTGAGAGCGGCTGACTTAACTTCTGATATACAGTACATGGCTTTATCTTCAGGTCTAATTGGTATGAGAGCTCTCTCAGTTTCTCATGGCCAGAGACTAGCTTCTCCTCTCATTTTTCCCCCACTAGGCTGGGCTAAGGGGTTGTACAATCAAGCACTCAAAGCTGAAGGGGTACCCCACTTAAAATATTTTAGTACAGCATAGAAACTATAATTCCCTTCACCATGGTTCACTGTTTACTACAACAGCTGCAGTCACATACGGCAGCTGACAGAATTCCTGGCTCTCCTGCCAGCACACTGTGGCCCTTCTTTAACAAGAAATGGGGTCCAGCCTCAAAATCTATTGTGATCACTTCACTCTCCTGTCTCACAAAGAGCATGCTTGTAAATAGAGCCACGTCTATGCAGTATAATACTTAGAAAATGGCCATGAGAGAGGACGGAGGCTGCTCTCCTGCATCAATGACTACATAGACACAAAGGGCCGGATTAAAATATTAACACACCCCCTATCTCCCATCTAAAGTGACGGGAGACAGGCGATATTCAGATGTTCCCCGTTTTCGCCCCTATCGCGTCCAGTACAGTCGGGTTTAGGCGCGCAAAGCACCTAAACCCGACTAAACTAATGGGCGCGATTGTGAAAAGACCCATTTGGGGGCCCAAACGGGTCTCTTTACACGCATTTCAGCTCGCTACCTCCGGGGGGTAGCGAGCTGAAATTATCTTGTCATGCCCGTTGGCAGTAACATTAGAATACCACCGGCGGGCGCGATTGCGGCCGGGAGGGGGAAGAGGACATTTAAATCTGGCCCAAAGATGTGTGAAGATGGAATTAGCCAATGGGGACAAGTTCTGAAATGCTAATCTTTTCTGTGCTTGATTAATAGGTCTTATTTCTCATACGTCCTAGAGGATGCTGGGGTCCACATTAGTACCATGGGTTATAGACGGGTCCACTAGGAGCCATTGCCACTTTAACAGTTTAAGAGTGTGGGCTGGCTCCTACCTCTATTTCCCTCCTCCCAGACTCAGTTTAGAAAATGTGCCCAGAGGAGCCGGTCTCAGCTAGGGGAGCTCCATAGAAGTTTTTCTAGTTTTGTTGTTTTAATTAGAGTTAGGCACAGGGGGCTGCTGGCAACAGCCTCCCTGCTTCGTGGGAGTAGTGTCCAACCCTGTGAGGTTAATGGCCACTATCTCCGCCGACAGGACACTGAGCTCCTGAGGGTGATGATCGTTAGTCGCCCCAGGCGACCGCTCACTCCCGCAGCATGCCGCCACCCCCTAACAGAGCCAGAAGATTCCGGTGGTGAGTGAGTCACCGGCGCCCCAGCAAGCGGGAAGCCGGTGTGAAGATGGCGACAACAGGGTGGGAGCGCGGAGGCTCAGCGATACACAGTGCGGCTCTATGAGGGGTGTCCTGAGCCAGCGCCTATACCCTAAACTGGTCACCAAGGCTGTCAGGGACCTCGGTAATGCTGCCAGCATCATTCCTCAGGCCAGTATAAAGATGTGAAGTGTGGGAAGCAGCGCCATGTTCAGGGGCGGAGCTTCTCCTCAGAGCGGACCCAGCAGCGTTCAGCGCCATTTTCCTGCCCGCAGTTCCAACTACAGAGATGCTGACAAGAAGTGCTGTCCCTCCACGCAACTCCAGCTATCCTGTGCGGTACCAGGAGGTTGTAGAAGAGGGGGAAGACTGTGTAATTACTGTGTAGTCTATTAAGGTACACAGTCAGTGCCAGGTAGTGGTATTATATCTACCTAGGGAAGCGCTGTGTGTGTGCTTTCTCCAAGCTCTGTGTTTCTCTGTGGCATACTGGGGGGGGGGGGGGGGGGGGGGACTGTGTCTGACATTTTCCTGTTTGTGTGGGTGTATGTTTTCTCACATAGCCATGTCAAGGGATTCGGTGTCTTATGCTGCAGAGGACATTTCCTCTCCGGAGGAATCAATTCCATGCACCCAGGAATGTAATATCTTATCTCAGTTTCCCATTACTGAGCCGGAATGGCTAACTTCTATTAAGGGAATGATCTCTCAGATATCTACTAGGGTAACTCATTCAGGTTTTAAAGAATTCTATGGCAGGTCAGGTTCAGGTTCTGTTCCTATTTCTTCCAAATCCTCTAACATATACCCACAGAAACATGCTCTTGCCCAGATTATGCAAGATGACACGGATACCGACTCTGACACAGTAGACGGTGATGGGGATGTGCTGAGGGGGCGGCATCCCTGGCAATGGGGGGGTGCAGCTCATGATTGAGGCCATGAGAGATGTGTTAAACATTGCAGACACACCACCTGAGCAGGTTGAGGAGGCTTACTTCACAGATAATAAGAAAGCCTTGCTAACCTTCCCTGCGTCAAAATAATTAAACGCTTTATTTGAAAAAGCCTGGGAAACCCTGGAGAAAAAATTCCAGATCCCCAAAAGGGTTCTGGTTGCTTTTCCCTTCTCTGAGGAGGATAGAAAAAAAATGGGAAAACCCACCCATAGTTGACGCATCTGTATCCAGACTGTCAAAAAAGGTGGTTTTACCTGTCCCTGGATCTACCGCGTTAAAAGAACCGGCTGATCGTAAGATTGACACTACACTTAAATCCATATACACTGCTTTAGGGGTGTCATTAAGGCCTACTATTGCCTGTGCATGGATCTCAAAAGCTATAGTAAAGTGGTCAGGCACGTTACTAGAAGATTTAGATACAATGGATAGAAGTGACATTAAACTGTTTTTACGTAACATAAAGGATTCTGTGGGGTTCATGGTGGAATCCATGAAGGACCTGGGTATGCTGAATGCACGGATATCTTCCATGTCTGTCTCGGCTCGCAGGGGACTCTGGCTACACCAATGATCTGCAGACGCAGAATCCAGGAGAAGTGTGGAGAACCTACCATACACAGGTCAAGCTCTGTTTGGGGAAGCGTTGGATGCGTCGATTTCCACGGCAACTGCAGGTAAGTCACCATTTCTTCCCTCCGCTACGCCTTCTATGAAGAAACCCTTTTCTTCATCTGTATCACAGTCCTTTCGGACCGCTTAGACACAAAAGTTCAAGCCCCCTACCACTTTCTCTAGAGGTGGATGTGCAAAATTCAAAAAGTCTGCACCTGCAGGCTCCCAGGACCAGAGGCCTGCTTCTGGTTCCTCAAAATTCTCAGCATGACGGTGGACCGCACAGCCTGGAGGACGGTCTGGTGGGTGCGAGGCTCAGATGTTTCAGCCATGTCTGGGTGTGGTCTGCCCTGGACACCTGGGTACAGGATATTGTGTCCCAGGGGTACAGACTGGAGTTTCAAGGACTCCCGCCTGACCAATTCTTCAAATCAGGCTTGCCAGCGTTACTGACAGACAGGGCTGTCCTACAGGAAGCCATTCAAAAATTGGAAAGGTCAGCGGTCATCGTTACAGTACCACCGCATATGCAAAACAAGGGTTACTATTCAAACTTTTTCGTGGTACCAAAATCGGATGGTTCGGTCAGACCGATTTTGAATTTGAAATCATTAAACTTTTATCTGAGGGAGTTCAAATTCAAAATGGAGTCTCTGAGAACGGTGATCTCAGGTCTAAAGGAGGGGGAGTTTCTGGTATCCCTGGATATCAAGGATGCATACCTCCACATTCCGATTTGGCCACCACACCAGGCTTATCTCAGGTTTGCACTGTTAGACAGTCACTATTAGTTTCAGGCACTGCCATTCGGTCTCTTCACGGCACAGAGGGTGCTCACCAAGGTGATGGCAGAGATGATGGTTCTCCTCCGCAGACAGGGAGTCAACATAATTCCATATCTGGACGATCTGCTGATAAAGGCATCGACCAAGGAGGCCTTGTTGCAGTCCATTGCTCTCACGACTTCTCTGCTCAGGGAACATGGTTGGATCCTGAACCTTCCAAAGTCACATTTGGAGCCGACAAAGAGATTGTCTTTCCTGGGGATGATCCTCGACATGGAAGTGCGGAGGGTGTTTCTACTAAAGGAAAAAGCGTTGGTGATTCAAACAATGGTCCGGGATGTCCTGAAGCCAGCCCGGGTATCGGTTCATCAGTGCATTCGCCTTCTGGGGAAGATGGTTGCCTCCTACGAGGCTCTACAGTACAGAAGATTTCATGCTCGATCCTTCCAACTAGATCTCCTAGACAAGTGGTCAGGGTCTCATCTACATAAATGCACCTGAGGATACGTCTGTCGCCGAAAGCAAGGATTTCACTCCTGGTGGTTGCAAATGTCTCACCTTCTGGAGGACTGCAGGTTCGGGATTCAGGACTAGGTCCTTCTAACCATGGATGCAAGTCTCCGGGGTTGGGGCACAGTCACTCAAGGGGAAACCTTCTAAGGAAGGTGGTCAATCCTGGAATCCAGTCTTCCAATAAACATTCTGGAACTAAGAGTCATGTATAACGGTCTTCTCCAAGCGGCACATCTTCTGCAAGATCGTGCCATTCAAGAACAGTCGGACAATGTAACGACGGTGGCCTACATAAAACGACAGGGCGGAATGAAGAGCAGAGCTGCAATGTCAGATGTAAAAAGGATCCTCCTCTGGGCAGAAAGGCACGCATTGGCGCTGTCAGCAATCTTCATTCCGGGAGTAGACAACTGGGAAGCGGACTTCCTCAGCAGAAATGATTTCCATCCAGGAGAGTGGGCACTCTATCCGGAGGTGTTCACGGAGGTGACAAAACTTTGGGGTGTACCTCAAATAGACATGATGGCCTCACGTCTCAACAAGAAGCTTCGGAGGTATTGTTCCAGGTCGAGAGACCCGCAAGCAGTGGCGGTGGATGCCCTGGTGACTCCGTGGGTGTTCCAGTCAGTGTACGTGTTTCCTCCACTTCCACTCATTCCAAGGATTCTAAAATCATAAAGAGAACAAGAGTTCAGGCAATCCTCATTGCCCTGGACTGGCCAAGAAGGGCTTGGTACGCGGATCTTCTGCAGTTACTGCAGGAAGATCCGAGGCCTCTTCCTGTCTGGGAGGACCTTCTGCAACAGGGGCCGTTCACCTATCAAGACTTTCCGCGGCTACGTTTGACGGCATGAAGGTTGAGCGCCAGATATTAGCTCAGAAGGGCATTCCGAACAAGGTCATTCCTACCCTGATACAGGCTAGGAAAGGAGTAACGTAAACATTACCATCGCATTTGGAAAATGTATATATCTTGGTGTGAATCCAAGAAGTTTCCTACGGTGGAGTTTCAACTGGCACGGTTTCTCCTCTTCCTGCAAGCAGGTGTGGATATGGGCCTGAGATTGGGATCCGTAAAGATCCAGATTTCGGCCTTATCCATTTTCTTCCAGAAACAGCTGGCTTCCCTCCCTGAGGTTCAGACTTTCTTGAAAGGGGTTCTGCACATCCATCCTCCCTTTGTGCCGCCTACGGCACCCTGGGATCTTAATGTGGTATTGCAGTTCCTCCAATCGGATTGGTTCGAGCCTCTACAGGAGGTTGAGGTTAAAGTTTCTCTCGTGGAAGGCTGTTACTTTGTTGGCTTTAGCTTCTTCTAGTCGTGTGTCGGAGTTGGGGGCTTTGTCTTGTAAAAGCCCCTACTTGATCTTCCATGAGGATAGAGCTGAGCTCTGGACACGTCAACAGTTCCTTCCAAAGGTTTTGTCGGCTTTTCTTATCAATCAACCTATTGTGGTGCCAGTTGCTACTGACCCCTCAATTCCATCAAAGTCCTTGAATGTTGTAAGGGCTCTGAAAATTTATGTGAAGAGGACTGCTCGTCACGGAAAATCGGACTCTCTGTTTGTCCTGTATGATCCCAAGAAACTTGGGAGTCCTGCTTCTAAGCAGACGATCTCTCGCTGGATCAGGTTCACTATCCAGCATGCGTATTCTACGGCAGTATTGCCGTGTCCAAAATCTGTTAAGGCCCACTCTACTCGTAAAGTGGGTTCTTCCTGGGCGGCTGCCCGTGGTGTCTCGGCTTTACAGCTTTACAGCTTTGCAGAGTGGTTACTTGGTCTGGGTCGAACACGTTTGCTAAATTCTACAAGTTCGATACTTTGGCCTCTGAGGACCTAAAATTTGCTCAATCAGTTTTGGATCCTCCGCGCTCTCCCTCCCGATCTGGGAGCTTTGGTACATTTACATGGTACTAATGTGGACCCCAGCATCCTCTAGGATGTATGAAACAATAGGATTTTAATTATCTACTGGTAAATCCTTTTCTCCTAGTCCGTAGAGGATGCTGGGCGCCTGCCCAGCGCTTCGTGATCCTGCAGTGGTTATTTAGTTCAGTACTGCTTTGTTGTTGGTTAAGTGCTGTTTTGTTACTTGGTTAAGTAGTTTGTTCAGATTTTTCAAGCTGGTTAGATTGGTTTGCCTTGTATGTGTGAGCTGGTATGAATCTCACCACTATCTGTGTAAAATCCTTCTCTCGAAGTTGTCCGTCTCCTCGGACAGAGTTTCTAGGCTGAGTCTGGTAGCAGAGGCATAGAGGGAGGAGCCAGCCCACACTGTTAAACTCTTAAAGTGCCAATGGCTCCCAGTGGACCCGTCTATAACCCATGGTACTAATGTGGACCCCAGCATCCTCTATGGACTACGAGAAAAGGATTTACCGTTAGGTAATTAAAATCCAACTTTTTTTTTTAATTAGATGCAAGAGCTATCTCTGATATTTCTTCTATTAGACTTTGCCTATATCAATCAGGAACTTCAATTTCTACATGATTTTAAGGTAAAAGGGGCTTGATAAATAGCCCCCGTACACCTTGTGTCCTAGATGTGACTATGCTATGCAGTGCATCCGGAAAGTATTCACAGCGCTTCACATTTTGTTATCTTACAGCCTTATTCCAAGATGGAATAAATTCATTTTTGTCCTCAAAATTCTACACACAATACCCCATAATGACAACATGAAAAAAGTTTTTTTAGATTTTTGCAAGTTTATTAAAAATAAACTATGAAATCACATGTACATAAGCATTCACAGCCTTTGCCATGAAGCTCAAAATTGAGCTTAGGTGTATCCTGTTTCCACTGATCATCCTTGAGATGTTCCTACAGTTTAATTGGAGTCCACCTGTAGTAAATTCAGTTGATTGGACATGATTTGGAAAGGCACACACCTGTCTATATAAGGTCCCACACATGACAGTGCATGCCTGAGCACAAACCAAGCATAAAGTCAAAGGAATTGTCTGTAGACCTCTGAGACAGGATTGTCAGGCACCGCTTATCACCAGGTCAATACCATCCCTACAGTGAAGCATGGTGGTGGCAGCGTCATGTTGTGGGGATGTGTTTTTCAGCGCCAGGAACTAGGAGACTAGTCATGATAGAGGGAAAGATGAATGCAGCAATGTACAGAGACATCCTGGATGAAAACCTGCTCCAAAATGTTCTTGACCTCAGTATGGGGCGAAGGTTCATCTTTCAGCAGGACAATAACCCTAAACACACAGCCAAGATGTCAAAGGAGTGGCTTCAGGACAACTCTGTGAATGTCTTTGAGTAGTCCAGCCAGAGCAAAGACTTGAATCCGATTGAACATCTCTGGCTAGATCTGAAAATGGCTGTGCACCGAAGCTTCCATCCAACCTGATGGAGCTTGAGAGGTGCTGCAAAGAGGAATGGGCGAAACTGCCCAAAGATAGGTGTGCCAAGCTTGTGGCATCATATTAAAAAAGACTTGAGGCTGTAACTGCTGCCAAAGGTGCATCAACAAAGTATTGAGCAAAGGCTGTGAATATTTATGTACGTGTCATTTCTTAGTTTTTTTTATTTTTAATAAATTTGCAAAAATCTAAAAAAAACAAACACTTTTTTCACGTTGTCATTATGGGGAAATTTGAGGGGAAAAAATGAATTTATTCCATTTTGGAATAAGGCTGTAAAATAACAAAATGTGGAAAAGTGAAGCGCTGTGAATACTTTCCAGATGCACTGTACTTTGTTATTTTGCATAGTACTCTCTATTATTCATGTTTTTTTTCCAATAAAGATTTTACATTCTCCAACAGTAACTGATATTTCTGCAAAATTACACCTTTATCACTCATGTTCGTTTTATTGTGCTGCAAATAAATGGTGTAATCGCAAGAATTATATAGTAATATTAAGAATTGTTTTGTATGTTTGGAATAAATTCATGCGGTAAATATATCTATATATAAAACTGAAGGCAGAATTCCAGCCTCCCCACTAGACTTAACTTTTGATAAAACCTATTTGTGCTCTAAGTGGAACCACATGGGTCCATATAACCTGGCCCCAGGGCTCTGTGTTTTCCCTAGGTCTAAGAGATTGAAGAACTTGGAAATGAAGAGTGGCTGAAGGCAATGTGTTGGGATGCATTGATTGCCCAATCAGCTGTTATTTGACACCTACTGTGTCAGCTCCACTCATGTTCTGAGAATGGAAATAAGTCATCAGCAGCCCTGTCATCAGGGATTTCCTGTTCATTTTATAAATGAAGTGCTAAGAAGATTAATATTTCTATTTTTGTTTTCCTGGGAGAGAAGATGAAATGTCCCCCCCCCCACCCGCCCCCTTCCCCGTGCTTTATCCATTCAGCTTTATCTGAGAAAAGTAATCTTGTCTGCAGATCATTAGCTGATATTCCTACATGTATGTATGTAATGCTCAGCAGCTATTGGATATTCCAGCAGGCATAATGGCCCAATTTGACCAATATAAAAAAAGCAATATCAGGAAAATTGGGACAGCTATAACTAAGCCATACTTGCCTACCTGACCCTCTCCATGAGGGAGAAAATACTCTGTTCCTGGACTTTCCTGGTAATGTATGATTGCCATCACCTGTGGTGAAATGCCTTTCTTATCAATTAACTAGCTCACCACAGGTGATGGCAATCATACATTACCAGGAAAGTCCAGGAGAAGAGCATTTTCTCCCTCATGGAGAGAGTCAGGTAGGCAAGTATGAACTAAGCCTCTTCACTCTGTGGATGATACAGTGTACGTAGCGTAACTTTACCTCAATCACTGCATACTCACAAAGCGAACCCACGGATGTGTGCGATTGCAGACCTGTGCATATCTGGTACTTTACACTTGCCTGGAAAGGTGAGGTGGGAGTGGAAAGGGGCGATCTGATGTAGGCCAAGTACAGGGTGTGTTATGTGCAGATCTTAGGAACATGCATATAAACATGTAATACCCCATTCATACTGATCATGGGTTGGAGCTCGGGCTTCAGGTATACTTACCCCCTTCACACTGTCGGATGGTCCCTGGTCGTCGCAGTTCATACAGGATTCTTGTAGATAATGTAATCCCCAAGCACTCCCGAACCTGCCAGTCAGCAGTCATTTAGGCTTTTAGCCTTTCACAATGCAGCCAGCCCTGGTCGGAGCTGAGAATAACCTGGGTCGCGACCTGTTCATGGACCCGTGATGCACGTGCCGTGTCCACCCTTTCACCATGAGCCTAGAACCTGGTCGCGCAGGCATGTACCGGTAATAACATGAGTTCTTAGCTCAGTGTGAAAGAGAAATTAGGCGTGTATCTATTGCATCTGCTTGAGAGCAGGTGCAAAAACATGATACTGATGATTTGGTGTAAGCCGGGCACATACACCGGTGATGCAGAACTGGACACATCTTGTGATCTGTACATCTTTCCATATGGACACAAATACGATATTTTACACCCATTTTGCACACAACTCTGCATCATCTCCTGTCCTTTCTTTGCCTTCATTGTTATGTGTTACAACCTAATTCTGTTATTTATCTTCTACAATTGCTTATTTTCATATAGATAAAAGGAACATTTTAAACCTGTAGGCCTACTGTATACTCTAGGTGTGGTTTGGCAGACAGGCTAAAGACAGGTGTAATTTGTTTTTCTTGCATGTGAGCCCAGTTCAGTGTACTCCTAGGGGAATATTTGCAAAAGATCGAATTTGATAAAAAAAATTCTGTTTCAAAATCGATCTCAATCAGTGTTGTGTTTCAGGGGCTAAAATATGCATTTACGAACAGGTGATTTTTTTTTTATATTAATTTTAAATGTTAATAAATGTGTTTTGTAGCCCTGGAAACACAACATCGATTTATAATTGACAAAAATTGACATTTAGTAAATATACCACCTAGTGTAAATCCATGTGCACTATGGGAAAGTAACATTTGTCTGGATGTGCACATTGTCTCTGAATAGGTTTATCTACAGGGATCTTCCAGCTCTGACTTAAAATTATACCCCTTTCACACCGCACAAATAACCCGGTATCGATCCGGCATATTGCCGGGTCGGCGTGCAGTGTGAAAGGGGCATAGCCAAAATCGCGGGTCGCCTGACCTGGCAATTCAACCCGGGAATAAAGCAGTGTTATACCTGGGTTGAACACCGGGTCAGTGGCTACGTAAACGGGCTCCCAGGTCAATGCGTCCCGGGACCCGCTTACTACAGCAGGGAGAGGCGGTGCGGAGATGATCTCATCTCCCAGCGCCGGCTCCGCCCCCTGCTGCTATGGCAACCCGCCCGGCTTATTGCCAGGTCGGGGAAGCCTGCAGCAGCGGCCAATGCCCGATCCCACCCTGGAAGGACCCGTTTCCAATTCCCGGGTGGAATCCGGCATTGGCAGTGTGAAAGGGGTATAAATGACCACTCTCTGCTCCCAAATTGGAGAGTCCGCTCTTCGGACCACATATACCCCTTTCACACTGCCAATGCCGGATTCCACCCGGGAATTGGAAACGGGTCCTTCCCGGGTGGGATCCGGCATTGGCCGCTGCTGCAGGCTTCCCCGACCCGGCAATAAGCTGGGCGGGTTGCCATAGCAGCGGGGGGTGGAGGCAGCGCTGGGAAATGAGATCATCTCCGCGCTGCCTCTCCCTGCTGTTGTAAACGGGTCACGGGACGCATCGACCCGAGAGCCCGTTTACGCAGCCACTGGCCCGGTATTCAACCCGGGTATAACACTGCTTTATTCCTGGGTTGAATTGCTGGGTCAGGCGACCCGCGATTTTGGCTATGCCCCTTTCACACTGCACGTCGACCCGGCAATATGCCGGGTTATTTGTGCGGTGTGAAAGGGGTATTACATGTGTTTTGCAAATATGTCAACAATATAAAAAGGGTATACTCTTCACCAACGCTTTCTTTTTATGAAAAAAAGTCATTTCTCTAACGTCCTAAGTGGATGCTGGGGACTCCGTCAGGACCATGGGGTTTAGCGGCTCCGCAGGAGACAGGGCACAATAATAAAAGCTTTAGGATCAGGTGGTGTGCACTGGCTCCTCCCCCTATGACCCTCCTCCAAGCCTCAGTTAGATTTTTGTGCCCGGCCGAGAAGGGTGCAATCTAGGTGGCTCTCCTGAGCTGCTTAGAATAAAAGTTTAAGTTAGGTTTTTTATTTTCAGTGAGTCCTGCTGGCAACAGGCTCACTGCTACGAGGGACTTAGGGGAGAGAAGTAAACTCACCTGCGTGCAGGATGGATTTGCTTCTTAGGCTACTGGACACCATTAGCTCCAGAGGGAGTCGGAACACAGGTCTCACCCTGGGGTTCGTCCCGGAGCCGTGCCGCCGACCCCCCTTGCAGATGCCGAAGTTGAAGAGGTCCAGAGGTCCAGAAACAGGCGGCAGAAGACTTTCAGTCTTCATAAGGTAGCGCACAGCACTGCAGCTGTGCGCCATTGTTGTCAGCACACTTCATACCAGCGGTCACTGAGGGTGCAGGGCGCTGGGGGGGGCGCCCTGGGCAGCAATGTATTATACCTTTTTTATGGCTAAAATACATCACATATAGCCCTTGAGGCTATATGGATGTATTTAACCCCTGCCAGATCTCACAAACTCCGGGAGAAGAGCCCGCCGTTTTAGGGGGCGGGGCCTATTCTCCTCAGCACACGGCGCCATTTTCCTGCTCAGCTCTGCTGTGAGGAAGGCTCCCAGGCTCTCCCCTGCACTGCACTACAGAAACAGGGTTAAAACAGAGAGGGGGGGCACTTATTTGGCGATATGATTACATATGTGAAAATGCTATAAGGGAAAACACTTGTATAAGGGGTTGTCCCTGTATAATTATAGCGTTTTTTGGTGTGTGCTGGCAAACTCTCCCTCTGTCTCCCCAAAGGGCTAGTGGGGTCCTGTCCTCTATCAGAGCATTCCCTGTGTGTGTGCTGTGTCGGTACGTGTGTGTCGACATGTAGAAGGACGATGTTGGTGAGGAGGCGGAGCAAATTGCCTGTATTGGTGATGTCACTCTCTAGGGAGTCGACACCGGAATGGATGGCTTATTTAGGAATTACGTGATAATGTCAACACGATGCAAGGTCGGTTGACGACATGAGACGGCCGGCAAACAAATTAGTACCTGTCCAGGCGTCTCAGACACCGTCAGGGGCTTGTAAAAACGCCCATTTACCTCAGTTGGTCGACACAGACACGGACACTGACTTCAGTGTCGACGGTGAAGAAACAAACGTTTTTTCCTTTAGGGCCACACGTTACATGTTAAGGGCAATGAAGGAGGTGTTACATATTTCTGATACTACAAGTACCACAAATAAGGGTATTATGTAGGGTGGGAATAATCTACTTGTAGTTTTTCCTGAATCAGATAAATTAAAGGGTGTGATGATACGTGGGTTTCCTCCGATAGAAAATTATTGGAGGTATACCTTTTCCCGCCAGAAGTGAGGGCGAGTTGGGAAACACACCTTAGGGTGGATAAGGCGCTCACACGCTTATAAAAACAAGTGGCGTTACCGTCTCCAGATACGGCCGCCCTCAAGGAGCCAGCTGATAGGAAGCTGAAAAATATCCTAAAAAGTATATACACACATACTGGTGTTATACTACGACCAGCAATCGCCTCAGCCTGGATGTGCAGCGCTGGGGGGGCTTGGTCGGATTTCCTGACTGAAAATATTGATACCCTTGACAGGAACAATATTTTATTGACTATAGAGCATTTTAAGGATGCATTTCTATATATGCGAGATGCGCAGAGGGATATTTGCATTCTGACATCAAGAGTAGATGTGATGTCCATATCTGCCAGACGATGTTTATAGACACGACAGTGGTCAGGTGATGCAGATTCCAGACGGCACATGGAAGTATTGCCGTATAAAGGGGCGGTCCATCGGACCTGGTGGCCATGGCAACAGCTGGAAAATTCACTTTTGTTACCCCAAGTCACATCTCAGCAGAAAAGGACACAGTCTTTTCAGTCTCAGTCCTTTCGTACCCATAAAGGCAGGCGGGCAAAAGGCCAGTCATATCTGCCCAGGGATAGAGGAAAGGGAAGAAGACTGCAGCAGGCAGCCCAATCCCAGGAACAGAAGTCCTCCACAGCTTCTGCCAAGTCCGCAGCATGACGCTGGGGCCATACAAGCGGACTCAGGTGCGGTGGGGGGTCATCTCAAGAGTTTCAGCACGCAGTGGGCTCACTCGCAAGTGGACTCCTGGATCCTACACGTAGTATCCCAGGTGTACATTGGAAATTCGAGACGTCTTCCCCTCACAAGTTCCTGAAGTCTGCTTTACCAACGTCTCCCTCCGACAGGGAGGCAGTATTGGGAAAAAATTCACAGGCTGTATTCCCAGCAGGTGATAATCAAAGTACCCCTCCTACAACAAGGGAAGGGGTATTATTCCACACTATATTGTGGTACTGAAGCCAAACGGCTCGGTGAGATCTAAAAGATTTGAACAATTACATACAAGGGTTCAAATCAAGATGGAGTCACTCAGAGCAGTGATAGCGAACCAGGACGATATGGTGTCACTGGATATCAGGGACGCTTACCTACATGTCCAAATTTTGCCCTTCTCACCAAGGGTATCTCAGGTTCGTGGTACAGAACTGTCACTATCAGTTCAGACGCTGCCGTTTGGATTGTCCACGGCACCCCGGGTCTTTACCATGGTAATGGCCGAAATGATGATTCTTCCTAAAAGAAATATGGACGCTTTCCTGATAAGGGCAAGGTCCAGAGAACAGTTGGCGGTCGGAGTAGCACTATCTCAAGTAGTTCTACGACAGCACGAGTGGATTCTAAATATTCCAAAATCGCAGCTTTTTCCGACGACACGTCTAATGTTCCTAGGAATGATTCTGGACACAGTCCAGAAAAGGATGTTTTCTCCCGGAGAAGAAGGCCAGGGAGTTTTCTGAGCTAGTCAGGAACCTCCTAAAACCAGGAAAAGTATCAGTGCATCATTGCACAAGGGTCCTGTGAAAAATGGTGGTTTCTTACAAAGCGATCCCATTCGGTAGATTTCACGCAAGAACCTTTCAGTGGAATCTGCTGGGAAAATGGTCCGGATCGCATCTTCAGATGCATCAGCGGATAACCCTGTCTCCAAGGACAAGGGTGTTTTCTTCTGCGGTGGCTGCAGAGTGGTCATCTATGAAAGGGCCGCAGATTCGACATTCAGGACTGGGTCCTGGTGACCACGGATGCCAGCCTGAGTGGCTGGGGAGCAGTCACACAAGGAAAAAATTTCCAGGGAGTGTGATCAAGTCTGGAGACTTCTCTCCACATAAATATACTGGAGCTAAGGGCAATTTACAAGGCTCTAAGCTTAGCAAGACCTCTGCTTCAAGGTCAGCCGGTATTGATCCAGTGGGACAACATCACGGCAGTCGCCCACGTAAACAGACAGGGCGGCACATGAAGCAGGAGGGAAATGGCAGAAACTGCAAGGATTCTTCGCTGGGCGAAAAATCATGTGATAACACTCTCAGCAGTGTTAATTCCGGGAGTGGAAAACTGGGAAGCAGACTTCCTCAGCAGGCATAACCTCCACCCGGGAGAGTGGGGACTTCAGCGGGAAGTCTTCCACATGATTGTAAACCATTGGGAAAAACCAAAGGTGGACATGATGGCGTCCCGCCTGAACAAAAAACTAGACAGATATTGCGCCAGGTCAAGGGACCCTCAGGCAATAGCGGTGGACGCTCTGGTAACACTGTGGGTGTACCAGTCAGGGTATGTGTTCCCTCCTATGCATCTCATACCAAAAGTACTGAGAATCATAAGAAGGAGACGAGTAAGAACGATACTCGTGGTTCCGGATGTAACAATAACTATGTACAAGTATTGCAGACAATCCGCACTTGGGATGGGCGCCCAGCATCCACTACGGACTACGAGAAATAGAATTATCGGTAAGTAAATTCTTATTTTTAGTTACATGCAGATGGATTTGTATTGCCTTTCACAATCTGAACATGTATGCATATACTAATTGTATTCATAATTTAATTTATTTCATGATTTCTTCCTGTTTCTGGAAATACAATTAAAAATTAGACAAAAATAAGGTGCCAGTACTGCGTACCTGGCAAAGAAAGCACTGCCCTTCACTAATCAGACACAGCGCCTCTGTACAATGCTGAGTGCATTGTGGGTCATATATTCAAATCATTTATAATAATCTGAAGAAAAGGTTTAAAAATGCTTTTGAGCACATTGAATAGAAAAATCGCCCCATTTGTGCCTCAACCCAACGTCTGCTTTACTTATCTTCTCAGTTCTACAGTAACTTGTCGGCAGTGAATAACTGTCTTCTTAATGAGATTAAATCCTCATTCAACCAGTGGCTTCTCTGTGCGGGTTTCAGAGTGTGGCACGGGGATTGTGAAGAGCCGCCATCTGACCACAGATGTCTTCCTGGCAGGAGGGTCTGGCAGCTCTTCTGAAAGGGAAGTTGCTCTGCTCTCATCTGCCTGCCCAACTGGAAAGCAATTCAATTGAATGTTTGGCTCGGATCAGAAGTGAGATTGTAGATAGTAAAACTAAGCAATTAGTTCAAAACATTCATCATTAAGTGTGTATATGTATGTATACGTTTATATATAGTGTTTGTATGTGGTTTTATTTTTTTTTGCCAATGAGGGAACTACTGTAGTTAAAGAATAAAAAGTGATATTTATAGTCTATCTATCTGTCTATCTGTCTATCTATCTATCTATCTATCTATCTATCTATCTATCTATCTATCTATCTATCTCAGCGTTTACCCACTTGAAAGTCTGTTATTGCTCAGTGGAACTAATTTCACAAAGACAGTAGTGCCAGCTAATATTGTGATGTATATTTTATATTGTACACATTGATCACAAAATTTCTTTGTAAACAATATTTGCAGTTTTTCCTTCACGTGTTCATACAAAAAGATTTTTTGGGCTACTAACTCATGTGAGGCTAGTTCTGTGTACTACACCAGCAGCCCTGTCTGTTTTTTGGGGTGTGCAATATATGTATATATTGTATATATATTTATATGGGATGCAGTCAATATACCAGCTGTAGGGATCCCGGCATTCAGGAGACTGACCTTGGAATCCCAACAACCGGCATTTTACAGACAAATGGAATCCCGACACCCATCCGGTATTCCCACGCGGTTAGTGGGTCCACCCCACCAACCGAGTGGGATTAGAACCTGTTGCGAATGCAGAGAGCCACTGGGACCGATGCGTGGCGAGCGCACTCGCCAGGATTCCAGCAGAAGTGATGTCGCTGTCGGTATAGTGACAGCTGTCATCCTGTCTGCTGGGATATCGTATGTATCCCATTTATATACATGCAGTGTAGTCATTTTGGACTTGAGCCTGCACATTGCACGCGTTGAGTGTCAAGCGTCTGGTTTTTCCTTTATTGCTCCTCTCCCTGATATTACATCAAGATAATACATAGTTACTTACTTGGACATTAAGATATACAAAAGTGATAATGCAATCCAAATTCATCCATTAGTTTTTGCGTGATCCTTGAATGAACAGACAAGAATTCTGAAATATTCTCTCTCTCTCTCTCTCTATATATATATATATATATTTCTGCTGCGGAGTACACTGGTGTTCCTCAGGGAAAACATCAGGGTGTACAGATGGCTCTTGATCCAGAGGCACCAACAGGCTAAAGCTTTAGACTGTTCCAGGATGCATTGCGGGGCCGCCTCTATATAACCCCACCTCCATGCGCTGTGAGCTCAGTTTTAGAGTTGGTGACTCAACAGGGAAGGGGGGGGGGGCTGTGCAGGCAGCCCTGAAAAAGCTATTTAGAAGACTTCAAGGGCTGCAGCACTTTATATGTCAGTGTGACATACTGTGCTGCGGCTCCATCACCTCCCCAGCGGCGTTGCATACTCCCGCTGGCTCTGTTCCCGGGTACTTGCGGCGGAGATGCTCCGGTTCCTAGGCATACCACCGCAGACGTTCTCCTGGATCGCGTGGCTGCTACTAAGGGAGGAAGTAAGAGGGTCCGCCAGGCGGGACCCGCCATTAATTTGCGTTCCGGTCGCGGTCTCCGGAGACAGACCAGGGCAGGGGAGTACAGGTCGGATAATACATTACATTATCCATCTTTAATAAGGCTTCATAGTACCAGGTGGTGAGGACCAGCATAGGGGATAAGGCGCTTGACCTATAGCCCCTCCCCCAGTTCCAGGCGCTATCTACTGCTAGTGTTCTGCCGTGGAGCTGCCTCACAATCTCCCTCACTCCCTGACTGAGACGCTGGGCGCCATCTTCTCACAGTAGCTGCGACTGGTCTCTGGGACTGCAGGGCAAGGTCTCCTCTGTAAATCCACCTGATTTATCAGCGCTGTGATTCTACAGACACTTAAGTATTCTACATGTCATTTTAAGACAGCGTTAGTTAAGAACAAGTGTACCTCTACCAGAATATATTGTACGAGTATTCTGATATATACATCCGGTCTCAGACCGCGCATTGTTTTATTTATATATATATATATATATATATATATATATATATAGTCCAGTGCAGTTTTATTGTCTGACTGAAATAATTATCTGCATTGTCACTGTGACTGTGTGTGCCTGTATCTGCCGTGTGGATTTCACTTTCAGTGTATCCCAGCTGTATATATCTCTGTATTTTGTACCCTAGGGCTAGGTGCATCAGGGTCTCATATATAGTGTATTCTACTGTGTACTCAGTCACATCATACTGGATTTATTCTCTGGTACTGTGTACGCAGTCACATAGGACCGGATTTAGACGCTGGTGTTGTGTACCATTTTGACCATTTGGTTGACATACGTCAGGAACCCTGGTCTTCTCCAGGAAAGACATTTTCCCTGTCTAAAAAGATGCTAGCTCGTTATCCACTCTCTGCTGAGTTGTGTAACAAGTGGGAAAATCCACCACCGGTGGATTCCCATGTCACCCGTCTTGTGGTGTCATCTACTCTACCTGTCACCACTGTCACCTCACTGAAGGAATCGACAGATAAGCGTGTCGAAGGATGCCTGAAGTCTATTTACTCCCTTACAGGTGCTGTACATAGACCCACTATAGCAGCCTCCGGGGCCACAAAAGGAATTGAAGCATGAGTTCAGGCAATAGAGGAAGAGCAGCCTCAGGATATATCTGACACTAATGTATGCGCGCAAAAAGAGTATGGATAGGGCTGCTGGTTTAGCAACTATGTTATTTAATTAATAAAAGCAAATTTTTTACAATCAATATAATAACGCTTTAAAAACAATACATACACTACAACATAGAAACATTAAAATACTGGACAGTACTGTCTTAACAAGACCCGGACTTGTTGCTTTTTTATGCAATAAATATTTGAAGCATATGTAAGCTGGCTGTTAGTAGCAATACATGTGGTTGCAGCAGATGCACAGTTAGTTAGTAGTGTTAGTATAGCAGTCTCTGTTTAGTGAATAAATGAATGCAATACTTCACCAGATTTTAGAGGACAGATGTTGGATTATCCTGCTAGATAAATATTGGTTGCTCATAAGAATTCAATGCCACCATAGGTTTTTTAGCTGTATGCCTTGATCTTTATATTATACAGTCCCCACACTTCTATCAATGTGGTTCACTTCCCCGCACTGTGGCGGTTTTTGTACGGCCCAAACAGTACCTTGGGGCTGGAAGGCAGGGTCTGATGGAATAGGTGGCACTGTGCACGGCCGCGTGCCGCCGCTGGAGGCTGTATCTCAAAGGTCTTCGGATCAAGATCAAGGGATCCTCAAGCAGCGTTTGTGGACGCACTGGCACTTTCATGGAACATTTGGCTGCCCTATGTGTTCCCTCCAGTGTCACTCCTGCCCAGGGTACTACGGAAGTTCAAGCAAGAAGGAGGAATACTACTTCTAGTCACTCCAGCATGGCCCAGACAGCATTGGTTCTCAGACCTGCAGGGTCTATCGATAGAGCGTCCTCTTCTACTTCCTCAATGCCCAGACCTCCTCGTTTAAGGCCCTTGTGTCTACCCGGACCTGGCCACACTGGCTTTGACGGCGTGGCTCTTGAAGCTTCACTCCTGAAGGCCAAAGGTTTCTCCGAGGCGGTTATCCAAACTGCTAAAGGCCCGCAAACCGGATTCTGCACGGATTTATTACAGGGTCAGGAATTCTTACTTCACCTGGTGTGCTGCTAAGGATTACGATGCTTACAAATTTAGTACTTCCAGACTTCTGGCTCTTCTGCAACGAGGCCTGGATTTAGAACTTCGTCTGGCCTCCCTCAAGGTTCACATATCTGCCTTGTCGGTGTGGTTTCAGAGAAAAATTGCGTCTATTCCTGACGTTCATACATTCACTCAGGGCGTACTGCGGATTCAGCCTCCCTATGTCCTTCCTGTGGCTCCATGGGATCTGTCTGTTGTCCTGAATGCCCTGCAAGAGTCTCCGTTTGAACCTCTTGAGTCAGTGGACCTTAAATGGCTTACGGCTAAGGTCCTTTTCTTAATGGCTATTGCCTCTGCCAGAAGGGTTTCGGACTTGGGCGCTTTGTCCTGTCGTCCGCCCTTTTTGATATTTCATTGTGACCGCGCAGTTCACTGAGCTCGTCCCGGTTATTTTCCTAAGGTGGTGTCATCTTTTCACCTAAACCAAGAGATTGTGGTTCCGACCTTCATCTCTTCTGACTTGTCCTCCAAAGAACGGTCTTTGGATGTGGTAAGGGCTCTCCGTGTTTATGTGGAGAGGACTGCCTCTATCAGGAGGTCAGATACACCTTTTGTACTTTTTGGTTTCCACAAACGTGGCTGGCCTGCGAATAAGCAAACCTTGGCCAGATGGATTAGAATGGTGGTTGCACAAGCTTATGCGCAGGCTGGGCACCCAGTTCCTGCTGCTATTAAGGCTCATTTTACTCGGTCTGTTGGACCTTCTTGGGCGGCCCGCCGTGGCGCGTCTGCAGAACAATTGTGCAAGGCGACTACGTGGTCCTCGGTGAACACGTTCATTAGGTTCTATGCCTTTGATACTTTCGCCTCCCAGGATGCTTCCTTTGGACGCCCGGTTCTCATACCTGCTAAGTTGAGTCCCCTCCCTTGAGGAACTTCTTTAGGACATTGTTTTCCCTGTGGAACACAGTGTACCCTGCTGCAGAAAAGGAGATTTATGGTAGACTTACCATGGTTAAATCTCTTTCTGCGAGGTACATTGGGTTCCACAGGGCGCCCACCCTGATACACTTAGCTTCTTTGGGTTTGTATGGCATTAGCCGCTAGTCCCTTCTTCTGTCGTGAGAACGTGGTTCTATGTGACTAACATCTGCCTTCTCTTTTGACTGCATCTGCATTGGACTGGTTAACTAAAACTGAGCTCACAGTGCCTGGAGGCGGGGTTATATAGATGAGGCCCCGCAATGCATCCTGGGACAGTCTAAAGCTTTAGCCTGTTGGTGCCTCTGGATCAAGATCCATCTCTACACACCAATGTTTTCCCTGTGGAACACATTGTACCTCGCAGAAAGAGATTTAACCATGGTAGGTCTACCATAAGTGTACCGGCACATGCACACCGTATATCGATACTTTCAAGTATGCGCTGGTGGAACACATTGTACCTCGCAGAAAGAGATTTAACCATGGTAGGTCTACCATAAGTGTACCGGCACATGCACACCGTATATCGATACTTTGCAGTATGCGCTGCTACTACATCCGGACCTGAATCATGCCCAATGCGCCCAAGAAATATGTCACCCCTGCCATTTTATTCTGTTTCTTTTTTCTAAATGATTCTGTATGTATGGTTATAGGCCCTACACACTGGGCGATATTACTGAAAGATATGAACGATCTCGTTCATTAATGAACGAGATACCGTTCATATCTTTCAGTGTGGAGGCACCAGCGAAGAATGATGCGCGGCCCCACGCTCGTTCATCGCTGGTGTCCTGTATAGCAGTGCAGGCCAATATGGACGATCTGGTCCATATTTGCCTGCACTGCTATGGAGCCGGGTGACGGGGTCACTGCCCCCCCGCCGCAGGCTCGGCCGTTGGCCGTATTCGCCGTCAGGCAGCTCGGCGGTGGATCGCGTAGTGTGTAGGGCCCATTAGTTTTAGTATCAAGAAGTGAGAGAATGATTTTTATCTACATTTCTATTTTTATTCATTTCCTTTTTATCTTAATTTTTTTAATCACATTTTTGTACACCGCCTATATCCTTTTTTTAGCTGCAGCTGACATCTCCGCTAAAACAAACCGGTGTGTTTTCAGCGCTTATCTTTCAGTGGTATCCCGGCTATCATATGTGACACAGAATTCTATTGACCTTGCAGCCAGTAATAAGGTTTCCTGCCTGTCTCACTGTGCGGTACCAGGCAGCCTGTGACACACTTGCTCCAGGTGTGCAGCCACTATGTACAGATGTGTCCACATTCACCAGACCTCAGATTATGACATTTAGGCATGCTTGGCACGTTACAAAACTTGCAACAAAGCTGCGCCATATCCAGCCTAGACGCAAGATGGTGGAGCCATATCCAGCCAAAACACAACCGCTGGGTGACCAGTGTAGCGCAGTGGGTGGTAAAAAGTCTAACGGATGCAGCTGTGCAATGGACATTGAGTACAGTAGCAGTGAAGTTTGTATCTAGGTGGGACGCCACCGATCTGAGTGCATCACAGACTGATCACTGCAGTGTCTATAATTTTCCCAAACAAATCAGAACATTTAGACTTTTCTCCCCCTGAACACTGCAGCAACTGTTTTCATCCTCTCATTTATTCGTTTCCAGTGTCTGTCTTCCTCCTCCATTCCCCCCCGCCTTTTCTTCTCCCCCCCTTCCTCTCTCTTATACTTTGCATCATACCTTTATATGCATGCATTAACCAAAAAGATTTTAACACATAATTTTTTCTGATTAAAATCCCCAAAAAGAACACATTGTGCAAGATATCATTTTCATTGACAAATTGGGCTATATACTAACTATCCAGAATTGACAATTTATTTATGACAAGTATTTGGGTATGCATCTCGTAACATAATCAGGCGCGGTTGTTTATTTCTATTGAGTACAGTAGAACTGTGAAGTTTAATCTTCAACTTCGGCACATAATATTTTTTGCGACAAATTTTACTGTCCCGAATACTGCACCATATTTTGATATACAGGTTGAGTATCCCTTATCCAAAATGCTTGGGACCAGAGGAATTTTGGATATGGGATTTTTCCGTATTTTGGAATAATTGCATACCATAATGAGATATTATGGTGATGGGACCTAAATCTAAGCACAGAATACATTTATGTCACATATACACCTTATACACACAGCCTGAAGGTAATTTTAGCCAATATTTTTTATAACTTTGTGCATTAAACAAAGTGTGTCTACATTCACTCAATTCATTTATGTTTCATATACACCTTATACACACAGCCTGAAGGTCATTTAATACAATATTTTTAATAACTTTGAGTATTAAACAAAGTTTGTGTACATTGAGCCATCAAAAAACAAAGGTTTAATTATTTCACTCTCACTCAAAAAAGTCCGTATTTCGGAATATTCCGTATTTCGGAATATTTGGATATGGGATACTCAACCTGTAATTGTTAATACTGCAGACCACATTACTTAACACATTACTGTACGTGTTAGCAAGATGATAATTTTTTTTTATTATTCCTGACTTTTTAATATTCAGTTATCATCATTAGTGTTATCCAATTTCTTTTCTGCAAGAAATTATTAATAATATATATGTAAAATATACATTATCCAGCACATGAGTCTTTTTTTTTGTCATCTATTATTGGTTTGCAGTGTATTTGGGCAAAATATGTAATAGGTTCAGACGGACACTCTGTGCCGAGCAAGGTGGCTGACTAGTTATTGCCTTCCAGCAGCTACCAGTCTGATGTGACTGCGTCGCCAATGCAAGGTTTGCAGCAGGCAGCATGTTGTGCATTCCACTACATTATTGTGCATTTATTGCTTTGTAGATAATTATTGTATAGAAATTGCAATAATACACTGTATAATGGCACTCTACTTGGTATACGATATAGATAAATGCACGCACACACTGTCATTTATTTTATTTTATCACATTACCATTAGCCTCTCCAGCAAGTTTGTCACACTTTTTTTTTTCTTGCCACTGAGTCTCCATCCATCTCCCCGTATAGAGCTTGCATTTTTAAGTCCACATGATCAGTGTGGGGACGGTCGTTTCACCACCTTTCATTCTGTATAGAGATGAGGGGTGGGTAATGGGCAAGGCGATTGACTGGAGACCTGATGCGACCATGTCACTTGTTTTGGGTCCATCTACAGTAATGTTCGTCTGCTGCTTTGCATACTTTTATTTACAACACCAAGGTTTCTCCAATATAGAGCCTGCATATTAAAACAATTGTCACTTCAGTTTGAGATGCTGTGGGTGATGTTCTGCCCTACTGTTCATAGCTGGCCTTTGAATACAGCTACAACTGTTTACTGCATGGAAGGTGGGGCAGAATCAGACATGCAGGGTTGCAAAACCACACACTTTGTAAATTTTATTTGAACCATTTTATTAAATAATCAGCTTTGTAAATTACAATCATGTCTGTAACCATAGAATATACAATATATATATCTTTACTATGCAAAAAACTTATAGTGATTGAGTTGGGTTTACTGACCTTATATTTGTTAGATTTGATTAACACCGTTTGCTGAAGGCGGGGGGTTGCTGTGTGGGGGAAGGGGTTGTAATCAGGATGAACATGTGTCTGTAGACTTATTTATTCAGTATACTGTAGGTCAGGACGCCAATCCTTTAGGAGGCTGCAGTGCCTAGTATATGAAGTGGCTAGTTATAAAGTGGCAGCTAAAATCAATAGCAGTGTTATACCTGTGTTTAAACCAAAGGAAAACAGAAGGCAAACAAACCAACAAGATAACAGGAGGACTGTGTTACAACCACAGAACTCAGGATCATTATGTGGCCTCTCCTCACCTCTACCATGAGATCTCCAGGACCATGCTTACCACCTCTCTGCCTGAGAACATCAAGTCTGCCCCTGAGCCTAACCCTCAAGATGAGCAGGGAACTGTGGAGGGAGAGCACCAGGACCAGGCTCAGCAGGGACATCTCCATTGGTCCTGAGTGTGCCCCCCACATTCTCATACCCACCCGTACTATGATCTTATCAAAATAATGTTATCCCAATTTTCCTTCTGCCACTGGTTACCTGCTATTGTTTATTCCCCCCCCCCCCCCCCACACCCCTTGTTTTTTTTCTTCTCCTCCTCCACCCCACCATGTGCTTTTCCTGTAATGTTTACCTCCACTGATTGCACACCCTGCCATTGCGCCCTACATACAGGGTACATCATACTACTACATAGGTTTCAGTTTTCCCATGCATTTACTGGGCCCTTGTATGGCTCACCTCCCACAGTGTAACATTCGAAGTGCGCCCAACATGGCTGCCTCATCTGGTACGCTTGTGGATGGGATGAAAAATACATGGACCTGGTGGTTTTGTTGGAACCCTACTCTGAACTGTAGGACTCTGAAATCACCCCCATTTCTCTAACGTCCTAAGTGGATGCTGGGGACTCCGTCAGGACCATGGGGAATAGCGGCTCCGCAGGAGACAGGGCACAAAAATAAAGCTTTAGGATTAGGTGGTGTGTACTGGCTCCTCCCCCTATGACCCTCCTCCAAGCCTCAGTTAGGTTTTTGTGCCCGTCCGAGCAGGGTGCAATCTAGGTGGCTCTCCTAAAGAGCTGCTTAGAAAAAGTTTTTAGGTTTTTTATTTTCAGTGAGTCCTGCTGGCAACAGGCTCACTGCATCGAGGGACTTAGGGGAGAGAATTTCAACTCACTTGCGTGCAGGATGGATTGGATTCTTAGGCTACTGGACACCATTAGCTCCAGAGGGAGTCGGAACACAGGTCTCACCCTGGGGTTCGTCCCGGAGCCGCGCCGCCGACCCCCCTTACAGATGCTGAAGATTGAAGGTCCGGAAACAGGCGGCAGAAGGCTCTTCAGTCTTCATGAAGGTAGCGCACAGCACTGCAGCTGTGCGCCATTGTTGTCACACACTTCACACCAAGCGGTCACGGAGGGTGCAGGGCGCTGCTGGGGGCGCCCTGGGCAGCAATATTTAATACCTTTATGGCAAAAGAATACATCACATATAGCCATTGAGGCTATATGTATGTATTTAACCCATGCCAGATATCTAAAACTCCGGGAGAAAAGCCCGCCGAAATAGGGGGCGGGGCTTATTCTCCTCAGCACACAGCGCCATTTTCCTGCTCAGCTCCGCTGTGAGGAAGGCTCCCAGGACTCTACCCTGCACTGCACTACAGAAACAGGGTAAAACAGAGAGGGGGGGCATTTTTTGGCGATATTTTGATATATTTAAGCTGCTATAAGGAACAACACTTATATAAGGTTGTTCCCATATATATTATAGCGCTTGGGTGTGTGCTGGCAAACTCTCCCTCTGTCTCCCCAAAGGGCTAGTGGGGTCCTGTCTTCGATAAGAGCATTCCCTGTGTGTCTGCTGTGTGTCGGTACGTGTGTGTCGACATGTATGAGGACGATGTTGGTGTGGAGGCAGAGCAATTGCCGATAATGATGATGTCACCCCCCAGGGAGTCGACACCGGAATGGATGGCTTTGTTTATGGAATTACGTGATAATGTCAGCACATTACAAAAATCAGTTGACGACATGAGACGGCCGGCAAACCAGTTAGTACCTGCCCAGGCGTCTCAGACACCGTCAGGGGCTGTAAAGCGCCCTTTACCTCAGTCGGTCGACACAGACCCAGACACAGACACTGAATCTAGTGTCGACGGTGATGAAACAAACGTATTTTCAAGTAGGGCCACACGTTATATGATCACGGCAATGAAGGAGGCTTTGCATATCTCTGATACTGCAAGTACCACAAAAAGGGGTATTATGTGGGGGGTGAAAAAACTACCTGTAGTTTTTCCTGAATCAGAGGAATTAAATGATGTATGTGATGAAGCGTGGGTTAACCCAGATAGAAAAGTGCTAATTTCAAAAAAGTTATTAGCATTATACCCTTTCCCGCCAGAGGTTAGGGCGCGCTGGGAAACACCCCCTAGGGTGGATAAGGCGCTCACACGCTTATCAAAACAAGTGGCGTTACCGTCTCCTGATACGGCCGCCCTCAGGGATCCAGCTGATAGGAGACTGGAAACTACCCTAAAAAGTATATACACACATACTGGTGTTATACTGCGACCAGCCATCGCCTCAGCCTGGATGTGCAGTGCTGGGGTCGTCTGGTTGGATTCCCTGACTGAAAATATTGATACCCTGGATAGGGACAGTATTTTATTGACTATAGAGCAATTAAAGGATGCTTTCCTTTATATGCGAGATGCTCAGAGAGATATTTGCACTCTGGCATCGAGAGTAAATGCGATGTCCATATCTGCCAGAAGGAGTTTATGGACGCGACAGTGGTCAGGTGATGCGGATTCCAAACGACATATGGAAGTATTGCCGTATAAAGGGGAGGAATTATTTGGCGTCGGTCTATCGGATCTGGTGGCCACGGCAACTGCCGGAAAAGCCACCTTTTTACCTCAGACCCCCTCCCAACAGAAAAAGACACCGTCTTTTCAGCCGCAGTCCTTTCGGTCCTATAAGAACAAGCGGACAAAAGGACAGTCATATCTGCCTCGGGGCAGAGGAAGGGGTAAGAGAGGGCAGCAAGCAGCCCCTGCCCAGGAACAGAAGCCCTCTCAGGGTTCTGCAAAGCCCTCAGCATGACGCTGGGGCCTTACAAGCGGACTCAGGAGCGGTGGGGGGTCGACTCAAGAATTTCAGCGCACAGTGGGCTTGCTCACAGGTGGACCCCTGGATCCTGCAGGTAGTATCTCAGGGTTACAGGTTGGAATTCGAGAAGTCTCCCCCTCGCAGGTTCCTAAAGTCTGCTTTGCCAACGTCTCCCTCAGACAGGGCGACGGTATTGGAAGCCATTCACAAGCTGTTTTCTCAGCAGGTGATAGTCAAGGTACCCCTCCTACAACAGGGAAAGGGGTATTACTCCACGCTATTTGTGGTACCGAAGCCGGACGGCTCGGTAAGACCTATTCTAAATCTGAAATCTTTGAACCTGTACATACAAAAATTCAAGTTCAAGATGGAGTCACTCAGAGCAGTGATAGCGAATCTGGAAGAAGGGGACTTTATGGTGTCCCTGGACATAAAGGATGCTTACCTGCATGTCCCAATTTGCCCTTCACATCAAGGGTACCTCAGGTTCGTGGTGCAAAACTGTCATTATCAGTTTCAGACGCTGCCGTTTGGATTGTCCACGGCACCTCGGGTCTTTACCAAGGTAATGGCCGAAATGATGATTCTTCTGCGAAGAAGAGGCGTATTAATTATCCCTTACTTGGACGATCTCCTGATAAGGGCAAGGTCCAGAGAACAGCTGGAGGACGGAGTAGCACTAACCCGACTAGTGCTGCAACAACACGGGTGGATTCTGAATTTTCCAAAATCTCAGTTGACCCCGACGACACGTCTGCTGTTCCTGGGAATGATTCTGGACACGGTTCAGAAAAAGGTGTTTCTTCCAGAGGAGAAAGCCAGGGAGTTATCCGAACTTGTCAGGAACCTCCTAAAACCAGGGAAAGTGTCTGTGCATCAATGCACAAGAGTCCTGGGAAAGATGGTGGCTTCTTACGAAGCGATTCCATTCGGCAGATTCCACGCACGAACTTTTCAGTGGGATCTGCTGGACAAATGGTCCGGATCACATCTGCAGATGCATCAGCGGATAACCTTATCGCCACGGACAAGGGTGTCTCTTCTGTGGTGGTTGCAGAGTGCTCATCTGTTAGAGGGCCGCAGATTCGGCATACAGGACTGGGTCCTGGTGACCACGGATGCCAGTCTGAGAGGCTGGGGAGCGGTCACACAGGGAAGAAACTTCCAGGGAGTATGGTCAAGCCTGGAGATGTCTCTTCACATAAATATACTGGAGCTAAGAGCGATTTACAATGCTCTAAGTCTGGCAAAACCCCTGCTTCAGGGTCAGCCGGTGTTGATCCAGTCGGACAACATCACGGCAGTCGCCCACGTAAACAGACAGGGCGGCACAAGAAGCAGGAGAGCAATGGCAGAAGCTGCAAGGATTCTTCGCTGGGCGGAAGATCATGTGATAGCACTGTCAGCAGTATTCATTCCGGGAGTGGACAACTGGGAAGCAGACTTCCTCAGCAGACACGATCTACACCCGGGAGAGTGGGGGCTTCATCCAGAAGTCTTCCACATGATTGTGAACCGTTGGGAAAAACCAATGGTGGATATGATGGCGTCCCGCCTCAACAAAAAACTGGACAGGTATTGCGCCAGGTCAAGAGACCCTCAGGCAATAGCTGTGGACGCTCTGGTAACACCGTGGGTGTTCCAGTCAGTGTATGTGTTCCCTCCTCTGCCTCTCATACCAAAAGTACTGAGAATTATACGGCAAAAGGGAGTAAGAACGATACTAGTGGCTCCGGATTGGCCAAGAAGAACTTGGTACCCGGAACTTCAAGAGATGCTCACGGAGGATTTGTGGCCTCTACCTCTAAGACGGGACCTGCTTCAGCAGGGACCGTGTCTATTCCAAGACTTACCGCGGCTGCGTTTGACGGCATGGCGATTGAACGCCGAATTCTAAGGGAAAAAGGCATTCCGGAAGAGGTCATTCCTACACTGGTAAAAGCCAGGAAGGAGGTGACTGCACAACATTATCACCGCATTTGGAGGAAATATGTTGCGTGGTGTGAGGCCAGGAAGGCCCCCACGGAGGAATTTCAACTGGGTCGATTCCTACATTTCCTGCAAACAGGATTGTCTATGGGCCTCAAATTGGGGTCCATTAAGGTTCAAATTTCGGCCCTGTCGATTTTCTTCCAGAAAGAATTGGCTTCAGTTCCTGAAGTCCAGACTTTTGTAAAAGGAGTACTACATATACAGCCCCCGGTTGTGCCCCCAGTGGCACCGTGGGATCTTAATGTAGTCTTGGATTTTCTCAAATCCCATTTGGTTTGAGCCGCTCAAATCGGTGGAGTTGAAGTATCTTACATGGAAAGTAACCATGCTACTGGCCCTGGCTTCAGCCAGGAGAGTATCAGAATTGGCGGCTTTATCATATAAGAGCCCATATCTGATTTTCCATACGGACAGGGCAGAACTGCGGACGCGTCCTCATTTTCTGCCTAAGGTGGTGTCAGCGTTTCACCTGAACCAGCCTATTGTGGTGCCTGCGGCTACTAACGATTTGGAGGATTCCAAGTTGTTGGACGTGGTCCGGGCATTGAAAATATATATTTCAAGAACGGCGGGAGTCAGAAAGTCTGACTCACTGTTTATATTGTATGCACCCAACAAGATGGGTGCTCCTGCTTCTAAGCAGACGATTGCTCGTTGGATTTGTAGCACAATTCAACTTGCACATTCTGTGGCAGGCTTGCCACAACCTAAATCTGTCAAGGCCCATTCCACAAGGAAAGTGGGCTCATCCTGGGCGGCTGCCCGGGGGGTCTCGGCATTACAACTCTGCCGAGCTGCTACTTGGTCAGGGGCAAACACGTTTGCAAAATTCTACAAATTTGATACCCTGGCTGAGGAGGACCTTGAGTTCTCTCATTCGGTGCTGCAGAGTCATCCGCACTCTCCCGCCCGTTTGGGAGCTTTGGTATAATCCCCATGGTCCTGACGGAGTCCCCAGCATCCACTTAGGACGTTAGAGAAAATAAGAATTTACTTACCGATAATTCTATTTCTCGTAGTCCGTAGTGGATGCTGGGCGCCCATCCCAAGTGCGGATTGTCTGCAATACTTGTACATAGTTATTGTTACAAACAAATTCGGGTTGTTATTGTTGTGAGCCGTCTGTTCAGAGGCTCCTACGTTTGTCATACTGTTAACTGGGTTCAGATCACAAGTTATACGGTGTGATTGGTGTGGCTGGTATGAGTCTTACCCGGGATTCAATATCCTTCCTTATTGTGTACGCTCGTCCGGGCACAGTGTCCTAACTGAGGCTTGGAGGAGGGTCATAGGGGGAGGAGCCAGTGCACACCACCTAATCCTAAAGCTTTATTTTTGTGCCCTGTCTCCTGCGGAGCCGCTATTCCCCATGGTCCTGACGGAGTCCCCAGCATCCACTACGGACTACGAGAAATAGAATTATCGGTAAGTAAATTCTTATTTTTGTGTCATCTCTTCTAGGGGTAGACTATTTCACCCTGGGTAATCCTACGCTGTGCACCCAAGATGGCTGCCGCACCTGGTACCTTGTGAGGGTGGAATACACAACCCTTGGAAGTTATCCAAAATGCCGAAAACCAATCATGCATTATGCTTACTGTGTGCTCAAGGTTTTCTATAATGTCTGTAAAGCGCCTTGAGTCCTGTTGGAGAAAGAGCGCTATATAATAAAATTATTATTATTATATATATTTTTTGTGCCGTTGGCAAGTATTTTACATTGATGTGTTGCACATACAGTACAGTATGTGGCAGTGACATGGACACACATCATGAATTCCCTCTTTGTTTTAAAATCCACTTTGGCGTTTGGGCGTGCACATTAGTTAACGCATATCAAGGAGATATTTGGGGTCATTCTGAGTTAATTGTTGCTGCTGGCCGCAGCGGCTGCGTGAGACGTCACGCAGCCGCAGCGGCCCGCCCCCCCCCAATGGTCCGCAGTTCAGCCGTCTCGCCCAGCACCGCCTCTGTCTCAGAAGCGATCGCTAGGCAACGAAATCTGCCATGCGCCCCTGCGCATGCACAGTTTTCGACCCGATCGCTGCGCTGCGACAACAGCAGTAAGCAACCGGGTCAGAATGACCCCCATTGTACTGTATGTGTGCAGTATTGTTATGCGTGCTATATGCAAATTTGTGAAATATGTTGCAGTATTAAGGACATAGATGCAAGCCATGCCACCAGGAAATCTCTGTTTGGTGGCACCTGATGCAACCACAGCCTTCAGTGTGGATAGTGATGTGCGACCATCCACAGTGTGGACAATTTCTTATGTCTCTGTTGTTAAGCACTGTGTGACAGTCACCTTGTTATGAGCACACATGCAGTGTGTAGCCCTGTGGAGCGAAATTCTGAGTGTTTTAATGTTCATTGTTGTACAATATAATGTACTATTCACAAGTAATATAAATTGGTCTCAGCCATGTCGAAAGACACTTGTATTTTTTTGTGGGTAGGTCTGTACAACAGTAGTTGGACAATGGCTGTCAGTGGCTGCATAACGCAGATGCAGTACAATTTTTGGAAAGACTCCATCCTCTGGCTTCACTCTGTAATACCAGTTTTCAATCAGTACACGATATCACATCTTACATCTTGGTGTACGAATAAGACGCACCATGTATGCCGCAGGTATTACAATCCTGGCTACATAGACATCTACATATAGGCCCTCATTCCGAGTTGTTCGCTCGCAAGCTGCTTTTAGCAGCTTTGCACATGCTAAGCCGCCGCCTACTGGGAGTGAATCTTAGCTTATCAAAATTGCGAACGAAAGATTTGCAATATTGCGAAAAGACTTCTCTGTGCAGTTTCTGAGTAGCTCGAGACTTACTCTTCCAGTGCGATCAGTTCAGTGCTTGTCGTTCCTGGTTTGATGTCACAAACACACCCAGCGTTCGCCCAGACACTCCTCCGTTTCTCCAGCCACTCCCGTGTTTTTCCTAGAAACTGTAGCGTTTTTTCAAACACTCCCATAAAACGTCCAGTTTCCGCCCAGAAACATCCACTTCCTGTCAATCACACTCCGATCTCCAGAACGAAGAAAAAACCTTGTAATGCCGTGAGTAAAATACCTAACTGCATAGCAAATTTACTTGGCGCAGTGGCACTGCGGACATTGCTCATGCGCATTAGCGACTAATCGCTCCGTTGCGGAAAAAAAATAATGAGCGAACAACTCGGAATGACCACCATAGTACAGGCAGCCATTATATGGGCTGTACTGTTATGCATTATATCAGTTGATAGGCTCCATTCCCATGAATATTAATATGCTATTTGTTTTGTCTCACTAGACTGTAATGAGTGTTCTCTGCAATGGCTAAATTATTAGGAACAATGGTGGTAGATTGCCTGATTGGCTTCAGTAAGCAGAGGAATCATCTCGGGGGTTATTCAGTGCCGTCGTACAGGAAATACTGGTTTCAAAACAAGCCATTTGTCAGTTCTCTATCACTTTCATTTTCACACTTTCCTTATGCACATGCTTTTGGTTTTGCACAGAAAAACTATTACAGGGATTTTCCACCCAAAACCTATTTTTATATTGCACATCAACAAAGATCCATTGTGATATCTATACAGGGGATATTGTATAAACAGCCCAACATGACTGATTAGAACGACATGTAGGATTCCCACATCACTACCTAAGGGTGATCTGGGGTTCTATGTGAAGAGCCCTGTGATGTTCCTATCTAGGAGAGGAGACACCCTGCAGGTGATTATAATTATTGTTGGGTTGCTGCTTCTACAATATATATTTATATTTATCAGAAAGATGTGTAGACCAGTGCGCTTCTCTAGGGATCGACAGTAATAAAATACTTATCTGAACAATTTATATTTTGCTAATATGGTAGCCACAAGTGGCTGAAAACAAAGTCTTTCAAGGCTTTAATAAGTCTTTGTCAACACCTTCCACTCTTCAGGGTGGCTGCTCAGTTCTTCAGTGTACCATAGGTATATGGCATAAATTCTGTAGCAAAAAGGATGGAGAAGAACAAGCGCCTATGGTGTAGTAAGTTTTTTAAAGTGTATGGTGACACTAAAAATAAGTAAATGCGTACCGGATGAAATCTTTATAACACGTCTAGCAAGATACCATTCATGATGTTTCTCACCATCTGCGGTTCCGATTTCCATTCATGGAGGTCAGTGTCTGGCTGTCCCGAATCTGTGGATCCCAATCTGAGGGTGAAAGGATGGAAGGTCCTGTATCCACCGCCCTCGCCGGCTCTTTCCTCTGTTAATGGTCCTTGGGCAATTAGTGCAACTGTCACTATGTAGGAAATCCCTGTGACCCACGCCACAAAATGGCACTCCTGATCTAAAAGACAGGCACTTGACTTCTTGTTTGTTCACCTTGACAAAGGGGTGTTAGCACCCCGAAACGTTGGATGGAACTTCTTTGCTTTGGAATGGATTAAAACACTGTTTGTTCTGAAATATCCATGAGTCTGTCCCTGAGTGCCGCTGCATGCTAGGAAATGCTGGATGTGTTACTGTTTCCAGAAGGCACCGGGGCCCCATTCACAAGGAAGGGTGAGTGCCTATCCGATATTGTATATGTATATATATATATATATATATATTATATTTATATATATATATTTGGACAGGAACCTATTGTTGGACATTTCTAAAATGGCTTTAAAGGGAGAAGTTATAATCATGGGAGACTTTAATTTACGTGATGTCAATTGGGAGGGGTCCTTTGCATGTTCAGCTACAAGTGGCAAATTTCTAAATTCCTTACAGGGAGCATCTCTCAAGCAATTTGTGAGGGAGCCCACACGCAAAGACTCAATATTAGATTTGATTCTTACAAATGGTGACAGGATATCAGACATATATGTGGGTGAGCACCTGGGATCCAGTGATCATCAAGCAGTATGGTTTAGTATAAAGACAGGATCCAACTCCTGTCACACAAAAACAAAGGTGTTGGATTTTAGAAATGCTGACTTTGCAAAAATGGGGAGTTGTTTAAATGATTCATTGGCGGACTGGAGGAACTTGGAAGGAGTGCAGGAGAGATGGGAAAAACTGAAAAGGGCAACAGACCTTTGATTCAAAAGGGTTAGGAAAAGCACCAGGAAAAGGAAGCCAATGTGGTTCACAAAAGAAGTATCAACTAGTGTGAAAGCAAAAAAGATGGCTTTTAGGAAATACAAACAGACTCAAAATAATAATGACAAAGAGGTGTATCTTGACAGACGGAAGGATGCTAAGAAAGTGATCAGACGTGCAAAGGCAGAATTTGAGGAGACAATGGCCCAGTCGGTAGATAAGGGGGGCAAAACTTTTTTTAAGTATATAAATGAAAGGAGAAAATCAAATGGAGGAATAATAAGACTTAAGACAGAGAGTGAGAATTTGGTGGAGGGAGACAAGGCAATAGCAGATCACCTAAATAATTATTTTTGCTCAGTATTTACTACAGAAGGAAAAGGGAAGGGGCCACAGTTATGTTGCAAGGACATTCATAAAAATAAGGTAGATGAAAGTACATTTACAGAGGAGAAGGTCCTAACTGAACTTTCAAAACTAAAAGTGGATAAATCAATGGGGCCAGATGGGATACACCCAAGGATACTAAAAGAGCTAAAAGATGTGCTGGTGGCACCATTAACAGAATTATTTAACCAGTCACTAAATACAGGTGCCATTCCATAGGACTGGAAAAGAGCAAATGTAGTTCCATTGTACAAAAGTGGAAGCAAGGAAAAAGCAAGCAACTACAGACCAGTAAGCCTTACATCAGTAGTAGGGAAAGTAATGGAAAAACTACTAAAAGAAAGAGTTGTGGAATATTTTAAATCAAACAACTTACAGGATCCAAAACAGCACTGATTTACTGGTGGGAGATCATGCCAAACAAATCTTATTGACTTTTTTGACACTTAATAGATCAAGGGGGAGCTGTAGATGTAGCATATCTAGACTTTAGTAAGGCATTTGACACTGTCCCACATCGCAGACTGCTAAATAAACTTGAAAGTGTGGGGGTGGATTATAGAATAGTTAAATGGATAAGAACCTGGTTGCAGGATAGGAAACAGACAGTTGTAGTAAATGGAATGCAATCTATGGAGGGAAATGTTACCAGTGGAGTACCCCAGGGATCTGTACTTGGACCAGTTCTCTTTAATATCTTTGTTGGTGACATTGCAAATGGTATTGAAGGGAAAGTATGCCTTTTTGCAGATGATGCAAAGATATGCAACAGGGTAGACACACCAGGAGGGGTAAAACAAATGATTGATGACCTAGCTAGGCTTGAAAAATAGTCAAGAACATGGCAACTACAGTTTAATGCTAAAAAATGCAAAATCATGCACTTGGGTCTCAAAAACCCAAAGGCTAAATATAGTATCAAGGGTACTATAATGGAAACTACTGAGGAGGAAAGGGATTTAGGAGTCACTATTTCAAGTGACTTAAAGGCAGGAAAGCAATGCAACAAAGCAATGAGAAAGGCAAGTCAGATGCTTGGTTGCATAGGGACAGGAATCAGTAGCAGGAAAAGAGAAGTAATAATGCCACTGTATAGGTCATTGGTGCGGCCTCATCTGGAATACTGTGTCCAGTTCTGGAGACCATATCTCCAGAAGGATATAAATACATTCGAGAGTGTACAAAGAAGGGCAACTAAAATGGTGCATGGCCTACATCACAAAAGTTACCCGGAAAGGCTAAAAGATCTTAACATGTATAGTATGGAGGAGAGAAGGGAAAGGGGAGACATGATAGAAACTTTCAAATATACCAAAGGTTTTAACAAAGTTCAGGAGGGAAACATTTTTCAAAGGAAGAGAAGTATTAGAACTCGAGGACATACACTGAAACTAGAGGGAGGCAGGTTCAGGGGAAATTTAAGGAAAAATTATTTCACAGAAAGGGTAGTGGATAAGTGGAATAGCCTCCCATCAGAGGTGGTAGAGGCTAAGACTGTGGAGCAGTTTAAACATGCTTGGGATAGGCATGTGAATATTCTTACAAGGAATTAAGGTTCAAAGAGGGTTGCGATTACCTAAAGGATAAAAAAAATGGGAAGACTAAATGGGCCAAGTGGTTTTTATCTGCCGTCAAATTCTATGTTTCTATATAGCAATCAAGTTGCTCCTGCCATTGCAGTCATGCGGCATACACGTTAGTAGATGGTGCTGCCAAAGAGCACAGAATGGACAGTATTTTATTTATGAATTACTAATGCACACACATCTGATAATGCTATGATTGGAGTAAGAGCCCGTTTACAAGGGAATATTACTTTTCTCCGGCTGGGTCCACAGGTTATCCACAGGATAACATTGGGATATGCCGGAGCAACAGCAGAAATGGCACCAAACGGTCACGAGCTTTCTGGCCTCCCAGGATGCATCGGGCCTCCTCCATATAATCCCGCCCACTGACTCAGTCAAATCAGTTTTTTGTTTGGTGCGGCAGGAGCCGGACCATGGTCACAGGGCTGCTGTTAGAGCAGCCTGAAGCTTTTATTATTTTATTTTTATAGTCTTACTATGTTTAGAGTGATCTTTCTTAACAGCGTCTTAAACGCATGCTAGAAAGAGTCGCTCCAACAACTCCCGACCAGGTCGCAACAACGCTTACCTTCACGGTACAGTGCTGTCTCGGCGGGCGTCTGTGTCGGATGATTCTAGCAGGTCCAGCAGACGTTACCAGGCTGTGGCCGGAGCATGGGGGGAAGGTAAGTCATCGGTTTCCTCTTACTAGGGGTTCCGGACACAGCTACACTGTATTGGAAGAGACTACAAACAGTGGTTGATGCGCCGCCACTCTTAAGTGCAACAGCGCTATACTTTAGGGATCATAGGCGCCAGGACTAGGTTGAGGCCGCGATCCTTAGAGTTTATGTCAACAGGGGGAGGTAGACGCTCTCCTGATCACCCCACCCCCAAGTTCATGACCAGTTTCCGCGCGTCTCCCGTCCACGAACTAATGACCTCACTTCCGTCTCAGACGCTACCACGAGGGTACTCGGTCGCAGCTTAGACGCTGCGATGGTGCACACTAGACTTTCCGCCTAGACTAATTCGCAGACAGGAGCGTCTGCATACACTTATCGTTCACTGAGCATCTGTGTCCGTTAATGAGCGTCCGTGTGTCTCATCAGTTATCAGAGCGTCAGTGTACACTAGTAGCGTCTGAATCCACTCAGCGTCTTTCGAGCGTATTGATTGATCATCGAAGTGTGGTGAGTCTCCCTGTATCCCACTCTACTGAGAAAGGGTTATACAGTACTAAAATTCTTTCTACTTGTTAGTATGAATTGTTAATTTTGGTACATATTGCATATGAGGTCTGTACAGTACTGTTGTTTTCTGCATAGTATCTCTGAAAAACTGGTTATAAAAACAGAAATACAATTGCATTCCCACTTACCTGTAAGTAATTTTGATGGTTGATTGTAGTCTCATATGACAATGTCTAATATTTAACATGTGACTGACTGCTAGTATGTGTGCTGACTTTTATATTTTGTCAGTTTTGTTCTGAACCTCAATTCAGGTGCACGGTTGTGGTCAGGTTGATTTCACTTCTATATATATGTAGTGATTTACAGTCACAAATTGTGTAGTTGTAAAAACAGAATATTTACTATGTCTGTGAGCGGCAAAAGTAACGATGATAATTTATCAGGCACTCCTACATCTTTAACATGTTTATCTTGTAAAACAGGGTTAATTGGAATAGCCCAGTTGGTTACTTATGAGGGGTTATGTGCAAACTGTTTTGCTTATCGGCAAAGTAAAAAACAGGATTTGGTTCAACAACCAGTAGAGCCACCATGGAGTATGTTCGCGCAGACTTTGTCTTCAATAGCGGACAGATTAACTCCTGCAGTTCCACCCCAGGGAATAGGTTACACTATTAACCCATACATGCAGCTCCCTCCTTATGGTTTCGTTCCAGTAGCTTCTACAAGTAACCAGGCTATTAAGACTAATATAGATACATCCATGTTGCAGACTACACAAGATACAACAGATGATGATACAGTATATTCAAATACTCCGTATGATGATCAGTCGCAGGGTTTCAGCTCAGAGGATATAGCTGAGCTTATTGATGCAATGAAGGCTATTCTCTCTGTGGAGGAATCAGCCAAAACAGTGTCAAAATCTAAAGCACCTGTATTTAAACAAACAAAAACAGTTAAGACTGAATTTCCAGGGTCAGAGGATCTGACGGAAATGATGGAAGAACCCTGGGCTACACCCAGCAAAAAATAGAAGATTCAGAAAAAGTGGGATTCTTATTATCCATTTCCAGCTGTAGATTGTTCAAAAAGAGAAGTTCCTCCTAAAGTAGATGCACATGTACTGCGACTTGTGCATAAATCTGCTTTGCCATTGTGATCTACCTCACTAAATGATGTCACAGATAGAAGAGTAGATAGTTTCTTGAAAAATATATTTTCTCTCTCGGGCAGTGGCAAGGCCTGCTATGGCTTCAGCCTGGATGGAGGAACTAGAGAATGGCATCTCCCCTCCTACCAGGGAGCAGGAGTCTCATTTAGGCCATATAAGACAAGCTGCGCAATATTTGGAAGAAGCAGCAATTGATATTGGTACGATTGCTTCTAAAGCATCAGTCTTGACAGTAGCCACTCGTAGAGCAGTTTGGCTACGCACTTGGAAAGCAGATGCAGAATCCAAGAAGCTTTGGAAGCATTGCCTTTCACTGGTGATATTTTGTTTGGAAAACAATCGACAGATATTCTAGAATCGGAAGCTAAATCCAAAAAGGTCAGATTTCCGGCTAGTTATAACCCTAAGACTAGGGGTTCGAAATTCCGGCCATTTCGATGGCAAGGCAAAGCAAAAGCGAAAGAGGAGCCTAAGCAACCTCAGTTCAATAAATCAGCCAGTGGTAGGAAGCAATGGGCTAGTAGAATTCGAGCTTCCAAGCCAGAACAGAAGCCATCAGTCTGAGGGGTGGCTCATAAACTGGGAAAAGTCGTGTCTGAATCCGGCACAACGGATGGTTCCTTTGGGGGCCATATTGGATTCAGGTCTACAGAGAATTTTCTTACCCGAGAAAAAGATATCCAAGGTGCAGGTAAGGACTCAGGGGTTGTTGCACAATCAGACAATGTCAGTCCATACAGCAATGCGACTGTTGGGTCTGATGGTGTCAACCTTCGACATGGTGGAATATGCACAATTCCACTCCAGACCTCTACAGCACCTTATTCTGACCAAATGAAACGGAAATTATCAGACGATAAAAAAACCAGATGATAAAGCTTCCGGTAAATGTAAGAAGATCTCTAGCTTGGTGGCTACAGAGGGACCATTTAAACAAGGGGAGACCCTTTTGGATAAAGGAATGGCAAGTCCTGACAACAGATGCCAGTCTTCAGGGCTGGGGAGCGGTGCTCGAAAGTCTTTGGTTCCAGGGAAAATGGACCATAAAGGAAAGTCACCTGCCAATAAATCTGTTGGAAATAAGGGCCATATATATGGCTCTAGTTCAGGCAAAGGACAGTCTGCATGGAAAACCAGTCCAGATCCGCTCTGACAATGCAACAGCAGTAGCGTACCTCAATCATCAGGGAGGAACTCACAGCAAAAGACTGATGGAGGAAGTAACTCGCATACTAAGGTGGGCAGAGCTCCATCTTCCAGCATTGTCAGCAGTGTTTGTTCCAGGAGTACTGAACTGGGAAGCGGATTTTCTCAGTCGACACACCATTCAGGAAACCGAATGGGCATTACATCCAGAAGTGTTTCAGACTATAGTGAACAGATGGGGTCTGCCAGAGACAGATCTCATGGCGTCTCGTCTGAACAACAAAGTTCCAATATACGGAGCAAGAACAAAGGATCCCGGAGCGATCCTTGTAGATGCACTGTCAGTGAATTGGGAGTTTCATCTGGCATATCTGTTTCCTTCAATCTCCCTGTTACCCAGGGTAGTGAGGAAAATAAAGCAAGCAAAGGGAGCCATAATTCTAACAGCTCCAGCTTGGCCCAGAAGGCATTGGTACACAGATCTACTAAGGATGTCCGTGGAAGCTCCAATACTGCTCCCTCAACGTCCATATCTGCTAATGCAGGGGCCTTGTTATCACAGCCATCTGGATCGTCTAGCTTTGACGGCGTGGCTATTGAGACCTCTATCCTAAAGTCAAGAGGATTTTCAAAACAAGTAATTCAAACTATGCTTAGAGCAAGAAAGCCTTCTTCAGCTCGTATTTATCATCGAATATGGCAAGCCTATATTCATTGGTGTAGTGAAAGAAGTTTGGATCCAAGATCTTTTAAAGTATCCAGGATTTTGGATTTTCTTCAAGCAGGATTGGATAAGGCATTAAAAGTAGCTTCCTTGAGAGTTCAAGTATCAGCATTAACTGTATGGTTTCAGAAAAAGATTGCTGACTTACAGGATGTGCGTACTTTCTTTCAGGGAGTTTTACATATTCAACCTCCATTTGTTCCTCTTGCAGTTCCCTGGGATTTGAATCTGGTTCTTAAAATCCTTCAGGGACCTCCGTTTGAACCTCATAAGTGAGCAGATCTTAACTGGTTGACGGCTAATGTTCTCTTTCTACTGGCAATGGCGTCAGCTAAAAGAGTGTTAGATTTAGGAGCACTGTCGTGTAAGTCTCCTTTTCTGATCTTTTTTCCAGATAAAGCAGTTCTCAGAACTGGATCTGGTTATCTTCCGAAGGTGGTTTCAAAATTTCACCTTAACGAAGAGATTGTAGTCCCAGCTTTTCAGGTATTGGGACTTTCTGCGGGAGAAGCGTCGCTGGACGTGGTCCGTGCATTAAGAATCTACGTAGATCATACTAGTGCCATCAGAAAGACAGATTCCCTCTTCATTCTCTACGGATTTTATAGAAGAGGATAGCCTGCTAGTAAACAGACGCTGGTTGGCTCCGAATGGTAATTTCAGAAGCTTATTCCGTGCTGATCTCCCTACTCCGGCTAATGTCTCTGCTCACTCTACACGTAAGGTAGGTCCTTCATGGGCAACACAACATGGTGCTTCAGCAGAACAGATTTGTAAGGCAGCCACATGGTCTTCCATTAACACTTTCATTAGACATTATGCCATGGATACTTTTGCCTCTCATGACGCTGAATTCGGGCGAAAGGTTCTCCTGTCTAATCAGGAGCGTCCCCACCACTAAAAATGGCTTTGGGTATCCCAATGTTATCCTGTGGATAACCTGTGGACCCAGCCGGAGGAATAGACGTTATGGTAAGAACTTACCGTTGATAACGTGATTTCTCCTATGTCCACAGGTATCCACAGGGGTCCCACCCTGACGCACCTGATTTGAGGATCTTGACAATCACTAAACCTCTTCCCTCTTGTATGGAAGGGTGTGCATGTGTGTTCTTATTGCCTGAATAGGGTTCTACCTGATGCTGCTGCCTAAATTGCTGTGGAAACAACTGATTTGACTGAGTCAGTGGGCGGGATTATATGGAGGAGACCCGATGCATCCTGGGGGGCCAGAAAGCTCGTGACCGTTTGGTGCCATTTCCGCTGTCGCTCCGGCATATCTCAATGTTATCCTGTGGATACCTGTGGACATAGGAGAAATCACGTTATCAACGGTAAGTTCTTACCATAACGTCTATATTCAGTGTATGCTGTTTGACTAAAGTTTTCTGTAATCATTAAACTATCTTAACATAAGGATACAATTACACATCTCCAGTGCTTTTATACAGCTTTTGGTACATCAAGATAACATCTAATATCCTTAATAGTTTACAGTAAGGGGTACATTATACACAAGTTTAATGAAAGTGAATCCACATGCTAACATAGAGCTACTTCCATGTGTAGGCCCTCACAGGCTGCTAGCTGGAGACCCAGCACAAATAGGCAATCACTAACAGGCAGTGAGTGACTGCCTCGTTCTCTCACCGGCTTACCTCCTCCAGGAAGGCCAACACACATTGACCATGCTGGGCCTTCTCCCCTCTGCCTTATTTGTATGTAAACTTAACAATCTTGTCCCAGAAGGGGAAGGGCTGAAACACACGCGTGAGGGGTAGGGTCCTTTTACACTGCACGGCCCCGGCCCCGCTGCCGGGTTACAGACGGAAATATCCACTGGAAGGTCTGGCTGCCGTGCCGGGGCCATGCCGTCTTTGCAGGCAGAGAATCGTGTGTGTGAAGGGGAGCTTTCACACACGTTTTTTTTCCAAGCCGTGTCTAATGCTGCGCATGCACACGGCTCAAAGCCGTTGTGTGTGAAAGACCCTCCCAGATGGCAAAAAGCCGGACAAAGTTTGTCTTGCTTTTTGCCATCCGGGAGAAACCGGCGCATGTGTTACAGCCCGAAGGGTCCTGGGTGATAGTTCAACATGGTCAAAAGGTCCGACAGGTGCAAATGATCGACCTGACAGTATTCGACAGAATTTGTTCTTTTCACCATTTACCATCCACGTGGACTACGTTTGGGAATAGTAACCTGAGCGCAGCGGGGCACCTTGCCAAAGCGTGGCTGTACGCTAATTGGGTCATGTGATTTAACATAGAAAATGACACTAAGAAAAAAAAGCTTGTGTCGACCATTTCCATGTAATTCTTGAATGTGTCGACCTTGTGTACCTGTCTCCCTTCTACATGACCTTTTGACCCTGTTGACCTATTGCATGTCAACCTATTCACTGTCGACCCCAGTGATCCTCACCAGAAGCAGAACATGCTGTTTCCTGAGCTTTGCATCTCACAAACCAGTGTCTCGACCTGTTTAGGAAACAGGATGTTACCTCATGGTGTTAGTGCTGTGAGTACAGAACTCTGGTGACAAGTAGTAATTCTCACCCTGGGCAGGTGAATTTAAGGGTAATTTCACCTTTATGCTTAGGGGCCGGACACTGTGCATTGGTGTGAGCAGGAGGCAGGACTGACATAGTCTAGGGCCGAACCTGTAGTTCTCATAACCGAGCCCACTATGATTATAGTGCAAAGCATAGGATGCCAAGAGAGATATCCAAATGACTAGTTAAAGCAAGTGATGGGTTACTTTATGAAATTGTCAATATAAATGTGGAATTATCCTGTAAAATATATAGAGAATGTAGGAATAAAATGGATCACTCAGACAGATTTGTCTATTAGAGCAAGGGCTATAATGAATGTATTCTGACATCCTGATGTGCTTATAGGGGTACATTTACTAAGCAGTGATAAGAGTGGAGAAATGAGCCAGTGGAGAAATTTCCCCATCAACCAATCAGCAGCTCTGTATCATTTTATAGTATGCAAATTATAGATGTTACTTCAGTGCTGATTGGTTGATGGGGCAACTTCTCCACTGGCTCATTTTTCTGCTCTTATCACTGCTTAATGAATGTACCCAATAGTTTGCTATACTTGGTTATATGCATTAATAAATCTGCTCCGTGGTACAGATTATGCTCTGGCAGAGCCATACTGAACATGTCCTCTGTACCAGCTAATATTAGCAACATATATGAACGCTTTTGCTAAGGGTGCCTATTATGAATGCATGAATTATATACATTTATGTGACCACAAATATGTTTTATGTTTGTTTTCCTTCAATTGTGTAAATGTAAAAATCACCTATTATACCTTTGTGGTCGTGTATCCTTCCTGTGTTTTGTGTTATAAGTTGTAAACAAATAAGTTGGTTGGTTTTGACTACTAAAATGACTTCACAGAGGCAATCACAGGGCTTGTACACAGAAAGCTCAACCTCCTCATGTCTTGTCACAGTAGCCAAGCGCGCGCACAATGTAAACAAGTATTCAGCGTACTGTACTCTCCAGCGCCACCTGCTGGTCATATGTGGTCATTTGAAAAAATGATGTGTGCGCTCTGGGAAATATTTGTATGTAAACAAATCCCCTTTCATAGTATCTGCTGTAAAAAAAAACACCTTAATCGCCACTTTATACAGGAAAGACAAGATATAAGAACAAAATTACTGTAGTACTTTTGTTCTTCAGTATAAATCAAAATAAATACATTTTAAAAGTCCTATTGTTAGCACTATAAACATAATATCTTTGCTGGTATTTATTCTTTATATACACTATTATTGGGATGTGCAAATGGAAAGAGTGCCGCAATATATACCCCTTCTTTTTGTCCTGGTATTTATCCTTTGCCTGCTGTTGGTCATTTTAATTTATTTAATTTTTTTAATTTTATATTATGCACATCTGCAGAATGGATCTCCGCCCCCCCAAAAAAACCTGCGCGATCAGTGGTGCGGCGCAGTCGCATATGAGTTGACTATGCCAGTTAAGTGGTAAAGGTCTATTTACTAAGCCTTGGATAGAAACTACCAGCCAATCCGCTCCTAACTGCCATGTCACAGGCTGTGTTTGAAAAAATGACAGTTTGGCTGGTACTTCATCTCTGTCCACTCTATCTCCATCCAAGGTTTAGTAAATAGACCCTTAAGTCTGTAAGGAAATTATAGTCTAGAAGTTCAGAGAGTTATGGGATGAGGCAAAAACAGTGAGAAAAGTAAATGTTGCAGACAAAGTTATGCTGATCTAAGATGAACTCACATGGTCATAATGCAAAAATTAGTAGGTCGTAAGATATGTGTCTTTTAAGAGCGATAACTTTGTTTTAAAATTTTAATAATCTTCCCCTATAACTTCTAGATTCTGGAACAAGATGTATGAGTCACGCTTTGGAGAAAAGATAATGGTTCATTTTCAGTTATAAAAATTGTGCCGTATGTAAAGCTGCCCGAGTTCTGCGGCCACGCGGGAGGCCAGTCAAACTTAGATGTTTTTTTAAAGGGGCAATCACTTACATGGCATGGTCTGCCTTGTAAGCAATTGCCCCTTTGAAAAAAAACTGTCCGAGTTCATCCGGCATCCCGGACGGTCTCCAAACTCGGGCTGCATTGCATACGACCCCTTATGCCTATAAGCGGCACTTTTATCTACGTTTGCCTTTTACCCACCTCTTTCCTCCTGCATCAGTTTTTATAAAGTACAGTATGCTCCAATGTGTTTTCCCGTCACACCTCCATTTTTAATGGCTTTTTTTTAAAAAACTTGCTTTATTCTGAGGCAGCACATTTAGAAAAGTATAGATGTGGCGTATGGAACAGGAAACCTTGCTGCATCTACTGTATACATCAGAAGGTGAGAGATGTAAAGCACGACATCTAGTATAAATATTCAACTCTCTGGGGCCCACTAGTGGTCAGAAGCTCTAGGCACAGGAGGAATAACCAGAGTCACTCTAGTCCCTTAGCAATTTATTAACCGTAGATGTCTTTTTAAATTGTGTTGCTGCTTTTCTCGTTGTAAATTGCATGAATTCTTAATAAACTGCCTTGTTTTGTAATATTAATTCTTTACACGTCAACACTCCCATTCGTCTCCTGTCATGTCTCATTTCTCATGTCATGTAAGCAATTTGTTTAAATAAGTGTTTTCACATGAATCAATAAAAGCTTAATATGAATGTCTGGATTTATTTATATAATCCATAAATTAAATCAATAATTCATAACAAGTGTAGCAGAATCTTTGACGAACGCAAGAGTCTGCAAAAACACTTTTTTTATTTGTTCTTACTATCTGTAATTTCTTTTATGTTTTAAAGATTGTCTTCTCTATGACGCGGAGTGATTTGTATGGAAGGCATTTGGAGAATGGTTTCTGTGTATGCAGATTGTGGGATCAGATCATTTCTAAATGAAATTAGAGAGTTATGTTTATTTTAATAGGTATTTAGTCACAAGTGTATTGCATGTATAGCAGCTTTCCATGAACTGTACCCTGGGTATAAGTATGACATGTCTGTTGTCGAGTTCATATTTCATACTAATTTGTCAGCACTTTGTAGCGACATGGCCAGGTGTACAGCATTAATATTTGATTAAGAAACTTTGTATAATTAAAAACACTTTAAAAGAGACCTTGTCGCTTGCAATAAATGTACAAGATCGGTTTCCCAGATAACACAGTGACTTATCTCTTCCAGCGCGGAGGACGTGGTTACTAAACTGAACGGCAATCAGCTAACGGTGGAGTATTTTGAAGAGACCGGTTTTACAGAACCAATTCTGGTGCCAAAGAAGGACGGTCTGGGTCTTTCGGTACCCGCTCCAACGTTCTATGTCAGCGATGTTGAGAATTATGTCGGTAAGATTTCTGTTAATGCTGTATTAATGCCTCATGTTGATTATGGAAATTGAATGAAGATTTACTGAAGACCCCCTTAAATGGACTGCATGTATGTTTTCAATCATTGTCCAATATACAATAGCAATTTACATTTTGCTTAAAGAACAATATTTTCCTGCATAGGGCAGCAATAAGTCTGTGATCAATCTATCGAAAATGAACCTTGTTAAATGTGTCACGTTTCATATGGTGAAATTGTTGATATGTCCTATTGGTGTAATAGGCACCAACAGAATATGAAATGTATTTTAAGCCAAATAGCGGGAATTAACCAGCTAACTGGGTTTATTATAGAGCAGCAAGTACAGGGTAAGAGTAGTAAATGCAAGGGTTAACAAACACAGTGGTGGTGCAGTGTCAGCGTGGAATAAGCGCGCGGGGGGGGGGGGGGGTTTGCTGGGCATTGTAGTGCGCCTGGTGTAGGATGCACCTATGTAGGTCAGTGGGGTGGAGCACCTATGTGGTGGGGATACAGCATGTAGCATCAGCCCTTTAGGCTGTAGTAGGGTCTGGAGCCTGTGGGGCACATCTGTGAATCACAGAGACTAATGGAGGAAGATACAGTAGCACATCTGGGAGGAAAGTCCTTCTGTAAGAGGTGCAGTGGGTCCTAGTGCCTGCCAACTCTATGAATGTGACTGAGGCACTCCCAACAGGAATGAGTTCAGGCCCTTTATTCGTACATTATATAAGTGGACGCAGGATGAATATCCTTCCGGCACATGATTCCTAGATGATTTCAGTGAACATACACAGAATTACTTATGTCTAGTGTTGTTCTGAGTTGTACGTAAATTGCACTAAGCTCCACTTATATGGGTGTTTATGGGCAACCAATACTGAATCTAGCGCTCTGTCACTTCTAATCCATATGCTGCCAGCAACATAGGGCCACTCACCCCTATTAGATTGAGAAATCAGACAAGCAAAAAAAGAAAATAGTGTTGCAGCGCATATAGATTAGAATTATTAAAAGTCTATTTATTAAGACACATATATAAATAAAATATATTATGCAAACTATGCAATTTATACCACCGGCCGGTCAGTACACTTTTACAATAATTATTGCACATATAAACTAGATATAGCATACATTGTAACGATTTACTTCCTATCCGTTCAATATATCTTAGTAACACTTATTGCAATGATTAAAATATAATTGATCTAATAATTACTCAGGCTGAATGATACACACAGTGTTCTTTCCTGTGAGGTTATATGACAGTCACTTTGATGAAAAAATGATGAAGTCAAGTTATTCCTCACATCAGGTGCAAATAGATGTGCTTTATATGGCCACAGCCTGTAATAAAAGTGAGCCAATGCTCCCTCTAAAAGCGTGTCTGGCCAGACATTTATATAGTACGGTCTCACCGCTCCTGTGCGTGGATAATTTCACCCGAAATGTCCTCCCCGGCTGCTGGTGCTTTCAACCCTTTATCGCGCAGTCATCTCTGGGGGACCATAGAAAAGAGGTGAAGAATTCCGATAGCACCTTGCTGGAGTGTGCGTTTTAGCTGTAGAGACCTCCGGATAGTGGTATATATCAATTTAAAAGAGTAATTGACGCGTTTCCCCGCCTCCCTCCGGGTTCAGCGGCTTCATCAGAATGTGATTCTGATGAAGCCGCTGAACCCGGAGGGAGGCGGGGAAACGCGTCAATTACTCTTTTAAATTGATATATACCACTATCCGGAGGTCTCTACAGCTAAAACGCACACTCCAGCAAGGTGCTATCGGAATTCTTCACCTCTTTTCTATGGTCCCCCAGAGATGACTGCGCGATAAAGGGTTTAAAGCACCAGCAGCCGGGGAGGACATTTCGGGTGAAATTATCCACGCACAGGAGCGGTGAGACCGTACTATATAAATGTCTGGCCAGACACGCTTTTAGAGGGAGCATTGGCTCACTTTTATTACAGGCTGTGGCCATATAAAGCACATCTATTTGCACCTGATGTGAGGAATAACTTGACTTCATCATTTTTTCATCAAAGTGACTGTCATATAACCTCACAGGAAAGAACACTGTGTGTATCATTCAGCCTGAGTAATTATTACATCAATTATATTTTAATCATTGCAATAAGTGTTACTAAGATATATTGAACGGATAGGAAGTAAATCGTTACAATGTATGCTATATCTAGTTTATATGTGCAATAATTATTGTAAAAGTGTACTGACCGGCCGGTGGTATAAATTGCATAGTTTGCATAATATATTTTATTTATATATGTGTCTTAATAAATAGACTTTTAATAATTCTAATCTATATGCGCTGCAACACTATTTTCTTTTTTTGCTTGTCTGGTTTATGGGCAACAACTGGGCGATAGCCTAATGTGGAAATGGGTGTGAAGTGGGCGTGGTGCTATTCTCAGTTGGGTGCACCCATCTTTCAGAAGGATCTCCTGCATCCAGTATGACCTGGTGTAACTCCAGATGATAGCCATGACTGCTGTCACTGGTGGGTGTATGTTGTGCGCTGCAGCACTTTGCAGCGATTTTCAGGCACGTTTTGCATACACATTACTTGCGACTTTTAATCAAGCCCTAAACGATCAGGAGCAAATACCATACCAGTGCCCTCCCTACTGCCCTACTTCTTTAAGTTAAATCAAATATTTTAAAGTATACTGTATGTGTTGCCTACATACAGTGTAAGTAGCCAGTCTGCGGGCTAGTATTCTGAATTCAGCTTTTCTTTTCACTTTGAACAAGGCCAGTGTCTTCTCTGTGGCACTGTGAGCACTTGCTGCTTCTACGTATGACTGCACAGCCCTAATGTCAGGCAGGGCTAAGTGAAGAGTAGACCTGTAGGATCCCTACTACTGTGACAACCTGCAATAAAATGCATGTGCAGTCGGCCGATCATCACAATCTGCAAAAACATCAGCCTGGCTTACAGCTAAGAATCAGACCCATAGTACACTATGCAGTATCCATGGGTGAACGGTCCTGACCTGCATACCAAGCGTCACCTCTAAATGTTCTGCTCCCCTGCACCCTATGTAAGAATTCCACATGAGAGTATGCTTGTGTGCTTGATACTATTAAAATGTGTTAATGTAAAGTAGTAATAATAATAATAATTAATAATAATAATATCTGAAACCATTCTCACACATGGTACTACAGGCTCGGAGATCTGACGTCAACAGTTCTTTTTTTTTCACATTCCTTTTATTTCAACCTCTCAAATAAATAAGTAACTGCAGTTTTGTAACTTTGGCTTTCAGGTCCTGAGATAGTGGTGGATGTCACAGATGTCACAAAGCAGAAAGACTGCAAGATGAAGCTCAAGGAATTTGTTGATTATTACTACAGCACTAATAGGAAAAGGGTCCTCAATGTCATCAACTTAGAATTCTCAGACACAAGGTAGGTTTCCAAGATTGTGTTGGTTTGTATTAATGTACAGTCACAAATATGCGGGGATTATTGATACTTATGGCAACATCTCCTCATTCAGAGCTGTACACTTGTTCAATTTTAAGCCCTCTGGTAAAATGTGATGCAGGAAAGAGAAGGGCAACACTTGTAATTTGTGGTTTGTAGTTGGTGTCGGGACATGACAGTTCTCATGCTGGACAGATTAACCTTGGATTGGCACCTCTAAGGTTTTTACCAATAGTAGTCCCATACTTATGACTTAATTGCAGCAGATTCTGCTTTGGGAGCCATCTGCAAGTGGTGGTTTATTAGCTGCACCCAATTATCACAGAATAAGATCTTAAATAATATGTGGGCTGCACAAAACTTGCATGCAGAAATTAATTTATTGGTTTCTGACCGCATGTAGTCAGAAAACACTTTGTGCCATATGCAAGTCATATTGCATCAACGGGATGCGGTCAAGATCCCGCCGGACGGAATCCCGGCGGTCGGAATACCGACACCGGAATCCCGACCGGCACAATCCCGACATATTCTCCCTTTGTGGGTTTCCACGACACCCATAGAGGGAGAATAAATTAGTGTGCCGCGCGTAGCGAGGCACCGTGCCCGCAGCGAGCCCGCAAGGGTCTGCGATCCGCTCACCACCCCTGTTGGGATTGTGCTGGTCGGGATTCCGGTGTCGGTATTCCGACCGCCAGGATCCCGTCCAGCGGGATTTCGTACTGATCCCGCATCAACAGCATACAGTATGCACCTGTTGTGCTACTAGTCATGATCAACGATGTGTACTGGTGTGTCATCATACACCTAGCCTCAATACACCATGTGGCGTGAGAGAGCTGCGCCGAGCAGTGTAACATCTTTTTTGAGTCTTTTTCTCAATACACTGATTAATTTGTTATGCAACACTTGCATATCTGTGTGCGACTGAGTCTAAATCTGTATATAAAGTATAACGGAACTTGGCAAAAAAGCCACGGCTGCTGCATTACAGCAGATTCATTCTCAGGGGTAGATGTATCAAAGCTTGGAAAGAGGTAAAGTACCAACCAATTAGCTCCTAACTGCCATTTTAAAGGCTGTGTTTGAAAATCGTCAGGAGCGGATTGTTTGGTACGTTGGGGTCTATTTACTAAGCTTTTGATGGAGATAAAGTGCATGGAGATAAAGTACCAACCAATCAGCTCATATCTGTCATTTTTCAAACACAGCCTGTGACATGGCAGTTAGGAGCTGATTGGCTAGTACTTTATCTCCATGCACTTTACCTCCACCCAAGGTTTAGTAAATAGACCCCTATATCTTTCTCCAAGCTTTGATACATCTCCCCCAGTCACACCGAGATGTACCAACAGTTCAGCCTCTAAGGCCATAAATGTACATATTTTGAAATGTATTGAACGCCATGCAACTTATTTTGTGTGAATTCACCCTGTCCCCTTTCTGATAATGAGAGCATGCAATCATCAGAATGCAAACTGGCATACAGATGTGTCCTCATGCATTTTGCCTCAGTAAGCCACGTAGTGGAAGATGCCTGGCGTGAGTGAGCTAACAGCTCCCGTGCAACTCTGTTAGTGTCAGGTGTCTCTTTTGCCGAAAATGCGTCTTATTCGCATCACTATGTGAAAAGGACACACAAGCAGACTCTACTGATTAAAATGATATGTGGCATGCCTATATTCTGTGTGCGTCTTCGGCTGTATCTGTATACAAATGAAATGTCCGCCACACTATTTATTCTCCCTCCAGGGGTGTCGTGGACACCCCAAGAGGGAGAAAAGTTGTCGGTATGCCGGCTGTCGGGATTCCGGTGTCGGTATGGTGAGCGCCCCGGGATCCCGACAGCCAGGATTTCAAATGCCTCCCATGTGGAACGTACTGAATGCAGAACTTACAAAGATGTGAATGTATCCTGTGTTGAGAACTTCTAGAATATTAATACATATCCGCTGCAACATTCAGAACTTTAATGCAAGTCTTGTCCGCAGAATGTCCAGCTTTGTGGAAGCTCCGGAGATTGTGAAGAAGCTCTCATGGGTGGACAACCATTGGCCTGATGACGCTCTCCTAGCTAAACCAAAAGTGACTAAGTATTGTTTGATATGTGTGAAAGACAGTTATACAGACTTCCACATAGACTCTGGAGGAGCCTCTGCCTGGTACCATGTGCTGAAAGTAAGTTGCCTTGTCCCTGTGTATAATTCTCTCATTTAGAGTAATTTCCCTCTTTATATTCAGAGGAACATTATATCAGAAGGAAACATTGAGCCCTGTAAAATCACCACATGCAGAATGATATAGAGAATATTTACTTTGCATTCCTATTATATTTCTGTTAACTGTAAATTGTTGTTTTATTTTATTAGTTTTGCAAATTTTATTAGCATCTTTCGCTTGTGATTGTATTGTTTTACAATTGACTATCTTTTTATTTTGTTCTTTTTATTATATTTTGATTTGTTTTAAACAGTAAGATTCATTTATAACCAGGCTAAAGTGCAAACTCACTGTGCAAATGCTTTTTTATGATCTCACGCAGCTTCTTTGCTCTTTATCTGTGGGTGAAGATGGCAGAGTCTGTTGGTTGCAACACTTTAGCCTCTCTGATGGTTAATGATGGTCAGACATTGGTCTGTTTAAGGGGCATTTCTGACTGAATACGGTATAATGTAATATGATGTACGAGTAGCTTCTGCTGAGTAAAATGATATGCGGTTTGCCTATATACTGTGTGTGACTATGACTGTCTTTGCATACAAAGTACTGTGCTTCAGTGTTTCCCAAGAAAACACTGTAGTATAGCATTTTGTATGCAAATACAGTCACAGTAGCATTTCGAATGCAGATAGAGCCGCAATTACACACAGGATATAGGCATGCTGCATATAATTTTAATCAGCAGCAGCTGCATGTGTGTCCTATTACATTAGTTTGCATCTAAGATGCTTTGTCGCTATATAAAAGCATGACGTGACGTCAAGGACTGTTTAACGTGACTACAACAAGGATGTAAGAGTACACATCTGTAAGCGGGCTTGCTGAATCAATCATAAGGATAAGGAAAAATTTTAAGACAGATTATGTTAACAAGAAACTCCTATTCATGAGACGTGACTTCTGGAAAATGCCTTTTTGTATATTGGTCTGTGGATCCCATGCACAGACACACCATTTCACCCTTATTGAGGCTCATTAGATAGGAGTTTCCGTGAAAGACTGCTATGTGGCATTACCCAGAGGTCACATCTGAGTGGAAGTTGCTTATTGCCATTAGGTAATAGACTTCACTTTTTCAGCAATGCTAGAGTTTACATACAGAGGTGGAAAACCCTGCACTAATGAGCTCCATTAAGGGTCAAACAGCTTGTCTCTAGGTGGTATTCTGTCTCAGCACTGGCCTGTGTCATGCTCTGAATACCAAGTAGATAAGAATAATTACAAAGGGCCACCATATAAATGGCATTACCCAAAAGTGATTTTTTTCTGAATAGGTCTGTTATTTGCTTATCAGGTCCCAAACAATTTGCAGTGGTCACTATTGAAACCTGGTTCATTGTATGAATGTAGTACAGGTTGAGTGCCCCTCATCAAAAATGCTTGGGACCAGAAGTATTTTGGATATCGGATTTTTCCGTATTTTGGAATAAGTGCATACCATAATGAGATATCATGGCGATATGACCCAAGTCTAAGCACAGAATGCATTTATGTTTCTTATACACCTTATACACACAGCCTGATGGTAATTTTAGCCATTATTTTTAATAACTTTGTGCATTAAACAAAGTGTGTGTACATTCACACAATTCATTTATGTTTCATATACACCTTATACACACAGCTTGAAGGTCATTTAATACAATATTTTTAATAACTTTGTGTATTAAACAAAATTTGTGTACATTGAGCCATCAGAAAACAAAGATTTCACTATCTCACTCACTCAAAAAATTCTATATTTTGGAATATTCCGTATTTCGGAATATTTGTATATGGGATACTCAATCTGTAATAAGCTTTTCATGTTGACTTACTGTAGTGTGTTAACTGTGACATTTCTTCAGGCAAATTTATTATTATTATTATTATTATTATTAGAGATGTGCGGCTGGCACTTTTCGTGTTTTGGTTTTGGTTCTAATTCCACTTTCGTATTTTGGTATTGGCTTGGTTTTGCCAAAACCACCCTTTACTTTTGGATTTGGATGATTTTTAAAAAAACAAAACTAAAAACAGCTAAAATCACAGAATTTGGGGGTAATTTTGCTCCTACAGTATTATTAACCTCAATAACATTAATTTCCACTCATTTCCAGTCTATTCTGAACACCTCACAATATTGTTTTTAGGCCTAAAAGTTGCACCGAGGTGGCTGTATGACTAAGCTAAGCGACACAAGTGTGCGGCACAAACACCTGGCCCATCTAGGAGTGGCACTGCAGTTGCAGACAAGATGGCACTGTTCAAAAACTAGTCCCCAAACAGCACATCATGCAAAGATGTAGAAGAGGTGCAATGAGGTAGCTGTATGACTAAGCCAAGCGACACAAACAATTCCCACTGGAATTATACGTCCAAATCACTGGAATTATATGTCCAAATCACTGGAATTATACGTCCAAATCACTGGAATTATACGTCCAAATCACTGGAATTATACGTCCAAATCACTGGAATTTAAATGGCAACATCACTGGAATTATACGTCCAAATCACTGGAATTATACGTCCAAATCACTGGAATTAAATGGCAAAATCTCGGTATCGCCTGACTAGTGAAGTGGAGTCTAAATGGGATTTGGTACCCGGGGACACAATACCTCCATCAATTGTCTAAATTCCACTGCACTAATGGCGGATACCGGACGCACGTCTAACAGCAACATAAGTGTCAAGGCCTCAGTTATGTGGGCTTCCATCGTCATGTGAAGCTGAACCACTAGTCATGAACATAGGCTAGGGCCTCAGCCATCCCTTGCCACTTCGTTTTGTAAATGGCATATTGGCAAGTTTGCGTTTCTCCTCAGACCATTTAAATTTATTTTTTTGTGTCTTTTTACTGAACTTTGGCTTTTTGGATTTTACATGCCCTCTACTATCACATTGGGCATTGGCCTTGGCAGACGACGATGGCATTTCATCGTCTATGTCATGGCTATTGGCAGCAGCTTCAGCACTAGGAGGAAGTGGTTCTTGATCTTTCCCTATTTTATCCTCCAAATTTGTGTTCTCCATTTTTTTTTCTCTGGAGTTATATAACACAATATGCGGCACAGGAATGACTGATGGCTGATGGCAAAGACACTACCACTGGTCTGATGCAGCACAACATAGCAACACTGTAAGGGACTTGTTGTTGTTGTTATTATTGTTATAATACGGCAGCTGTGGACATATAGCAGCAGCGTATACCACTGTGACTGCCTGGTCACTGGAATGACTGATGGCCAGGACACTACTACTGGTCTGGTGCAGCACAACACAGCAACACTGTTACGGGACTTGTTGTTATTATTATTATTATTATACGGCAGCAGTGGACATATAGTAGCAGCGTATACCACTGTGACTGCCTGGTCACTGGAATGACTGATGGCCAGGACACTACCACTAGTCCGATGCAGCACAACACAGCAACACTGTAAGGGACTTATTATACAGCAGCACTGGACATATGGCAGCAGAGGACACCACCACTGTGAATGGTCACTGGCCTGACTGATGCACAGGACACTAGCACTGGTCTGATGCAGGACAACACAGATAATAATACGGCAGCACTGGGCGTATGGCAGCAGCGTATACCACTGTGGAATGGTCACTGGACTGACTGAAGCCCAGGACACTACCACTGGTCTGATGCAGGACAACACAGCAACACTGCAAGGGATTTATTATACAGCAGCACTGGACATATGGCAGCAGAGGACACCACCACTGTGACTGATGCAGCACAACACACCACCACTGAACTGATGCAGCACAACACACCACCACTGAATTGATGCAGCACAACACAGCACCACTGGACATATGACAGCAGAGGACATCACCACTGGACTGATGCAGCACAACACAGCATTGGACATATGGCAGCAGAGGACACAAGCACTGTGACTGGACAGATCCAGCACAAGACACGGACACTGAGAGAACGGAGACACGTCCTCTCTCTACACTCTCCAATGCCGGAGTGAACATGGCGTGGACGCGCGGCTCCTTATGTGAAATCCAAACCCCACGAGAATCCGACAGCGGGATGATGACGTTTTGCCTCGTTCTGGTTTCCGAGTCAGGCGGGAAAACCCGAGCACGGCTCGGAACCAGACTCGAATGGTGAAGTTCGGTACGGTTCGGTTCGCTGAGAACCGAACCCGCTCATCCCTAATTATTATTATTATTATTATTATTATTATTATAAAGGAGCAATAACACTGTTTATATTCCAATATTTGCATAACAAAACAAAATGAAACTATATTTAGTAAAAAAAAATGATATGTACATAATCACACCGATACACACAAGGGTAATTTCTGTCAGGAGCATAATAACCTACAGTATTAGTATATTTTTGGTTTGTGGAAGGAAACCAGAGCACCTGGAGGAAACTCACGCAAGCACAGGGGCAATATACAAACCCCACAAAGTGAGGGCTGAGATGGAAGTTGAACCCACAACCTCAGTGGTTTGAGGCAGTAATGCTAACCTCTACACCATCTGTGCTGCCCAAGTCTATTTACTCTTGTGGAAAGTAAATAGCTATTATTATTATTATTATATATATTTTTTTTTTTAAACTAGTACTACCACTACTACACATGTACAAATTATTAAAAAACTTGTAAAATACTTTATTTTTATTTTTCAAGCAGCAGGTGTCACTGTGGTCCACTTCTGTATAGTTATTCACTTAGCCTTCAGTCAAATGACTTATAGACAACAATTGCAATAGTGGCATCTACAGGCTAAAACTTATATTTCACCCCACTAAAAGTATGCTAAAAGGAAAGTTTAAAAAAAATTAAATTATGAATCATTTTCTAGTAATTAAACAACAGAGTTCAAATGTACTGCTCTTATGCTACAAATATGAACAATCCGTTAAATACACAGAGGTGCCATTCAAAAAGTTGTTTCTTTCTGCTTTGTCACAGTGCTGGCCAAGCTTCTGTTCTCGGGCATTTGTGAGTGTTTAACTGGATATATCAGTGCAGCGTTGATTGTTATGTTGGGAGATGCTAATCTGATATGGGTGATTTGGCATCAGATAGCCTCGGTTATTTACACTAATGCAACATGTTGGTAGTAATGATGATGCTAATTGGCCACTAACCTCTACTGTCAGTGATATGCTCTTTTTTCATATAAGGACTTTCCATAGTGTACGGGGCTTGTTGAGGTGACTTGACTCATCAAAGCACCTCTTACCGCTGTTCAGTGCTTTGAATTGCAGCGCTGTGCAGCAGGTAGTAGGGTCCAGAGGGGAGATCAAAGATATCTGCCAGTACTCCCTCCTTGTATCATATCGCCCCGACAACATTAATAATGTCGCACACTACTGTATATCATTGGTTCCCAATGTGGTCCTCAAGGCACTCTTAACAGTCCAGGTTTTAAGGATATCAGGGTGTCTTACTTAGTATTTCAGTCGGTTTAAATATACCATCTGTGCACAAGCAGGGATATTCCTAAAACTGGCTTGTTGGGGTTCCTTGAGGACTGCGTTTGTGAACTGCACTACAGTATATTGGGAGTCATGCTAGCTACTTTTTGCACTGCTGCGATCAGGTCAAAACCCGGCAAAACTGCGCATGCACCGCAATGCGCAGGCGCGTTGTACTGGTACAAAGCGGATTGGTGCTGGGCGTTGGATTTAATGAAGAATCCATTCGCACAGCTGATCGCAAGAAGATTGTCAGAAAGAAGGCGTTTATGGGTGTCAACTGACCGTTTTCAGGGAGTAGTTGGAAAAAAGCAGGCGTGTCCAAGCGTTTGCAGGTCAGGTGTCTGACGTCAATTCCGGGACCGGACAGGCTGAAGTGATCGCATCGGCTGAGTAAGTTCGGAGCTACTCAGAAACGGAACAAAACTTTTTGTACCGCTCGGCTGCACAAGCATTCACACACTTGCAAAGCGAAAATACACTCCCCCATAGGCGGCAACTATCTGTTTGCAGTGCTGCAAAAAATAGCTAGCGAGCGATCAACTCGGAATGACCCCCATAGAAAATAAGTATAAAAAAAAGTCTACATTTGTAGTGGTTGAGATACAGACAGTTGTTAGTGGTATTAACAATAATAACACCCGAAAAGCAGTATTTTAAAGACTAAAATAGAAAATGGGGGCTTGTCCCGATGAGGTTATAGACTGGACTTTGAAATTCATTTAATGTAGTTGGTAGATAAAGTTTGCCCCTGTGTAAAAACGCAGATTACACTCGTTCCCCACAGACATTTGTATTTACTGCTCGATAATTACACTCTTTTTGTTTCTAATACTGTAAGCTTGTCCTATGTGTTTCTTTCAGGGGGAAAAAATATTTTATCTGATCAGACCGGCTTCAGCCAATATATCTCTGTATGAGCGCTGGCGTTCAGCGGCCAATCACTATGAGATGTTCTTTGCAGATCAAGTGGATAAATGTTACAAGTGCAATGTCAAACAAGGGCAAACTCTATTCATTCCATCCGGTAAGGCTACTGTACTTTTACTTAATACTTGCCTACTGGTTTGAAATGTCCAGAAGATTCACAAATTCTGCAGAGTTTTCCTGGATTTCCAAAAGATTACACAACTCTCCCGCATCTTACCCACTTCCCTACTGAAATGGGCACGGATGTTATCATGGCCCTGGTATTCGGATGGAATATACTGTAGACTGTAAATAGATGGTTAGAAGGTCTACACCAGTTGTTCGATTGTCAGTAGCTCGGCAGAGTCAAAAGGTTGACAGGTTTAAAAGGTCGACACATGGTTTTCATGATTTTAGGATGAGCGTTAAGCACTAGGGGGAAGGTTAGGGGCAGGCACTAGGGGTAAGGTTAGGGTGAGGCACCAGTGACAGGGTTAGGCACTAGGGAGAGGGATAGGTTTAGGGTTAAAATAACAATAAAAAAGCCACAAAAACACATCCATCTCTTCTGTGTTGCCAATTTGCTCATTGATCTTTTGACCATCCAGTGTTGACCTATTGGCTATCTAAATACTGTTGATTTTTTAATCCACGCCACGTCCTCACCACTGCTCTGAATTTCAACCATGTGCAGTAGGAAGCAGGGCATGATGATGTAAGTCGAACAATAATGCTTGTGCTTACTAGATTTCCCCACCAGGAGCTTCTTGAGAGAAGGTTAAAAATGTCACCGAGTATATCCAGCTTGTATCATATCTACTGGTCCAAAACAGACCTGAAGATGTGTAAAATGGTCTGGCCTGGAAGTAACTGTCTGTATACATCAGCAAAATTGCCCATATGGCTGTGATGTTCTCATATTGCCCACATGCCATACTGTTCTCTCATATTGCCCACATGTCCTTGCTTTTCCCTCATATTGCCCTCATGCCGTGCTGTTCTCTGATATTGCCTACATGCCATGCTGTTCTCTCATATTGCCCACATGCCGTGCTGTTCCCTCATATTGCCCACATGCCGTGCTGCTCCCTCATATTGCCCACATGCCGTGCTGTTCCCTCATATTGCCCACATGCCGTGCTGTTCCCTCATATTACCCACATGCCGTGCTGTTCCCTCATATTGCCCACATGCCGTGCTGTTCTCTCATATTGCCCACATGCAGTGCTGTTCTCTCATATTGCCCACATGCAGTGCTGTTCCCTCATATTGCCCACATGCCGTGCTGTTCCCTCATATTGCCCACATGCAGTGCTGTTCTCTCATATTGCCCACATGCAGTGCTGTTCCCTCATATTGCCCACATGCCGTGCTGTTCCCTCATATTGCCCACATGCCGTGCTGTTCCCTCATATTGCCCACATGCCGTGCTGTTCCCTCATATTGCCCACATGCCGTGCTGTTCTCTCATATTGCCCACATGCAGTGCTGTTCCCTCATATTGCCCACATGCCGTGCTGTTCTCTCATATTGCCCACATGCAGTGCTGTTCTCTCATATTGCCCACATGCAGTGCTGTTCCCTCATATTGCCCACATGCAGTGCTGTTCCCTCATATTGCCCACATGCCGTGCTGTTCCCTCATATTACCCACATGCCGTGCTGTTCCCTCATATTGCCCACATGCCATACTGTTCTCTCATATTGCCCACATGTCCTTGCTGTTCCCTCATATTGCCCTCATGCCGTGCTGTTCTCTGATATTGCCTACATGCCATGCTGTTCTCTCATATTGCCCACATGCCGTGCTGTTCCCTCATATTGCCCACATGCCGTGCTGTTCCCTCATATTGCCCACATGCCGTGCTGTTCCCTCATATTACCCACATGCCGTGCTGTTCCCTCATATTGCCCACATGCCGTGCTGTTCTCTCATATTGCCCACATGCAGTGCTGTTCTCTCATATTGCCCACATGCCGTGCTGTTCCCTCATATTGCCCACATGCCGTGCTGTTCCCTCATATTGCCCACATGCCGTGCTGTTCCCTCATATTGCCCACATGCCGTGCTGTTCTCTCATATTGCCCACATGCAGTGCTGTTCTCTCATATTGCCCACATGCAGTGCTGTTCCCTCATATTGCCCACATGCAGTGCTGTTCCCTCATATTGTCCAGATGCCGTGCTGTTCTCTCATATTGCCCACATGGCCATGCTGTTTCCTCATATTGCCCACATGCCGTGCTGTTCTCTCATATTGCCCACAATCAGTGCTGTTCCCTCATATTGCCCACATACCGTGCTGTTCCCTCATATTGCCCACATACCGTTCTGTTCCCTCATATTGCCCACATGCCGTGCTGTTCCCTCATATTACTACATACCGTGCTGTTCTCTCATATTGCCCACATGTCGTGCTGTTCCCTCATTAACCAAATACTGTGCTGTTCTCTCATTGACCAAACATGCCATGCTGTTCTCTCATATTGCCCAATATTAGCTCTGGTTTATCAGAGCTAATGATGGGCAATCAGACCTCTGGTAAACCAGAGCTATTCAGTTGTTGCTCCAATGAGACGCCCATTTGCCTTCACAGCCTCCGGTGCGAGAGAAAATGTGTTAAGAAGTCTATATTTTGGGCACTCAATCCCGGACTTTGGACGCCCAATCAAGCTCTTTGTACGGCTAAACTCAGAGCTGACAGGCGCCTTAACTACTAATGGACGTTTGATCTGAGCAACAATTGAATAGCTCCGATAGAAGCCCATTACTCTATAGACGAGGGGGCGAGTACAACAATTGAATTGGCCCCATAGAGTTTGGTGGCAGATAAGATCTATGTGGCCCATCCAGGCTGCCCTTTAAGGTTAGGGTATTAGGGTCAGTTTACGGGATTGGGTTAGGGGTTAGGATATATGGGATTAGGTGTTACGATTGTTTCAGTAGTTAGGGGACTGGGTTAGGGTATTAGGCATAGGCTATTGGGGTTGGTTTAGTGGTTTGGACTAGGTGATACAGTATTAGGGTTAGTTTAGGAAATTGGGTTAGGGTATTAGGGATAGGATATTGTGGTTGGTTTAGCGGTTTGGGTTAAGGTATTAATTGCAGGGGTTATGGTTTTGGGGTAGGGTTATGGTAGTATAATAACTTCTAGTCGTACATACGATATTTGTCACTAAGTATATGTTGAAACATATCCAATATGTTGCAGTGCTGGCATTGGTTAGAGGCGTTTCTATCCATGTACAAATCAGCTAAAGTGATTGAAAACCGAATGAGGATCATGCTAGGGCTGGTCTTCCCTGTAAATGGATCAATAAGATCTCTAGTTATGTCAATAAAGACATGGGCTCTTCTCTTTTGGAGAAGTAATAGCTTTATCGCTCAATACAAGTATGAATGTAAAGATTTGTTTTTCTGAACATGCTGATTAACGTTGCTATTTCTGCACAGGGTGGATCTACGCAACCCTGACCCCTGTGGACTGTTTAGCATTTTCTGGGCACTTCCTGCACAGCCTGAGCGTTGAGATGCAGATGAGGTATCATTCCCTTTGTGTGTCAAATTAAGTTCTGTTTTCACTCCTTCAGATGCGGTATCAGAGACTATGAGAACATTGCTTAACTTCTAACACTTAATTTACTGCATTCACTGTAGTGTCACTGGCTCATAGCGATACGATAGACTGCATTCACTGTAATGTCACTGGCTCATAGTGATATGATAAACTGCATTCACTGTAATATTACTAGCTCATAGTGATATGATAGACTGCATTCACTGTAATATTACTAGCTCATAGTGATATGATGGACTGCATTCACTGTAATGTCACTGGCTCATAGTGATATGATGGACTGCATTCACTGTAATGTCACTGGCTCATAGCGATACAATAGACTGCATTCACTGTAATATCACTGGCTCGTAGCGATACGATAGACTGCATTCACTGTAATGTCACTGGCTCATAGTGATATGATAAACTGCATTCACTGTAATATTACTAGCTCATAGTGATATGATAGACTGCATTCACTGTAATATTACTAGCTCATAGTGATATGATGGACTGCATTCACTGTAATGTCACTGGCTCATAGTGATATGATGGACTGCATTCACTGTAATGTCACTGGCTCATAGCGATATGATAGACTGCATTCACTGTAAAGTCACTGGCTCATAGTGATATGATAGGCTACATTCACTGTAATGTCACTGGCTCATAGTGATATGCTATGCTGCATTCACTGTAATGTCACTGGCTCATAGTGATATGCTATGCTGCATTCACTGTAATGTCACTGGCTCATAGTGATATGCTATGCTGCATTCACTGTAATGTCACTGGGTCATATTGATATGATAGACTGCATTCACTGTAATGTTACTAGCTCATAATGATATGATAGGCTGCATTTACAGTGATGTCACTGGTTCATAGTGATATGATAGGCTGCATTTACAGTGATGTCACTGGTTCATAGTGATATGATAGGCTGCATTTACAGTGATGTCACTGGTTCATAGTGATGTGATAACTTGCATTCACAGTGATGTCACTAGTTCATAGTAAATTTGGTAGGCTGCATTCTCATAATTTTTTTGCAGTGTAATGGCCAGCCTAACATAATTGTGCAGATGGAACAGATGTTTTGCGTACACAACATGATTGAGATTTTCTCTACATGCAATGTAATACTGTATAACCATATAAACTGTTTGGCAGGGGGCTTCTATGAATGATTAAAGAATAGAATTACTGAGGTCTGGCCACTAGACACCACGCAATTAGTTTTCTCTAGCATCCATAAGGGATATTGAGGAGACTTAGTACGATGGGGTATAGATGGGATCCAAAGGAGCCGGTGCACTTTAAATTTCTTCACTGGGTGTTCTGACTCCTCCCCTCTATGCCCCCTCCCACAGGCAGTTTAGAAAAAAATGCCCTCAGGAGAGTGTGCACATCTCTGCAGCTCCAGAGAGTTTTCTTCACTTTCCTTGCGAGGTGTCAGAGCCGCTTCCCCGCTGCAGGACCACCTTCCTGAGAGGTTGTTTGTTCAGCGGGGCACTGCGCCTTGTTTGTCGCAATCGCAGCACGCAACACACCCCTAACATATGCCTGAATGTGACAACTGTGATGAGTACAAGCCGGGGGCCCCGCTATGGGGGTCCCCTGGTCCATGGTGCGGCTAAACGCGGGCACGGCATACGGAACCCTCCTGGGAGGGGACCCGATAGAGTCCCCCCGTGTAGACTGGCTAGCGGTGGCTTAAACTAGCACTTGTGTGATGTTTTTAAGCAACATAGGAGACATTGCCAGTATAAAAATCTCTGTAGCTCCGGCACCATTGTGGGGGCGGAGCTACCTCAGAGCGGGACCAGCTGCATTTTGGCACCTTCCTCTGCTTAATGCAGCAGCAGCAAGCACACACAGCTCCTCCTGACTCACAAGACACACTGCAAAACTGGGTGTAGCAAAGGGGGAGAGACGCTATTGTACACATTCTGAGTTCTACACAGGACAGAAATCGTGTTTCACTGTGATATAGTAAGCTGCCAGCCTCACTGGGGCTGTATAGCTAGGGGTGTGCTGGTCTTCTCTCTCTCTCTCTGTGTCTCCTCTCACATACAGTAAGGGCAGGCTTGCTAAGTATTACTGTCTGTGTGTATGTTATTGTGATTACTGTGAACATACTGTAGGGAAACACAAACTATGCAGTGTATGCCACACCAGATTCTCTCCCTTTGTCATCTGATTCTGTTTCATGTGAACAATGCAGCCAATCTTCACAGCTCAGTGAAGGGGCTGGGAGAGGGTCCAGAGCTGTCCTGGTTAGGGACTCTTAAGTCTATGATGTCTTATGTCATCACAACTCACTGCTAATGTTCAGAAAACTCAGCTACTGTACTACAACAGGCTGTTACAGACTTAGCTGCTAGGGCAGATGTTACACAGTCCCCCCTCCCTAACTCAGGACCGCAAAAGCGTGGATTACCTGCTCTGCTCCCTGATTCAGATGAGGGAATAGAGGAGGAGGGGGATGACTTGGATCCCGTTAGTGGGGATTCCGCTTCTACTCAGGATATTGAACCCCTCTTTCTCTGACGTCCTAGTGGATGCTGGGAACTCCGTAAGGACCATGGGGAATAGACGGGCTCCGCAGGAGACTGGGCACTCTAGAAGAAAGATTAGGTACTATCTGGTGTGCACTGGCTCCTCCCTCTATGCCCCTCCTCCAGACCTCAGTTAGATTTCTGTGCCCGGCCGAGCTGGATGCACACTAGGGGCTCTCCTGAGCTCCTAGAAAGAAAGTATATTTTAGGTTTTTTATTTTACAGTGAGACCTGCTGGCAACAGGCTCACTGCAACGAGGGACTAAGGGGAGAAGAAGCGAACCTACCTGCTTGCAGCTAGCTTGGGCTTCTTAGGCTACTGGACACCATTAGCTCCAGAGGGATCGACCGCAGGACCCGTCCTTGGTGTTCGTTCCCGGAGCCGCGCCGCCGTCCCCCTTACAGAGCCAGAAGCATGAAGATGGTCCGGAAAATCGGCGGCAGAAGACTTCAGTCTTCACCAAGGTAGCGCACAGCACTGCAGCTGTGCGCCATTGCTCCTCATGTACACCTCACACTCCGGTCACTGATGGGTGCAGGGCGCTGGGGGGGGGGGGGGCGCCCTGAGGGCAATATAAACACCTTGGCTGGCAAAATAATCACAATATATAGCCCCAGAGGCTATATATGTGATAAATACCCCTGCCAGAATCCATAAAAAAGCGGGAGAAAAGGCAGCAAAAAAGGGGCGGAGCTATCTCCCTCAGCACACTGGCGCCATTTTCTCTTCACAGTGCAGCTGGAAGACAGCTCCCCAGGCTCTCCCCTGTAGTTTTCAGGCTCAAAGGGTTAAAAAGAGAGGGGGGGCACTAAATTTAGGCGCAATATTGTATATACAAGCAGCTATTGGGGAAAATTCACTCAGTTATAGTGTTAATCCCCACATTATATAGCGCTCTGGTGTGTGCTGGCATACTCTCTCTCTGTCTCCCCAAAGGGCTTTGTGGGGTCCTGTCCTCAGTCAGAGCATTCCCTGTGTGTGTGCGGTGTGTCGGTACGGCTGTGTCGACATGTTTTGATGAGGAGGCTTATGTGGTGACGGAGCAGATGCCGATAAATGTGATGTCGCCCCCTGTGGGGCCGACACCAGAGTGGATGGATAGGTGGAAGGTATTAACCGACAGTGTCAACTCCTTACATAAAAGCCTGGATGACGTAACAGCTATGGGACAGCCGGTTTTTCAGCCCGCGCCTGCCCAGGCGTCTCAAAGGCCATCAGGGGCTTAAAAACGCCCTCTCCCTCAGATGGCAGACACAGATGTCGACACGGAGTCTAACTCCAGTGTCGATGAGGTTGAGACATATACACAATCCACTAGGAACATCCGTGACTTGATCCCGGCAATAAAAAATGTGTTACACATTTCTGACATTAACCCAAGTACCACTAAAAAAGGGTTTTATGTTTGGGGAGAAAAAGCAGGCAGTGTTTTGTTCCCCCATCAGATGAGTGAATGAAGTGTGTGAAAAAGCGTGGGTTCCCCCGATAAGAAACTGGTAATTTCTAAAAAGTTACTGTTGGCGTACCCTTTCCCGCCAGAGGATAAGTTACGCTGGGAGATATCCCCTAGGGTGGATAAGGCGCTCACACGTTTGTCAAAAAAGGTGGCACTGCCGTCTTAGGATACGGCCACTTTGAAGGTACCTGTTGATAAAAAGCAGGAGGCTATCCTGAAGTCTGTATTTACACACTCAGGTACTAGACTGAGACCTGCAGATATTGCTGCTGCAGCGTGGTCTGTGACCCTGTCAAACAGGGATACTAGTTTGCTAACATAAGAGCATATTAAAGACGTTGTCTTATATATGAAGGATGCACAGAGGGATATTTTACCGGCTGGCATCCAGAATTAATGTAATGTCCATTCTGTCAGGAGGGTATTAGAGACCCGACACTGGACAGGTGATGCTGACTTTAAAAGGCACATAGATCTGCCTTATAAGGGTGAGGAATTGTTTGGGGATGGTCTCTGGGACCTCGTATCCGCAGCAACAGCTGGGAAGAATTTTTTTTACCTCAGGTTTCCTCACAGCCTAAGAAAGCACTGTATTATCAGGTACAGTCCTTTCGGCTTCAGAAAAGCAAGCGGGTCAAAGGCGCTTCCTTTCTGCACAGAGACAAGGGAAGAGGGAAAAAGCTGCTCCAGTCAGCCAGTTCCCAGAATCAAAATTCTTCCCCCGCTTCCTCTGAGCCCACCGCATGACGCGGGGGCTACACAGGCGTAGCCAAGTACGGTGGGGGGCCGCCTCAAAAATTTCAGCGATCAGTGGGCTCGCTCACAGGATCCCTGGATCTTTCAAGTAGTATCTCAGGGGTACAAGCTGGAATTCGAGATGTCTCCCCCCCGCCGTTTTCTTCAAATCTGCCTTGCCGACAACTCCCTCGGGCAGGGAGGCTGTGCTAGAGGCAATTCACAAGCTGTATTCCCAGCAGGTGATAGTCAAGGTGCCCCTACTTCAACAAGGAGGGGGTTACTATTCCACACTGTTTGTGGTACCGAAACCGGACGGTTCGGTGAGACCCATTTTAAATTGGAAATCCTTGAACACATACATAAAAAAAATTCAAGTTCAAGATGGAATCGCTCAGGGCGGTTATTGCAAGCCTGGACGAGGGGGATTACATGGTATCCCTGGACATCAAGGATGCTTACCTGCATGTCCCCATTTACCATCCTCACCAGGAGTACCTCAGATTTGTGGTACAGGATTGCCATTACCAATTCCAGACACTGCCGTTTGGACTGTCCACGGCACCGAGGGTGTTTACCAAGGTAATGGCAGAAATGATGATACTCCTTCGAAAAAAAGGGAGTTTTAATTATCCCGTACTTGGACGTTCTCCTTATAAGGGCGGGGTCCAAGGAGCAGTTGTTGGTCGGAATAGCACTATCTCGGGAAGTGCTACAACAGCATGGATGGATTCTAAACATTCCACAGCTGGTTCCTTCCACACGCCTACTGTTCCTGGGGATGGTTCTGGACACAGAACAGAAAAAAGTGTTTCTCCCGCAGGAGAAAGCCAAGGAGCTGTCATCTCTAGTCAGAGACCTCCTGAAACCAAAACAGGTATCGGTGCATCACTACACACGAATCCTTGGAAAAATGGTAGCTTCATACGAAGCAATTCCATTCGGCAGGTTCCATGCAAGAACCTTTCAGTGGGACCTCTTGGACAAGTGGTCGGGATCGCATCTTCAGATGCATCGGCTGATAACCCTGTCTCCAAGGACCAGGGTGTCTCTGCTGTGGTGGCTGCAGAGTGCTCTTCTTCTAGAGGGCCGCAGATTCGGCATACAGGACTGGGTCCTGGTGACCACGGATGCCAGCCTTCGAGGCTGGGGGGCAGTCACACAGGGAAGAAATTTCCAAGGACTTTGGTCAAGTCAGGAGTCGTCCCTACACATAAATATTCTGGAACTGAGGGCCATTTACAATGCCCTAAGTCAGGCAAGGCCCCTGCTTCAAAACCAGCCGGTACTGATCCAATCAGACAACATCACGGCAGTCGCCCATGTAAACCGACAGGGCGGCACAAGAAGCAGGATGGCGATGGCAGAAGCCACAAGGATTCTCCGATGGGCGGAAAATCACGTCTTAGCACTGTCAGCAGTGTTCATTCCGGGAGTAGACAACTGGGAAGCAGACTTCCTCAGCAGACGCGACCTACACCCGGGAGAGTGGGGACTTCATCCAGAAGTCTTCCAACTGTTGGTAAACCGTTGGGAAAGGCCACAGGTGGACATGATGGCGTCCCGCCTCAACAAAAAGCTAAAAAGATATTGCGCCAGGTCAAGGGACCCTCAGGCGATAGCTGTGGACGCTCTAGTGACACCGTGGGTGTACCAGTCGGTTTATGTGTTCCCTCCTCTGCCTCTCATACCAAAGGTACTGAGAATAATAAGAAGGCGAGGAGTAAGAACGATACTCGTGGTTCCGGATTGGCCAAGAAGAGCTTGGTACCCAGAACTTCAAGAAATGATATCAGAGGACCCATGGCCTCTACCGCTCAGACAGGATCTGCTACAGCAGGGGCCCTGTCTGTTCCAAGACTTACCGCGGCTGCGTTTGACGGCATGGCGGTTGAATTCCGGATCCTAAAGGAAAAGGGCATTCCGGAGGAAGTCATTCCTACGCTGATAAAAGCTAGGAAAGAAGTAACCGCAAACCATTATCACCGTATTTGGCGAAAATATGTTGCGTGATGTGGGGCCAGGAAGGCCCCTACTGTGGAATTTCAGCTGGGTCGTTTTCTGCACTTCCTACAGTCGGGAGTGACTATGGGCCTAAAATTGGGTTCCATTAAGGTCCAGATTTCGGCTCTGTCGATTTTCTTCCAGAAAGAACTGGCTTCACTGCCTGAAGTTCAGACATTTGTAAAGGGAGTGCTACATGTTCAGCCCCCTTTTGTGCCTCCTGTGGCACCTTGGGATCTCAACGTGGTGTTGAGTTTCCTGAAATCACATTGGTTTGAGCCACTTAAAACTGTGGATTTGAAATATCTCACGTGGAAAGTGGTCATGTTATTGGCCTTGGCTACGGCCAGGCGTGTGTCAGAATTGGCGGCTTTGTCATGTAAAAGCCCTTATCTGATTTTCCATATGGATAGGGCAGAATTGAGGACTCGTCCCCAGTTTCTCCCTAAGGTGGTATCAGCTTTTCACTTGAACCAACCTATTGTAGTGCCTGCGGCTACTAGGGACTTGGAAGATTCCAAGTTACTGGACGTAGTCAGGGCCTTGAAAATTTATGTTTCCAAGACGGCTGGAGTCAGGAAAACTGACTCGCTTTTTATCCTGTATGCACCCAACAAACTAGGTGCTCCTGCTTCTAAGCAGACTATTGCTCGCTGGATTTGTAGCACAATTCAGCTGGCGCATTCTGCGGCTGGATTGCCGCATCCTAAATAAGTACAAGCCCATTCCACAAGGAAAGTGGGCTCATCTTGGGCGGCTGCCCGAGGGGTCTCGGCTTTACAACTTTGCCGAGCTGCAACTTGGTCAGGGGCAAACACGTTTGCTAAATTTTACAAATTTGATACCCTGGCTGAGGAGGACCTTGAGTTCTCTCATTCGGTGCTGCAGAGTCATCCGCACTCTCCCGCCCGTTTGGGAGCTTTGGTATAATCCCCATGGTCCTTACGGAGTTCCCAGCATCCACTAGGACATCAGAGAAAATAAGATTTTACTCACCGGTAAATCTATTTCTCGTAGTCCGTAGTGGATGCTGGGCGCCCATCCCAAGTGCGGATTGTCTGCAATACTTGTATATAGTTATTGCCTAACTAAAGGGTTATTGTTGAGCCATCTGTTGAGAGGCTCAGTTATATTTCATACTGTTAACTGGGTATAGTATCACGAGTTATACGGTGTGATTGGTGTGGCTGGTATGAGTCTTACCCGGGATTCAAAATCCTTCCTTATTGTGTCAGCTCTTCCGGGCACAGTGTCCTAACTGAGGTCTGGAGGAGGGGCATAGAGGGAGGAGCCAGTGCACACCAGATAGTACCTAATCTTTCTTTTAGAGTGCCCAGTCTCCTGCGGAGCCCGTCTATTCCCCATGTTCCTTACGGAGTTCCCAGCATCCACTACGGACTACGAGAAATAGATTTACCGGTGAGTAAAATCTTATTTTCTGGCTATACGGGATGTTTTAAAGCTCCCTCTAGAGGACGCTGCATCACAGCAGTTGTTTTTCTTTACACAAAACAAGCCTAATGTCACTTTCCCTGATTCTGCAGAGTTAGATTACCTATTTAAATTAGCCTGGAAAAATCCAGACAAAAAAATACCAAGGGGTAAATTTACTAAGATGAGAGTTCTATTTAAGATGGGATGTTGGCCATAGAGACCAATCAGATTCTACTTCTCATTTGTCTAGCACCTTCTTGAAGATAATACGTGGAATTTGATTGGTTGCTATGGGCAACATCCTATCTTAAATAGAACTCCCATCTTAGTAAATTTACCACCAAGTGTCAAAACGATTTTTGCACACTTTCCCATTTGCTCCTGAAGGTAGGAAATTCTGGGAAGAGCCCCCGGGAGTTGACGTCTCAGTCTCTTGACTGTCAAAAAAGGCGGTGCTGCCTGCCCCATGCTCCTTTACCATAAAGGACCCTGGGGACAGAAAGATAGAGACTACACTAAAGTCTGTCTACACAGCAGCAGGTGTATCACAAAGGCCGGTCATAGCTGGTTGCTGGATGACCCATGCCATTCATACGTGGGCTACTCAGATTCAGGAGGGCCTCTCCGGGGATATACCTCTGGTCAGTACAGTGACTCTCCTGAAGCACATTCAGGACACATGCACGCGTCCTGTGTGACTCGCTCAAGGAAATGGGCAATATTAATGCTAGGACGTCTGCCATGGCAGTGACGGCGTGCAGGGCCTTGTGGTTGCGTCAGTGGATAGTGGACTCAGAATCCAAGCGTGGTGTGGAATCCCTCCCCTTTTCTGGGGAATGGCTCTTTGGGGGTCCAGTTGGATACGTGGATTTCCAAAGTCACTGCAGGGAAATACACATTTCTCCCCTCTGGGACCCGCCGGCTAGGCGTTCCTACCCGGGGCCGTCTGTTCAGTCCTTTCGGTCTAACAGATTTCAATCTAGGGCCAGGGGTGCCTCCAATGCGAATAGAGACACCAGAGGTAAGACAAAAAGACCTGCAAATACCGGTTCTCAGTACCAGAGCACCAGTTCTGCTTCCACTAAGTCCTCAGCATGACGGTGCCCACTCACCCCAAGGGGATCTCAAGGTGGGAGCTCGACTGCGTCACTTCAGCAGCGTCTGGGAAGTTTCCTGCCAGGATACCAGGGTCAGGGACCTCATTTCTCAGGGCTACAAGCTGGAGTTCGATGGTGCTCCTCCCTAACGCTTTTTCAAATCAAGCTTACCAGCTTTGGAGGATATGCAAGTTACGTTGCAACGGGCCATCCAAAAGTTGGTCCGGTCCCACGTCATTGTTCCAGTACCAATACCACAGCAAGGCAGGGGTTATCACTCCAACCTGTTTGTGGTACCGAAGCCGGACAGCTCGATAAGGCCCATTTTGAATCTAAAGTCCTTGAACCCTTACCTAATGGTTTTCAAGTTCAACATGGAATCCTTGAGAGCAGTGATTGCGGGCCTGGAAGAACAGGAATTCATGGTTTCCTTGGATATCAAGGACGCCTACCTTCATATTCCTATTTGGCCATCCCATCAGGCTTATCTGAGGTTTGCCCTGCTGGACGACCACTACCAATTCCAGGCGCTGCCCTTCGGCCTGTCCACAGCTCCGAGGGTATTCACAAAGGTTATGGCGGAGATGATGTTCCAGCTCCGGGTCCAGGGGGTCAATGTTGTCCCTTACCTGGACGATCTTCTGATAAAAGCAAGATCCAGGGAGCTTTTATTGCTCCATATCGACCGCACTATCCAACTTCTGTCACGCCATGAGTGGATTCTCAATTTACAGAAATCCCAACTGGAGCCAACTCAGCGGCTCCTGTTCCTGGAAAGGTTACTGGATACTGTGGCCCAGAAGGTGTTCCTCCCATAGGACAAAGCGAGAACACTTCAGGAGATGGCCCACATGGTGCTCCAACCTGCTCGAGTATCCATCCATCTCTGCATAAGATTGTTGGGGAAGATGGTCGCCTCATACGAGGCAATCCAATATGGGAGGTTCCATGCCAGAACATGTCAATTGGATCTCCTGAGCAAGTGGTCTGGATCAAATCTACAGATGCTTCGGATGATACGGCTGTCACCTCAGGCCAGGATTTCACTCCTGGGGTGGCTGCAGTCCTCCAATCTCCTGGAAGGCTGGAGTTTCGGGATTCAGGATTGGATCCTCCTCACAATGATGCAAGTCTGAGAGGATGGGGAGCTGTCACCCAAGGGGCGCAGTACCGGGGCAGGTGGTCAGCCCACAAAGCCCTCCTTCCGATCAACATTCTGGAACTTCGGCGATCTACAATGCTCTGCTTCAGGCCTCTCCTCTGCTCGAGGATCACGCGATCCAAGTACAGTCAGACAGCTCACAGCAGTGGCATACATCAGTTGGCAAGGAGGGACAAAAAGCAGAGCCTGCATGCGAGAGGTGTCAAAGATACTCCTCTGGCAGAAAGAAATGCAAGCGCAATGTCGGCAGTCTTCATTCCCAGAGTGGACAATTGGGATGCGGACTTCCTGAGTCATCACAATCTCCACCCGGGGGAGTGGGGGCTCCACCACCAGGTGTTTCAGCAGAACATCAACCGGTGTGACTGCCCACAAATAGACATGATGGCTTCTTGACTCAACAAGAAGCTTCCCTGGTACTGCTCACGAACCAGGGACCCTCAGGCGAGGGCAGTAGATGCACTGATTTCGCCTTGGCCTTACCGGCTGGTCTACCTGTTTCCTCCGATTCTGTTGCTCCCAAGGGTGCTCACGAGAATCAGAAATCAAGGAGTCCAGGGAATTCTGATTGCCTCTGAAGGCCTGGTACACGGCTCTTCTGGACATGTCCGTCGAAGACCCTTGGCCCCTACCACTAAGAAGAGATCTTCAACAAGGACCGTTCATCTACCCGGACTTATGGTGACTTCTTTTGACGGCATGGAGGTAGAGCGGAACATCCTAACTCACGAGGGCCTTTCCAAAAAGGTTATTGCTACCGTGGTTCAGGCCAGGAAACCTGTGACGTCAAAACACTATTATCATATCTGGAGAAGATATGTCTCCTGGTGCGAGGAATGCACGTATCCTCCTGCAGAGTTCCACTTGGGACGTTTCTTACATTTCCTGCAGGCTGGTGTGAATAAGGGCGTACGTCTGGGTTCCGTTAATGTCCAGATTTCAGCGCTCTCCATTTTCTTCCAGAAGAAATTGGCAATGTTGCCAGAAGTTCAGACCTTCTTGCCAGGGGTACTCCGCATACAACCACCTTTTGTGCCGCATACGGCACCCTGGGATTTGAATGTGGTGTTGGAATTTCTACTGTTATCCTGGTTTCAACCTCTTATGACAGTAGAAGACATGTACCTCACGTGGAATACGGTGATGTTACTGGCCCTGGCTTCTGCTAGATGTGTCTCAGAATTGGGGGCTTTATTGTGTAAAAGTCCATACTTGGTCTTTTACGAGGACAAAGCGGAGCTCAGGACTAGGCAGCATTTTCTGCCGAAGGTTGTCTCTGCGTTTCACCTGACTTCACAACCTATTGTGGTTCCGTCTAGTTCTGACGCTTCTGCTCCTCTGGAGACATTGGATGTTGTGCGAGCCTTGAAGATCTATGTCAAATGGACGGCTCGGATCAGAAAGACGGATTCCTTGTTCGTGCTCTATGATGCACAGAACAAGGGTTGTCCTGCTTCAAAGCAGTCCATTGCTGGTTGGCTTAGGCTTAGTATCCAACAAGCCTATGTGTCGGCAGCCTTACCTGTTACTAAGTCTCTGAAGGCCCTTTCTACAAGGTCGGTGGGCTCTTCCTGGGCGGTTGCCCATGGAGTCTCAGCCTTGCAACTATGCCGAGCTGCTACCTGGTCGGGGAAAAACACTTTTGTGAAGTTCTACCAGTTTGATACCCTGGCCAAAGAGGATACCCAGTTTGGGCAGGCGGTGCTGCAGAAGTCTCAGCACGTTCCCGCCCGTTCTGGAAGCTTTCGGACTTCCCCATCGTACTAGGGGCCTAATTCAGAGTTGATCCCAGCAGCAAATTTGTTAGCAATTGGGCAAAACCATGTGCACTGCAGGGGGGCAGATGTAACATGTGCAGAGAGAGTTAGATTTGGGTGGGTTATATTGTTTCTGTGCAGGGTAAATGATGGCTGCTTTATTTTTACACTGCAATTTCGATTTTAGTTTGAACACACCACACCCAAATCTAACTCTCTCTGCACATGTTATATCTGCCCCCCCTTGCAGTGCACATGGTTTTGCCCAAGTGCTAACAAATTTGCTGTTGCAATGAACTCTGAATTAGGCCCTAAAGGGGGGTACTCACGGAGCGATATTCTAATCAATCTGACTAGATTGCTTAGATTTTCAGCAAAATCACTGTGTGTGTAGCCCTAACAGCGATAGCGATGCGCGGCATCGCTATCGCTGGTGCTAGATTGGCCTGCATGCAGGCCAATCTAGCGGGTCGCTCACTTCACCCGTTGGGTGAAAATAGCGGCCCCCCGTCTCCCCCCGCACGCTCAGCACAGATCGCGCTGTGCTGAGCGGCGAAGTGATGTGTGCTGAGCGGTTCGCTCAGCACACATCTCTCCCGCATCGTCCCGTCTATATGGGCCTTAAGTCGCCCTAATATCCCTTATGGATGCTAGAGAAAATAGGATTTGAATTACCTACAGGTAAATCCTTTTCTCGTAGTCCATAAGGGATACTGGGCGCCCGCCTCAGTGCGTTGACTTTTCTGCAGGTTCTCTTTTATGTGGTTACCTGTTCAGCTGTTGCTGTTGTTATTACTAGCCGTTGCTGGTTGTTGTATGTCAGTGGTGCGCTGGTGTATAAATCACACCACTTCTCTCATATATGTCCTTTCTCCTTCGGGCACTGTTTTACCTATAACTGCCTGTGGGAGGGGTCATAGAGGGTAGAAGAAGGGTGAAGAAATTTAAAGTGCACTGGCTCCTTTGGATCCCGTCTATACCACATCGTACTAAGTCTCCCCAATATCCCTAATGGACTATGAGAAAAGGATTTACCGGTAGGTAATTAAAATCCTATTATTAGCAGCTTCTATTACAGTAGCTGATAATATCACATGTCTAATATCCCTTTTTCCACTGCTGCAATGACCTGGATTATTACCAGGCTACCCCTGGTTGCGGCTCAGTGGAAAAAGGTCCCAAAAAAACAACCCGGGTGCTGGACCCATGTTACGGGGCAGTTTAAACTGGTCATCCGACCCTGGTGCCGTTAAAAGCATAGGGAGAGCCAGATCATAGGGAGAGCTGGAGCATGATATCCTCTAACCCAGTCACCAGTGCGGTGTTAACAAGGTCTACTCGGGTTGAAACAATCTTGCAAAACCCTGTTTGAACACGGGATTTCACTGGAAAAAGAGTATAACTGAACCAGGCGCTCACTGCTATACCACAACATAGAATTCAGAACATGACTCTCATTAAAAACTGTTAAAACTATCAGATCCCTTCCATTTAAAAACCCAGTTAAACATAAATAGGTTGCGTCCATAGTTGTCCTACTTCTGATCTACTGTTCTAATGCACAATATTTTAATGACCTGTGTCATCTGCAGATGAATAAACTGACTTTATGTGCATTACATATTTGAGATTAAAGGGTCTATTTACTAAACCTTGGATGGAGATCAAGTGGACAGAGATAAAGTCCCAACCAACCGGCTCCTGTCATTTTTCAAACACAGCCTGTGACATGGCAGTTAGGAGCTGATTGGCTGAGTCCTAAGGTACAGCATAGGATCAACATGGCGACCGTAGCGGCATCAGAACATCTGACCAACCCTAAGATTGCTCAGAATATCCACCGCGTCTCTGGCTTTGGCTGGCCCAGAATTGTGACAGAATGAGTTAGAATATTACATATATGAAAAATGTCACCCTCAGTGTCTAGATACATTGGGAATTCTGTTCTTTGTATATATTAGGATTATATTTACCATGTACAGCTGTCCCAAAATGAGATGACTTTTAGCAATATCGGTGTTTATTTTGTGAATTGCCGTGTTCTGTGATTTGGGTACTGTTTGAGGGATCCGGTCTCTAGGTCGACCACTATTGACCGACAGTAACTAGGTCGACAGGTCAAAAGGTCGACATGAGTTTTTCACGTTTCTTTTTTTAACCCTTTCATACTTAACGATCCACGTGGACTACAATTGGGAACGGTAACCTTTGCCGAGCGCAGCGGTAGCGGAGCGAGGCACCTTGCCCGAGGGGACACGGTGCACTAATTGGGGTTCCCAGTCACTCTACGAAGAAAACTATACAACAAAAAATTAAAAACTCATGTCGACCTAGAGACCCTGTCGACCTAGTTACTGTCGGCCAATAGTGGTCGATCTAGACACTGTCGACCTAGTTACTTTCTACCTTCCATACCACACCCACTGTTTGATGTCCTTCACTAACCCATGTGTGTATATTTGTACCCACAGAGCATATGAGGTAGAGAGGAGACTGAAGATTATCAGTTTAACTCAGTTTCCAAGTTACGAGACGGCTTGTTGGTACGTGGGGCGACACCTGCTTGAGAAGTTCAAAGGTACTTTATATATTACTTATGATTAACAAAATTTTGGGCATATCTGACATTCACCCGTTAAGAGCAGGACAACCTTCTAGGTGCTGTACAATAATAAGATGTATTGCATTCAACATTATTTCAGTGTGCTATATTCATGTGTTGTTCTGATCATCCATCCATGTAGTATTTTGGTTAGTTAATGGGTTTTTTTGTGTGTGTGTGTGTGTGTGGGGGGGGGGGTTATAATATGCAAGTGTAAGTGTTGCTAAAGCTTTCTAAAACTGGCCTAACCTTATTTTGTAATTGCATAAATTGCAGTGCCCTGCTATATTTAGGTTTATACAACATGACAATTGTTGTTTTTTTTTGTAGATTTGCCTTACAATTAGCATTGAGTTAGTGCATGGTTTAAAAAAATAAATACATTTGACATCAGACCATGATTATAATCAATATCAATGAAAACGTTCTCCAGAGAGATCTTTAAACAGGAAAATGCCACGTACGCAGGTCACACGGAATTTACAGTTTTCACTTCTTGAGGTGTGACCAGTACTTCACTACGATAGCGAAAGATGATTTAGGAATCCCTTCAGCGTTGTCACTCTTCAGACACTAGTTATTTTTACGATTTCAGCATTTTTCCAGACAAACGGTCGGAACTGAAATATCTCTGAAAGAAATGACTGACAGGACTAAAGAGAAATGAATATCTCCCAGCGCTAGATATATCAAGTAAATCCTATGTAATACCCACTGTAATGTCAGGGTAATCGAATAATAGAAATGGTGAATAATTCCAATACTGAAACAAATATATTTCCTTTATTTGGAATATGATATTAAAATGCATGCAAAAAAGTATTTTTGTCTTACTCCATTATTATAAGAAACTAAAATTGTGAATCCTAATACCGGTATACTAACACTTACAAGACAAGACAAAAAACAAAAAAACACAAAACATCTAACTTCAGTGATACGCTTATTTTAGCGATTTACTCACTTAGATAACTTAATTAAAAAATTTCCAGGTAGGCTCTGGTCTCAGGTAAGTTAAATTGGTGCTGTAATTAGGTCCTGTACCATCAGGGATAAACCAATGTCCCACCAGACTTACTGATTAGCTCCAGTCAAAGCAAAGTCAGTCTTTCTGTTGTTATTTAGTATAGTGCAGGCATCTCCTGGTTCCAGATAACATCCTTATCACAGGTATACCATAGATTAAACACTTACGTCAGTGCCACAAAGCCAAAAAATCACGGGTGTCTGCCGGCAGACAGTTGTTGGTGCCTCTGCTATCAGGATGACTTTTGCTTTGACTGGAGCTAATCAGTAAGTCTGGTGGGACATTGGCTTATCCCTGATGGTACAGGACCTAATTACAGCACCAATTTAACTTACCTGAGACCAGAGCCTACCTGGAGAATTTTTTATTAAGTTATCTAAGTGAGTAAATCGCTAAAATAAGCGTATCACTGAATGTAGATGTTTTGTGTTTTTGTCTTGTCTTGTAAGTGTTAGTATACCGGTATTAGGATTCACAATTTTAGTTTCTTCTAATAATGGAGTAAGACAAAGATACTTTGCATGCATTTTAATATCATATTCCAAATAAAGGAAATATATTTGTTTCAATATTGGAATTATTCACCATTTCTATTATTCGATTACCCTGACATTACAGTGGGAATTACATAGGATTTACTTGATATATCTAGCGCTGGGAGATATTCATTTCTCTTTTTTCTGTTTATAGCAACTGAGAGGATAGTGGAAATCCTTTCTTTTTTTCAACAAGCGCAGTCCTCAAATCTTTCTTTATTGACTGACAGGACTATTAAGAGTGATAATGGTGAGACCTCTCAGTCAAAATATATGCAGTAATCACACCTACTGTACTTAGGTTACAAAAAAAAAAAAAAGTGCGAAAATAAAGAATTTGCCAATTTTTCAATTTCAAAATCTTACCTACAGTAGGTAAAAACAATGTTAAATGTTTTCTATTTGAAAACTGGAGACATGATTATCAGAACTGATCTCTCGTATAACCTCATTAGCTCTGCATTGTAAAATTAGTGAGCAACTTTATTTGGTAGTAGTGATGGCTACACTTTGCTTTGAGGGATAGAAGTAAAGTGGCCTATGGTTCTACAGCACGGATACATGTCTACTAATTAAAGCTTATTACTTAGTGGCTCTAGACATTTATAATGGGTGCATTGTGTGCAGTTCACCTGTGCCCCTGAGTCTAGGGAGGGGCCCACACCACGCATGCTGCACCCATTTCTTGAATACTTACCCCTCCGGAGTCCCGCAATGGTATCAGGAGCGCTGTAGCAATCACTGTCAAAATGGTACAGCAGCCATTTTCACTGTGTTAAACAATAGAGAAATCATTGGGAAAATGACCGCCACACCATTTTTCCAGAGATCTGCTCATTAGCGTCTAAGCCCTCTTGTCCCTTGACAGCCCTCCCCAGCTTTCATAATGCTCAACCACAATACAGTGTGAACTTTTAAAAATTCATGCACTTAATCCTGTAAATATGCAGTTATTTGTGTAAAGCTGCAAGATTTTTATTCTCTTCTCCAGGTGCCTCTGGCCATCATGGAGGGGAATAGTTAGAGATGACATTAAGGATGCTTGTAAAATAAATGTCATGGAATCGGATGCATGTATCTCTCCATTATACAGTATTAATCCTTAGTGTTTCTTTACTTCAGCATTACATAAGTCGGGAAAACAACCAGCATCACATCTTGTCCAAGGGGCCAAAATTCTGAATGGAGCCTTTAGATCATGGACGAAAAAACACGTAAGGGCTTAAGTTCTCATATTATTAAAACTGATCTCTGATGTAAGAGTGATAACATATTTTATCATTATTACAGTTAGAAAGACACTTAGCTTTCATGTCTGATTGTACTGCAATATTATCATGTCCTAAATGTTCCTAATAAAAACTTTATAGCCCCCCACATGCCCCTTTTATTAAACCTGTGTAGGGAGTCCGCAAGGCTTGAGGCTCACCTGGCAATTCTCTGATAACTTTAATGGTCAGTTTGAGCCGTGTTCCTATGGTAGCAAATTATTTCTGTGGTTTCTTTCAGGCTCTCTTAGAACATGAAGATGAACTTCCTGAACATTTCAAGCCATCACAGCTCATCAAGGATCTCGCCAAAGAAATACGGTTAACAGAGGTAGGTTTTCCATGTATGAACTAAATTTGAAGAACAAATTAAATGTAGGACTGAGCAGACTTTTTTGGCAGCACAAAAGTTCTCTTTGTCACGTTTGTATAATCATGTGTAATATTCTATTAAATGTTCATAAAGTTATGTTAAATCAAATGGCGTGCACGTTGTTATTTAATACATAAGGATATGAGTAGTGAACTACAATTTCTGTGAACTTTGTAAAGGTCACGGAACTTCAGAATTAGTTATTCTTTTAGTACTGTATGACCCCTCCAACTTCTGCATCTGTATCTCTCATGTCTTTTCTCCATAGAACCTATTGCACTTCTATTTTCAAAGCGTCCACCCACAGACAGACAAACATTGACAAGTATATTTAGTCCATTTACCTACGCAGGCAGAGGCCAGTCCAACATGCTCTGCTATTCAGTTATTAAGTGGCCTACACTAGTCCATTCCACTGCTGTTTTCTGACCGTCTCCAGTCTATTTCAGGGAACCCAGGCCAACATTAAATATATTTAGAGGTCCCACTGGGATCAAAACAATTTTATAGGGGGAATTCAATTGTTTTTTTTTGCGCACCGCTATGTAACGGGCGTCCAACTGAGAATTACTGGGGCACCTCCATGAGCTGAGGTGGTGAGCAGACAGGCACAAAAAGTCTGGCTTTTGGCCTTCCAAATGGCACATTTCTTGTCACGCCCTTTACACAGCTAAACCCGGTGCATTTGGGTGTGACCAGCACAATAAGTAATGGGTGCCCAAAAACAATTGAATAGCTCCATCGGATGCCCATTACTTACAGGAGCACAAAAAAACACATATTAAAGACATATTATTGAGTGCTTTAATGCTTTAAGTTGTATTATAATACTTAAAAAAATTACCTCTTCATACTTTTTTATCTACTTAGGAAGTGAGAAGTGATTACTTTTAAGCATTTTGGGAACTGTGGCCAGTACTGTAGATTGCTACCATTGACGTGTGTGCTTACATCTTCAGGTTACTTTGCACTAATGTGATCTGGAAGATATACGCCTCCAGAATTTCTCTGTGTACCACAATACATTTTAAACATCCATACATTTTTAACCCATAACTGTCCCATTTAAACTACTTTTATTTACACCACCCCAGATATTGCGTATTTTTAATGATACTGTTCATTCTACATACATGACTTTATATGTGGTAATTATTTTTTTTTCAAGTCAACATTTTATCACCGTATACAGTAAAGTAATGTTTTTTTTACCATGAAAGTTTAGTAGCTGGATTACACTGTGTTAAAACACTATGGGGTATATGCAATTGCAGTCGAATTCCCGAAAATGTCGAAAAACGGGACATTTTTGCCCAAAAAAATAATCGACAATGCAATTCAGTACTTTTCGTCAAAAAAACGGCCATTCTAAATTCGACTTTTTGAAATTCGACATATGTCAAATTCGACATTTCTGCAATGGTACAAATGCGGCATTTCGACAAAAGTATATTCAATTGAAGATTGTAAATTCGACAACAGTGCTTTTAGACAGTAAATTCGTAATTTTCAATCCGCCACACTTTGCTGGCGGAATCTAATAAAATTTTTGTAGAACTACAGGTACCAGTGGGCCCCTTTCCCCCCCGCATGCTGGTACTTGTGGTTCTCCAAGTACCTGCTTGAGGGGGAGGCTTGCTGGGACTTGTAGTTCTTCTGCAAAAAAAACAATATTCTTACATTTTCAACAAGGCTATCAGCCCCCCATCCGCAGCCCTTGGATGGGGGGGACAGCCTCGGGCTTCACCCCTGGCCCTTGGGTGGCTGGGGGGGGGACCCCTTGATTGAAGGGGTCCCCACTCCTCCTTGTACCCCGGCCAGGGGTGACTAGTTGGGTATTTAATGCCACGGCCGCAGGGCGCTGTATAAAAGTGACCCCTGGCTGTGGCATTATCTGTCCAGCTAGTGGAGCCCGGTGCTGGTACAAAAAATACGGGGGACCCCTACGTCTTTTATCCCCCGTATTTTTTGCACCAGGACCAGGTGCAGAGCCCGGTGCTGGTTGTTAAAATACGGGGGATCCCCTGTCATTTTTCCCCCCGTATTTTGGCAACCAGGACCGACTCAAAGAGCCCGAGGCTGGTTATGCTTAGGAGGGGGGACCCCACGCAATTTTTTTTCGAGTTTTTTTAAACATTTTTAAAAATCTAATCAAAATCCGTCAAATCGGACGTTTTTCGACAGCGGGACTGTCGAATTCGTTTTTTATTGAATATGTCGAATTCTGGCACCCACCTGCCGGAATTCGACGGTCGAATTGTGTCGAATTTAAAAACAGGCGAAAAAGTGCCGCAATTCGCCCGGAATTGCATATACCCCTAAGGCAAATTGTTTTTGTATATTTTATATGTATTTTACTTTAGTGTGTCTTTAGACTGTTTTTACTCATTTTAAATACATTTCTGGATTTTACACACAATTTTTCCAGTCCCTTGAAATACATTTAATGTGGATTTGTCAGTTAAATTGAAACATGTAGATGCATAATGTTGTCACACATCAGATGGACATTTCCGACTTACCTGACTGTTTTTTGCAAAGTACCTTCATAGATCTTAACAATACAAAATCTTTTGTATCCTCACTTTGCAGCTCTTATATAAACAAATGTGGACAATTTTATTATATTATATTCTATTATATATTCTATTATATTGTAATGGTCATCTGTATTGCAGAGGGTACTTTTTTTTCTATAACTAAGAAATATTTATCATGCATTACCCAATCTGTTATGTTTGTACAGTGTTTCCTAACATTGGTCCTGAAGGCACACCAAGAGTCCAGGTTTTGGTCATATCCATGCTCAAATGGTAAAATCAAAATCACTGAGTAACTACAAGTATGGATATCCTTAATACCTGGACTGTTGCCTTGTGTGCCATGAGGACTGTGGTTGTGAACATATGTGTTATTGTGTACACAGTGAACTGTTCTCACCCATCTGTATGACTGAATTGAATCATCTACATTGAAGAGTTTCTCTCCGAGTAACTACTTCTTCGTTTTATTTAGAATGCATCAAAAGTCAACAAAGCAGACATTAGTGCCAATGCAGTTCCCGAAGGAAACAATATTGTGGAGAAAGTGGAGAAAGTGGAAAAAGAAGAACCTCCCTCACCTGTGCCAGAAATTTCGCCACCCGTGGAAAAAGTTACGAAAAAAAAGACTCCTAAGAGTGAAAAATTACCCAAACCCCCTAAACCTCCGAAACCGCCTAAGCCACCAAAAGAAGCAAAACCCCCTAAAGGTGCCAAACCTCCCAAAACTCCTAAAACACCTAAACCTCCAAAACCACCTAAAAACAAGGAGGGCGGGAAGAAGAAGACAAAGAAGGTGAAAGAGTCACCGCCGACTTCACAGGCAACAACTCCTGACCTCGACGTTCTTGAGGCCCACACTAAAGATGCTTTGATTAAAGTTGACACACCAAAGAAAGGGGCAGTGAGTATACGTCATTTATATATGGACCTATTTTTACATGATGTGAACTACTAACGCAGTACTAAGGCAGTAGAGTTTTGATACTAAACCGTTGTGTTTAGTTGTTCTATGTCAGAATGGAAGCCATGGCTCTAGCATTGATATTTATACTGACACATTTTAATCACTTGGTCATCAGATAACAATACTTTAAACTCTAAACTGTAAGCCCCTTGTCATCCACCACTGACCGACACACCTTCTTAAGATGTTGTTTTTTGCTTCAGACATTATAGATTTATTTAACAAATCCGTCTACATATATCATTGCTGCATTTGCGCCATACAACCCCTTTCAGTGCACCAAGACCTGCGAGACTCAGCTAGCGTTGGCCATTTTTTTTTTTGCCACAATGCATCTTAGTTGCAACGCAATTTGGCTAGGATGCACCCGTAAACTGTTCTAATTAATTTTATATGCAACACTTGTATATACACGACTGAGGGGGGATTCCAATTAGCCGCGGTAATTTACAGTAGCTAATTGACCTGTCCGCCTATTGGGAATTTTATTCCACCTGCCTCCCCGAAAACAACTGTTTCTACCAAAAGCAAACAGGTTTCACTGAACCTGCGTGTTTTCGGGAGGAAAGCTATTTTTTTTTACAGGCAATCCAAATTAGATAGCTGTAAAATAATATTGATGATACATCAGGAAAAAAGATGCAAATAACAGCCGTTTTTCGCACTCAAAGTTGTTTCACCTCTCATTGGATACCCTCCTGTGTCTCTGAATCTGTATATGTAGTGCAACAATGTAGCAGCCGCAGCTTATTTATAATTCAAGCTCCATATACAGTATACTGTAGAAACAGTCACACACAATATACAAGTGTCAAATATTAAATTAATCGGCACAGTCTCTGGTTGTGATTAAGGGGAATATCCAATTAGCCAGCTAATGGATCCCCTGGGGGCTATCCAATTAACCCTGGAGGCTTGGGGAGTGGGGAGTGGGGCATAGGCTTTATAATCAATGAGTCCATATTTTTAAGAATTGTTTTATATACAGTGGGAACCTGCTTCAGTCAAACATGCAGACGTGTCCTCTTATATCTTTGCTCTGTGCGCTACGAGTCGCGTTACACATAACGCGTGAGTGCCGTATAACTCTGTAGCTGTTAGTGTCTTTTTTTTGTTTGTCCCGCAAAAATGCGCCTTATACGCAAAGTAAAGTAATATGACGCACAAACAGCTTCTGCTGATTAAATTATATCTATCATACTCTTTGTGACTGCGGCTGTATTTGCTTACAAAATGCTTTTTACAGTGTTTTACTGGAAAACACTGTACCGTGGCATTTCGATGCAGATACAGCCGCAGTCACACACAGAATATAGGCATGCTGCATATCATTTTAATCAGCATAAGCTGCTTGTGTGTCCTATTGTATTACTTTGCATCTAAGACGCATTTTTGCAGGGAAAAAAAAAGATGCTTTGCACTACCGAGTCCTGCCACTGCATATCGTGACAGCAGCAAGAATGTAAGAGAACACATCTGATTGGTTAAGGCAAGGTAGTTCGGCCATGTTTTTTAACGTACACTGTTGCAGTGGAGTATGTAGTTAGTTATTGACAAGGCAGCTTCCATTCATAGTAATAATTTGTTTTGCATGATGCTTTTACCCTTAAGTGAGGCTAACAGTCTTTATGAATACAGTATATTTTATCCTTAAACAATTAAATTAAGTTATAGGTGTATTTTTCCAGGCACCTAAAGAGGAGATAAGTGTACCTAACAAGGAGGACACCCCTAAACAGAACAACGAGGTGGAGAAGTTTGAAATACGGGAACAGAATAAAATCAAAACAGAAGCAAAGTGGAAATATAAGGTACATTGATTTTCATAAACCATCACAGCCGTTGGGAAGTGTTTATTATCAGTGTGTGAAAAGAGAAGAGGATTGTTCTGATTTATTAAAGATCAGAGTACAGTTCAGAGCCAGGATGCAATTTTCCATGGTTCTTAATATGATGAGTTCTAATATGGCTCAGTCGCATAATGAATGTGTTTCCAGTGCAAGGACGAGAACTGAACTTTTGCTCTCCACTAACTAAGCAAATACATTTTAGCCGACAGAACAGCTGAAACTCAGCAAAAGCCAACCCACTCGTTGTAAGTTGACGACTTGTATTCCATAGTTATGGTGGTGCTCATAATTAAGTCCAAAATATATAATCGGGTAATTTTATTGAAAGTTTGCAATAAACCGGATAAAGATATAGAATTAAAAATGAAGGATAAAGAAGGTAGAGCATACATAACTGACACAGTAGAAACATCATACCATAAAAAACAAGCACATTGTATAGGTCTGTGGAATACTGTACATAGTATAGTAAGAAGATATGTCAAATACAAATATTAGAATAATAATTGTGAAGCAGTATTGAATATCCACAAAGCGTATAGAAACCAATAGATAAGGCAGATATAAAATGTAACACTGGCTAACATATGGTGTACAAATCAGTATCAGTGATACCATAATAAAAGGCATGAGCTGTCAGAGGCACTACAGACAGAATCAAGGCCAAATTACAAATGATCCGTGAAAGGGGGCTCAATAGCATACCTAGATACTTGCCTGATATTCCTAATTTTATCAAACTTCGAGGGCATTTTCTTTTGTGTTACATGAAACGTTCACAGAAGTAATAGATTTTTTTACTAACAATCTTACTGCCTACCCTGTCCTTCCGTTTCACAGGATAGGTTGTTAATTTGTAGTCTGGAGTTCTTTAGATCTTTGTACTTATTTGATTGTGAGCAGGACTCACTGTGCCAGGGTTCACTCATTAGATACCCAGCCTTTTCTGGGCACACAAATCACGCTTGGGTTCTACAGTTTGCAGAGTATCTAGCTATCAATCTAGATTTGGCTACTAATAGAAACAGTCTGAGAACAAAACGTAACTGCTCTGACTACATATCTCCTTGTCACTGCATACAGGACTACGCTGCTTCTTGTCACTGTAGAGTTTAAAGTGGTACTGAAGAAGTGGAGCAACTCATTTCCCCCACCACCTACCCTATCCTCCTCCCATTGCGTGGAGCCAGGCCCGCTGCTAGGGTGTTTGGTGCTTACCTGCAAACTGTAAATGTGTACCCTACCTCCCATCATTTATAAAGTAACTGTGCATGCCGAAGGTAAAACAGGGAGATGGTTCACAAGAAAGGGGCATGGCCACACAATAGTTCTCCCATTTCAAATTACGCCACACAGTAGCACAATCTTATTCACATTACACCGCAAGTACTGCCCTTGATTCATTTGTGTCCCACATCAGCTGATCTCCGTGTGTTCCCCCAGCCCTCTCTAACCTTCATCTTCCGTGAGTCACTGGAGGGGCAGGGCGGGCGGAGGAGTACCATGGAGCCGCCGGGACCTGAGAAGGAAGAGGCGGCCTGACAGTGATACTAGTGTCGCTGATGCGGGTGGCGGGACGGATTATCTCTGTGGGACTTATTGTGCAGGCCTGTGGTGGATGCGGAATTAGTTACGTCTACCAATATAGGTGACGAAACGCAGTTCTGCTCTTTTCTGGACCACTTTAACCCCTGGGTCACTGCAATGGTTGATTATATTGGCATAAACAAATCTGAAGAACTGAGCAGCATGCCCGCGAAACGCATCATTAGTCTATGATACTTTTTTTTTTTTTTTATATATACTGTATTCCACATTCAAGACAAAAATTCCCTTTTCAAATTGTGATATTTTAAACTTATTGAGATGAACTTTTAAATAAACTTTAAACCATTTGATAAATAAGTGGTACTGATTTTTCAGCTGGTAGAGCCTGTTCCATAAAGGACACTTTCTATTCCAAAATTACTGTGAGATGTTCTGGAACACTCTCTCTCCCTTGAAAGGCAGCAACCACTACCATTTGACTTTGGAAATTACCTTCAGTGAGAGGCCGCAGGTCCACATTCTCCAGAGTGTCTAGCATGCCAACAATGCCTCTTCTGTAGAAGGAGAGGACTGAGGATCTGCAAGCCCAGTAGCTGAGGGCCTGACCCTGCAGGTGCCACTCAAAACATCCTTGAGTGCCATCTTGTTGCACTAGTGCCAAGGATTGCCTGCCCCATCCTATAGTATGTGCTTTCGGGAATACAATTATTAATTCAGAACTGTATCTTCACAGTCACTTATCCTCTCTAGGTGGTTATTACTAAGTGATATGCAGTAATAGTGCAGATTTCCAAAGGTGTTTTTTATTTTTATTTAAAATAATCATTTTATTTTTACTGGTTAGTCACATAAATTATACATGAATATTCTTTCCTATTATATTACATTCAAACCAGTAATTGTACATGTCTGCAACATTGTAACAGGTTGGTGGTGACATTACATGTAATTATTATTTGGAAGAGCGGTTTTCCTTTGCTATCAGTGCTAGGAGATCCAAATGATTTGAAAAGAAGTGGGGGAATTAAAATCTATTAGTCACTAGGGAAAAGAAACCTTGCTCATTGCAGAAGTTCAGCTTGTTCAATGAGGACTATCATTAAACTACTGTTCTACATATCACATTCAAAAATACATATGTGATCTCAGTATTTGCCACTCCCAGCGATCGGAAGTCCTATGCGAGGATCTGCTTTTATTCTGAGTCGGACGCATCTATTTGACCGCACCACCTGCGGCCATGAGATCAGCCACCAACACCAGTAATGGCACGTACACTTAACCCATGCTTGATGCAGAAGATCTGACTATGAATGGCATGAACTCTGCATACTCTCAAGTTAGAGTAGGTATTAACTCAGTCTGTGTGCCACGGGACGTTTTCTTATGTGTGAATGCCTTAATGCCTTCTAGCTGCCACCAAGTAAGGGCCATTCAGCCCCTGGTGACCAGCAACGAAGATGTGTATGACTAAGAAGCACCTGAAGATGTTCTGCGTTAAATATGTAGGTTGCGATGTATGTGTACTTTGCATAAAATCTCAAAATGAGTCCACATTCGGGATTGTGTGCATATAAAAATCAGGCCCATTGTCTTCAATTTAGTTACAATAACTAAGGAGGCATAACATGATAAAGCAATTGGTGTCTTCCTAGAAACCATACTCTACGAGCCAATAGTGGGCCAACGGTATTCAAGGACCTTGCAGGAAAGAGGCCATAATGGTGTACTACGCTGGAGTCCTAAAGGCTTCACTGTATGCTGGACATTTGGGCTATCCAGAGTCTCATTCTTTTCTTCTTTGTAAATGCACCCTCTTTCTGCAAACAGGAACAGTGGGCCTAATTCACTAAAGATTGCAATTGCAAAGCTTGTTGCAGCAGCTTTGCAATTGCAATCCTTAGCAATGCAAATGCAGGAGTTATGCCCCCTACACATTTGCAGAGGTGCCCGACAGACGTTACGGGAGACGGACGACCCGATGGCGCGCAGTGGGGGGGGGGGGGGGGGGGAGGGTTTGATGGTGGTAGTTAAGTGTCTTCACTCCCTGACGTCACCCGGCATGCTAATATGGACGATATTGTCCATATTGGCTTGCAGGTATAAACGAGCCGGCACTAACGATGAACGACCGTGGGGTCGCGCATCATTTATCCTTGTTGCCTACACACTGAAAGATATGAACAATTTCTCGGTCATTACTGAACGAGATTGTTCATATCGGCCGCACACATCGGCAAGTGTGTAGGGCCCTTAAGTGCATACCACCTCCTCCCTGCATCTGCGACGTCAGGCTGAGTGAGCCTAAGCTTTCTCAGCCTTGCTATCACAGGGTGGCTTGTGAGGCCATGGAAACTGCATCTTGCGATACAGTCCTTGGCCTCACCACTCCCGAAAAATGGGGTGACACGCCCCCATTTTCCTGAATGCCGGCCGGCCCTGACCCTCCCCACGAATGCCTCTGCCTGTCAATCAGGCAGAGGCATTCCGATTCCTATGCTGACATCGCAGGAACCGTTCCCTTTCCTCCTCATTTTCTGGAATGCACTTAGTGTCTACCATTATATCATCAATATGGTTAAAATGCCAACACTGTAAATTGTCGACACCTGGAAAATGTCAGCATGGACAGAATTCCGACATCAGCATTAGGGTTAGGGTTACTGCAGAAATAGATTGATAACGTTGTGACCATGGAATTGATACTCTTTGACAAATATCTAGACTGGAGTATTAAGGGCCCGATTCATGGAGAAACGCAGTATAGTTTTTTTTTTTTTTTTTTTTGCAATGATCTGCGCATGCACAGAACCTTTATTGCGCATGTTCAGTTCAGCTTCTGTGCCCTTGCTCACAGTGCGGCTGCAGACATCAGCTTGAGTGATAGACTGCAGCTGTTTGGGGCAGGGATGCGCTCTCTGTTTTACATAACAGAGGCGTGTCACTTCTTTTGTAAGAGTGTCGAGGCCAGCGTCTTCGTCTCCAGAAGCAGACTTCCTAGCATCAGCTACGCAGCTGTGGCGGTTATTCTGAAGCTTACTCAGAGTGTTCCAATGCTGTGTCCTCGGATGCAGCAGCAGATCATAGAAGCAACCAGAAGGCCTTTATTTACACAAGATGCCTCCTGCGTCATTTGCATATTTAGCACAGTAGCTGCATCCAAAGACACAGCTGCTGCGTGATCTCAATCTATCCATGAATCGGCCCTTAATACGTTATGACTTGAACATATTGCAATAATTTGCCTTCTTACTTTTCAGAACAGCAAGCCCGATTCATTGCTAAAAATGGAAGAGGAACATAAAACGCCAAAAAATCCATTTTCGGCAATTAAGGACAGTAAATTCAAATTTTCATTCTCTAGCAAGAAACTGTTCAGGTATGTAAATCATTGCCACAGGAGCTTGCCTTTATAAACACAGGATGTAAATGTTGAATTGTTTTTGCTTTAATTTTAAATGTAGGTGCTCGCCGAATAGTGGAACAACTTTTAGCTTGCAAGTCTTACTGTTGATGTTACCGCGTAGGGTAAGATTTTAGACGGCATTCTGTTTGACTGCACAATGTGGTGACCGTTAAAAGGTGTCTGGAGATCAAAACAACAAAAAATAAATAAAATAAATGTAATTTTTGCTAAAATACAAACTTAAATTATATTTATCATCGTTTCATTGTTGTGCAACACAAAGCAATGGGACTTCCCTTGGTTGCATAAAAGTAGAAGCTCTTGAGCATTAATGAATTTCATAAATCCAGCCACAGTTAGGTGAACCTCTGCCATCCGTCATCCCAGGTAATATTATCCTTAGTTGTCTGATTTGTGTATTCTATACAAACAGCGTCTTCCGTTGAGCACTTTAAAGGTTCGTCTTTGGGCAAATTTTAATTTATTAGTCTGCAAACATTCCTGACATTTTCACTAATTGACTTGATCTAGCTTTCTGTCTTGTATCTGCCTTTTTCAGCCAGGTACATACGCTATAGTTGATTACTTTTGTTTTCCTTTTGTGTTATTATTATTATTATTATTATTATTCTTGTTTACTAATACAGTGCCAATATATTATGCAGCGCTACACAGACAATATTTGTCCTTCAAATCAGTCAATATAGATTGTAAGCTTATCTCTTTCTCTGTCTTTTATTACCCTGTCTAATTTTTTGAACTGTTCAATTTCCAGTTGTATAGCGCAGCAGAATATGCTGGTGCTGTGTAAATAAATGTTAATATTGTTCATAATGCACCATTATTAATTCTGCAACAATAATACAAGTATATCCAATGCAGAAAGCCGATTTTAGGCTTACGCAACATCCTGCAAGATACAGACACCTACCCGATTCATGCGGATCTACCCATATTTTAAAAGTGCCAATCATTTAAAATTAAAACCAGGTTGTTTTTGTTTATGAAATGATTGCCAAAAATAAGGACAGACTCGCCTGAATCGTTGCTTGCTTCACGCAGGGTGTTATAGAAGCTCTTTTTCAAGGGCTACAAAACATACATCTGGTGCCTGGCCGCTGTTTGTGAACTTGTTGGAAAGCACAGAAGCACACCAGAAAGTGAAGGTGTTGTATTAGTGAATAATGCAGAATGGCATTATATAGACTAACATTCCTAATCATTGTAGCTGGATAGTATTCCCGCTAGGAATTTTTGAGGGCAGGGTGCTGGTCTGTGGGGGCCCATGTGCGTGCGTCTGAAATGGGGCGTGGTTATGCAAATTGGGGGCGTGGATCTAAGATGTCCTTAGAGCGGGCAGTTCGGCCCCCACAGACATCACTAAAGGGGGCGTGTGCGGGCAGCGTCACTAAAGGGGGCGTGCCTAGCACCTATGGAGGGCTGGGCTTCCCCCAAGCGCTCTCCCGCAGCGTGAATGGATGCTGTGAGCATGCACACGGCATCTATACACGCTGGGAGAGCAGGAAGCGGGCAGGCTGCTTTAGCAGGGCGCCGCAGAAAGGGCAGGGCGGATTTTGACTTTAAGAAATCGGGCAGGGTGTGGCGCCCTGCTAAAACAGCCTAGTGTGAACACTAGCTGGAAAGGTCACTGCTTAGCAATTTAGGAGCATTTGAGGGCACATTAGTCAGTGGTCTAAAATGTCATTATTTGCAAATCTTGTTTGCTGTCAAATACAATATGTACAAAATAATACATTTTAAAGTTATCCGAAGGTGGACAATAACTTTTACAGGAATATCTTCTAGAGTTGGGTGATTTGCAGGATTATCATTTGGTGCCTTTGGGTCTTTTTAGCACAGGTTCTTCACTTTTTGTTTCTCCTGCAGGGTCCACAGGTTATCCACAGGATAACATTGGGATATAAGGTAGCAACAGCGGATTGGCACCAAAGATCAAAGCTTTCGACATCCCAGAATGTAACGGGCCTGTCCGTATATCCCTGCCTCCTGGCTCAAGCAAATCAGTTTTTTGTTTGGTGCGGCAGGAGCTGGACTATGGTCAATGGGCTGATGGTTTTTAGCAGCCATAAGCTTTTTTATTTTATTTTTATAGTCTTACTATTTTTTTAGTGATCTTTCCAAAAAGCGTCTTGTACGTACCTTAGAAAGAGTCGCTCTAACAACTCCCTGCCAGGTCGCGACAACGCTTACCCACGTGTACAGTTCTGTTTCGGTGGGTGTCTGTGTAGGATGTACTAGCAAGTCCATCAGACGTTACCAGGCTGTGGCCGTAGCACGGGGGGAAGGTAAGGCATCGGTTCCGCTTAGTAGGGGAAACGCGAGACACATCCGCACTGTTTCGGGATGGAGACTACCAAACAGTTGCTGAGGCGGCTGCCACCTTGGGTGCACCAGCGCTAGGCCTCAGAGATCATAGGCTCCATGGATAGTATGAGGGTTGATGTCAGCAGTGGAGTGTAAGATGCTCCCTTGGTCGCCCCTCCCCACGGTTCATGACCACTTTCCTCCAAGTTTCCCGCCATGAACTGAGTTCCCGCTTCCGTCTGAGACTCTGTGTATCTAAAAGGACCCAGCCGCAGCATAAGCGGCTGTATGACTGGTGCGTCAGTGTTTACTTGAGCGTCTGTGTTCACTGTAGGTTCACGGGGCGCTTGTGTACACTAATAGAGTCTGGATCCACTCAGCGTTCACTAATGTATTGATCGATCCTGGAAGCGGGGTGAAGTCTCCCTGTATCCCACTCTCCTGAGCCGGGTGATACAACACTAAGTCTCTATCTACCTTTGAGTATGAATAGTTGGATAAGTGCCTGATGTATATGAGTCTGTAAACTATTGCTGCTGTTTCTTTCGCTGTGCGACTGAATATGCTTAAACTCCTATATAAGGTAATGCAGTAATATGTTTCTCCTATATACTTGAAATGTATCTGTAGATGATTATGTGCTCTTATTGTACCAATGTATAACCTGTGACTGATTGCTAGTATGATTGCTGACTTTACTATAATTCTGTCAGTTTCTGTGTATTCCAATCCTCAATGCTGGTGCAAGGCAGGGAGGGATCGTATTGTATGTCACTTTTAACAAATTTTACAGTGATTGCAGTCACAAATTGTGTAGTAAACACTGTACAGGTGTGTGATTTATTTATCATGTCTAAGAGAGGCAAGGGTGAGGAGGATGCACTCTGCAGCAGCACCTACACTCATTTCATGTTTGTCTTGCAAAGCTGGGTTAACCTCTCAGGATCTGGTTCAAAATGGATTATGTGCAAATTGTTTATCTTTCACCAAAGCCTCTTGAATAATCCAAGACAGGCACAGGTTCAAGTTGAACCACCATGGGCTACTTTTGCATAGACATTTTCCAGTATAGTTGAGCGGATAATGCCAGCTCCTATACCAGGAATAGATTACCCTATTAACTCTTATATGCAACATTCCAACTAGGGTTCATCACATCCAGTACAGGAAACGGCAGCCTCGCTACAAAAACAGGCTGTAAGGCCGGTGGTAAGTAAATCATATAGACATTATTTATTTGAATGAAACAACATCTTCACAGTCTACACATGTTTCAGATGAGGACTCGTCGGAGGATGTGGACTCATCGCACTCCGGGTCTGCATACAGAGACGAGGATGAAGGCCTCAGCTCAGTAGACATACCTGAGATAATTAGTGCTATGAAAGCCATTCTGTCCTTAGGGGAGGCAGCAGAGCCTTTGGTAAAATCTAAGGTACTTGTGTTTAAACGTCCCAAAACAGTTAGGACTGAGTTTCCTGTGTCAGAACAGCTGACGGAAATTATGCAAGAGACTTGGTTTACACCCAGTGAGAAGTTTAGAATTCCAAAGAAATAGAATTCCCATTATCCTCTTCCAGCTGGGGACTATTTAAAAAGGGAGGTGGCTCCCAAAGTATATACGCATGTCATTCAGTTGGTGCGAAAATCTACATTACCTCTGCCTTCAACATCATTAAATGATGTCATGGATAGGAAAATAGATGGTTTTCTAAAAACCATTTTCTCTTGTCTGGGGCAATCATAAGATCAGCCATGGCTTCAGCCTGGATAGCAAAAGCAGTGGCAGCCTGGGCGGATGCATTGGAGGATGATCTTTCAATGGCATCTAGAGAGCAAAAATCCCATATTGCACATATCAAACAGGCTGCTATTTTTATGGAAGAAACAGCCTTGGATATGGTAACAATTGCCTCTCAGGCATCAGCCTCAGCAGTAGCAGCTCGCAGATCAGTTTGGCTACGTACATGGAAAGCTGACTCAGAATCCAAGAAGGTTCTGGAGTCTTTGCCTTTTACTGGAGATATTCTTTTTGGTGAAGAATTAAACAGTATTTTGGAGTCAGAAGCAGACTCCAAGAAAGTGATGTTTCCTTCCACACACAAATCTAATCTTAGATTTCCAGCTTTTCGGCCCTTTCAGACTTGAGGAAGAGCAAAAGGAAAGGGTTATGGCAAACAATCTCAATCTGACAAGTCTGATAAGACTAAAAAGCATTGGGCTACCAGAGGGCCGTATTCCAAATCAGAAGATAAGCCATCACCCTGATGGTGCGGGACTCCTCCTGGGAGACCCCAGGGTAGGAGGCCGACTTCTTCATTTTGCACAGTTCTGGCAGCAGTCCACCACAGATGCCTGGGTTCAAGAAATGGTATCTCACGGTTATGCGTTTGCTTTCAAGAAACACCCTCTTCAAATGTTTTATGTACCAGCCCGTCTTCAGTGGAAACGAAGGCCATGGCTTTGCAAGAGGCAGTTCAGAAATTGCTTCAGTCAGGAGTGATAATTCCAGTTCCTCCTGCGCAACGAGGACAAGGTTTTTATTTCAAACTGTTTCTAGTCCAGAATCCAAATGGGTCGTTCCGGCCCATATTCAATCTGAAAGTGCTGAACAAGTACATTTGGGTGCTTGGGTTCATAAGGAGACTTTACGTTCCATTATTTTGCCATGGAGGATTTTATGGTATCCCTGGATATCCAGGATGCTTACCTACATTTTCCTATATCACTGTCCCATCAGCGCTATCTCAAGTTTGCTATCCTCCAGCAACATTTTCAGTTTCAGGCCCTACCATTTGGACTGGCACAGCTCCCAGAGTATTCACCAAAATTATGGTGGTAACAGCATCTTATCTCTGTCAACAGGGGATAAGGATTTTTCCATACCTCGACGACTTATGAATCCACAATCTCAGGAATTGCTTTAGTGTCATCTGCACAGACAATAACATGTTTGCAACGGTTGGCTCATAAATTGGGCAAAGTCGTCCCTGGTTCCGTCACAACGGATGACTCACTTGGGGGCTGTGTTGGATTCAGGTCTTCAGAGAGTAGTTTTATCTCTGAACAAAATATCCAAAATTTAGTCAAGGATTCAGGAACTGCTACACATTCAAAAGGTATCCATTAACGCAGCAATTTGTGTGATGGGGTTGATGGTGTCGACATTCGACATGGTGGAGTATGCTCAGTTCCATTCAAGGCCTCTGCAATGTCTGATCCTTTCCAAATGGAATGGTTTTCATCAGACAATAAAAACGCAGACTATGGTGCTTCCTTTGGAAGTAAGGAGGTCATTAGGCTGGTGGCTACAGATATCCCATCTAGACAAAGGGAGACCCTTTTGGATATCAGATTGGGAAATTCTGACAACGGATGCCAGCCCTCAGGGCTGGGGAGTGGTGTCAGGAAGAATTTGTTTCCAGGGGCAGTGGACCAAGGAAGAAAGCTGCCTGCCAATAAATATATTGAAACTCCGGGCCATATATATGGCACTTATTCAGGCAAAGGACATCCTTCAGGGGAAACCAGTCCAGATCCGCTCGGACAATGCAATGGCAGTAGCGTACCTCAACCATCAGGAAGGAACTCGCAGCAAAAATGCAATGAAGGAGGTAAGTCACACATTAAAGTGGGCAGAACTTCATCATCCAGCCTTGTCTGCAGTGTTCATTCCGGGAGTCCTAACCTGGGAAGCAGATTTTCTCAGTCGACACGCCATTCATGCAAACGAATGAGCTTTATATCCCGAGGTCTTCCAAGTTCTGGTAGACACGTGGGAGTTACCAGAGATAGAGCTCATGGCGTCCCGTCAGAACAACAAAGTTCCCGCATACGGATCAAGAACAAAGGATCCAAAAGCGATCTTAGTGGATGCCCTGTCAGTGAGTTGGGACTTTCTTCTGGCCTATGTGTTTTCACCAATCGCCCTGTTACCCAGGGTAATGCGAAAGGCAAAACAAGGAAGGGACTTCGTGATAATAATAGCTCCGGCTTGGCCCAGAAGACATTGGTACACAGATCTGCAGAGGCTGTCGATGGATGTTCCATTCCTACTCCCTCAACGTCCAGATCTACTGTCTCAGGGTCCTTGCTATCACGAGCACCTGGATCGACTGCCTTTGACAGCGTGGCTCTTGAGACTTCTATGCTGAAAGCAAGAGTATTCTCACAACAGGTAATTGAAACAATGCTCAGAGCAAGGAGACCATCCTCAGCTCGCATTTAGCACCAAATATGGCAAGCCTATATTCAATGGTGCAGTGACCAGAAATTTGACTGTAGGTCTTTCAGAGTTTCCAGAGTCCTAGCATTCCTTCAGGCAGGAATGCACAAAGGTCTAAGGGTGGCTTCCTTGAGAGTGCAAGTGTCAGCATTAACTGTATGGTTCCCCCCAAAAATTGATAACCTACAGGATGTGCGCACTTTTTCCCAGGCAATGCTGCACATTCAACCTCCTTTTGTTCCTCCTACAGTGCCTTGGGACTTAAGTTTAGTCCTAAAGACCCTTCAAGTTGCCCCATTTGAACCACTAAAACGAGTGGATCTTAAATGGTGGACAGCTAAAGTTCTCTTTCTACTGGCTATTGCTTCAGCTAGAAGAGTTTCAGATTTAGGGGCATTGTTATGTCGTGCTCCTTTTTTGATTTTTTTTTGTCCAGATAGAGCAGTTCTCAGAACCAAATCTGGGTATCTTCCTAAGGTGGTATCTAAATTCCACCTTAATGAAGAAATTGTAGTTCTGGCCTTCCAAGGGCCGGACTTTTCTGCGGGAGATGCATCGTTGGACGTAGTCCGTGTTTTAAGGATATACGTGGATCGTACCAGTGCCATCAGAAAAACAGACACACTCTTCATTCTCTACGGATTTCACAAGAGAGGATGGCCTGCTGACAAGCAGACACTGGCGAGGTGGCTTCGAATGACGATTTCAGAAGCATATTCTCAAGCTGATCTTCCTGTTCCAGCTAATGTCTCTGCTCAATCTACTCATAAGGTAGGTCCGTCATGGGCAGAACAGATATGTAAGGCAGCCACATGGTATTCCATTAACATATTCATTAGACATTATGCCTTTGATACCTTTGCCTCTCAAGACGCTGAATTCAGGCGAAGGATTCTTCTGTCCAGTCAGGAGCATCCCCACCACTAAATTGATTTGGGACATTTCAGTGTTACCCTGTGGATACCCTGTGGACCCTGCAGGAGAAATAATCGTTATGGTAGACTTAATTTTGATAACTCTATTTCTCCTAAGTCCACAGGATCCACAGGGATCCCACCCTGATGCACCTGATTTGAGGATCCTTTCACTCACTAACCTCTTCCTTGTACGGAAGGGTGTACATGTGTGTTCTTCTCGCCTGATTAGGGCTGTCTATGATGCTCTTGCCTTAAGCTTTGGAAAACAACGGATTTGCCTGTACCAGAAGGCGGGGATATAGGGAAAGGCCGAAAGCTTTGATCGTTTGGTGCCAATCCGCTGTTGCTACCTCATATCCCAATGTTGTCCTCTGGATCCTGTGGATTTAGGAGTTTAGAGTTATCATCGGTCAGTCTACCATAACGATTATTTTTTATTTTTTTCACGTAGGCCTTTGCACTTTGACCAGTTGACATATGTGAATATGAGCCCTTCATACAGTTTTTAGTCTGCAAGTCATTCTCTAGGTACAACTGCTGTACAGTAATCAGCTGTCATGGCCCAATTTATAAGGGAAGTTGGTGGGCTCTGTCACTGACTATTGTATAATCTCTCACACTTCTGCTTTTTTGGTGCATTTGTCCTGTTAATGAATATGAAAGGATTTACACACTGGTTTCATTTCATCCAAGGGATTACTGACACAGTTGTGAAACACTTTTGTGAGTTCTGTTTACACTTGGGTGTTTATCCTTAATTTACACATCAGTTGTGTACATTGTAACACATGGGTATTTTTCACAGCCCGAAGGCAAACAAACCCCAAAACAGTCCGAGCATCTTTGGATCCCTGCAGAATTTTAAAGATGACAAAAACAAGCCAATCCGGGATGAATATGAATATGTCTCCGATGACGGGGAGCTTAAAATTGACGAGTTTCCAATCAGAAGAAAGAAAAACACCACCAAGAGGGACTTGTCATGTAAGATGTGATCCTACTTCTTATATAGATCAGCATAGATATAGTTGTCTTCCAGATGTGTCCTCGTACACTATTGCTGCAGTCGTGCCACACATCCCATCTGCATGTGCAGTACAGGTCCTGCGTCAGTGGATGTATTACGGCTGCAGATGTCAAGAGATTCACAGTCTGCAGCCGTTTGGTGGCAACGATGGTGTCCATTTCCAAAAACGGAGGCGTCGGGAGATGGAGGTTTCCTGTCCTTTTGGTCGGAGCTGCGGCGGCTGTCTTGCGTCATCCCATGGATCATGCAGGCGGCCGATGGTGTCGCAGGTTAGCTGACGCTTTGACCTAGGATGCAGCATGGATCACTAATGGAAGTAGCTTTCTGCTCTGTTACTGTATTAGTGCTATTGCTGCTGCTCCCAAGAAAGCAACAGATTGCCTCCTCCAACCAGGGGATGTAATGAAGTACGAGTTTGCCCTACGTGCGTGATGCCGGCCGAACTCAGACTTTTTTTTTAAACTGGCAATATAAAGCTTGGTTATGCCTTGAAAATGACTGCCCCTTTAAAAAACCGTCCGCACCTTGGGGGCAAACTTGGACTCCATTACATCCTGCCCCACATCTGAATCAGGGCCCATGTATTTACTTATACGGTATATTAGTGTGTAATAAAGGTACTGGTAATGTAGATAATACCTGTATACTGTCACCAGTTAGCAGTGCGAATATCAACCGTAATAACAGTATATATCAGGGGTGGGGAACCATTTAAAAACATATTTCCTGAAATAGAATAATGTATGTACTGATACATTTGGTTTAGCCTTTTATATTTAATATTGTCCATTGCAAATTTCAAGTTGGGATCTTAGTGGGTTCTTATATTTTTAATTATTTTTCTTTATGTTAACATAAACATTTTTTATTCTGTGCTGTTCCAAATAAATATTAAAGAGTTCAAAAAGTAGGGTTTTTTTTGCACTTGTTACTTTCCTAATTATGACAGGTTCTTTTATGCTTACAAGTGCCAAATTAAATTATTACAATATTAAAAAAAAGCAAATAAAAAGTATATCGATTTTTTGATGTACGTGCAAGTCCAACACAGTTTGTATACCTCCCATGTAAAAAAAAATAAAAAATGTATCATTCTTAAAAAACCATTCAGGCTGCATTCAATTCTGAAATGCAATGTGAAGTTATTGAACTGCATTGGTGTGACAGGTGTTATTGAAACTAATGTTAACTTTTTTCATGCAGTATTTTGCATAATTTTTCATTGATTTAATGTTTTAAGTGTTTTTGCAGAACAATAATGTGATCGCCCTTACAGAGCATGGATGTATTTTTACATCAGCCACTGCAGTACTTGCATAGTGTAATCTGGACAACTGAGAATGATGCTGTGTTTAGTATTTAATAGTTATATTAGTATTAACACAGAAGTATTATATAGAAATAAGAAATATTGCAAATATGCTCACCTGTTATTTCAGGATCATGCTCCGTAACAGATGTTTGTTGTCTCCCCTTGTTACTCCCCCAACATCCACCCCACCTCCGTCAACTGTCACCTGACACAACGTTTGCTTGTATTTAAGGTGATACAATGTCACAAAAAAGAACAGTATTACACAGAACTAAGGTTTATTTATTTCTCTAGTTTTGTCAGATACCAAGGACCCCCCTCCACTTGTCCCACCCAAGAAACCTAAACTTCTAGAGAAGAAGTATAAGGTAAGGAAATTATTATAACAATGATGTCTTTCATCCTAGCCCTGATCAGTGGTTTTAATATTTTGTTCTTGTTGCTTATTTGTTATTTGTTATTAAACTTAATTGTTAATGTATGGATAAATTGTTTTGGTTGAATGTTTTATATGTAGTGTTCTTAATGACATACAATTATTTCTATATGTTCCTACCATTCAATGGTATTATGTAGTATATGAGGAAAATGACAAATTAACTCTGTGGTCATAGTAGATAAAAGACAAACTGTTCATATCTTAGCTAACAGTATAAACATGGTACCTGATAACCAATGATTATATGTACTGTATGTACTACCTGTTCTACACGTTCTTCGCACAGGGGTTTCTGATTTTCACAGTTGTACATATACGTGAGTGTTAATAATTTGGTAAATCTATGGAGATGTAAATTTGAGACTTGTTGATGTAAGTAAATATTAATCCATGGTTCTTGGCGTTACCCAAGGAGCACCTGTAGCAGATACAGTAAAAAAATGACCGACCATTTTTGTAGTTTATCAAATTCTACACACTGGAGGTGCAATCCAAATTTTGATCCGATTGTCCTTTTAGGCGTTAATGTTCACACAACGCAAGCCACACGTCAATAATGATGTCATTATGTCAACCCCCTTTTCATCCTCTTAGGGGAGGTTTATTAAAATTCTAATTAGGTAGTTTTCCTATTTCCCACCTGCAGAATATCTATGTTACATTTCATCTTCCTAACATATCGAGAAGTAAGAGAATTAGGAGGACATTTACTAAGCAGTGATAAGAGCAGAGAAGTAAGCCAGTGGAAAAGTTGCCCACGGCAACCAATCAGCACTGAAGTAACATCTACAATTTGCATACTATAAAATGATACAGAGCTGCTCATTGGTTGATGGGGCCACTTTTCCACTGGCTCACTACTCCGCTCTTATCACTGCTTAGTAAATGTCCCCCTTAGTGATGAGTCAGTCAGTGAGGGCTTTTGCATTTATACACTGTATATATAGATGACAGCTTACCCTGTCAGCACATCTACAGATTTTGCCTGCCACTGACATCATTTTTTGACCTAATCGGCATATAACCCAGGGATTTGCATCGACAACATAGCATGTGTACAAAACTATCAAAATGTTATTGGATAAGAATTGATCCATGAATGCAGTAATCCATATTTACTCAGCCCATGATCAGCCTCTGTGTATACAGTCATTGACTGATTAGTAGAGTGATCAAGGATCTCTCTATGTGCCTCTAGATTAGTGTCAGCCTTAGCTAACTCTCAGTTACATGAGAGTTCTTGTTACAGAGAAAAACAAATGTGAGCTTGAATACATTTTGCTATTTGATTCATCTTACAAGACAAGACAGGATATAGTGCTCTGTGATGTATCTGAGTTCTTAATAGGCAAGAGAGGATAGAGTGCTCTATGATGTATCGGAGTCCCCAATAGATGTATTAAGCCTGGAGAAGTGATTAAAGCAGTGATACAGTAAGTGGAAGGTGATAAAGCACCAGCCAATCATTACGGGTTTGAAAAATGACAGGTAGGAGCTGATTGGCTGGTGCGTTATCACCTTCCACTGATCACTTCTTTATCCCTTCTCCAGGCTTAATACATCTGCACGAGAGTGCTCTATGATTTATCTGAGTTCTTAATATGCAACACAGGTTAGAGTGCTCTATGATGTATCAGAGTTCCTAATAGGCAAGACAGAATAGAGTTACTCTATGATTAATCTGAATTCTTAAGAGACAAGTTATAATGTTCTATGGTGCAACTGAGTCCTTAACTGACAAGACATGACACAAGTGCTCTATGATGCCTCTGAATTCTTAATTGACAAGACAGAATAGAGTTCTCTCTGATATGAGTTTTTAATAGACAAGACTAGGTAAAGTGCTCTTTTGTGCACCCTTCACCGTCTTGGCTTAATAGACCAGACAGGATACAGTACTCCTTTTAGGATAAACTACAAAGGTTGGAGTATCCCCTGAAAGACCATTGTTCATTTCTATCTGAAACTGTCTCTAAATTTAGAGTGATGACTCCTCAGATGAGGGATCGCTACACATTGACACAGAGGCAAAACCAGCCCGAAATTCCAAAGTGAAAAAGGACAGCACAAGTTCGGGAGGCATCATGGATCTCTTACAAGCGAGTAAAGAAGTCGGTGGTTTGGATTATAACGCAAACAGGTAAGCAAAAAAGAGGCTGACTTACTGCATCACACATAAATGGTGTTTCTGACGTTTGTATGCTTGGATCTGTGAGAACGCCTCCAGTTCCATACCATATCCAGACTGCACAGTGACAATTTATCTGACTGAAGTATTGCAGACAGTTATTGTGACACATGATGCTATTGTTGTTACTTTTACCTGTTAGAATACACCTAGGGCGTATTTTATCCAAACTTTGACAGAATACGTTTTCGTTTCTTCAGTTATATATTTCTACCTTTGAGACCCGTCTCCCAGTCTTCCTCTTTGCTTATTGACCATAAATATAAATGTCTTTCAAAAACTTCCTTTGATCAAAACATTTACACTTAGATTTCTTATATATATTCTTAGTGGCCACATGTGTTGACTCTAGATACTAAGGGCTCCAGCAGAACTTCTGGGACATCATAGCCATCTGCTAAGCGGATTCACAATCTGCCCAAATGGACACACGTTGATCAGAATTGCTGCTTATTTTAGGGTCTGCCAGTCTGTATTTTGGAGCTAGGTTAGTCCTTAAGAACCAACTGAGATGTCCAAACAATGGCATGCCTGGGCAGTTAATTGTTTTGATTTGATAATAAGCATAGATAAAATAAAAACTTGCTATCTAATAATTAAACAGGTGGAAGATTAGTGGAAACAGAGAGAGTGTTGGGGGCTGTGAAAGTTCCATTTTTATATATTTAATGCTGTCTCATAGTTGCAAGATATCTGTTGCGTGTAGTTTGTCTCTCTGTAAATATATTTTTATGTTTTCTTGTTTTTTTAAACTGGGTTCTACCCTGAGAGAAAAAGAATTGTTATAAAAGCAGATGATATCGTCCCTTTATCAAAGAATGTCTGTGGAGCCATTTACGCAGGCTATTAGCTTTCCTGTGTCTTGCAAGAGATCCTTAGCTTAGTAATGAATGAGCACCTCCGTTCATGACTAAGAAATAATGTTATTAAGGCTGTTTCTTCTTTCAGCTCACAGAGACGTTGTATTACCTTGCAACAATAGCAGTCCACAGACAGGTAAATACACAAGCTTTCAGAGAGAATACACCCTGACGAATTGTTAAATCATTTCTAGATCATATTTTCCCTTTAAGTAGAACACACTTGATGTGCTGCATTAAAATACACCAGCTTTTCAGTCGTAAGAAATGACCTTGTTATACAGTAAATAGATATGAAATGCAGAATACATTTCAGGACAGTGCACTGTAAAATACTCAGTGTTTCTGCATCGTTTTTGGAAAATGGGCAGCTTGTCTAAATGAGCTGGCCCGTCCTCCTTACATGCAGTCATTAATTGTACATGGCTCTTTAAATAACCGTCGGCAGTTCTTTATACAGGTCTGATCAAGTTTGATGGTCCATTTCCCCACAATTACTACTTAGGGGAATAAGAGGAGATCATATGCAAGAAGAAAATTTCTGACTTTCTTGGCAAATTTCACAAGCGATGTGTTGATTTCTTCTTGTATAAGAAACAGGTTAAATAAGGACATAAGGCACTAAGAAAAAATAAATCGTTTCACAAATTCCTAAGTTGATAGAATGTACACACATAAATATTTACATGTATTTACTCTGTTTAGCTGATGAATTGATTAGGGATAGAGTCGCAATCACTGAAATGTCATTAGGTGTATAAAATCAGACAATTTGGGAATCATCCCACCCACTGATCTGACCATTCTAGGGTAATTGTTTGCCAAGCTTGCAATCGAGACAACCAGTGCTAAATATTTTTAAAATAACGCATTGGTGTATTTTTCCAAAAATGGGACACTTGGTTGAGCACAAGATCAGCTAACCAGATATCAGTTTGGTACAGTTTCTTGACTGTGCTTAATTGCTATGTGAGAAACATAACTATTTAATCTTCTGGGCTATACCCTATTGTAAAGGTAAATCTTCACTTTTTGTAACTCAAGTTTTTGGTTTTACTAACATACTTGCAGATTTAATTTTAAGTCAATTCAATTCGATGCAAGGGGGGCAATTGCCGTTGCAACAGTGTGGAAGTGCCGGCATCAACACTGCAACTTTATCCCCTTGTGGCTCAATCACTCTGGACTTACGGATTTGTGTACACAGTCCTGTGTGTCTGCAAACAAGTCAGCAAGTCCAGACGTTCCGTAGTGTGGCATATATTCACTCTTACTTGCTCCATGAGCCAGCTCGCAACTAATTGAATTCCCCCATTATATTCCAAGTGTGGGAATGTGGATTTTTTTTAATGCTACCCTTATTATACACCTAGTAAAAAGGATTTTATTGCAAGTTTTGTTTATAACCTCATTAGCAGAATCTTAAGCCCTGTACACACTTGGCGACAACACAGGACGATATGAACGATAACAATCTTTTTTGCAAGATCTATCGTTCATATTGTCCAGTGTGTGTTGATGAATGATGCGCGGACCCACAGGTCGTTCTCGTTCATCCATGACAGCTCAATGTTAACTACATTGTTGAGCTGCATGTTCGGGGAGTGCGGGGGATGACATCACTGAACGATATCTTACATCAATATCATTCAGTGTGTATGCACTGGCAATCTTCCCTAATTAGCAATTAGCGATATAGGGCTAATTGCTAACTAGGGCAGATCGCCCAGTGTGTACCCGGCTTTATAAAGTTGTTTACAATTTGTCAAATTAAACTGTAGAGTGTTGACGGGATACGGTCATTAGGTCGACAACACTTAGGTCGATCACTATTGGTCGACATGGACAACGGTCGACATGAGTTTCTCTGACGTCCTAGTGGATGCTGGGACTCCGTAAGGACCATGGGGAATAGCGGCTCCGCAGGAGACAGGGCACAAGAATAAAAGCTTTAGGATCAGGTGGTGTGCACTGGCTCCTCCCCCTATGACCCTCCTCCAAGCCTCAGTTAGATTTTTGTGCCCGAACGAGAAGGGTGCAGGCTAGGTGGCTCTCCTGAGCTGCTTAGAATAAAAGTGTATTTTAGGTTTTTTATTTTCAGTGAGTCCTGCTGGCAACAGGCTCACTGCATCGTGGGACTAAGGGGAGAAGAAACGGACTCACCTGCGTGCAGAGTGGATTGGGTTTCTTAGGCTACTGGACATTAGCTCCAGAGGGACGATCACAGGTTCAGCCTGGATGGGTCCCGGAGCCGCGCCGCCGGCCCCCTTACAGAGCCAGAAGAGCGAAGAGGTCCGGTGAAATCGGCGGCAGAAGACGATCCTGTCTTCAGACTAAGGTAGCGCACAGCACCGCAGCTGTGCGCCATTGCTCTCGGCACACTTCACACTCCGGTCACTGAAGGTGCAGGGCGCTGGGGGGGTGCGCCCTGAGACGCAATATAACAGATAATACCTTAGGTTGGCAAAAGAATACATCACATATAGCTCTTGGGCTATATGGATGTATTTTAACCCCTGCCATTTTTACAGAAAAGAGCGGGAGATAAGGACGTCGTGAAGGGGCGGAGCCTATCTCCTCGGGCACACAAGCGCCATTTTCCCTCACAGCTCCGCTGGAAGGACGGCTCCCTGACTCTCCCCTGCAGACTTGCTACAGAATCAGGGTAAAAAAGAGAAGGGGGGGCACTATTGGCAGCTAAAAATTATATAAACAGCAGCTATAAGGGAATAACACTTATATAAGGTTATCCCTGTATATATATATATATAGCGCTTGGTGTGTGCTGGCAGACTCTCCCTCTGTCTCTCCAAAAGGCTTGTGGGGTCCTGTCCTCTATCAGAGCATTCCCGGTGTGTGTGCTGTGTGTCGGTACGTGTGTGTCGACATGTATGAGGAGGAAAATGATGTGGAGGCGGAGCAATTGCCTGGGTTAGTGATGTCACCCCCTAGGGTGTCGACACCTGACTGGATGATCGTATTTAAAGAATTAAGTGATAATGTCAGCACTTTGCAAAGAACGGTTGATGACATGAGACAGCCGGCAAATCAATTAGTGCCTGTCCAGGCGTCTCAGACACCGTCAGGGGCCCTAAAACTCCCGTTACCTCAGTGGGTCGGCACAGACCCAGACACAGATACTGAGTCTAGTGTCGACGGTGAGGAGACAAACGTAATGTCCAGTAGGGCCACACGTTACATGATCACGGCAATGAAGGAGGCATTGAACATTTCTGACACTACAAGTACCACAAAGAAGGGTATTATGTGGGGTGTGAAAAAACTACCAATAGTTTTCCCTGAGTCAGATGAGTTAAATGAGGTATGTGATAAAGCGTGGGTTTCCCCCGACAAAAAACTGCTAATTTCTAAAAAATTATTGGCACTATATCCTTTCCCGTCAGAGGTTAGGACGCGTTGGGAAACACCCCCTAGGGTAGATAAGGCGCTCACACGTTTATCTAAACAAGTAGCGTTACCGTCTCCTGATACGGCCACCCTCAAAGAACCAGCAGATAGAAGGCTGGAAAATATTCTTAAAAGTATATACACACATACTGGTGTTATACTGCGACCAGCAATCGCTTCAGCCTGGATGTGCAGTGCTGGAGTCGCGTGGTCGGATTCCCTGACTGAAAATATTGATACCCTGGATAGGGACAATATACTGTTAACTATAGAGCATTTGAAGGATGCATTACTATATATGCGTGATGCACAGAGGGATATTTGCACCCTGGCATCAAGAGTAAGTGCTATGTCCATTTCTGCCAGAAGAGCGTTATGGACGCGACAGTGGTCAGGCGATGCGGATTCCAAACGACATATGGAAGTATTGCCGTATAAAGGGGAGGAGTTATTTGGGGCTGGTCTATCGGACCTGGTGGCCACGGCAACGGCTGGAAAATCCACCTTTTTACCCCAGGTCACTTCACATCAGCAGAAAAAGACACCGTCTTTTCAAACTCAGTCCTTTCGTTCCCATAAGTACAAGCGAGCTAAAGGCCATTCCTTCCTGCCCCGGGGCAGAGGAAGGGGAAAAAGACTGCACCATGCAGCCGCTTCCCAGGAGCAGAAGCCCTCCCCTGCTTCTGCCAAGTCTTCAGCATGACGCTGGGGCTTTACAAGCAGACTCAGACATGGTGGGGGCCCGTCTCAAGAATTTCAACGCGCAGTGGGCTCACTCGCAAGTGGACCCCTGGATTCTACAGGTAGTATCGCAGGGGTACAAACTGGAATTCGAGGCGTTTCCCCCTCGCCGGTTCCTGAAGTCTGCTCTACCAAAGTCTCCCTCCGACAGGGAGGCAGTTTTGGAAGCCATTCACAAGCTGTATTCCCAGCAGGTGATTATCAAGGTACCCCTCCTACAACAGGGAAAGGGGTATTATTCCACGCTGTTTGTGGTACCGAAGCCGGACGGCTCGGTGAGACCAATTTTAAATCTGAAATCCTTGAACACTTACATAAAGAGGTTCAAATTCAAGATGGAATCACTCAGAGCGGTGATAGCAAACCTGGAAGAAGGGGACTATATGGTGTCTCTGGACATCAAGGATGCTTATCTCCACGTCCCAATCTACCCGTCTCACCAAGGGTACCTCAGGTTTGTAGTACAAAACTGTCATTATCAGTTTCAGACGCTGCCGTTTGGGTTGTCCACGGCACCTCGGGTCTTTACCAAGGTAATGGCCGAAATGATGATTCTTCTTCGAAGAAAAGGCATCTTAATTATCCCTTACTTGGACGATCTCCTGATAAGGGCAAGGTCCAGGGAACAGTTAGAAGTCGGAGTAGCACTATCTCAGGTAGTGTTACGTCAGCACGGGTGGATCCTAAATATTCCAAAATCGCAGCTGATTCCTACGACACGTCTACTGTTCCTAGGAATGATTCTGGACACAGTCCAGAAAAAGGTGTTTCTCCCGGAAGAGAAGGCCAGGGAGTTATCCGAGCTAGTCAGGAACCTCCTAAAACCAGGCCAGGTGTCAGTGCATCAGTGCACGAGGGTCCTGGGAAAAATGGTGGCTTCTTACGAAGCGATTCCATTTGGAAGATTCCATGCAAGAACTTTTCAGTGGGATCTACTGGACAAATGGTCCGGATCGCATCTTCAGATGCATCAGCGGATAACCCTGTCGCCAAGGACAAGGGTGTCTCTTCTGTGGTGGCTGCAGAGTGCTCATCTACTAGAGGGCCGCAGATTTGGCATTCAGGATTGGATCCTGGTGACCACGGATGCAAGCCTGAGAGGCTGGGGAGCAGTCACACAGGGAAGAAATTTCCAGGGCTTGTGGTCAAGCATGGAAGCATCTCTTCATATAAACATTCTGGAACTAAGGGCCATTTACAATGCCCTAAGTCAAGCGAAACCCCTGCTTCAGGGTCAGGCGGTATTGATCCAATCGGACAACATCACGTCAGTCGCCCACGTAAACAGACAGGGCGGCACGAGAAGCAGGAGGGCAATGGCAGAAGCTGCAAGGATTCTTCGCTGGGCGGAAAATCATGTGATAGCACTGTCAGCAGTGTTCATTCCGGGAGTGGACAACTGGGAAACAGACTTCCTCAGCAGACACGACCTCCACCCGGGAGAGTGGGGACTTCACCCAGAAGTCTTCCACCTGATAGTAAACCGTTGGGAAGAACCAAAGGTGGACATGATGGCGTCCCGTCTAAACAAAAAACTAGACAGATATTGCGCCAGGTCAAGGGACCCTCAGGCAATAGCGGTGGACGCCCTGGTAACGCCGTGGGTGTACCAGTCAGTGTATGTGTTCCCTCCTCTGCCTCTCATACCAAAGGTACTGAGAATCATAAGAAGGAGAGGAGTAAGAACTATACTCGTGGTTCCGGATTGGCCAAGAAGGACTTGGTACCCGGAACTTCAAGAGATGCTCACGGACGAACCGTGGCCTCTACCTCTGAGAAAGGACCTGCTCCAGCAGGGGCCTTGTCTGTTCCAAGACTTACCGCGGCTGCGTTTGACGGCATGGCGGTTGAACGCCGGATCCTGAGGGAAAAAGGCATTCCAGATGAAGTCATCCCTACCCTGGTCAAGGCCAGGAAGGACGTAACTGCAAAACATTATCACCGCATTTGGCGAAAATATGTTGCGTGGTGTGAGGCCAAGAAGTCCCCTACAGAGGAATTTCAACTGGGTCGTTTCCTCCATTTCCTGCAAACAGGACTATCTATGGGCCTAAAATTAGGGTCCATTAAGGTTCAAATTTCGGCCCTGTCGATTTTCTTCCAGAAAGAACTGGCTGCAATGCCTGAAGTTCAGACATTTGTAAAAGGGGTACTGCATATACAGCCTCCTTTTGTGCCTCCAGTGGCACCTTGGGATCTCAATGTTGTGTTGAGTTTTCTAAAGTCACATTGGTTTGAACCACTCACCACTGTGGACTTCAAATATCTCACATGGAAGGTGACGATGCTGTTAGCCCTGGCTTCAGCCAGGCGTGTGTCAGAATTGGCGGCTTTATCATATAAAAGTCCTTACTTAATTTTTCATTCTGACAGGGCAGAATTGAGGACTCGTCCTCAATTTCTACCTAAAGTGGTTTCTGCATTTCACATGAACCAACCTATTGTGGTACCTGCGGCTACTAGGGACTTGGAGGACTCCAAGTTGCTTGACGTTGTCAGGGCCCTGAAAATATATGTTTCCAGGACGGCTGGAGTCAGAAAATCTGACTCGCTGTTTATCCTGTATGCACCCAACAAGCTGGGTGCTTCTGCTTCTAAGCAGACGATTGCTCGTTGGATTTGTAGTACAATTCAGCTTGCACATTCTGTGGCAGGCCTGCCACAGCCAAAATCGGTAAAAGCCCATTCCACAAGGAAAGTGGGCTCATCTTGGGCGGCTGCCCGAGGGGTCTCGGCTTTACAACTTTGCCGAGCAGCTACTTGGTCAGGGGCAAACACGTTTGCAAAATTCTACAAATTTGATACCCTGGCGGAGGAGGACCTGGAGTTCTCTCATTCGGTGCTGCAGAGTCATCCGCACTCTCCCGCCCGTTTGGGAGCTTTGGTATAATCCCCATGGTCCTTACGGAGTCCCAGCATCCACTAGGACGTCAGAGAAAATAAGATTTTACTTACCGATAAATCTATTTCTCGTAGTCCGTAGTGGATGCTGGGCGCCCATCCCAAGTGCGGATTGTCTGCAATACTTGTATATAGTTATTGTTACAAAAATTCGGGTTATTATTGTTGTGAGCCATCTTTTCAGAGGCTCCTTTTCGTTTTATCATACTGTTAACTGGGTTCAGATCACAAGTTGTACGGTGTGATTGGTGTGGCTGGTATGAGTCTTACCCGGGATTCAATATCCTTCCTTATTATGTACGCTCGTCCGGGCACAGTATCCTAACTGAGGCTTGGAGGAGGGTCATAGGGGGAGGAGCCAGTGCACACCACCTGATCCTAAAGCTTTTATTCTTGTGCCCTGTCTCCTGCGGAGCCGCTATTCCCCATGGTCCTTACGGATTCCCAGCATCCACTACGGACTACGAGAAATAGATTTATCGGTAAGTAAAATCTTATTTTTTCACAATTTTTTCCCATTTTTTGAACTTTTTCATACTTAACGATCCACGTGGACTATGATTGAGAATAGTAACCTGTGCCGAGCGCAGTGCTAGCAGAACGAGGCACCTTGCCCATTCGAGGGTACACGGTGCACTAACTGGGGTTCCCCGTCACTTTACAAAGAAAACGACAAAAAAAAAAAAACTCATGTCGACCTTTTTCCATGTCGACCTAATGCATGTTGACCAATAGTGGTCAACCTAATGACTGTCGACCTAAGCGTTGTCGACCTAATGGCCCATACCCGTATGGACACTCCTGACCTGACAAGTGGGTATGGTCTTAATGAGGAAGAGGTGGGTCTTATTGTTTCTCTGAACTTGCCATGACCTATAATGATACAACTCCCACCCTCACCAGGCAAGCTTAATTTACTGATAAGGCCAGTACACACAGGAAAATGTGTGCTGAGCGATCTATCACAGAACGCTCAGCACACATCTCTCCCCCGCTCAGCACACAGCGCAATGTGTACTGAGCGAGAGGGGATGGGGGCCAATCTAGTACTGGCGATAGCGACGAACGGGGCCGCGCATCACTATCGCTGTGTGGCATACACACGGAGAGATCCGTGCTTAATTTCTAAGCAATCTAGTCAGATTGCTTAGAATGTAAGCACGGATCTCTCCATGTGTACCCCCCTATACACTCCAAGTCATGGATAACGATCTTATCTAATGGCTGAACCTATTGAAAATGAACACATTTGGAAAATGATTTAGTTTAAGATTGCATTATTGGGTGATTTGGTGTTAAATCGTATATAAGTAACAACTAATCCCATGCAGCGAATGTGTGTGACAATCAACCATGCATTAATTAGCTCCAAGCAACATTCAATTTAATTTATCAAGTGGCTTTTGTGACGCAGTTTGCGTCTTTTCTGCCAGGGTCTTGTCCTGTGAATAACACGTGTGTATTACTGGGTCACACTTTTGAAGATCGATACACTCGGTTGGATTTACACTCTGCTAATATATTTAAACCAGACTAGCATTTGGTGATTATAATTTCAACAAACTGCTTATTACTCCAGTATATCTTTGGAGTATGTGATTTAAAAATGTGCAATTGTAAAGAACACTTAAGACATCAGATGGGAATTTTGAGTGGCACAGTACAGTTTATGTTTTGTAGTGCTGTTCAGGTATTTCTCTGTTTAACAAAAAAGTCTAGATAACTGTGTATTAAATACAACTTTTACATTTCTCATACATACCCCTCCCTATTGCTACAGTGGCAGCAACTGTCTCTATTCTTATATCATTGCTAATGACTGTGGAGGTAGTTTGGAAAACTCAGATTGTCCAATAGCAGCACAGCTGTGTGCAATACTAGAATTAGCCTTGATTTACAGAGCAATTGATTGAGGGTCTGATTCAGAGATGGCTGCTATTCTCATCGGTGTTGCGTCTTTGGACACAGCGGCGATGAGAAAATATACCAATGCTACAGGTGGCGTCTGAGGCAAAAGCATTGGAGGTCCGAGTGCATGCGTCTGAAGGCACAGCATCAGATCACCTGGTTGTGGTGGTCGCAGCCCTCATTCATTCATCATTCATAGACCATGGCATGGCCATGCCTACAAAATGGGGGTGATACGCCCCCCCCCCCCCCCCATTGTAATGAAATGACTGCTGCTGTGCGCCGTCCCCAAGCAGACACAGAATATCTATCACGCTGTGGCTTGGGGACACTCCGTGTAAGCTCACAGGACCCATCCTACGCATGCTCAGACCTCCCGCCAGTGGATTTATACGCAAACCACGTGGCACTTCCAGCAGAGCACAGAGTAGTTTCATGGGTTTGCTTAATTTTGCGGAGTTGTACAGAAGTATGGTTTTCTTTTGTGTATCAAGATTATTGAAATGAGATAAAGAGAGGACAAAGGGTACATAATCAGGGGCATTGCCTGCAGGGCAGAGGGGTACACACTCATTTCCTCTCTGCAAAAGGACTCCAACTTTGCACAAGCTCTGAGCTTGCAAAATAACAATCTGCCCCTAGCATATTTAGATATATATCATGAAATAGGTGGAGTGGAAAGAGTGCAGAATTACTTCAAAGTCCATCCTTTTGACAATTTAACACCAACCCCTTTATTCATTTAACTTTTCTCTTTTGTGTTCAAAAGTACTGCTTAGTTTCTACTTATTCTTATGTCTTCAATTAACCATGAGTGTGATAGGACATCAGGGCTGTCTTTATCTCGCGTGTTACCTATGTGTATTTTAATCTCACACGTTATTGTAAGTGCACCTATAGATGTTCTTTCCCGCAGAAAAACAGCTGGCAGGAAAAAATGTATCATATCAAAAGTATAGGGTGAGACCTGAACTTCAGATGTATCTGAAGAAGGCAGGGAATGCTCCTGGACATCTCCTGCACCCAATTATCTTATTTCAATTAATCTGGTCCTGCAAATCATAATTTGTTTGTGTGTTGGTGCACATTCATGCCCATCAACTGGTGAACAATGTTGCACACCTGCAGACTCCGTCTACCACAGAAAGAAACACATTGCAGACAGCGCTGCAAAAGCCACAAATTAAGTTACTGTTAAAAAAGATAAATTCACAAAGAGAAATATATATATTATGAGGTGTATGAGCAGAGATCTGAAAACTGTATTTAATATATGTAAATAGCAACAAATAAATCTAATGATATCAATAAAAATAACCATGGTGATGAAACGCGTGATTTGGAGTCTAGCCACACACGCTCCTACTAATTCAGAAGGACTATAATACAATTACTTCAATTGTGGACTGTGTAGAAATGTTGCCACTGGATATATCTGCTAACGGGACCTGCCCTTTGCTACCGTGTATGCAGATTCCCTTCTATGATACGGTCAGAGTGTGCTTTGCTATAGTGCCTTAATTGTCATCCCAGTTTACTATACATCAGGGACATGTTTTATACCAGGAAACTAGTGTCTGTCTGCTTCAGAGATTGTTATAGAATGAATTATTTATCTGAATCCCCTCCAGACCACCTGGAACGGGTGTGGATTATTAGATATACAGTACACTAAAAAGGTCTACAGTCATTAGGTCTACTACTAATGGTCGACAAGGTCAATAGGTAGACAGTAGGAAAGGTTGACAGGGTGAAAAGGTCGCCCTAGGGTTGACAGGGTGAAAAGGTCGCCCTAGAAATGGTCTACACAAAAAAGGTAGACACAATTTTTTTTATTTTTGGGAGGGTGTTTTGCCACTTTTCTGCCACAAACAAGTCCCATTTGTATACTGCGTACCCTTGCATGGCTCGTTTCGCTCGCCATTATTCGGGCAAGGTTACTATTCCCAGTCGTAGTCCACATGGATAGTACAGTAGGAAAGAGTTGAAAAAACAAACTTGTGTCTTTCATATGCATGTCGACAATGGTAATGTCGACCTTTTGACCCTATCGACCTGTTGAACTGTCTACATTTTACGTGTCAACCTTTTGACCCTGACAACCTAATGCATGTCTACCATTAGTGGTAGACCTATTGACTGGAGACTTTTTTAGTGTACATCTATAGTCCGGATACCACCTGAAACACACCCCTAACTGGTAACAGGCAGGCGTACTATATATTATAATATACTCTTATTTCTCTAGCATCCATAAGGGATATTGGGGAATCTAGTATGATGGGTATTGACGGGGTTCAAAGGAGTGGATGCACTTTACATTTCTTCACTGGGTGTGCTGGCTCCTCCCCTCTATGCCCCCTCCCAGAGGTAGTTTAGAAAAAAGTGCCCTCAGGAGAGGATGCATATCTCTCAGCTCCAGAGAGTTTTCTTCAATTTCTTTTTAATGTTTGTTATTGTCGGTATGCTGTTTCCGCATACCTGCACCGTGGGAGTTAGGGGGTGGGGGGTGGGCACCGGCCTTATGAGGTGCAGAACTGCTTCCCCGCTGCAGGACCACCGTTGTTCAGCGGGGCACTGCGCCTTGGCTGTCACAGCTGCAGCAAGCTGCACACCCCTAACACTGCCTGAAAGTGACATCTGTGGTAAGTACAAATCGGGGGTCCTGCTAGGGGGGTAGCCCGGTTCACTTTGTGGCTGAACGCGGGCACGGTGTACGGGACCCTCCTGGGGGGGGTTCCCGCTAAGATCCCCCATGTAGACTGACTCACAATCGCATAGACTAGCCCTTCTTGTGATGCTTTTAAGCTGAAAAAAGACATTGGCAGTATAAATAATAACTATAGCTCTGGCGCCATTGGAGGGGGCGGAGCTAACTCAGAGCGGGACCAGAGGCATTTTGGCGCCTTCCTCTGCTTACTGCAGCCATGGACAGCACACACAGCGCTTCCTGACTCCTCAGACACGCTGGATATCTGGTACAGGGTGTAGCAAAGGGGGAGAGCCGCTATTGTACACTATCTGGGTCCTCTACGTGACAGAATTTATTAGTGTTTACTGTGATAAAGTTAGCTGTCCGCTTCACTGGGGCTATACAGATAGGGGTGTGCTGGTGTCCTTCTCTCTGTGTGTCTCCTCTCACATACAGTAAGGACAGGCTTGCAATATATTACTGTCTGTGTGTATGTGGTTGTGCTTACTGTGAAACATGGGTAAACACAAGCTGTGCAGTGTATGCCACGCCAGATTCTCTCCATTATCATCTGATTCTGTTTCATGTGAACAATCCAGACAATATTCACAAATCAGTGAAGGGGCTGGGGGAGAGGATCCAGAGCCCCACTGGCTAGGGTCTCTTAAAACTGTGATGTCTGATATGTCATCCCAGCTCATTGCTAATGTGCAGAAAACTCAGCTACTACAAAAGGCTGTTGCAGATTTAGCTGCTAGGGCAGATGTTGCTCAGCCCCCCTCCACTCATGCAGGACCACACAAGCGTGGTTTGCCTGCTCTACTATCCGACACAGATGAGGATATACAGAAGGATGGGGAGGACTTGGTCCCCATTAGTGGTGATACCGATTGTGCTCAGGGTATTGAACCCCTAATTCTGAATATACACAATGTGTTAAAGCTCCCTCTAGAGGACACTGCGTCACAGCAGTCATTTTTCTTTACACAAAAACAAGCCTAATGTCACTTTCCCTGATTCTGCAGTGTTAGATGACCTTTTCAAGTTGGTCTGGAAAAATCCAGACAAAAAAGTTTTTGCGCACTTTCCCATTTGCTCCTGAAGGTAGGAAATTTTGGGAGGAACCACCGGGGGTTGATGTATCAGTCTCTCGACTGTCCAAAAAGGCGGTCCTGCCTGCCCCGGGCTCCTTTACCATAAGGGATCCTGGAGATAGGAAAATAGAAGCTACACTCAAATCTATTTACATGGCAGCAGGTGTATCGCAAAGATCGGTCATTGCAGGTTGCTAGATGACCCATGCCATTCATTCATGGGCCACTCAAATTCAGGAGGGCCTCTCCAGGGCTATGCCCCTGGTCACTATGGGGTCCCTCCTAAAGCACATTTAGGACACTACACGCGTCCTCTGTGATTCCCTCAAGGAGGTGGAGAACATTAATGCTAGGACCTCTGCCATGGCAGTGTCGGAGCGCAGGGCCATGTGGTTGCGTCAGTGGATAACGGACGCAGAATCCAAACGCAGTGTGGAATCCCTCCCCTTTTCAGGGGAATGGCTCTTTGGGGTTGAATTGAATATATGGATTTCCAAAGCTACAGCTGGGAAATCCACGTTTCTCATCTCTGAGGCCCCGCCGGCGAGACGCTCCTACCCGGTACCGTCTGTCCAGTCCTTTCGGTCTCACAGATTTTGATCTAAGGCCAGAGATGCCCCCAATGCGACTAGAGGCACCAGAGGTCAGTCAAGAAAGCCTGCAAACACCAGCTCTCAGGAACAGACCACCAGTTCTGCTTCCACTAAGGACTCAGCATGACGGTGCCCACCCACCCGGAAGGGATCTGGAGGTGGGCGCTAGACTGTGTCACTTCAGCCGTGTCTGGGTGGCTTCCTGCCAGGATACCTGGGTCAGGGATCTCGTTTCTCAAGGCTACAAGCTGGAGTTCGACAGTGCTCTTCCCCAACAATTTTTCAAATCAAGCTTACCAGCTTTGGAAGTTATGCAGGTTATGCTATAACAGGCCACCCTAAAGTTGGTCCAGTCCCACGTCATTGTTCCAGTACCAATACCACAACGAGGCAAGGGTTATTACTCCAACCTGTTTGTGGTTCCGAAACTGGACTGTTCCATAAGGCCCATTTTGAATCTAAAGTCCTTGAGTCCTTACCTGAAGGTGTTCAAGTTCAAAATGGCCTGGAAGAACAGGAATTCATGGATTCCTTGGATATCAAGGACGCCTACCTCCATATTCCGATTTGGCCACCTCGTCAGGCGTACCTGAGGTTTGCCCTGCTGGACGATTACTACCAGTTCCAGGCACTGCCCTTTGGCCTGTCCACAGCTCCGAGGGTGTTCACAAAGGTGATGGCGGAGATGAAGTTCCAGCTCCGGGTCCAGGGAGTCCCTTACCTGGACGATCTTCTGATCAAAGCAAGATCCATGGAGCTTTTGTTGCTCCATATCGACCGCACTATCCAACTTCTGTCACGTCATGGGTGGATCCTCAACTTACAAAAGTCCCACCTGTAGCCGACTCAATGGCTCCTGTTTCTGGGGATGTTGCTGGATACTGTGGCCCAGAAGGTGTTCATACCAGAGGACAAGGTGGGAACACTTCAGGAGATGGTCTGAATGGTACTCCGACCTACTCAAGTGTCCATCCATCTTTGCATAAGATTGTTGGGAGAGATCGCCTCATACGAGGCGATCCAATATGGGAGGTTCCATGCCAGGGCTTTTCAGCTGGATCTCCTGAGCAAATGGTCAGGATCACATCTTCAGATGCACCGGATGATACAGCTGTCGCCTCAGGCCAGGATTTCCCTCCTGTGGTGGCTGCAATCCTCCAATCTCCTGGAAGGCTGGAGTTTCGGGATTCAGGATTGGATCCTCCTCACAACGATGCAAGTCTGAGAGGATGGGAAGCTGTCACCCAAGGGGCACAGTTCCAGGGCAGGTGGTAAGCCCACGAAGCCCTCCTTCCGATCAACATTCTGGAACTTCCATGCAATCTACAATGCTCTGCTTCAGGCCTCTCTCTGCTCAAGGATCACACAATTCCAAGTACAGTTGGACAGCGCCACAGCAGTGGCGTAGATCAATCGGCAAGGAGGAACAAAAAGCAGAGCCTGTATGTGAGAGGTGTCAAAAAGTCTCCTCTGGGCGGAAAGAAATGCAAGAGCAATGTCGGCAATCCTCATTCCGGGTGTGGACAACTGGGAAGCGGACTTCCAGAGTCGTCACGATCTCCACCCAAGGGAGTGGGGTCTCCACCATCAGGTGTTCCAACAGATCATCCACCGGTGGGGATGCCCGCAGATAGATGTGATGGCTTCTCGTCTCAACAAGAAGCTTCACTGGTATTGCTCACGAACCAGGGACCCTCAGGCGAGGGCAGTAGATGCACTGACGTCACCTTGGCCTTTACTGGCTGGTTTACCTGTTTCCTCTGATTCCGTTGCTCCCAAGGGTGCGCAAGTGCATCCGAAATCAAGGAGTCCAGGCCCCGGATTGGCCTCAGAGGGCGTGGTACACGGATCTTCTGGACATGTCCGTTGAAGATCCTTGGCCTCTACCTCTCAGAAGAGATCTTCTTCAACAAGGACCGTTCGTCTACCCAGACTTACGGCGACTTTGTTTGACGGCGTGGAGGTTTAGCGGAACATCCTAGCTCACAAGGTTTTTCCAAAAAGGTTATTGCTACTATGGTTCAGGCCAGGAAGCCTGTGACGTCAAAACACTATCATCATATCTGAAAAGATATGTCTCTTGGTGCGAGGAACGCACGTATCTGCCTGCGGAGTTCCACTTGGGACGTTTCTTACGTTTTCCTGCAGGCTGGTGTGGATAAAGGCTTACGTCTGGGTTCCATTAAGGTCCAGATTTCAGCTCTCTCCATTCTCTTCCAGAAGAAATTGGCAGTGTTGCCAGAAGTTCAGACCTTCTTGCAAGGGGTACTCCACATACAACCTCCTTTTGTGGCACCCTGGGATTTGAAGTGTTGGAATTTCTACAGTCCTCCTGGTTTGAACCTCTTATGTCGGTAGAAGACAAGTACCTCACGTGGATGACAGTGATGTTACTGGCCCTGGCTTCTGCTCGACATGTCTCAGAATTGGGGGCCCTATCGTGCAAAAGTCCGTACTTGGGGGGTCATTCCGAGTTGATCGCACGTAGCAGCTTTTTGCTGCTCGTGTGATCAACCGGACGCTGCCTATGGGGGAGTGTATTTTAGCATAGCAGGGCAACAAATGCTTGTGCAGCCCTGCTATGCTAAAAAAGTTTCCTGCAAAACAAGACCAGGGTAAGAGTTACTCTGTGCGGCAGATCCAGCGATGAAGGTCCCGGTCCTGACGTCAGACATCCGCCCTCCAAACGCCTCGACACGCCTGCGTTGGAATCACCACGCCTGGAAAACGGTGAGTATCTGCCCCGGAACCCCTCCCGCCTGTCCATCTTCTTGTGATCGCCGCTGCGATCACATTTGTCGCTGCCAGGCAACGATGCGCAATGCTTCCGCCGCGCATGCGCTTTTCCGACTTGTTCACACCGCAGCGAAGAACCGCTGCCTGTGAACGGGTCGGAATGACCCCCTTGGTCCTTTACGAGGACAGAGCGGAGCTCTGGACTAGACAGCAGTTCCTGCCGAAGGTTGTCTCCGCGTTTCACCTGAATCAACCTATTGTGGTTCCATCCAGTTTGATCCTTCTGCTCCTCAGGAGGCATTGGATGCTGTGCGTGCCTTGAAAATCTATTTCAAGCGAACAGCTTGGATCAGAAAAATGGATTCCCTATTCGTGCTCTATGATTAAAGAAAGCAGTCCATTGCTCGTTGGATTAGGCTTACTATCCTATGTTTCGGCAGCCTTACCTGTTCCTAAGTCTCTGAAGGCCCACTCTACAAGATCTTCCTGGGAGGCTGCCCGGGGAGTCTCGGCCTTGCAACTATACCGAGCTGCTACCTGGTCGGGGAAGAACACCTTTGTGAAGTTCTACAAATCTGATACCCTGGCCAAAGAGGATACCCAGTTTGGGCAGGCGGTGCTGCAGCAGTCTCTGCACGTTCCGGCCCATTCTAGAAGCTTTGGGACGTGCGGAGACCATAGCGATGAACTGCTGCGTGCGAACGGGTCGGAACTGCGCATGCAGCCGTCTCCGGCAACGACCAGAAGAGAGAAGAAAGTGTTTGCTAGCACGATCGCAAGAAGATTGACAGCGGGGAGGCATTCTGGGGCGGATACTCACTGTTTTCGGGGCGTGAAGATCCAAACGCAGGCGTGTCCAGGCGTTTGTCGGACGTTAATTCCGGGACCTTCATAGCTGGATCCATGGCACAGGGTAAGTAACTGCTGGGCTAGTCTTGTTCTGCACAAAACTATTTTAGTATAGCAAGTCTGCACAAGCAATCGCAGCCCTGCTATGCTAAAATACACTCCCCCATAGGCGGTGTCTTGTTGATCGCACGAGCAGCAAAAAGTTGCTACGTGCGATCAACTCGGAATGACCCCCAAATTCCCTTATGGATGCTAGAGAAAATAGGATTTTAATACCTACCGGTAAATCCTTTTCTTGTAGTCCATAAGGGATATTGGGCGCCCGCCTCAGTGCGGTGACTTTTCTGCAGGTTCTCTTTTATGTGGTTACCTGTTCTGCTGTTGTTGTTTCCAGTCGTTGCTGGTCGTTGTATGTTAGTGGTGTGCTGGTTTATAAATCTCACCACTCTTTTTGTTGTCATGTTTTCTTCTCATATATGTCCTTTCTCTTTTGGGCACGTTTTTACCTATAACTGCCTCTGGGAGGAGGCATAGAGGGGAGGAGCCAGCACATCCAGTGAAGAAATTGAAAGTGCATCGGCTCCTTTGGACCCCGTCTATACCTATTGTACTAGATTCCCCAATATCCCTTATGGACTACGAGAATAGGATTTGCCGGTAGGTAATTAAGATCCTATTATACTCTTTGCTACCTAAAGACATTAGTTAAAAAAGTTTACCCCTATTATTTTATTATTTTTCTTGATGTAATTATTTAGATTTGTTGCTTTTTACGTATATTAAATAAAGATACCAGCTCTCTGATATATAATATAAGTTCTGCAATTTGTTTTCTCTTTTCAGTATTACATTTTTTGGTAAACACATACAGTTTACTGCAAATAGCAGCAGCTTAGCCGCCATAATATAGATATTTTCCTTTTATAATACATTTTGATGCAAACATTTCATATGCAGCTTTATAACTTTGTTTTTTGTTGTACCACAAATCTATGTACTTCCCAATAAAACTGGGTGAAGGTATGCAGGAGATCATTAATAATTCTACTGTTCATAAATGACCGTTACAATTCTACAACACAGTTTAGAAATCTGCGCTGCTAATTTGATGCATTTTTCATTTTTAACATATTTATTGTGCTAAATTCTAATCAGATTCCTTGTGTTTTGCCCCACAGTCAGCCACCTGCATCCCCAAGCACTCAAGAAGCAATACAGGGCATGTTGTCGATGGCAAACTTGCCTTCAGACTCCTGTCTACAGACGTCGTGGAGTACAAACCAATCAAAAAATAATTCCATATCAGCCCAAAATTCCAAGAAATCAGGCAACAACAAGTGTGCAAGCAAACGGGCCAGCAAGAAAGCCACAAAGAACAACATCACTATGGACGACTATGAGGAGGAGCAGGACAACCTTGGAGCCTGTTTTAAAGACTCTGATTATGGTAAGACAAGCTACCAAATTAAACTGTGTGAATGTACTGTGACACAGATTTACAGCTTGGTGGCCTAGATGTACTCACATTCAAGAGAAGTGCTACTGTGCATTTTCATAGGTACAGCATACAGAATGAACAGGTTCTGCAAATTACCCTCCTCCTATACAGAACTAGAGGAGTGATCCTGTGCTGGTTTTCAGACTGTACATACAGAATAAAAGAAGGTAGTGAGGTTACACTCGGTATACCATAGATAAGAGGTCTAGAGGCATTGTCTGTGTAGATTATTATGAATTAAGAATCACATACAGTGGAAGAGAAGTGGTACTAGGACGCACACTAGCAGGGGTAGATATATTACAGTCTTGCATTTTTTGTTATATAGGGACATCCATGGGAGTGTTATGGATGTGTCCTCATATACCTGTCCCTTTTGTGACATATGGTGCAATTCAGATGCCTCGTCTGATGGAGATCCAAGGCTGCATCCTCGGAAGGTTGCAGCGGATCTGAGAAGCCGGCAGTGGTCCTGCTACATTCATATAACTTCTCAGATCTGCTGCTACCAAATACTCAGCACCGACACCACTTGCGCCCAGGCAAGAGTCAGGTCCTATGTACTTAAGATTAGGTTTTTTTGTCGCAAAGGAATTGGAATAAAGTCACAGATGAAGCATAGTGATGCATGGGTCACCTGTATCAGACCTGTCTTTTGCCTGTTTAACCTACAGGTAGATTGTGAGATTTTTATTCCTTTTTGTCTTGCTTACAGTGTACTAGGTACTGTACTTAGGATTTGTTTTTGATAGAGATGAGCAGGTTCGGATTTACTCAGTTCAAGTTCCGTTTTATCTGGATTTTTCTTATTGGCTATCCAAAACACATGACTTCCGTGAGCCAATAAGATGCCGTTTTAAGATCCGAGTAAAACCGAACCCGCTCATCTCTAGTTTTTGGCATGGCTAAATAGCAGTCTGTGATGCACTAAACAGGGCTATGTGGTGCAGTTTGCGAATAAGCGTATGTGGACCTGTATGTTGTATGTGATGGAAGATAAGGGTTTGAGAAGCTGGTATTTCAGCATTCTGAAATTGTTAACGCTAACTGCAAAAAGCATTATCTAAAATGAAGATTTTGGGGCAGATGGAGAGTTGAAAGCAAGTTAGCAGTAATTACTCCGACATTGCATGTACGCCCAAAATAGCGTATATTCGCCTCTGCAATCAGACCACCATTATCTTTGTGCTTGTTTTCATAGTTGTCCTCATTATTAGTGCACACTTGGGCCAACCCTATCCCTGGTGCTACAGATCTGTCCAAAAGCTACGGTAGTAAATGTTTACACACAACTCACAAAAGACACAAACGCAAAACCGACTAGCATTCCACTCTGCATCGCCCCATTATATTATAGAAGTTAGCATACAGTGGCTTAATAAATAATTTGATTTTGTGTCTACAGTGCACTTTAGAATTACTGTGTTGTATTTTCATCAGTAGTTCGTGATGGATTTACTTGTAGAGAATCATTGTTTGCAAATATTTAGTAGTTTTAAGCAGATATTAATTATTAAATCATTTATTATGTTGGAAAAGCTAAGCGTAGTAACTCTAAGGAGGTACAGTATAATGCAGGCATTTTTGTTTGTTCTAGTCAAGTTTATATTGCACCATTTTACCGAAGTACGGTGGAGGCAGCCATTTTGTGACTGAGCGGAATCGGTACACTACAACCAATGACTTCACTGAAGCGTTAGTGACTGACTCTGCATCCATAATATTTATTAAGCACAAAATGGCTGCCTCCAGTTTGTGTCATAGTGATGTTTTTTTTTCCCTCACATTACATGTAGAGCCCACAAAATGGCTGCTTTCACTGTATGTTGGCATGTTTATGTTTCTGTGTAGATTCCTAGACTACGGAAGTGCTGATTATTTTACAGCTTGCTTGTGTGTCAATACACAGAGTACTGTAAAATGGTAATTTTATTCAGATTTTTTTTTCTTTAAAATGGATAGATCTAAAGGCTTCAACTGTGTTTATAATCAGAAGCTGTATTTTGATATAGATTTTGGACTTTTCTCCACTGGAAAGCACAGACCAGTAAATCAAATTGGGTGATTTTAAATGCAGATTTGCTTTGAACAATTGTGCCAGTGGCGTGCGGTGAGGTCAGTGGCTGGGGAGGCACTGGCAGCTAACCATCTCCCCCCCCCCCATACAATGGGGGGGGGGGGGGAGAGTGTAGTCCCCGATACATTGCTAAAACCAGCACCAGGCAGAACCAGCCAGGGGGGATAATGCCATAGCAGGGAAGACACTTGGTATGGGGTCCCCCTGCCATAACATTAATCTGCCCCCCAAACTAGTCAGCCCAGGGCTGGAATTCCTCGGAAGTGGGAACCCCAAAAAATAAAAATGGGGTCCCCCTCCCGAGCAATAACCAGCACTGGGCTGATAGCCCAGTGCTCTGCCCCGCACCCCTGGTGGCGGTGGGTGCGGGGTTCATTGTTCATATTGTTCTTTACAGGTGGCCTACAGGTCCCAGCAAGCCTGCCCCAGCATGCTGGCACTTGGAGAACCACAAGTGCCAGCATGCCCGGACATATTGGGCCCGCTGGCACCTGTAGTCCACCTGTAAAGAAAATATTCAAATAAAAACACCACACTATCTTTAAAAAATGAGTTTATTTGTCAGGGTCTTCACCTGGGGGCGGCGGCCTTTAAGCTCTTTTGCATGGCCGCCGCCTCCTCAGGGCTTCCAGCGTCTTCCTCCGGCATCTTCACCTGGGAGGCGGCGGCCTTTAAGCTCTTTTGCATGGCCGCCGCATTCCCCAGGGCTTCGGCGTCTTCACCTGGTGGGCGGCGGCTGTTAAGCTCTTTTGCATGGCCGCCGCCCATCCAGGACTTCCGGCGTCTTCTGTCTTCAGGAGCTCTCCACTGCTCCTCCTCCGCTGTCAGACTGACGCGCCGCTGCCTCGTGCTGACTTGTATAAGTCAGCCGGAGGGGGCGGGGTGATGACGCAGCGAGCCGTGATTGGCTCGCAGCGGCCATCTTGAATTTCAAAAATTACGCTTAAGCGACATTTTTGAAGTTGGTACCGCTCCGCTGCCAAACTCTGCTAATACTCTCACCTCCGCCGCGCCCACACAGTGATTGACAGCGGATCCAGTGATGGATCCGCTGGCCAATCACTGTGGCCTCACTGACAGGGGTGTGCTTTCGTGGGTTGAAAGCACGTCCCTGTATGAAAGCGGCACCTCTAATGGTGCCGCTTTCCAATGCATTTTCAAAGGACTTTTAATGCCCATTGCTAGGCCCCCGCCTGCACCAGCCCCCCGCTCCCATACCTTTCCCATTCACACCATCGGGAGGCACCACGATTGGTGCCTCCCAACCCCATTTAGACAGGGATAATGTATACATTAATATAAAGGAGATACTTATGACACAGAATATGTGTCATAAGTATCTTCTTTATATTATTTTAGTCATTAATGATAAGGGAGGCACTGCCTCCCTTGACTGCACGTCCCTGATTATAGTGCATAGCCTGAGCACTATAGGTTTCTAGATCAATTAATTCTAAGCTGTTCCTGACATTTTCTACAGCTGTGCTGCAGTCTGTAAGTAATAGGGGACTCGCTGCCAGGATTCCGACAGATGGGATGCCGCTGACGGTATACAGACAGCCAGCATTGCGTCTGCCAGTAAACCATATGTATTCCTCATATACAGAATAAGGAAATTGGTGCTGTGTAGCAGCCTCATTTACAGAATAAGGATAGTGGTGCTGTGCATCAGGCCTCATTTACAGAAATAGGAAAGTGGTGCTGTGCATCAGGCCTCATTTACAGAATAAGAAAAGTGGTGCTGTGCATCAGGCCTCATTTACAGAATAAGAAAAGTGGTGCTGTGCATCAGGCCTCATTTACAGAAATAGGAAAGTGGTGCTGTGCATCAGGCCTCATTTACAGAAATAGGAAAGTGGTGCTGTGCATCAGGCCTCATTTACAGAATAAGAAAAGTGGTGCTGTGCATCAGGCCTCATTTACAGAATAAGAAAAGTGGTGCTGTGCATTGGGCCTCATATACAGAATAAGGAAAGTTATGCTGTTGATGTCAGTATATATAAATTGTTGTGTATGTAGGATGCATTTAGTAATTAGCACACCTGCAGAGCATCATACTTTTTTTTTTTTTTCATTTTAGTAAATCGATATTGTGTACATACATTGCAGGGGGAACATTGTATTTCAATATTTTGAAGCTAAAAAAACTCATTGCCAGGATCTGCATGCCCAAGCCTGGCTGATTGATATGCCAGAAACTTTTTCTTTTTTTTTCTTAACAAAGTTTTTATTAGTGAGCTCATAGAATCAAACAGAGACCAACATATTTTAGTCATAACATAAAACATTATAAACGTACTGTAGATTAACAGTTGGTCTTCATAGAAAAAGCCAAAAATATGATCTATTTTTAACCCAAAAATCGGGCAATAAAATATAGAAAGAGTGTCAGCCAGTAGAGATACTAACCAACTGAGACTGAAGAGTAAGAAAGGTGAAGAAGAGAGAAGAAAAGAGAAGAGAAGAAAGAAAGATGGGAATAGAAGAACAGAATAGAATCCCCGGGAGGGGTCCATCAAGTAAATCCAGAATTATCGTATATAGCACAGGGCATTACAAGTTGAAAGGTGAAGGAGCATTTTGGGTAGCCATCCAGGGACTCCATATTTTATCTATGCCAGAGCCTTTTTTATGTACTGCGCATTTGCCAGCTTCTGAAATGATCACACGGAAGATGGCACCACTAGCAAATGGTACTGGGGAAAGCGTTGTTTGGATTCCGGCGTCACTCGCATGACCGTCGGCATCCCAACCGGGGAGACACCTTGCACACGAGCCCTCCATTGCTAATGTGTTTAAAATAAAGCCACTTCACTCTTATTTCTCGTGTAGATGTTCTTGCATATACTTAAATCTCAGTTTCTAAACTCTGACACTAAAATAGTTTCCCAAGTTATAATTAAATTTGCAGACAGAGTAGACTTACTGATTACTGTTTCTGTGCTGTATCCTAGTGCATGTGTCAGAGAACATCACAGCCTGCATAGAGTATTCCATCTGTAGATTTCCGTAGTGGACCAGATCTATATAGCTGTATGTATGTATGTATGTATGTATGTATGTGTGTGTGTATATGTGTATATATATATATATATATATATATATATAGTTACAAAAAAGGCACTCACCAGGGACTTAGTAGCAAAATCCAAAAAATTATGTTTATTAACTTACATAGTGGAAGCCATCATGGCGGACCTTCCACAGGGCACAATCCCACAGGAGAGACAGGTATAAACATAATTTTTTGGATTTTGCTACTACTGTAAGTCCCTGGTGAGTGCCTTTTTTGGAGCTGTATATACATGGATTTCGAATGGAATGCATTGGAGTGCACCCCAGGCAGTTGATACTAAAATATTAGAGAGTGACAATCTACCAAAGATAGATATAGATAGATAATTGTAATTTAAAAAAAATAAAAAATATTTTTTCTTTAATTTTTTTAATTTTTATTTGTGTAATAAGAACACAGTGGAGGCTGGAATTTTGTGGCCTGAACTACTATTCATGAAAATGTAGGATACCTGTTCATTAGGACCTAACTAGGTATGAGGCACTTTAACATAGCAAAACTTAAAACACAAGCTTCAGTCTTGCACATTTAATGGAAAAGGACAGTATTTGTGATACTTCTTTTCTTGTAAAATGACACAAAAATATTATTTTTACTTCATTCAAATATCCAAAACATTCCTTTATTTTGGAGTTACTGGTATTGGTATTTGCACTCCTCAGATTTTTTTTCTATTGTTTAAGTATGCCATTCATTTCCATTGCATAAATACATATGTCTGTTGGGCAAACTAAACACAAATGATGGTCGGACCTAGTTTAGTTTGTTTTGCTGCTTCTCTCCTCCATTCTGATGTCTCACGAGAGGTAGCTTATTAAAATATTTGTTTAAACATGAGATTCTAGGATGGTCCACTGCTAAATTAGCACAAAATAAACTTCTAAAGGGTCTACTGTATTAATGAAAAGGAGGATAGCAGTAAGATTCCATGGGTCTTGCCGATATCACATCAGTACGTATATCCTCCTTGTGTCTACAGTCATCTCAGGATGGGGATAGCAGAAAAAAAAGAATATATAAAAAAAAAATGTTTTATTAGTTAAATAAAACATTTTTTTGTGAATTCTGCAAGAAATAAATAACTATATATATATATATATATATATATATATAATGTGTGTGTGTATGTATAATTACATACATACACACACATATCGTCAGGGGAATTCTATCACCGATTTAATTTTTTTAAATATAAAAATTTCATGTTAATGAGTCTCTTATTTGGCAGATTCTCCTTGTTTCATTCCAAAATCAGCTCATGGATTTCAATGCAACCTACAGTAGAATTACAAGAACAATGGAGTGCCCACAGTGCATTATAAAAAGATGCGTGGAAATGTGCACCGCCCGTCCTGTGCATGTGCCCGCACATTTTCAGAGAAAATGCGATCGCCTCTGCCTGTCAATCAGGCAGAGACGGTCTCGGGGAGCAAGGAGGGGGGGGGGGGGGGGAGTACCAGGGTGGAGACGGAGCGTTGCGGGGGCAGAGCCAAATGAATGGGGGGGCGGTGCGAACGGGGTGTTATCGCGGCAGCTGTGTGACATCACACGCAGCTGCCGCGATCTGGAAAATGGCGGGTCTCCTGCTAATTATCAGAATTTGCTATGCTTCCTGAATTATGCCCATAATAACCAAAATCACACATACTTGTGGTAAAGTTACCTTTTGCTTACCAGAGTTTTTTCAAGGACACCAGCTCCAGACAAACTGCAGGACTATTAATATGCACTAGCAATAATAATTACATACATCTCATTCACTTCCATTGAGGAACCTATAAAGAAATTGTACACCACACTGGTGCATTACCCTTCTAAAGTTAACATATGTATTAAAAATAACGACATAAAATCTGTTCATAAGAAGCAATATTAAACATCACTTATTTGAAAGAAAGATTTTTGCCACAATATTGTTATTTAGGGATTGGGATACGCCCTTATTCTGGTTTAGACAGTGAAGGCAGCCAGTTCCGCGCATTGGAGAGGTGTTCCATTTATTTCCTTTCCATACTTATCTGAAAGAAGTCTGCATCAATCCAGGACTGGGTTTCTGCGGACTTCACTTCTAATAGTATATCTAAACAGTCTAGTGATCCCCAAGGTCTAGGAGCACAACGAACACTGGGGCAGATGTATTAACCTGGAGAAGGCATAAGGAAGTGATAAACCAGTGATATGTGCAAGGTGATAAAGGCACCAGCCAATCAGCTCCTAACTGTTAATTGAATATTGAAGATGATTGGCTGGTGCGTTTATCACCTTGCATTTATCACTGGTTTATCACTTCCTTATGCCTTCTCCAGGTTAATACATCTACCCCACAATGTGGGAAAACCCCAACGTGGTTCAACCAACCCCTGATGAAGTCATTCTGACAAAACACATTAGGTGGTGTTTGTCATGCTGCTGGATCTTCCAGTACACTGGACTGTTTAGATTGATATGAATGGTAGTTCATTGTTTCTCAGTCATAAATGGATGCAGACTTCTATCGGTTAAGTGCTGTTAAATTTTGATTCCTGTGAGCAGATGTTTTATTTGTTAATAAATAGGTTATTTTTATAAGGGTGGTGCTCCATTGTGGTTCACATTGCATTTATACTGTCGTTCCCTCAATGGAAGTGAATGAATGCTAATTATCTGGTTATTACAAATGGATATTAAGAATTCGTCAGTACTGAAGTTTGGCTGGAGCAGTTTGAGGGAACCTCTTTGCTGCAAGTAAAGGTGAATATGGCTAGTGTATGTGTATGGCTCACATTGATAGAATGCATATTGGGCCTGATTCAGAGATAGCCTCTTTGTATGCAATGGCTGTGCTAAAATATGCAAATACTGCCGGAGGCATGAATACATGCATTCTTCTGCTGGCTGCTCTGATCCACTGTTGCGGACGTAGACTCAGCATAGGATCACTCTGCATGAACATCAGTCATCTAAGTAATGCCCAGATTACTCAGGATGGACATTTTTTTCACGCTCCCGAGGCCAGCGAAGCTACATCCATAGACGCTGTCACTAGCCTTGGCATGCCCAGTTTTCTGGAACGCTAGCCATCACCACTCCTTTCCCACCCCCAAGTGGCCGTATAATGTCAATCATACTGTATCTTAGGGAGCACAGTGGCCGTCATCGCAGACAGAGATCTGCACATGCGCAGATCTGAAAACATCTAAGATATATGCAAACCATCAGGTTTGTGTACAGCACAGTGAGCGCTGCCTTGTTCTAGTGTCATACACACGCACACACACACACATATTCATCACACACATATTCATATTCATATTGCGACAGTAGGTGATTTTATTTCTATTGCTGTGATTACCTGCAATAGAAAATCAGCCTTATTGATGCATTTTATTAACTAAATCCTTAACTTCCATCAACTATATGTACAGTATAAACATAAATTCAAATAGAAGTTGAACTACCTCCACTGCAGCGTGCAAAACTGCAACTCTGGGCCTAATTCAGCTTCAATTGTATATATCCGAAATCACAAATGTACGATTTTCGGAAGTATGCGCTGCGGCTGCACAGCACTCGTGCGGATTTTCAGATTGCAATCGCATCCGAGAAGGCGACGTGGCGCTAGGGGGGAGTGGTCAGGACAATGCAGGTGTGTCCGGGCCATTTTAGCCGCTGCAAGGGAAAACATGGCAGTGGTGTGCCTTTCTTCGCAGACAGGGGTCGACGCTTACGGCTGCGATCGATGTGATTCCTCTGATGCAATCACAATTAGGTTGCGATCGCATCACAGAGCGGCACTTCTCATGCTGGGTGGCCTTGCTTTATACTGGGCGGCCCCCAGCATGAGAGTTTTTCAGTAGCAGATTTTGCGAATTAGCAGAATCTGCTACTGAACCTGAATTAGGCCTTGTGTTCGCTTTTAGTTTGGTTGTTTCCATCTTATTAGAAGACAGTTAATGAATTTTTAAATGCAATGATATGAATGTTATTTCCATTACTGTAGCTCCCTTCAACCATGAGGTAAATCAATACATTCTGTAACAAAAGTTCAGATTCCCCCAGAAAGCCATCCTCTGTCCGTAGAACACTAGAGATAATCGCTCACCGCCTGTGGTGGAGATTGTGCCGTCCGCTCCAATAACACTGATCTCTGTTTGTGTAGTTTACCCATCTCTCGAGTCAGATGAAGATAATCCCGTGTTCAAATCTCGATCAAGGAAGAGAAAATGTTCTGATGATGCTCCATATAGCCCCACAGGTGAGCATGCATCTTATGTACTCCTCCTAATACATAGGCTCCCAGCCCCCCTATCTTTGTATACAGCACAGCAGTGTTTTTTCAGTTTACCCAAAACACTGAACAGTTACACACGATTTAACCAATATTATTTCCAACAAAATTACTAAAACAAGAGCAAAATAAATATAAAGTGTATGAAGTTTTAATTTTATAGGGTTTTTTTGTTTTTTTGCCTTGTTCTTTTAAAACCAGGAGTAGGAAATGTCATGTCATCACAGTCATCACATAATTCATTGGTAAATTGCACTGTATAATACTACTTACAGTATGTAACATTACTGTACAACTGAAAAAATGCTGCTGAGTGTGGGAGGGGGCAGGTGTTGTATACACTATAGGGAGGCATTAAGGTGTTGGGGTATCAAGCAGTGGAGAAATTGCCCATAGCTACCAATCAGCTTTGAGGCAGCATTTATCAAGTACATTCTATCAAATGATAGGTAGGTGCTGATTGGTTGCCACGGGCAACTTCTTCACTTTTCTGCTTCACTGTTTTCACTGTTTGATACATCAACCCCTAAATGTTTAGCAAATCTTATCCCCAATAAACTTTTTAAAGATAAAGTAGAATTAATATCCATTTAATTTGAAACCGAATTATAAATATCGATGTTTTATATCGTTTACATGGTACATGTTGTTGATTAGAGGCTGCTATGATGATGATGAAGGATTGGGAATTCCATGACTATAAGAGAAAATGCTTGCTGTTTTATGGCATAAAGAGTTGGATGTATGAATATAATTTCATGTATAGGAATATTGCACACCCCAATATCACTTACATTGTAACTGAGTGAAGAGCGGAGAAGGCAGGAACCCATAGGTTTGCATACAGCTCAGTGAGCGGGAGTCTTCCTCAGCTCATAAATAGCACACCCCAAGTTACCTTGCGCTATTTCATGTGCTTTTCTTGTGTATTCTTAAGCATCTAGCAGGATTATTCAACTGAACTGAAAGTATGAAAATGCACCACAAAGCAAGATATATAAACTGTTAAAAGAAGTTAATGCAAGTGCATTTTTTTTTAATACAGCTGTTTCATTTATAGATTAAAGTCAGCAACAAGGTATGTGTGCCATATTCATATATTCATTGGTAGTAAGCAGTGAGCAACATCAGAGCTGTTTTCATCACTGAAAGCTTGCTGACGGCAAACAGGTTAAAGTGGCAGTGCAGCAACACAATGGTGCACATATTTCTGAGAGTACTGGCATCATCAAGTCCCTTTTGTCATCAGCAGAAGATCCAGGAACAGAGATACAGATGTGTGGACACATACACCTATCCTCAAACCGCACCAAATACCGCTTAGCGCGCAACGGACTTTGCAACTTAGACGCACTAAAACACTAATCCTAAATCCCTAGTACAAAATTGAGGAGAAAGTACATAATCTAGGGTAAAAGGTTCGGTACGAGTTTCTTGCACCATGAATCATTAAGCTCAATCTGCATCTTTATATCAATTCCTTTGTCACTAAAATACTAATGCTAAGTACCCAGTACTGTATAAACAAAGTAAGAGGCAAAACTGAGAAAAAAAGTAGTAAAACTGAGGAAAACATTTGCAGTATGCAAAATTGAGGAAAGGGCATGCACTGTGTATATATATATATATATATATATATATATATATATATACACGAAAGCCCTCACTTACTCACAAACTCATCACCAATTCTCTTATTTCCTGATATGTTAGGAAGCTGAAATTTAACATATATGTTCTTCAGGTAGGAAATAGGAAAACTACGTAATTAGAATTTTAATAAATAATAAAACTCCCCTAAGGGTATTAATATTTACTTACATTAAGACGTCTCAAATTTACATGTCTATATATTTACCAAATTATTAACACTCATTTATATTTACAACCGTGAAAATCAGAAACTCCCGTGCGAAGAACGGGTAGAACAGCTAGTTGTATATAGAAAGGCTGAAGACAGGTCTGATATGAGTGGTCATGCATCCTTACTGTTTATCTGCGACTTTATACTAATTACTTTGCAAAAAGAAAAGAACGCTAGCACAATGGGTGTCATTCCGAGTTGTTCGCTCGCAAGCTGCTTTTAGCAGCTTTGCACACGCTAAGCCGCCGCCTACTGGGAGTGAATCTTAGCTTATCAAAATTGCGAACGAAAGATTAGCAAAATAGCGAATAGACACTTCTTAGCAGTTTCTGAGTAGCTCCACACTTACTCTGCATCTGCGATCAGTTCAGTGCTTGTCGTTCCTGGTTTGACGTCACAAACACACCCAGCGTTCGCCCAGACACTCCTCCGTTTCTCCAGCCACTCCCGCGTTTTTCCCAGAAACGGTAGCGTTTTTTCGCACACACCCATAAAACGGCGTGTTTCCGCCCAGAAACACCCACTTCCTGTCAATCACATTACGATCACCAGAACGAAGAAAAAACCTTGTAATGCCGTGAGTAAAATACCTAACTGCATAGCAAATTTACTTGGCGCAGTCGCACTGCGGACATTACGCATGCGCATTAGCGACTAATCGCTTCGTTGCGGAAAAAAAATAACGAGCGAACAACTCGGAATGACCCCCAATATATGGAAACTAAGATGCAAAATTGAGAGAAAAATGCGCAACACGGAATCACTCCAGGTGTCTAGCGCCATATGGGACAAGAAGGATAGGTGTATGAGGACATACTGTAACTGTTCCAGCAGTTCCTGCTGTTGATTTTTGTATAAGATGCTATAAGGGTCGTTTGCAAAACTGCTGCCCAGCAGCGCAGATGCTTTTTCGTGACATCATGCAGCAGTTGTTGCCCAAGTGCTATCATTTATACTGGGCAGTGCATGGATTTGCAGGCAGTATGGGGATATACGCGGCAGATGCATCATCGTATTTAGATATGGCGGCTTAATAAAGTATTAATGGTTTGTTGCACCTGTGTTGCTTTTTTATGCACTCACACAGGAGCAAGGTATCATTTTTAGGGATATTTTAAGGAGTTAAAAGAGTAGAGAAGCACAAGGCGTGACAAGAACATAACTTAATGGCCACACTGCTTGATGTAATTAAGTTCTCTGAGCAGTCACAATTGAATATTTAATACATAATAATGCAAAATAGAAAAATGATAGGCAGCTCATATAGAAACATTTCTACTCAAAGTTGACTTTTAATACAAAGATTTTTTGCGTGCCTTTATTCAGTATTGCTGATATCCCATAGTGCTTATATTACAGGGACATAGGGGTAATTTTGCTAAGGTGGGAGTTTTTTAGAATTGGTGATGATGCTCATAGCAATCAATCAGATTCTACTTAACATTTTTCTAGCTGCTTCTAGAAGATCATAGATGAAATCTGATTGGTTGCTATGGGCAACATCACCAGTTGTAAAAACACTCACGTTAAATTTACCCCTTAGAATTTGACTGCAGATAAAAATCATTTGGCCCATCTAGTCTGCTATAACATGTCAAGTAATATAACTTACCATCACACAAAAAAGTTGAAAATGCAAAATGAGTTTTGCCATAAATGTGATTAACACAAATATGTGAAGAAATTGGAAAAACAAAACAAAATAAAGCACAACAACTTTAAAGAACAGAATGAGATGATCCACATGTTATCCTTGGTTCTTATAAAGATGAACATTTCCATCCCAAGTCACACATGATCTACAAAATAAATAATACAATAATATTTCAAGGACATGTGTAATATTCATTCTGTTCATATTTAGCTACCCATTGTAAATATATATACCAAGCATTCCTCCTTTGGTCATAAAACATAGCATATCAGCCCCCAGTCCTCCTGTTTGGGAGGATCTCCTCTTCCAGAGACACGTAAAACAATTCTTATAGGGGAGGCATCCAGCCTAGGAATACACACCAAGTTTATAGATAACAGTGTCAAATCTCTTAACCAACCAATGAAAAGAAAAATGACTGTATGAATTCAGTAAACAATTGTATTAGGTTGGAGGTGCACCTGAAAGCAAGATACAGTGTTCCGTTTAGGGGGTTGGAAAGACCACTAGTCGGTCTTCGCCAAGGAAGGCTTTCTTGGTGGCGCACTCTTTTGTTGTATTGTGGATTTAAGTTAAAATTTCACTTTTATTACATACTTTAAAAAAAAAAAAAGTGGTTTTACATTTACATGTCATGCCTGCAAATGTAAAACCGCTTTTTAAAAAAGTATGTAATAAAAGTTAAATATTAACTTGCAATCCACAATACAACAAAAGAGTGCGCCACCAAGAAAGCCTTCCTTGGCGAAGACCGACCAGTGGTCTTTCCAACCCCCTAAACTACACCTAAAACAATTGTCTTGTCTCTTTGTTATGTAAGTGAGTAGACCTGTAAAATAGGGCCAGCTTTAGGTGGAGTTGACTAGGGACTGGCCTAGAGAGAGCTATTGTACTCATTCTTCAAACTAATGTGGGACATTGGCAAAATCCCACATGGAAAAAATCCCAGACTTGTCGATCCTGCTCATTTTTTGGTCAGAATCAAGGATTTCCAAGAAGTTGGATTTCCCCTGTTCCCCGACATAGGCATCCGGAGAAGGGGGAATTGCCCCAATTCTCTGCTGTTGTATGGGCCACTTTAGACTGCTTACAGAAAAACATTGTATCTTGGCTATCCATTCATAAGAAATTTTGATTAGACTGAACTAGAAAAACCTACAGCCAATCTGCACATCAGAATGTTAAGAGCAGCCCAATTTATATCACTCCAGTTGAGACATGAGAATAGCTAACGTAGTTAGTTTGTGCATCTGAACAATAAAAATAGCACCACACTTAAGGCTTTTGTCAAAGTGAGGCAATAAATGCAGCGCTATAGGAAATAATGTTCATACATCCAACTTTCTATATAAATAATAGAATTTAAATTACATTTAAGCCTTTGCATATTTGCATAGCCTGTGTTCTGGTTAGCAAAATGTTAATAATCCACCTGATTAAGGTGTTTTGTTTTCATATATTAATTTCTATTTTCCACTGGAAAGACTTTTAAATAAGGGGATGCAAAAAAGCGGTTTGTTCCTTTCTTCTTTGGGAACAGATGAACGGATCAGATAAGTGCAGTAGAATAAGGACTAAAACATTGTCAAACAAAATTTGGGTGAACTCCCGTTATGGAGCACCTCTGTTTTTGGGTGATTAACTGTATTGCAGTTTACTATACTATTTAATTTTTATAACAATCTGCCTGTGATATATTCTTCTGATTAACAAGCATTAACTAATTCAGTGCTTCCAACACTAGTCCTCAAGTGCCTCCCTACCACCAGTTTGTGAGGATACCCATGCTTGAGTACAGGCCACCTACATAATTAGTGCCTCATTTTGGTTCACCAACTGTACTCCAGCAAGGATATACCTAAACCATTGCCTGTTTGAGCACTGGAGTTGGATACCACTGCTTAAATTGAAAGGCATTTATATGACAGTGCTTTAAAAAGCTCTGTAAATTTGTAGGACCTCCAGTGGAAAATTAATATATTTCTTGTACACTTATTCGACGATAGACGAGTTATACAAATTGATGTGCGAAAATAAAGTCTTTTAAAAATTACTATATTTTTGTTAATTTTTACTACAGTATATATAGTTTCTGAATTTTCTGAATTTTATCCTGGGGATGGTCTTGAGTAATGAATGACTGTTTAAGGTTCTCGCATGTAATCTATTCATGCTGGTTCCTTATTAAATGTTTATTATTTAGCGAGAGTTGGCCCCTCCATACCGCGACAAGACAGACCTATTCGTGAAGGTACAAGAGTTGCCTCTATTGAAACTGGACTTGCAGCTGCTGCAGCCAAGTTATCCCAGCAGGTGAGACATTGCAACAGTCTCTCGTATACCGTCCAAGCATTTGTGTGACCGACACCATTAACGATTGTCAGAAATTTCTGCTGTAGTTCCATTAAATAGCACTAAAACACCTGTTTAGATATACAACATTCCACTCCGTTTCTATTACAATTATGTATAACCCTATCAAAACAGTGTTTTAGATTTCAGCAAAGCGGGATTTAGATCCATTACATTATTCATCAGAATCTTTTGTAAAGGATTGTTCAGTTTATTCCGAGAATTCATTCTTTTATAGTAGTTCAGCTACTAGTTATTTATCCAGAATGGGTTTTTTTTTAAAGATTTTATTTCATTCTAAGTTGAATAGCATTTTAGCAAATAAGATCTTGCCATATCTTCTAAAAAATTAAATTGTAACGTAAATAATTAAAAATATTTAGCAGACAAATTGATTTTTATATATGCTATTAAAATATAGATATTTTTGGAATTGCAGTATACTTTTTTATTATGAAATATATTACACACTGTGGAAGTAATTTGCGTAGTGCACAAGAACCGTAGCACCAAACAAGTTGGTGAACAACTACTTCCTGCTGTAACAAGATCCCTCCACTAACTACAAGTGCTGACAGCTCTGCGGAGAGATGGAAAACAAGAGAGCTACTTTGCAAAGTACTTTAACAGGAATGATTTCAGTCTGCCCATGTCCTTTCCTATTGGCCGGTTCAATTTTCTTCTCTTCCGCAAACACTGCCGTCTTGTTTCATAAACCAATGATGGAAATCTATGCATATTTTTGCAACTTGAGGAGCACAGCACCTCCAAGGTTGCTTTGGGCTGCTTCTCAGCCCTTGTGAGCAATGTTAATGAGGCCCAGTGTTAATTTTTCTTAGTTATAGATCATTATATTTTATTTTCGCTGTTCCCTTTTTTAATTGGTCAAGCTACATTTTTTAAGGCTATTATATAAAAATACTCTCATTCTCTACTTAATTACATTATTATAAACATTTGTTCATTAGCCTTTGTTTTGTGCTTTTAATTTTTTTTTTCATCTTTGCTTTATTTCATTTGCTTTCTTTGCTATTATTTTCCAGAAGTAATTTACACAATTAATTACACATTTAAACACTACTCATCTCCTAGTTTAATTAGAGTACATATAATAAAACAATACCCTAATACTTCTCTGACATGTGAATGATTTTAGCCCTCTTCAAATACTTTCATTAGATCTTGATTTCATAATCTGTCACAAACTGAATAGACATTTAAGCCCATTATTTATATATGCCAACAATTGCCACAGTCTGTGTCTGTGTTATGAAGATTCTTTGAATAAAACATTTTTTTGCCCTTCATCTTATAAACCAGAAAACCCTTTTATGCAACTGTCCTAAAAGAAAATTCTGAAATTGTTCAGCAGTGCTTTATTTTGCTTAGATTTGTCTGCAGTGTGATTAGAGCTACAATTGCAATTTATTTGACCAGTATTAATAAAATCACTGTTTTATGTAATACAGTCTAATAATTAATAGGTAGAGCTCCACGGTATGCAAACATATAAACTCCTTAAGGGCACAAAAAATAAATAAATAACACATTAGATGTGTTTGCTACGGTGGATTTTATGCATTTGTACTGGTACCTCTCCTTGCAGAGATTGTGTTCTTGTCTGAATAAGGCTCATGTTTTCAGGAATTCAGGACCAGAGCCAATTTAATCATCAGTCCAAGGTAGCCTGCCAACCACTCTTATAAAACTGATGTGCCAGTGGAGGAAGCAGGATGCCTCTATACCAATTGCTAGGCCATTAAAGGGACTAAACTTTATATTTTTATTTACTCATTGTATTTGTGCAATATAAACATTTCTATGATGATGCTAGCAGGTATATTTGCTAAGCTCACCATTTCGTACAGTTCCATTATTTGGTTTCTAAAGCCTATCATTCTTTGTCTCCTCACTAAACTCTCCCATAAATTTAATTGATGCGTGATAATCCCTTCACAGTGCAATAGCTTGGGGGTGTGACCCATTGTTAGGGAATCTGACATCATCAGGGGGTGTGGTCAAGTCCAAAAAGGTTAGAAAATATGACCGAGCGCAGGCAAAGACAACTCCCTGAGTTTGCTCCTGGATTGCGAAGAGACCTGTTCAAGACCTGCAAAGAGACCTGTATGCACAGTTAAGCACAATTTATTTTTTTAGGTTGGAGTCCCTTTAACAAGTTTTAGTCTTCATTGATTGGCAGTTAGCCAGTACAGCCAATGAGCATGTCGTCCTAATAAACAATGGCTGACTTGAATAAATCTTTGGATTATTTATTTATTTATTTATTAGCAGTTTCTTATATAGCGCAGCATATTCCGTTGCGCTTTACAATTAGAACAACAATTATAGAACAAAACTGGGCAGAGACAGACAGAGAGACAGACAGACAGACAGAGGTAGGAAGGCCCTGCTCGCAAGCTTACAATCTATAGGGAAATAGGCATTGATACACAAGGATAGATGCTACCTGTCACATAATGGTTCCCCAGGTTGCTAGGTTCTTATATGATATGATCACCCAGCAATGTTGGAAGACAAAATGTGAGTTTATGTGGACTGTACAGAGGGGATGTAACTTGATAGGGAAGCTGTGAAGGTTATGTGTGTGGGTCTGAAATTTGGTAGGCTTGTCTGAAGAGATGAGTTTTCAGAGAACGTTTAAAGGTTTGGAGACTAGAGGAGAGTCTTATTGTGCGTGGGAGTGCATTCCACAGAGTGGGTGAAGCCCGGGTAAAGTCCTGTAATTTTGAGTGGGAACAGGTAATACATGTGGATGAGAGACGCAGATCTTGTGCAGAGCGGAGAGGTCTGGTAGGGAGATATTTTGAGATGAGTGAGGAGATGTATGATGGTGCAGTTTGGTTAATAGCCTTGTATGTAAGTAAAAGTATTTTATATTTGACACGGTAGAATACCGGTAACCAATGGAGGGACTGACAGAGCGGATCAGCAGATGAAGAACGTCTGGCGAGGAAGATTAGCCTCGCAGCTGCATTTAAAATGGATTGAAGTGGTGATAGCCTATGTTTGGGAAGACCAGTAAGGAGACTATTACAATAATCAATGCGGGAGATGATGAGTGCATGGATTAGAGTTTTTGCAGTGTCTTGTGTAAGATAAGGGCGTATTTTGGATATGTTTTTAAGGTGCATGTAACATGATTTAGAGACAGATTGAATGTGTGGAACAAAGGACAGTTCAGAGTCAAGGGTGACACCTAGGCAACGAACTTGTGGGGTGGGGTGGATAGTTGCATTGTCAACAGTTATAGAGATATCAGGTTGGTAACTACTCTTAGCTGGTGGGAAAATAATTAATTCGGTTTTGGAAATGTTGAGTTTGAGGTGGCGAGATGACATCCAAGATGAAATGGCAGACAGGCATCCAGTGACACGAGCCAATACTGGTGGTGACAAATCTGGGGAGGATAGGTAGATTTGAGTATCATCAGCATACAAATGATACTGAAATCCAAAGGAGCTGATTAGTTTACCAAGAGAGGAGGTATAGATTGAGAAAAGCAGAGGACCTAAGACTGAGCCTTGCGGTACTCCAACTGATAGAGGTAGAGAAGAGGAGGTAGAATCAGAGAAGTGAACACTGAAAGAGCGATTAGATAGGTAGGATGAGAACCAAGAAAGGGCTGTGTCCTGAAGACCTAGGGATTGTAGTGTTTGTATGAGAAGAGAGTGGTCAACAGTGTCAAAAGCAGCAGAGAGATCTAGAAGAATAAGTAGTGTGTAATGGCCTTTTGATCTAGCAGTGACTAGATCATTCACTACTTTGGTCAGTGCCGTCTCTGTGGAGTGTTGGGCACGAAAGCCTGACTGAAGTGGATCCAATAAGTTGTGCGAGTTAAGAAAGTGTGTAAGGCGAGTGTAGGCAAGCCTCTCAAGTAGCTTGGAGGGACTGGGTAGCTGAGAAATGGGACGGTAGTTAGAGAGTGTGTTTGGGTCAGAGTTGTGTTTTTTTAGAATGGGAGTAATGACTGCATGTTTAAACAGAGAGGGAAAGATACCAGTAGAGAGAGAGAGATTACAGATTTTAGTTAAGGTTGGGATAAGCACAGGAGACAAAGTTTCTCTCTGGCAATAAATAAGTGTACTTTTTACATACACTGGATGGCATAAGATATGTAGAAATCACAGCTACTATAAGAGTGCCCATGTGAAGGTGTTTTAGAGATTGCAAATCGACTGAGTTGATTTATGCCCACAGTATAGATCAGTGATTGTTACTTTAATACAGTCCCTGAAAATTAATTAATTAGCATGCTATCCTAAATAAATCTGTGAATGTCAGAGAATCTTCACTTGGCTAATAAAACAAAAACAAAATAATAACAGCAGCAGTCCAACTAACTCCTCCCAATAACTTGTTATAGATAGATAATTGCTAACCCTTCTGGGCACTTTATCCTATATACCACATAAATAGACACAGGCTTTCTTCCTCACATAGTTTTTTCTAAAGCACTGCGCACCTGTTCGATTAAATCCATATTTCTAAGCAGCCTCATGATAACGATTTGCTTCCTTAAAGGAGGAACAAAAAGTGAAGAAGAAAAAGAGCACAAAAAAGAAGCTTTCACCCAACAACACAAATAAACTTTGTCAGGAAAGCAGTTCTCCTGAAGCCACAAAGCTGGAATCTCTGGACACTAGTCTAACAGACCACGAGTACACAGCCGGTGTCAGCACGTTTGGCGTAGCCCAAGTAAACAGAGGGTCTCAACCTATGGCCCCCGGGGTGTTCCTCACACAAAGGAGACCGTCTGTGTCTTCCCAAAATAACTCAGCTGCCAAAGGTAAACCTACATGTGAAGTGTATGCTGGACTTACCTGAGCAATGTGTCAGTCAGAGTGGGTGATATTGCCGTTGTGTGGAGGACATGGAATGCTACACATGGAATGCACCACTCCGGGACCCAAAATGACTGGTACCAGGCCAGATGTTTTTGGATTATTAATCATTATGGTTGCAGTATTTTTTTTTCTGGTTATTTAGGGAGATTGCAAACAATTTTGGTCCATTACCATCCTTTAAGAAATGGAGTGGTACAGAAGTGCACTACACACCGAACATTGTTCTGCGACATCACATTGTATCACTAATTAGACGAGGAAACTGCAACTGTATGCTTCACCTGCCACCCCATATAAAACCCAATTGGCAACATCCACAAATAAAGATGTGTCTAACTGTGTTCTTACCAGATTCAAGCTGTAAATAACTTTCCTTCTCCCCAAAACTGCAGTGATAGGAAATGTATTTCTTTTTAAGCTACTAAAATTCCTGCAAACTAAACATTATAGTATAAATACATGGAAAATAAAAATTATAGTATAAATAGATAGGAAGAAAAAACCATGTTTGGAAGAAATCATTGGTTAATTTTCCTAAATATAGTCAGTGACACAAACAGGATTGAAACAGTCATCATTGTTGACATATAATCCCTTCAACATCAAAAGAGGAGCAAGAAACACTCGGGGTTCTCATTGAGAAGGCTCCGGGTTCCCATTGCTGTTAGAACACTTGTTTATATGTATATAATGCCTATACTGTACAGTTGAAAAAAATATTTACTGACCTTGTTTAGCCTAAAAATTAAACGTGGCTAGCAATACTCATTAGCAATTTGAAAAAATTACATGGCAATATCTAGACAACCACTTCAAACTATGCATCAGCAGTACATTATTATCATAAAGCTATAGTTTCTGAAAAGTACACCATCACTTTGAAATGTGTGAAGCGTACTGAAGGTGTCAGTTATAGGGTAAAGATGAGCCTTGGCAGAGGCGGTAGGCTATAATAAACTGATCATGTGATGCTCACATCTAATCGCGGGATGCCTTCTCTACCCACCTACAGCACATAGGCAGTCATAATATTTATTGAAATGTATTAGGGGTAACATTCCTGGTGAAGGTATGTCTTGTAGGTAAATGTATTTAGTGAAAGAACAGGTGATATTTATAGGTAGCGATAGTGTCTGTAATTATTCTGTATGTATAGACAACTGGACTGCACTTTGTATAGTATTTAATACATTTTCTAAAATGATGTTTCTGTACTTATTCCTTATCTACTGACAACGGCACAGTATCACTTCTCTTTTGTATAAAATATGGTTTACTAAAAGGATGTGTCTCAAGTTTATTAGAAACATATTAAGGCCTTGTCTGTTGGCTGAATCATGCTTGGGGGTGTAGGCCACACTGTGCATCAAGACCACTGACAGGCAACAGAGGGCACACATTAGGTGCAACTGTGATCATGCTGGACAGGAGCCACTTCCCTCCTGGGATCCTTTCTTGTGGTCCTGGTATAAATGTGATCAGCATGATCTCCACTTGGTGTAAATGCAGTGTTATGGTTCCATGTCAGAGAATATTAATTTGCTTGTTTGTTCTGTAAGAAAAACCTATAGGACTATAATCTCCCAATACACAGTGGCAGAAGTCTGGAGAAGAGATAAAGAAGTGATAAGTGCAAGGTGATAACGCACCAGCCAGTCAGCTCCTGTCATTTTTTTAAAAATCCGTAATGATTGGCTGGAGTGTTATCACCTTGTGTTTATTACTGCTTTATCCCTTCTCCGGGTTAATACATCTGCCCCATAATAAGAAAAACAAGACAATACAAAAAAAGTTGTTCATACAGTATGTGGTGATCCAAATATGGAGGTCCGTGTCTCCTTGTATATTCAGCTATGGTACCCTGTCAGAATAAGTAGTGACGTAGCACAACACCTATTTTTTTTCTTATGTTAAATCTACACTTCAGCTAGGTGCCAAGATACCAGAACTGTGTTCAAATTAGTCACAGGTTTTATTCACCAGTCCTAATCAGCATTGAATTGATGGCAATGTGTATTTGGCTGTGTATATTGGCATAGTGGAATCCTGCTAATTGATCTCTTACCAACTGACAAATATCTATGGGGCCCATTTATTAACGAGTGATAAAACTCGCTTTGAATGATAAAACTGATTGCGTATGAAAAATGGTGCTCCAGCCAATCAGCTCCCAATTGTCATTTTTTAAACACACGACAGGAGTTGATTGGCTTGGAGCACCATTTATCATATGCCTTCAATTTTATCATTCATAACGAGTGTTATCACTCATTAATAAATGAGTCCTTGTGTGGTATTCAATTGTTTGAAAAGTCAGTGGGGTTTCCGTTTTCTCCTGTCTAATAGACAGGAAAAAACAGACGCCCAACCGACTTTTCAAACAATTGAATTCTCCCCTTGAGTTCTAATAGGTTGGTCCTTAACTGTCCAACAGAAATCTACAATAGTAGCCATTACATGTGTCAGTCTAAGCTTATATTATTGCACATAAACAAAGTAAATGGCAATGAGGCATCAGATAAAACTCTCTTTTTGGAGCCCACTTAAATTGTTTCATTGAATAATGTACATAAAACTTTTTTATTGGGTAGAGTATATTAAAAGTTAACATGTAAACATGATTAATCACTAACTTAAAATCATATTAAATCAGAACCACATTAAAGATAATTATATATGTGTCCCACCATTAATTGTATACACCAATATGGGGTTGCACTAACATTATTATTAAATACGATTTTAAGCTGGTGATTAATCACATTTACATGTTAACTTTTGCTATATTATACCTAATAAAAAAGCAGGTTTCACATACATTATACAATTAAACTATTTAAGTGTGCTGCAAAATAAGAGTTTTGTCTCTTGCCCCTTAGTAATTTACCATTGAATTCCCGCCATAGGCCTTAATGTTGGTCAACTTACATGAACTATTATGATTTTTTTTTAATCTTGTGCGGATTCACATCCCTTTTTATTATCTCTGCACATAAACAGACAAAAGACAGTGTTTAGCATACTGACATTAATGTGAAAAAATGACAACAAAAAAGTTAAATATAAAAGTTTAGATATTTTAAAAGAACACAAAAACATTTAAATGGTAAAATTATATTGGTTTACTAAAGAACGTCAAATATTCAATACAGTATCACTAGAAATGTTAGAAGCAAAAGAATAATTTTAGTGGTATATTTTGGAGTTGAATTGAAATGTCCTTACATAATGCAGATACATTTGAATAAAGTAATACAAATACTGTATGCTACCGAAATATAACACTTCAGTGTGCAGGCAAAAATTTTAAGCACCCAGTCCTTGTGACTGTTAAATCCAATGCTAATTACAGTTCCTATCCATTCATTTAGTTGAACAAGCTTTTTGATACTACAGTACATGTAAATTTTGGTTGAAGCCTATATTACAACATTCCAGTATAGAATTCATATCATACTGTTGTTGTAGAACTATGTAAGGTACCTGTATAGCACAGAATAAGCTCCCAGTAATTACAAAGGAAAAACCTTGAAATTGGACTGTGATCCAATGGATCTGATGGGTCAGATGTTTGATTGTAGGCAGTTTCCAGAAACCATGTTATTTTAAAAGTCAACTTTGAATACTTTCATTTAAGTATGTAAAAGAATTGACACATGTAATGAAATCAGACATCATGGCAGAAAATGACAACAATTCCATTTGACATAGCTCAGTAATATAGGAACCTAGCCTTTGATTTACAGTCGGCCTGTAACATTCCTCTATGGAACACTGCCTGACAAAATAAGCAGCTAATCGTTAGTTACCCTTCAGTTAGTAGAGGAGTTCTCAGCCAAGGCACGCGTGTGTTACAAAGAGGGCTATTGGCAGACAGGATAAATAAGCACTGTCTGAATATATATGTGTGTGTGTGTGTGTGTGTGTATATATATATATATATATATATATATATATATATATATATATATATATAGTTTTGGATGTAATTAGCCACTAAGAAGAAAACCAAACAATAAAATAAATTGATGTGAATTAATAGGAAATCACATTCCTTATTACATAAAGAGAACACATTTTGGTTTTGTATAGTGTTTGTACCATCAGATATCAGCACTAACCTTCAAGGCCCAATTCACTGGCCCTACTTTCACCATTATGTTAATTTGGGTTATTGACATGTATGTATCATTGCGTGTTTATGTAATTTCTTTTTTTTTTTTTTTTTTTATTAGCCCAAATTATGTAGCTGTCCCATGTAGGTAGAATGTGCTGCCTCAAGGACTTTAATTATGTTTTTAACCAATTGTTCATGCAAAGATGACATGGCTAATCGGTGTTATAGATAATCATGCATTTAATTTGTCGTGGAAGCTGGACAATTCATACCTTGTCCTTTGGTTGTTAAAATGAACATGGAGAACATTGAGTTTGGAGGAGAAGAGTGTTTCTTGTTAGTCTTCTAAAGTTAACTTATGGCTGGTATTACATAGTTCTAGTCCTCTCAAGCATGTATTTTGTTATTGTTACAGGGCAGCCGTATTTCCCATTCATTGCTGGTTGATACTGCATAAGCATTGGTTTGGGCACATTTCTTACTGGAATGTGTAGTTGTTTCCAGGATTAATGATCACATCTAATAGTGACCCAGAACCTTGACCAGAGCTTATACCATAGACGCTACAACACACTACAATGAATGCATTGGAATCTCTATGTCATTGATGTCATTTCCATGACTGTACTCAAGCTGAACACTACTATGCATTAAAATCTTCAATGTTAAATTACCCGATGTGTGAAATTGATTTCCATGCTTTGAATGGTTTTTGTGTTTTGATTTCAGGTAAACGTACAAAAAAAGGCATGGCAACAGCTAAGCAGAGGCTTGGGAAGATCCTGAAAATCCATCGGAATGGAAAACTTCTCCTTTAGTGTTTGTAGAGACAAGACTTTTTCTTTGTGGCTCGGCGACCTGTGAGCTGACACTAAATCTTGAACTCTCAAAAGACTGCAGTGGCGCTCTACAAATGTGCTTGGAGGACCCCACCCCACTCTACCTTCCTGCCACCACTTTAGTAATTCTTTTTAACTTCCAGCAGTTGACATGTACAGAATACTGCTAATATTTTTAATAATAATAATAATGTCCTTTCTCAAATTGCTGAGAGTGACTAGTTTGCAGGAAAGAAGAAAACAAACAAAAAAAAAATAGGACCATTCCAGTCTTAGGAAAGAACCCGTTTAAACTTTTAAACTTGGTCAGTGAGAGAAACACAAAATGCATTGCTTCATTTGTTTCTTTTAGCCGCATTACAGACATGTACTGTACGGCACAAAAACTCGTACAACACAATATCTGGTCAGGAATCATGTCACTTGTACTCCAACCATCCTGAACTTAGGAAAATGTTTTGTGTGCTTTGTATCATTGCATTGTAATCTTGATTCAGGTGAGCTGGTCCGTTATTGTCCAGGTCTTCATTTAGTGAGGATTGGTGGCTATATTATACCTACGTGGCCCGAAACAACTAAGGAAACACCACTCATTACCCCTTGCCAGCAATCCTCAACAAACCATTTGGCATTTATTATTTGATCTGTACTTTTTGCCGAAAAAATATATTACATAGCTTCCCTTTTCGCAAGTCTCTGTAGTTTCAGAACAGATTGCATTCAGTATAATATTAAGGGTTGATGCACCTCTGATATACATCTACAGAACTGTGCAAAAGGGTTATTCATTTAAACCCATTGCGGTAAGATCAATTTGGGAAAGGATCTTTTTAATACAACCAATAATAACCAGGATTTCTTGCTGGACAAATCTGGTGTTACGGTGCTGTTGGTGCTTTACACCAGATGGATTTTATTTCCTAGTCTCCAGAACCTCAACATTGTTCCATCACTGGCTTCTTAACATGTTTGAGGCCATAATTTTATTTTGTATTCAATTTTTTTTTTTATTGTGCTTAATTACAGTGCTAGAGTCTAATCAATTGCACATCAAGGCACTCCACAGAACCCATTATTGCACTTAAAGTTTTATTTAATAAAAGAAAAATATACCCATTTAAATGATATCTGCAATAATACCAATGCAATCAGGAGAGTGTGCACTTATACAGTAGATGGTTCCAACACTGCCTGTAAACGTTTTTCTCTATAAAGATGAAACTAATTGGGTCATGAATTAAAGGGAGATGTAAGTGAGCCTCTGGCTGGCAGGGTATGATGCGATTGCAGTTCTTTAGTCAGAGAACCATAGTTTGCTTAGGCTTGTTTTAACTTATTATTGTAAAACATTGTGAGCAGTTGAACTTTTGAAATGATATAGTCTTTGAATTGTTACAGACTGCCGTTGCATTTTCTTATACTTAAATGAGATTTCTTCAACAAAACTATCCAAGAATAGACAAGGACAATGGCAAGGTCAAACAAGGGACTCTTCTCCACTCCTCTATCAACCACTCCCAGCATTATGCAAATGCCATCATAATGGCTGCTATTACTTATTTGCAAGCTATTTACATCCAATGATGGTTCTAAGGTCTGCCACATCCTGCAGGGACCATGCAAAAATGCATCAATTCCCAAATATTTTGTTTGGCATAGACTACCAGAGAGATCATTTAGTTCCTTCTTGGTTGTTGGGTGAGTGAAAGATATTTGTACCTGAAACACAAGTTTCTTTGGTGCAGACTTCTTGCATGTTCGATGGCCCTTAACAACCAATCAGGTTTTAGTGGTCATTGTTTAATATGGATTACAGCTAACACTTGCTATGTGTGCCATGTAGCTCCTGTTTAACATACCTGTTGGGTCTGCACCATCTATGGTATCAAAGATGCCCAAATTCAGTCAAAAGTTTTGAGAATAGCACTTAGCTGCTTAAAGACAATTGCTTCCAAGCACTAATAATAAGCCATCCCTATTCTATGTTGTGACAATATATATATATATATATATATATATATATAGTCACAACTTGTATATACACACAAACTGCCTTTTTATCCCCGTATCCATAATGTAAGCTCCATCAGAAACATCAATGGGTGCTCATAGTGTAACTGAACATACCACCTTTTTTTTTTTTTACCATTGCGGCTGCACAAGACCCCAGTATTTAAATCATAAGAAGGTGTTGTGTTTTGACAATGTACCTGGGTTCGTTAGTTTCCAGCAATTAGTGTTTAGTGTAGGAATGACTAGTCTGCACGTCGACACTTACAAGGAGACTCCATTGTTTCTCAGGCAATACCTTACTTTTAAGTTCTCTGTACTATGTGTTTGCTAAGGCATATTTTTTCATAGAATGTAGCTTGTAAATAGCTTTTTAATCCTTTTTTTCTACGCGATCAAATACAGTATCTTAAGAATTTTTTTTTTACTATAGATAACTTCAGTTTGCGTTTATGCAGAATTCTACCCAGTATAATAAACTTTGTTTTATTTTTTATTAATTTTGTCTTGTTATGAGCGAGGAAAAAAAAAATTGCCTGGAAGTCCAGTTCATTTGCGCAGCCATAGAAGATGTCTTATAAAAAATATCAAATATAAAAATAAACTATTTAAAAAAAAAAAAAAGAGGGAAAAAAAACAACCTATTTTGAAGACTGGCCTTCAAATGATATACCAGCTCCTTGTTTGAATTCTTGTATTATGAGAAGATGATGCAGTTATTTTAATAGCACCTTGTGAAGTGTTCTGTGTTTTGTGATGACGTAATAATTTATTAATGTTTGTAATCTTTTATACTTGTACATTTCGTATGACCTTCGTTTATATACACATTATCCGGATGTTATGTCTATGAAAATCCAGCTACGGGAAACAATGGCGGCCTTATTAACTAAGGGATTATCGACTTGCTACAGGCGCCCCCTTGGGAAAGAAGCCCAACAACATGCATTGAATAGGTTCCCAGAGTTCTGCAGAAAGCTTCCTTAGAGATTGTGTATTGTCCTTGCTCAGCATCTATATAATAGCGTATAACCCCCCAACCCCTTCATGCTGTTTTTTTTTTTATGGTTATTTTTATTTTTGCATCATGTACATTTTTAATGAAGTTTATTGTGGCTATTACAGTGTTTTATTTACAAATTAAATCAAATGCTCTTGTATTAAGTCACTGAAATCTAAGTAAACTTTAATCAAAGTTTAAAAGAAGTAAAATATTTCAGGTTTTGTATACAAATTTGTCTGTATTTTTCTTTGTCATGAGTAGAAGCATATACTGTATAAGGGCAATATTAGTGCTGTATCATAATATTAATGGTTTATACGGATGGCAGCTGATAAATCTACACTGTCTAGATAGACAGTCTAGGGGGGAGATTCAAATGTTTGAAAAGTCGGTTGGGAGTCTGTTTTTTCCTATCTAATAGGAAAAAACAGACACTCAACCGACTTTTCAAACATTTGAATCTCCCCCAATAGGTCAACACCATATGGTTGACAGGTTTGAAAGGTCTACAAGGCCTCTGCCTTCAAGCATGTACTTGTCTCCCCTATTCTTAAAAAAACCTACCATTGATCCAACCACTCTCTCCAACTACCGACCCATTTCTCTTCTCCCTTTTGCCTCCAAACTCCTTGAGTGTATTGTCTACAACCGCCTCACTGTCTTTCTCTCCTCCCATTTGCTGCTTGACCCTTTCAAGTCTGGTTTCCGTCCTCTGCACTCCACTGAAACTGCCCTCACAAAAGACTGCAATGACCTCCTTGCTGCTAAATCCAAGGGCCACTACTCTCTGCTTATTCTTCTTAACCTCTCTGCTGTTTTTGATACTGTGGACCACCCTCTCCTCTTGCAAATCCTTTACTCTCTTGGTCTGCGTGATACTGCTCTCTCCTGGCTGTCCTCCTACCTTTCTGACCATTACTTCTCTGTCTCCTCTCATGACTCCACCTCCCCCCCACTTTCTCCAACAGTAGGTATCCCCCAAGCTTCTGTTTTTGGCCTTCTCCTTTTCTCTCTCTACACATCCTCATTAGGTGAGCTCGTTAGCTCTTTTGACTTACAGTACAATATCATCACTACGCTGACGATACTCAAATCTACCTTTTCTCCCCTGACCTCTCCCCTGCTCTCCTCACTCATATCTCCAACTATAAAACCAAGGGGTGGAGGAAAAAGTATAGGAGTGCGCTTGAGAACAGCAGCAAGTGTGTTAATATTCTGTCTTGGAGGGTACTCTCAACCTCCACCACATAGAGAATTATAGAACAGAAGTGACAGAAAATAGATCACAATGCGCTAAGAGGGTGTGATAAAAATAAAACTGAATACGTTCACCACTTTTTTCTCCTCCACGTTTGCGTATGTGGATGTATTCCTCATATGCATGTAAGGAAATTAAAGAGAAAAATATGCCATATGGTGAAGCACAGTTTAATATATTAAAAACATATCACAATTTCCAACATCAACATTTAAAAAGTGCAAGTGCAATTTAATAGTAACAACGAGTGTGGGGAATCCTTCGGAGGCTGCAAAGTGAACAATTACCGGCTAGATGTAAGACTATTCGCAAGGAACAATCCTGACAGTGCATAAGTCCGTTAGATAGCCCGGGTTCCACAGACCACATATGCAGATGGCTCTCCTGTCGGTTCTTAGTCCGGTCAGCTGCCTCCGTCACCCCACACGTCCACCTGGTTCACTTTGCAGCCTCCGAAGGATTCCCCACACTCGTTGTTACTATTACATTGCACTTTTTAAATGGTGATGTTGGAAATTGCGATATGTTTTTAATATATTAAACTGTGCTTCACCATATGGCATATTTTTCTCTTTAATTTCCTTACATGCATATGAGGAATACATCCACATACGCAAACGTGGAGGAGAAAAAAGTGGTGAACGTATTCAGTTTTATTTTTATCACACCCTCTTAGCGCATTGTGATCTATTTTCTGTCACTTCTGTTCTATAATTATCAAATCTCCAACTGTCTCTCTGCTATCTCTTCCTGGATGTCCCAGCACTTTCTTAAACTTAAAATGTCTAAGACTGAGCTGATCATCTTCCCTCCCTCCCGCATAACCTCACCTCTGACAATTTATTTATCCATTGGTGGCACTACTATCTCCTCTAGCCCCCAAGTGATCATTGACTCCTCCCTCTCCTTTAAATCACACATTCATTACCTCTCACAAACCTGCCATTTCCATCTCAAAAACATCTCCAGGATCAGACCTTTCTCACCCAGGACGCTACTAGGACCCTCATCCACTCACTGGTCATCTTCAGATTGGACTACTGTAATCTCCTCCTACCTGGTCTCCCTGAAAAATGCCTCTCTCCACTCCAATCTATCCTCAATGCTGCTGCCCATCTCATCTTCCTCACCAAACGTACTATGGGCCTAATTCAGACCTGATCATAGTAGCAACTTTGTTAGCAGATGGACAAAACCCTGTGCACTGCAGGGGGGCAGATATAACATGTGCAGAGCGAGTTAGATTTGGGTGGGTTATTTTGTTTCTGTGCAGGGTAAATACTGGCTGCTTTATTTTTACACTGCAATTTAGATTTCAGTTTGAACACACCCCACCCAAATCTTACTCTCTGCACATGTTACATGCGCCACCCCCCCCCCCACCCCCCCTGCAGTGCACATGGTTTTGCCCATCCGCTAACAAAGTTGCTACTTCGATCAGGTCTGAATTAGGCCCTATATCCACCTTCCCTCTCTTGCAAGTCCTTCACAGGCTATCCTTCCCATTCAGAATCCAATTCAAGCTTCTCATACTCACCTACAAAGCCCTCCCTCTTACATCTCTGACCTTACTGTATCTCTCTTTACATTCCCACCCGTCCTCTTTGCTCTGATAATGCATGCCGTCTTTCCTGCCACCTGATTACCTCCTCCCACTCCTACCTACAAGATTTTGCATGTGCTTCTCCCTATCTCTGGAGTTCTCGTCCTCTCCCCATCTGACTCTACTCCTCTTTACAAAACATCAAACGGGCTTTCAAGACCCACTTCTTGACCAAACCCAGCCAACACACCTCCTAACCCTCTTGTCTATGCTCACTGTCTACCCCTTCTGTGTCACCCCGGTCTGTCAGCCTTTTAGATTGTAAACTCGCAAGAGCTTCTTTCCTCATGTGCCCTTCCTTTTCTTACTTAACCTATCTTATACTCCATACTCCCTTTGATGGCACCTAACCCCTGGTTTTCCATACTTGTCCTACAGTATATTGTCTTGAACTGTAAGTGCCGTTTTCTTGTTTGCTCATTTGATTATGTACTGTGTAATGGGCACTGGGACTCTCTTGTGGCGCCATATAGCTAAAGGATAAGAATATGAATAATAGGAGGTCAAGGTTACCAGGTTTAAAGTTGACAGGTTCAAAAGCTCATCATGAAAATGGCCGACACAGAAATGGTTGACACTTTTTGGATTATTTTTTCTTTTCTTTTTTTCCAACTTTTGCTTAATTTACCATCCACGTGCCAAAGCATGGTGAGCGAGCATCACGAGGGGCCACTTTATACTAATTGTGGTCAAATACTGTCAAATGGACAAATTTATGCAAAAAAACACACCTTGTGTTGACCTATTTTGTGTCAACTTTTTGAACCTGTTGACCTATTGCATGTCAACCGTACAGGGATCTATTGACTGTCTATCTACTGTAGTTACAGGATCCACACCCGATTTATTCGTACAGAGATGATTTCCTGTTTTAGTCTTCCTACGTTTTTTGATGTGTAAGTACAGATAGTGAACAAAAAAAAACCATGTAAAAGCCAATATCAATTCACTTAATGTGGTGTTTGGGCCAGCACGTGTGACCAATATACAGTATCCTGTACATGCCATAGCATTTAGTGTACAAATGTCTGGATTGTGCAGAAGTGATGTAGCATAATTCTTCAACAAGAACACTTAGTTGATAGCGGTGAAAAACACTGAGTGATAATTTAAGAATATCCCATACATCTCTGCTGCAGTCGTGCCAAACAGCCCCTCTTGGCACGGCAGGTCCGATGAGACTATACTAGGGTTGGGTGTCTTTTTTTTTCTTTCTGAAAATGCATCTTTGTCACAACTCGAAAAAACGAAGACCAGGAAACTGGGCAGATTAATTTGATACAGTATGTGACACTTGTACATCTGTGTGTTACTGAGTCTCTGAATCTGCATACGGAGTGCTACAATTCAGCGACCGCAGTTTTTCTCCCTGTCAGATTCCTTTGTGCTTCATATACAGACTCAGTCACATACTGATAAAGAAGTGTCTCATATCGGAATTATCAACGCAGTTTCAGGGTGCGTTCTAGTCGCATCACATTGTGACTAGGCACATTTTCGGCAAAAAAGACACTTAACACTACTGGAGTTGCACAGGACCTGTCCGCTCACTCACACCAGGCATCTCCTGCTGTGTGGCAGTGTCATCCAAAAAGACACTTTTTTTAAAGAAAATATGATGAAACAGTGAAAATTAGCTCTCGGTACTAACTGGTGATTATCATTTTCCTTTCTATAGGAATTCTCACAATCAAGCTATGCCATTTCTTGCACACCGCATTACACAACCACCAGAATCTTTAATTTACCTAAATACACTCCAGGCAGTAGATTTCTTTAGGTTGGCACTAGATGTGCTAGAGAACATAGGGAAGATGAATCGTCTGACCATCAAGCCTTCCTCCAAATATGACTAGTCCATTGCATGTGCTCATTGCATCAATGGACTCACAAATGTTTACCACCAGGTGTAATAGACAAAAATATATAAGGGTAATTTACATTAAACACTGTGTAGAGATGATACATGCTTAATTTCCTAATACATATAAGCAGATAGATTTATATAAAATATGAAACCTCAAAGAATTAATACAATCAATAATAGTGCTAAAAATGACATACCAATAAATCTACGTTAGATGGATTGTATGCACACAGAATGAGCCTTAAGGTTAATACACTAACTAGATCACAAGGAAACGTATGTGTCACAGTACTGACCTATTTCATCCGTGTACTAAGTGTTTCCTTGGGCTTCATTCAAAGTTGATTGCAAAACAACATTTTCCTCTAATGGGCAAAACTATGCACTGCAGATGGAGCAGATATAACGTGCAGAAAGAGTTAGATTTGGGTGGGATGTTTTCAAACTGAAATCTATATTGCAGTGTAAAAATAAAGCAGCCGGGGGCATGGCCTGGAGGCTGAATGGACTGGCAGCATGAACGGGGAGCTCCACTATAGCTGTGGAGATAATAACTCCGTGCCTCTCCCCTCGTGCCCTATATTCCTCCTAAGCATCGGCCCCTGCTCTTAAGTGATCCCCCTCTCCGAGGTGGACCAGCGCCGCGGAATCGGGGAGCCGGTTTACGGGCTTCTGCGGATTGCGACCTGTCCACCATCCAGACGCCGGGGCCTCGATTACGGTCCGGCGCTGCCGGCCGCCTACCGTACCTGTGGAGAGCCTGCCAGGGGCTCACGTCCTGCCGCCTGTGCCCGGACCCCCTTCTTCGGGACCGATGTGGCTGGTGGAGCTCGGGGAGGCCTGGAGGAACGGCCGAGCGCGGCCGCGAGGAGTCCGGAGTCGCAGCGGCGGCCATCTTTGACCTCGTGAGCCGGGGGGAGACGCACGACCCGGGTGGCGCCGCATAGACCCGAGGTGAACCGCCCTTCTGCCCGGAGACGTTTATCTCCCCACTGCAGCCTTACACTCCCCCCCCCCCCCTGTGGGCGCCGGGGGCCCTGATCGGAGCACCGGGGGGAGCACCGTCCCGTCCCTCCTCCGTTCTTGTCCTAAGGCTGGCTCCGTGGGCCTCCACTATTGCACCGGCCCTATCTAGATTATTTGGCCGGACCCCATCCCCCTGTGCTGCCATTGTCTGGAGGGCTCTGCCCTCCCCGTACCCCTGACGGCCTGCACCTCTCTGTCACTCCTGCGGCTCAGCACCCCGCGTTGGAGATCCCCCCGCTGCAGTCCTCCGGAGCCCACATTATACCCTGCCTGAGGGCCTCGGCTCCCTCTCTGGCCCTGCACGCTTCTGCACCTCCCTGCGGCCTCCTGCCACCCCTGGTCCCCGGGGGGGGGGCTTTACTGCTACCGAGCACAGACGCCCTTTCCCCTTCTGCCTGGTCCTGGTGCTGCCCCGGTCACTGGCTGGTCCGTGTCTGAGTCTCATCTCCGCAGTTCCTAGACAGGGGTGGACCTCCGGAGTGCCCTGTCTCCTGCGGCCTTTGACTGTCTGGCTCCTCTCCGGGACCACGTGGGCCCCCTCTCTGCCGAAACTCCCTGGTCCTGTCCCACCCGCCTTGCTCGGCTGGCCACGTCATGATGCCTCTCTAGGGCCCCCGCCTTACCCCCCCCTGGTCCTGAGCCTTACTGCTGGAGCGCCTTCTCTACCTCCCACCCTGCTGTCCACCCCCTTTCTCATATGTTCACGATGCCCAGGGGTGGCAAAAAGTCACAGGGGTCTGACCTCACACCATTCCTTACTAAAAAGAGCACCCCGGCCAAGAGCAGGCCTGATGCTCCTGAACCCCCCCATGGTCCCTCCGATTCTGAGGCAGAAGACGACGATCTCACACCCCTTACCCACAGGGACTTTCTCTCCCTCCTTAAGGAGATGCGCGATGTTAAAACCTCTGTCCAGGCTCTCCACTCCCTGAAATCCAATATTGCCGACATTGGCTCCAGAACGGATCAACTTGAACGACGAGTGGAAGAGGTGGTGTCGTTCCAGCAAGCGGTCGAGACCGACTTCCATCAACTCCGCCAAGATGTTGCCCAGTTGCGGGAGGAGCCTGAGGACCAAGACAATAGGGCGAGGAGAAATAACCTCAGGATTCGGGGTATTCCTGAGGAGGTCGCGGCGGCCCACCTTGATCTTTACCTTAAGCGCCTGTTTGCCCACCTGACAGCCCTGAAGAACATCTTCTCCTAGATCAAGCGCATCGAGCCCTGCGACCTCGCTCTCAAGACTCCTCCCAGCCCAGGGATGTCATCCTCCGACTACACTACTTCACTGCGACAAAGGCCATTATGAGAGAAGCCCGACGGCTGGGATCTGTGACTTTCCAGAATACCCCCCTGCAGATCTTTCAGGACTTATCCCCGCTCACCCTGGCCAAACGTAGAGACTTTAAACCCGTCACTTCCCTGCTCTCCCGTCATAATGTTAAATACCGCTGGGGTTTCCCTTTCCGTATCCTGGTTTGGCACCAAGGGAAGCTGCTCATGGCCAGGAACCTACCCGAGGCTCAAACGCTGCTCTCCAAGCTGGGTATCCACACCGCCGAACAGGATATTCCTACTCAACGCCTGCCGCCGTGGACACAGCGGGACTCTCCTCGGCCCCCTCAATCTGAGTGGTTTACGGTCCCAGCTTCTGCGGCCTCCCCAGCTCCACCTCCAGTTCCCTGATGGACTTCTAGCTCTCTAATTTAATGCCTTCTCTAATATAATTGTGTCGACCTTTCCTGGTCGCACTCCCCTACCCGGGGAGCTGTTTCACTTTAGATCTCCCGCATCCTGATTTCCCGACCCCTTAGTTGATTCTCGACTGTTTCGTTGTTACCTCTTGTTACAATGTTACAATGTTGACATGTTATTATGCTGAAAACTGATAATCTGGTTTTTCTCTACCCCCTGCCCCCCCCCCCCTTCCTTTCTGGAGCTGGCGCTCCATCTGTTCTTTGACCCTGCTTTCTTTCCAGCTTTTTCCCTCAGGTCCCCCCAGGGGAGGTTTGCCTCCTACCCCTCGCTATGTGGTTTGTGATCCATTATCTGGACCCCATGCCGCGCCCCCTTAGGGCTTTGAGCCCTCTTGCTGACCTAGGTGCCCTCCCGACACCTAGTATCCCTTCCCCCTGTCAGCACTACCGGTCCTGGCCCCTATTGCCGGATGACCAACCACCCTCCCTTCCCCCCCGGTTTCCTTTCCTTCCTCCCTCCCTTCTGACCACGTTGTCTCTCGCTTTGTATCCTTCTCTATCTCTCTTCTTCCTTCCTCTACTTTCAGTGCTCTCCGCTCCTTCTATTCTGCCTACATCTTTGTTGCTTGCCCATGGGTCTCCGGGTACTCTCCTTTAATGTGAAGGGCTTGAATAGCCCTCAAAAGAGGGGTAAGCTCTTTGCCTCCCTTAAACTCCATAAAGGCGACCTGGTCTTTCTCCAGGAGACTCACTTCCTACATAACTCCCATCCTACGCTGCAATGTAAACCATACCCTGATTCTTTCCATGTCTGTGACCATTCGGCCAAGAAACGAGGGGTTGCGATTTTATTTGCCCGCCACCTCACCTTTGAGCTTCTAGATTCTCATGCCGACAAGGATGGCCGGTTTCTTGTTTTAGTGGGGAAACTTAATAACAAACTCTGTACCCTAGCCAACGTCTATGCCCCTAACCGACGACAGGAACGATTCTTTGCAAAGCTAGATACTCTCCTTACTCGAGTCCAGCAAGGCGACCTCATACTTGCTGGAGACTTTAACTCTGTTTTAAATCCACAGATAGACCGCTCTCCCTCTCTCCCCACTGCTTCCCCGTCGGACTCCCTCCGCTCTAGATCCCTCGTCCGTCTCATGCGATCCCAGCTTCTCTATGACTCCTGGAGGATAAAAGACCCCTCTGCTCGTGACTATACCTTTTATTCTGCTCCTCATAATTCCTACTCCCGCATTGGTATGGTCCTGCTCAGCCACGATCTCGCCTTGAATCTCCATGCTGCCCATATTCACCCATTGATCCGGTCTGATCATGCCCCTATCTCTTGCGACCTCTCCGGTCTGATCTCACGCCCCCGTCCCATGACATGGCGTCTTAACGACTCCCTCCTTCACAACCCGGAGATACGTTCCGATCTTCGGGACATGATTTCCGACTATTTTACCCTGAACGATACCCCTGACATTTCTAGGTCCACTCTCTGGCTGGCACACAACGCAGTTCTTCGTGGGCACGTTATCAGCCTGGCCTCAAAAAACAAAAAGCAATCCCTCACCCAGTTTAACAAACTCTCTATTAAACTCCACACACTTGAGACCCAGCATAAGGCGTCCTCCGACCAGGCTGTCTTGTCTGAACTCCGTACTGTTAAGGCAGAACTTGATCTCCTCTCTAGACGGGTGGCCAAACGTCTTAAGTGGCTTTGCCAGTCTTTTTACCAGAAAGGAGACAAGGCGGACAAGATCCTAGCGGTACGACTCCGTTCCACGAGAGCCAAAACTAATATTATCTCTATCAGAAACTCTCTCAGCTTGTTAGTGACCCCACTGCCATCAGGGCTGCCTTCGAATCCTATTACGCTGACCTGTACAACCTTCCACCCCCCTCACCAGGTTCTTCCCCTCTGCCCCACTCTGACCTAGTCTCTCACTTTCAGCTTCTAACTTGCCTAGATTGCCTCAGGACGCCATGGACCATCTTAATAGTGAGATCTCGGTGGAAGAAATTGCCCAGACTATACTCATGCAAAAAATTGGTAAATTCCCGGGCCCGGATGGGTTCACAGCTCTTTACTACAAAAAAAAATTCCGATCTTCTCTCCCCCCACCTTCAGTCCCTGTTTAATAGGATTCTCCATGGCGACCCCTTTCCCCCTGAGATGTTGGAGGCTATAATTGTGGTGATCCCTAAGGAAGGCAAGGACACCCTTAACTGCGCTAGCTACCGCCCTATATCTCTCTTGAACTTGGACTTGAAAACCTTCGCTAAAATCCTAGCCAACCGCCTTAACCCGTATCTCCCTTCCCTTGTCCATTACGACCAGGTGGGGCTTATCCCGGGCCATCAAGCGAGGGATAACACCAGACGTGCTATTGATCTTATAGACATCTCGAACTCCAGGGGATCCCCCACTATCATGCTCTCCTTAAATGCTGAAAAGGCGTTTGACCGGATCTCCTGGAGTTTTCTGAGAGCCGCCCTGGAGGCCTATGGCTTGTCTGGTGGCTTTCTCACTGGTGTCCTGGCACTATACTCCGACCCCTCTGCCACAGTCTTAATCAATGGCGTCCCGTCTGCTCCGGTCAGCATTTCAAATGGTACACATCAGGGATGCCCCCTCTCACCGCTAATTTTTGCCCTCATTATTGAGCCCCTCGCTTCTCAAATTAGAGCTCATCCAGATATATACGGTATACAAGTAGGCCGTATCGATCCTAAAATCTCCCTCTTCGCTGACGACATTCTACTTTCTCTGACCCAGCCCCTTATCTCACTCCCAAATTTATTTTCAGTCCTGCATTCTTACAGCCTTATATCAGGGTACAAGATCAACTATTCCAAATCCGAGGCTATGCTGCTTCATGTCCCTCACCGAGAGGCTGAGTCCCTTCGCGCCAACTTTAATTTTAAATGGCAGCCCACAAAGATTAAATATTTGGGGATTTATTTGACCTCCCGCTATGACTCTCTCTTCCGGGAAAACTTTCCACCCCTCCTCACCAACACACTCGCTGACCTGACATCCTGGAACAGTCTTTTCATTTCGTGGCTGGGCAGGATCATAGCGGTTAAAATGACCATAGTCCCCAAATGGCTTTACCTTTTCCAGACCCTCCCGGTGGCAGTCCCGGCCTCCTTTCTTCGCACTATCCAACGAGCCCTCGTGCATTTTATCTGGAACCACAGACCCCCCCGCATCGCCGCCAATACCCTGAAACGCCCAACCTCCGCTGGTGGTAGGGGTCTTCCTGATATCAAACTCTACTATCTAGCCTCCCACCTATCCCATATTGTCACCTCTTATGCTCCTCTGGGATCCTTATCCTTGTTGGATATTGAGGCAGCCCTCGTTAGCCTCTCGGACCTGACCCCCTTATGGGGTCTGCCCTCTACCTCCCGACCCCCAACCTCCAAACTCCTCCCCACTATTAAATTTAACCTTATAATTTGGGACTCCCTCTACCTGAAGATGGGTCTTACCACTACCCCCTCGCCCTTGACCCCTATCTGGCAGAACTCTATGTTTCCTCCTGGATTTTCGATTACAAGATTCCGTTCATGGATAACGCTGGGCTTCAAATTCCCGACTAATTTTGCCGATCGGGGTCAATGGCTGTCCCTACCTGACCTCCAACAGAAGACCCCTTCGTACCCACTTTATCCCTTCCAATTTCTACAAATCCGCCACTTCCTAGGTTCTCTGCCCTCCTCCGCTTTGCTTCGTGTCTTCACCCCCTTTGAAAGTTTATGCATTAACTCTCACCTCTCCAAAGGCTTAATCTCCCAACTTTACTCCCTTTTACTAGATTCTTCCCTTCCCTCCTCCCGGCCCCACGAGCTCGCATGGGAACGTGATCTTGGACCTCCCCCATAGAGCGAGGATTGGGAGGACATGAGACTGGGGATTGCTAAATGCTCTATTGCTACTGCTTTTAAGGAGACGGCCTACAAACTTTACTACCGTTGGTACTACACTCCTGACAGACTTAACAAACTCTTTCCGTCTTCCTCCCCTAGTTGCTGGAGAAACTGCGGATCTAGAGGCACTATGCTACACATATGGTGGACCTGCCCGTCCATCGCTTCCTTTTGGAATCTAGTCCACTCCCTCCTTAATTCGCTTTTGGATTCCCCCGTGCAGAAAGATCCCTGGATCTTTTTGCTGTGTTACCCTCCCCCGATGCTTAATAAATTCTCCCAAAAACTGGCCACACATATTCTAACGGCGGCAAAGTCACTAATAGCTCTTAACTGGAAGAACCCCTCTCCGCCCTCTCTCCCGTCCCTTAAAACCAAAATTTGGCATATTGCGTCAATGGAGAAGATTACATATTATCTCCACGACCGGGGGTCACATTTTTGAGCAGGTATGGGCCCCCTGGCTCGCTGCTGAACGTAGATCGCCGTCCCCCCCCCCCTCTTGCTCCTAGTTCCTTCCGCAGACCCATGGGCATTGCCTACTGCTCCTCCTCCATGCCTCCCTCCTCATCTTCTCTCTCTCTCCTCTTCTCTCTTTCTTCTCTTCTCTCGTCTCTCCCTTGACCTCCCTCTCCCTCTTTCTCCTGATCTCACTATTTCCAGGATATGTACTGTGATTGGATTATACAGTGGTTTCTCCCCCCCCCCCCCCCATCCCCCTTTCCCTTCTTCCCTCCCCGAATCTCATACTTGATTGTTATTGTTCTTTTTTTTAATTATTCTCGCTGTTTATTTTAAAATTTGTGGTTTCTGCTGGACGTTGGATCTTATGACCACCTGTCCCATATGTCCATGTAATGTTTCTCCATCATGTTTAACCACGTACAAATAAAGAATTTCAAAAAATAAATAAATAAAGCAGCCAGTATTTACCCTGCACAGAAACATTATAACCAACCCAAATCTAACTCTCTCTGCACATGTTATATCTGCCCCACCTGCAGTGCACATGGTTTTGCCCATTAGAAGAAAATTTGTTTTGCAATCAACCTTGAATTAGGCCCCTTGTGCCTTACCTCTTGTTTTGCACTGTTTTCAGGATTCCTCTGTCTTGCTTAAGCTCCATACAGAGCTCAGCTTCCAAGCTACAGCATGTGTTTGTGTTTCAAGCTGCTGACTGATTATACACCTGAGGATTCTCTGCCTGTGGAGCTTGCAGACTTCTGATTATTGCAGAGTTATTGTGCAGCTGCTGGAAGTGCTCGACTTGAGCTGCAGAGTTGTTATGGTGGTATTGTCTTAATTCCCTTTGCAAGTTCTTTATGGACTCCACGCCAGAGTTTTCGCCAGAATTGGAGATGGACACAGCCGTGACAGTTTGGATCAGGTGACCGGTCAAAGACCAACTGGAAGCCAGTCTGTGATCACATGATACTCCCAGCCAATACGCAGTAACCCAGGTGTATAAAGATCTTGCAAAAGCACTTCCTGATGTCAGTGCTTTGTGGACATCCACAGATCTGCAGGGATTCTCTCTGTTAGCTACCTTCCTATGGAATATTGGGGGTCATTCCGAGTTGATCGCTCGCTAGCAGTTTTTAGCAGCCGTGCAAACGCTATGCCGCCTCCCACTGGGAGTGTATTTCAGCTTAGCAGAAGTGCGAACGAAAGGATCGCAGAGCGGCTACAAGAAAATATTGTGCAGTTTCAGAGTAGCTCCAGACCTACTCCTAGCTTGCGATGACTTCAGACTGTTCAGTTCCGGATTTGACATCACAAACACGCCCTGCGTTCTCCCAACCACACCTGCGTTTTTCCTGGCACGCCTGCGTTTTTTCGAACACTCCCTGAAAACGGTCAGTTGACACCCAGAAACGCCCACTTCATGTCAATCACGCTGCGGCCAGCAGTGCAACTGAAAAGCTTCGTTAGACCTTGTGTAAAACTGCATCGGCCGTTGTGAAAGTACATCGCGCGTGCGCATTGCTACGCATGCGCAGAAGTGCCTTTTTTTGCTTCATCGCTGCGCAGCGAACATTTTCAGCTAGCGATCAACTCGGAATGACCCCCATTGTGCTGTGTTATTTTAGCACCCACTGATTCTATACCAGCCCCAACCTGTTGCGCTTATACTTGTTCCAGCCTGGTCACTGCAAATACTAGTCCCTTCCTGGTTCTAGCAAATACTGGTTCCAGTCCAGTTTCAGCATATAACGGTTCCAGCTCGGACGCAGTATATAGGAGTTCGTTTCTCATGTTCTGCAGTTGTGTCCCGGCTATCCTGCATACCAGTCCTGCTCTACAGTCCGGTTCTCAAGTACTGCAGCCATGTCCTGGCTGTCCTGCAAACTGGTTCTGTTCCACAGTCTGGTTCTCGAGTACTGCAGATGTAGTATTGCTGTTTGTGTTTCCAAGCCACTGTATGCAGTCTTCTGCAGTCCATGTCTTCTAGTCACAGTTATTCAGTTCCTTGTCTTACGCAGTTCCTATTTTCAAGCCTCATAAATCCAGACTTCATTCTTCAGCAGCTCATGTTTTCTAGCCTCAACAATCCAGTCGCTACCAACACCACACCATGTTCAGGCCATCCACACTCCTCTGGAAGTCTAGTGCCCTTGCCACATGACTTTAGTCATCCTCCTTGCTTTCTTCATCCTTTGGTTTCTACTTGTACTGCTCTGATCCGCTCATCGGCAGGGCCATCTTTTCGTATGAGCTCAGTGGGCAGTTGCCCAAGGGCCCCAGGAGTATAAGGGACCTAGTCTGATAGCTGAGGGTCCTCTTTTTCCAGGGGTACCAGATTTTTGAAAATCGGCCCTAGGGAACTGGAGATATTCTACTTCAAAGCAGTGATCCCCATCTGAGCCTGTTAATTGCTCTTCCCAGCCAGATATCTTGGGTTCTGCTGTCTGACTAAAGGCCCATACACACTTGGCGATTTTGAGCTGCTTTCAGCTCAAAACCGCCCAGTGTGTATGCACAAGCGGTGAGCGCCGATGCGCGCTCCCGCTTCATTGGCAGCGGCCGTCGTTCATCTACTGGTATTACCAGTAGGTGAACGGCGGGGTGAGCGGCTTTCCATAGCGTCCTGCTATGGAAAGCCGCTGACCTCGCTGGGCAGAGGGAAAAAATCGCTCGGTGTGTATGCACTGAGGGGGTAATTCCAAGTTGATCGCAGCAGGAAATTTTTTAGCAGTTGGGCAAAACCATGTGCACTGCAGGGGAGGCAGATATAATATGTGCAGAGAGAGTTAGATTTGGGTGCGGTGTGTGCAATCTGCAATCTAAATTGCAGTGTAAAAATAAAGCAGCCAGTATTTACCCTGCACAGAAACAAAATAACCCACCCAAATCTAACTCTCTCTGCACATGTTATATCTGTCTCCCCTGCAGTACACATGGTTTTGCCCAACTGCTAAAAAATTTCCTGCTGCGATCAATTTGGAATTACCCCCTGAGTGATTTTCAGCCCAGCGATGTAAGTGATCATCGCTATGCAAAAATGCCCAGTGTGTATACACCTTTAGAGTTTTTCTGAGGGTATACACTAAAAGCTGGGACTCTCCCCTTTTGGTGGACACTGACAGCTTGTCTCCACTATGCCAAGAACCAGAGATATCAGCCTTCTAGCAACTGGTCCCTGCTCCAGCTTCACACGCCTGATATGCAGTTTTATATTTTTGTCGATGGATTGCTCTGACTCCTGAACTCTGATCCCAAGTACCCAATACCTGCTGAAAGGAGATTTTTATTCCATTGAAAGCTAAAAAATCTCTTTCCAGGAATTGGAAATATATTCAAAATGTCCTCCCACCGGAAAATTATGAATATTAAGCCCACTCCACTATCCACACCTCCCTTGCTTATTAAACACACCCTACCACCCTGGAAGTCATATATCGGGGCCCCTTCATTCAGCCCAATGCCACCTTCCACAGTTTAGTGTTCTCCCTCCCACCACATGTCCCACCATCTGTGCAGTAAAGGAGTAATTAGCAGAAATCACTGCTCCAGGTCCTACATGCTGAGTGGAAGATAAAACACAAAAAACTGACAGCACTCACCACTCCTACTGCTGGAGGATGGTTGGGGGCCCCATTGCATTGCTTTGCCCATCGACCTACACTGCTGTTAAGATGGCCCTGCTCATCGAATATCTCTCCTTAGCCAGACGTGACGTGTATGTCTTTAAAATCCCTGGTGACATGACAATCTCATTCATTCTTTTACAACAGTAATTCCTCACAAAATGGGGAGAAATATAAAGTATATCTTGCTTAATACCCTCAGGTATAAAAAATCATGGACATAAAACACATTGTCCATAGTTTTATTTTATGGAACTTTTACAGTCATTTTTTGTGTGCTAGCCCCATGAAAAAGCTTTGAAAAAGATCTGCATATCTAAATGCATCAGTATAGTATATGGGACCTGCCCTGCCGCACACTGTAATGTTAAAAGAAATCTGAAAGGAGAGGACTGACAACCATTTAAGCACCTGTTGGGACCCCTCAACATCCACTTCTTCCTCACTAATCTCACCATCCCCTCTAATTACACAGAAACAGATTAACAACTATGGGGGTCATTCCGAGTTGTTCGCTCGCAAGCTGCTTTTAGCAGCTTTGCACACGCTAAGCCGCCGCCTACTGGGAGTGAATCTTAGCTTATCAAAATTGCGAACGAAAGATTAGCAGAATTGCAAATAGACACTTAGCAGTTTCTGAGTAGCTCGTCGTTCCTGGTTTGACAACACAAACACATCCAGCGTTCGCCCAGACACTCCTCCGTTTCTCCAGCCACTCCCGCATTTTTCCCAGAAACGGTAGCGTTTTTTCACACACTCCCATAAAACGGCCTGTTTCCGCCCAGAAACACCCACTTCCTGTCAATCACACTCCGATCACCAGAACGAAGAAAAAACCTCGTAATGCCGTGAGTAAAATTCCTAACTGCATAGCAAATTTACTTGGCGCAGTCGCACTGCGGACATTGCGCATGCGCATTAGCGACTAATCGCTCCGTTGCGAGAAAAAAATAACGAGCGAACAACTCGGAATGACCCCCTATTAACATAGAAAAATTACAGACAATACAAACAGACACTGGCTCACAGCACAAACACACACACACACACACACACACACACACACACACACAAAACAGGAGTAATTAACAGATGCAAAGACAAGGAGAAAATAAGTTTTTAAATCAAAGAAAACACTAGACACAAAAGACAAAACAATTAAGATTCATATACTGTACATAACGCAATCAAAGCCCAACAGAACACTCCACTCTCCTATTTCCTTCTCAAGCCTATCAAAATGTAATATGCACATATGAATCCTATATAGGGGTATTGAGACCAAACTCACACATGACTTCTAACACTCAATGCATACTATGGTATTAATAAGAAAACACCCTATGTAATGAAACTCACCATACCATTGGACACTTTTTCACGTGTTGCAGCTCATGACCACTTGAAAGAAGTCACCATCAAGTTACAGTATGTAGGCACCTTCTAAATTATCAACTATTTCAGACTTCTACCCCAAAGTCACCGGAAACTTCGTTAGAAATCTCCAAATATGTGCTCTCTCTTTGCTGTGCCCATGCAGTCTTCCAAACCTCACAAATCTTCAGATATACACTTGGGAGGGTCATTCTGACCCGATCACTCGCTGCAGTTTCTCACAGTGCAGCGATCGGGTCGGAACTGCGCATGTGCCAGCGCCGCAGTGTGCCGGTGCATGGCAGCCGTCGTTGCCTAGCGATCGCCTCTGAGAGAGAGGTGGTCGCTGGGTGGGAGGGGGCGTGGCTGGACCGTTGGGTGGGGGGGCGGTCCGCGGTGGCTGCGTGACGTCACACGCAGCCGCTGCGGGCCGGGGAGCGACGAGCAGCTCCCGGCCAGCACGCTAAAGCTGCACTGGTCGGGAGCTACTCTTGCAGTGCAAAGGCATCGCTGCTGTGTGATGCCTTTGCACTTCTGCGGGGGGGGGGGGCGGCACTGACATGCGAGGCGGACTAGCCCTGTGCTGGGCGTCCCTCCGCATGTAGGTGTGAATGATCGAAGCTGTGCTAAATTTAGCACAGCTACGATCAACTCGGAAGGACCCCCTTGGTCTTTACATGGTGGTCTACGTCATTAATATTGTAATTCAATTAACATCCATTTCATAGTACAGGGTTTCAAGGGCATACATTTGCTTGGGAAGCATGAGAAATGTACATTATATATTTCTCAAGTGACCCTCCTAGGGTTTAATTTTTCTGCTCATGGCCTGTAGGTAAACCCAGTAAGAATAGAGGAGTAGAATGGCTTCAGCCCACTATATGCTGCTCAATGCTGAACTGGATTCTCAAACTTTTATCACCAATTCAACTTGAACATTCAGGAACTCATTTGTCAAGTACTGGAGCACATTTTAGAAGATCCTGATCCCATTGTTCATATTTTGTTAAAGAACATGTACATTTTTTAAATATAGTTGCAGGAGCAGGTATTTGCAGAAGTTCCAGAAAGTTACAAAACTGCAATATTGGAGATAAAGAACTGTTTGTTGTTAAACGAGCCTTGCATCAGTGGAGACAACTTCTAGAGCAGAAATATTCAACATTTGGCCTTCCAGCTGCTGTGGAACTACACATCCCAGCATGCCCTGCCAGTTTTGCTATTAAAGCTATTGAAGATCCCTGTTCCCTGTTCATCCCATCACAATCTCTATATATCATAAAAGCCTTGAGGTCTACAAATAGCCAATGGTCCTTTTTAACACACTCATTCTCCCAAACACGGAGCTTTCTACCCAAAGGAGTAAACCAGTCATATGGATTTACCAAAACATTGGCTCACATCCTCATTCACCAGGGGCCTACCCTAAAATGAACAATTTAGTTATAACCGGTCCAATCTGTACTCAATATAAATTTTCTTGGGAAAATTCTCAGAGACTCCAACCACTGCCAATACCCACACAACCTCGGATAGACATCTCAAATGGATCTATCCCCTTCTGAGTGTAACTCAGTTGCTGAGGGCAAGTTCACCTTACATTGGTACAATACTGCAGTATTTAGGGGGTATTTCAGACATGATCACTAGGGTGCGTTTTTGCATCCATGTGATCAGGTAGTCGCCGCCTACAGGGGGAGGGGGAATTCGCTGTGCAAGTGTGCGTTTGGATGTGTAGCAGAGCTGCACAAACTAATTTTGTGCAGTCCCTGCACAGCCCAGGACTTACTCTTTCAGCGCAATGATCGGAGCCGGAGCTGACGTCAGAAACCCTCCCTCCAAACGCCTGGTCCCTCCTGCGTTTTTCCGGACACTCCTTGAAAATGGTCAGTTGCCACCCACAATCGCCCTCTTCCTGTCAATTTCCTTGCGATCACCGGTGCGTTCGGAATTTTCATACCATCCCGTCGCTGCCCGGCGATCCTCGTTGCTGCGGTCTGTCGCACCTGCGCATTGTGGTGCATGCGCAGTTCAAACCTGATCGCCCGCTGTGCGAAACTGCACAGCAGCGATCAGGTCTGAATTAGCGATCAGGCCCCTTAGTTCCTCTGCACCGCTTAATTTATCTCTGTGAGCCATGTGTCCCTAATGGGGTCCAGTTAATTTTCTTTTCAGCAACACACAAATTACCCGATTTAGGGCCTAATTCAGACCTGATTGTAGCAGAAAATTTGTTAGCAGATGGGCAAAACCATGTGCACTGCAGGGGGAGCAGATATAACATGTGCAGAGAGAGTTAGATTTGGGTGGGTATATTGTTTCTGTGCAGGGTAAATACTGGCTCCTTTATTTTTACACTGCAATTTAGATTTCTGTTAGAACACGCCCCACCCAAATCTAAGGGTGTGTACACACGGTGAGATATTTTCTTTCGATTTTGACTATATAGTCAAAATTGCAAGAAAAGTTAGTGCAGATCGCAAGGTGAAAGTCACCTTGCGATCCCGATGCGCAGTCCCACAAGGTCGGCATCGCAAGAAAAGATAGACTGTGCAGGCAAGTCAATCCTTGCTAGATCGCTGTACTATCTAGTTCATCTCACATGTCAATGACATCTCACATAAGCCAAAATCGTAAGCACACATAGGGGGTCATTCCGAGTTGATCGCTCGCTGCTGATTTTCGCAGCGCGGCGATCAGGTAAAAAAAACGGCATAACTGCGCATGCGTACGGGCCGCAGTGCGCGCGCGCAACGTACTTTCACACAAAACTATGCAGTTTTACACAAGGTCTAGCGACTCTTTTCCGTCGCTCTCTTGATCGGTGAGTGATTGACAGGAAGTGGGTGTTTCTGGGAGGTAACTGACCGTTTTCCGTGAGTGTGCAAAAAAATGCAGGCGTGTCAGGTGAAAATGCAGGCGTGCCTGGGGAAACGGGGGAGTGGCTGGCCGAACGCAGGGCGTGTTTGTGACGTCAACCCAGTAACTAAACAGACTGAAGTGATCGCAAGGAAGGAGTAGGTCTGCAGCTACTCTGAAACTGCATGAAAAAATGTCAGCACTGTTCTACTGACCTTTCGGTCGCACTTCTGCTAAATGCAGCTAGCGAGCGAACAACTCGGAATGAGGGCCATAGTCCATATCCACAAGAAAAGTTAGTCAAAATCGGTGGGGCTGGGCTCTGGGGGAGTTCAAGGGAAATCGCAAGTGAAAATCGGGCATAGCAAGGATCTCACTGTGTGTACACACCCTAACTCTCTCTGCACATGTTATATCTGCCCCTCCCCCTGCAGTGCACATGGTTTTGCCCATCTGCTAACAAATTTGCTGCTAAGAACAGGTCTGAATTAGGCCCTTAGTTAGCCGAGATAGGAGTGATACTTGCATTCCCTTGTTTCCAATCACCAAAATACTGTAGGCCATCCCTTGTGCCTAATTCAGACCTGATCGCTCGGAAGGGTTTTTTTGCACTGCTGTGAACAGATAGTCACCGCCCATAGGGGAGTGTATTTTTGCTTTGCAAGTGTGCAAACGCATGTGTAGCAGAGCTGTATGAACAGATCTTGTGCAGTCTCTGAGTAGCCCATTATTTACTCAGCTGCTGCGATCACTTCAGCCTGTCCGGGACTGGAATTGACGTCAGGATCCCTCCCTGCAAACGCTTGGGAACGCCTGTGTTTTTCCAACCACTCCCAGAAAACGGTCAGTTGCCGCCCACAAACGGCTTCTTCCTGTCAATCTCCTTGTGATCGCCCATGTGAATGGATTCTTTGCACAAACCCATCGCTGAGCGGCGATCCGCTTTGTACCTGTGCGATGCACCTGCGCATTGCGGTGCATACGCATGTGCAGTTCTGACCTGATGGCAGCGCTGCAAAAATGCTAGCAAGCGATAAGGTCTGAATTACCCCCTTGTTTCTTGGAAAGATTATGAGCATTAATATACACTACACCATGGGTCATAGCTGAAGACAGATATAGTACCACAAAGGCAGACCGTATGATTTATGTCTCTTTTCTTGCATTTGTTCACCCTGCCCTGAGGAGTATTTATAAACAAAGGGCATCACATCCCTTTAAACCTACACACTGTGCTCTGCCTCTACAGATACAGTATGCCACCTAACATACAACTGTGGATCACAGTAACGTAAAGCAGCTGGTAATGGGGCATACAGTATGGGCATAATTCAGTAAGAGTAGCAGATTCTGCATTTTGCATTATCCCCCCAATTAGTCAGCCCTGGGCTGGGGGAGTGAGGACCCCCCCAACAAAGGGGTTCTCCCCCTCCAGGGCACCCAAAGGCCAGGGCAGAAGCCCGAGGATGTGTAAAAAAAAAAAATATATATATATATTGTGTTTTACTTGTGGAACTACAGATCCCAGCAAGCCTCCCCCGCATGCTGGTACTTGGAGAACCACAAGTACCAGCATGCGGAGCATTAAAGGGCCCACTGGTACCTGTAGTCCCACCAATAAAACAAATATTACAATAAAGACAAGACACTGTCTTGGATCACTACTTGAGAAGGCGACCAATAACACTACGGGGGATGTTGGGTAAGTGTGTGTGAGTGTGTGTGTGTGTGTGTGTGTGTGTAAGTGTGCAACAGTGTTTTATTAAACTTATACTATGTACAGTGTGTGTCCTGTAATTTTTTTTTGTGGTGGGACTACAGGTACCAATGGGCCCTTTAATGCCCTGCATGCTGGTACTTGTGGTTTTCACATACCAGCATTTGGAGAAGGCTTGCTGAGACCTGTGTTCCACAAGTAAAACACAATATTCTCTCTTTTTTTTTTTTTTTTTTTACACATAAATGCTATGAACCCACAGCCCAAGAGTGGCGGGCATAGCCTCGGACTTCAGCCCTGGCCCTTAGGTGCCCTGGATGGGGGCACCAAGGGCCAGAGCTGACTAGTTGGTGGGGGCAATGCTACACCCTCAGGGATCAGTATAAATGTGTCCCCCGGCTTTGGCATTACCTCCTCGTATAGTGGAGTCCGGTGCTGGTTTAAAAAATACGAGGGACCCCTATGTCCTTTTCCCCTGTATTTTTAAAACCAGGACCGGCTCAAAGAGCCTAGGGCTGGTTATGCTTAGGAGGGGGGACCCCAAGCAGTTGTTTTACAAAATCTTAACACTTTGTTTCACTTTTACACATAGAAGCACTGCACTGATCCATGAGGACATCATGTTCGGCAGTGTTTGACTGCCGGTAACCCCTTCAGCCAAATAGGAATGCATACACCATCGGAAAACACAAATCCAGCAAACACAGGAGGTTAGTAAATTACCGGGATTGAGTATTGAATACTGAGTATGTTTGTAACCAGCCGAGTTTAACTTGCCCAAAAAACGAATATTAGTAAATTTACCCCTTTGTTGCCTCTTTGCAGTATAAGGCTGGTGAAAATGTGAGGCAATTTGCCCGTTGTTCTGATATAACGCAATTGTATCCATCCTAGTTTAGGGCAGCCTCTAGCCTCCTTTTGGTTGTTGTCAACATTGTTTCACTTGTGTTTAAAGGATATTAATATAGATGTATTTGTAACACATTATGATATTTTTATATCCCATACAGTTAAAAAAATTATAATAAAAAAAAAATACAAAAATATATATATATACACCTCACTGATCACCATCATATCAACCAAGTGTTGATTGAAAATGTTCTGAAAAGTGACCAAAAGTGAAAAATGAATGTCGCCCACCCAAGGGGAAATGGACGTACCCGCCACACCGCCTACTGTACCTGATATATATACATATATACAGTATATATATATATATATATATATATAGCTCGGGGGTTTCTGCGAGGGGTGGTGGACGAATGGTGTGCTGAGGGGGAAGAGGGGAGGAACATTTGAAATTGGAGGTGAGAAGGGCACAGGGCTGGCCCCAGAGGATAGGCCAGCCAACAGTAACTAGGTCACATTGTATTGGCTGGCTCTGGGTGGAGTAGGACCCTTGATTTGGGCGGAGAAGGACTGTGGGGAGGGGGTGGAACAACCGGAAAGAAGATTATCTCTATCATGCCCATGGTACGTCTAGATGGCGGCCACACTGTGCCCCGCAACCCAGTACATTGACTAGCGCCTCTCAAATATTTTGGTGGGGGCAAAGTGTCCTCTTGCCCCCCACTGTTGCAACACCTATGAGTAAATCATGTTGTTCAGAGGCGCAGTAGCGACATGCAGTCTCAGAAATGTATTGGGCTTTCCTGTGTGATGACTGGGCGGTGGTTAGTCACACACATGGAAATAGGAGTCGTGAGCATGTCACACAACTGGTTGCGTACTCAGAAGTTTAATCACTTACATTAGAGACCATACTTTGTTGTAGACGATGTGCATGATGGTTTTGTCTAAAGATGCGCCCAACAGTATTGTTGTGTCTATAGAGGAACAATGGGGGTGATTCAGACCTGATCGTAGATGTGCTAAAATTAGCACATCTACGATCAGCTTCCCTGACATGCGGGGGGATGCCTAGCACAGGGCTAGTCCGCCCCGCAGGAGATTAAAAAGAAAGGTTGCGCTAAGGAGCCTTTTTAAATAACACTGCTAGTGGTTTTATAAACAGTAATTTATTATAATATTCTCTTCATATAAGATTACAGTGAAGAAGAAAATCACACTCGTAGATATAAATTAGATATAATATTAAATTCATAAAATCAAAATGTATCAGGCCAAGTCTCAAAGAATGTTACTAAGTGTAATTTCCTCCACTGGTAACAATAGGTTAAAAGAAATAAATATTGTCCCAGGTGATATAAAAGGTTATTTGTAAACCAGTGTTTGCAGGGTTAATTACGTTTGAGTCCAAAATGATTTATTTAATCATGATGTTAGGATGATAGTATTAGACACCTGCCTGGAGAGTTCTATATTGTATGTCCGTGAGGATAATCCTTGCTGTTACAGACGTTGTCAGCGTCCGGAGTCTTACCGGTACGCTGGGGCCGCGGGGCTGGCTTCTCTGGTGGTGTGTGGGCAGCGGCGGAGGTAGGCTGCTGCGCCGGGTCTGTGGGCAGCAGTGGCAGCGGTGAGGGGGTCCGCTCTTGGCGGCGGGATGCCGCTACAGCGGGTCGCTCTTGCTGAGCCATTGCTAGGAGACCAGAGGCAGTGAGCAATGTGGCTTTGCAAAAAGGTCTGCAGTACCAAGCCTTAAGGTAGGAGATTGGGTTTGGGTTTCCACACGTAACCTAAGATTAAAGGTTCCTACGAAAAAGTTTGCTCCCAGATTTATTGGGCCCTACCCAATCGAAAAAGTTTTGAATCATGTGGCTTATAAAGTGAAATTACCTCCGCAGTTAAGAATCCCTAATGCATTTCATATTTCTCTCTTAAAACCTTTGGTACTTAATCGATTCAGAGCTGCTTTGCCTAAATCACCCAAGATCCTATCAGCACAAGGAGACGACTTTGAGATTCACAAGATCCTCGATTCTCGCAGACGTTATGGTCTCCTCTAGTACCTTGTTGATTAGAAGGGATATGGACCAGAGGAGAAATCTTGGGTAGAAGCAGAAGATGTCCATGCTCCAAGACTTCTTCGGACATTTCATGCCAAGTTCCCAACTAAACCATATAGGTGTCCGGAGTCCACCCGCAAAGGGGGGGTACTGTCAGCGTCCGGATTCTTACCAGTACGCTGGGGCCGTGGGGCTGGCTTCTCTGGCGGTGCGCGGGCAGCGGCGGAGGTGGGCTGCTGCGCCGGGTAAGTGGGCAGCAGTGGTGGCGGTGAGGAGGTCCGCTCGTGGTGGCAGGACGCTGCTACAGCGGGTCGCACTTGCTGAGCCGTTGCTAGGAGACCAGAGGCAGTGAACAATGTGGCTTTGCAGAAAGGTGTGCATTACTGGGCGCCGCCATGTTGGAGACCAAGTTTTAAGCATAGTTCCTGTTTCCTGTTTCTTCCAGCCAATCCAGGGGAAGCTCTCCCTATAAAAGGGGGCTGGTTTAGGACAGGGATGCCAGTGCTACAAGTTACAACCCTGTTGTAGGTGCTTTAGCCTGTGCTCCCAGGATCCTTGTCGTATTCTGGTTACTCCTGCTCCTGCTTGGTCGGTTCTCTGTTGCTGCTGCAGTCCTGTCATTCCTAACCTGCTACTGCCTGTGGAAGCGCTCCTGGAAAACCCCGGTCCAGTAAGACTCTTTGGGCACAGTCGGCCCCGGGTCTTCTGCCTCGTCTTTCAAGCCACACTCCACAGATCTTCACCAGCCACGTCTTTGTACCACCAACCACAACCTGCAGATTGTTATCTTCAGCCTCATCCTCCAAACCACAGTCCTTGTCTCCAGCCACATCTTTTAACCACCATCCACAGTTCCGCAGTTCATTATTCACAACCTCGTCTTTCAAGCCACAACCTGCAGTTCTTTATCCGCAACTACGTTCTTTAACCATCGTGCTCCAGCCACAGTTCTCTACCTCAGCCCTGTACATAATAAATACTTTTCAATGACTTTCAACCCCGCCTACGTTCTTCATTGCTCTGTGTCCCATGCGAAGGAACTAGATCCAACCCCCTCATCTTGTTCACCCACAGCCATCTACCTCCTCGGGCAAGTCTCAGCTGCCGGATCCTCAAACTTTGCTAGACGTGACAGACGTTGGTTATATCGAGCAATAAATCAGCTGCTGTTACTAACTCTATCCCAATCATGGGGTACCTATTACGAGGTGAGAGGAGATGGCCGTATTCCGAGCATCCCCGGGTGCAGCGGCTAAGATGATATCAGCGTGTTCAAACGTCAGCAGGATGAAGGGTTTCCTCGGCAAATCCTATCCAGGACTACACATGTCGGAGATCCAAGCAAACCTCAAATAACTTTTGTATTGAGTAGGAGTCCTAGATGCGTTTCTTCACATTCGGTGACTTTTTCAATATGCGCTAATCCCTGTCATTAACAGAATCCTTTTTATATGTTAGGATTCCCACACCTGCCTGCTTCTGCTTCCCGACTGCCCTGCATGTCAGGCCCTGCCCCACCGCACAAGTACAAAAGCATTGCACAGCGGCGATGCTTTTGTACTTGAAGAGTAGCTCCCAGCCAGAGCAGCTGCTGCGTTGCCCGGTCCGCGCCCCCGAAACGTTGGCCAAACACCGCCAGCCTGCCCCCTCCTGTCCAGCGACCGCCTCTGCCTGTCAATCAGGCAGAGGCGATCGCAGGGCTAAGACAGCCGTCGGCTGTCTGGCATGCGCAGACGCACTGTGGCGCCGGTGCATGCGCAGTTCAGACCTGATCGCTGCTGTACGAAAATGCATAGCAGCGATCAAGTCTGAATTAGCCCCAAAGTCAGAGTATCTATCATTGCACATTCTGAGGCACGTTTGTAGACCAGGGAAGGGCTTATACTAGTATTAGCATAAAATTGCAGACAAAACTACAGAAAAAGACATTAGAGTGGTCACAGCAGCGTGTCTCAGTATCAGCCCCTTGGTGTAAGCTGACTGACATTAGTTAAACCATGTTAGTAAACCAAATTATTAACTGCATTCAGCTGTGAGGAATGACCCTACAATGTGATTATTATGGAGCGGGATGGTGCACCACAATGCAAGCAGAGAATCATATGACCACCATTGTGTAGGTTGGCACACACACAGTGGATATATCCAGCCAGGTGTGATGAGACCATCACAGCAGTTGACAGGACATCTACTTGTGTGCGATGATATCATCACCCACTTTGTAGTGTTAAGGACTCTAGGAAAGGGATGTAGTCACAATGTCGGCGTTCGGGATTCCTGCTGTTACGAAACCGGCCCCGGAATCCCGACACCTGTCTGAATGCCGGCATTGGAATACCGATTGGGGGGTCTCAAATGTAAGAATGCTGGAGAGGGTTAGGGTAAGGCTGAGGGAGGAGGGTTAGGATTAGGCTACGGGAAGGGAGGTTTAGGGTTTACTTCCTCCTGAGCCCCTCTCGGGATCCCGCTGTTGGGATTTAGACCACCGGCATCTTCACTGCCAGTCTCCCTATATCCCAACCCCTAGGAAAGGAAGTGGGATTTAAAGCAGAAATATTTGCAGAAAATAGTAAGAAAATAGTAACTCCACAACCTTCTCTTCCAACTGGATGGTTAGGACAAGAATGGAAGTTAATTCTTACTCTACTTCAGAGGGATCCGGTCTGAAGATCGACAGTGTCTAGTGTGACAATGTTTAGGTTGACCACTATAGGTCGGCAGTCACTGGGTCGACAGGGTCAGAAGGTTGACATGTTCTAGGTTGACAGATCAAAAGGTGGACATGAGATTTTCCCAAAAAATTCTTTTTTTTTACTTTTTCATACTTAACGATCCACGTGGACTATGATTGGAACGGTAATCTTGCCCGAAGCATGGCGAGCGAAGTGGTGCACTAATTGGGGTTCCCGGTCACTCTACGAAGAAAACGACACCAAAAAAAAACATAAAAAAACTCATGTCGACCTTTTGACCTAGAACATGTCGACCTTCTGACCCTGTTGACCTAGTGACTGTCGACCTATAGTGGTCGACCTAAACACTGTCGATCTAATGATCCACACCCACTTCAGATGCATACAGTATATATAGAACAATTAATTTTAATAGAAAAGGAATAGAATTTTGGGGAAACTGTAAACTGAATTTGTTAATGGTTAATTCATAAAATTAGTTAATAGTTATATTGTTTTTAAAGTATATGATTTGCTATTAGCCCTTCTTAGGGTTCTATGGTCCAAATGTATTAAGAAGTATTAAAAAGTAATAAAGTGGGGACTGAGTGATAAAGTACCAGCCAATCAGCGCCTGCTATTTTTCACCTCTTGTAACATGGTAGTTAGGAAGCTGATTGGCTGGTACTTTATCATTCTTTATCAGTCTCCACTTTATCACTTATTAAGGCTTAGTACATTTGGGCCTATTTTCCATCAGCAGTCTTCACAACAGTATTTTGCAGTACAGTCTAATTCTAGTGCATACAAACTTATACAGTATATCTAGGAAGCGTGTGGTAGAGCCCGTCTAGATATTTAAGTCAGGGCTGTGGCAAATTATTTCTCCATATACTGTAGTAAGATTGACGATGGATAAACCTAGTGATATCTACTAATTGTAGATTTATAGTATTTGTACTCCATAGCCTGCTCCACAGTGATATTGCATGATTTTGTTGTGTCACCCTTTTATTACTACAGATCATTTTTTAGTGTAATATATTATGTTACTAGGATTGTTTTACTTTTGTTTTACTTGTACAGGTGTAAGGCTGATGCACAGTTATCTGTTTTATATTGAATTACAGTTACTCTATGCAGAAATCTTAGTATTATATATGCACTGTACTATTAATGGCAGAACTGTATAATATCATACACTTATTTATGTACTTTTGGGTTTTACTGAATATCATCAAATGGACACTAGATGGAGCTCCAGACTTGCAGGTGGACATCAGCCAATAAACTAAGTTACTGTGCAGTAATCAAAACACTAAATATATCAACTACATCATTGTCACCTGTGTTCTATATAAATTTCCAGCTACTAATGTACATGTGAACTGGGAATGTGTAAATACACTAATTTCTGTCTATCCGTGTATAATGTTTTACATGAACTTTATGTATGAGTTAATTAATCTTGGTACTATAGAAAAAGTACTTAATTTGTTTATCAACTGATGTCACTCGATGCCCAAGTCTGAAAATAACCTGAATAAGCTCTGTTGTAAGATTTTAATAACAATCTCAGAGGTCCCACAATGTTGAACATAGTTTAAAACAAAACATGAATATATTCATATTTTAAAAGATTACAGTATTGTATATCTTGGAAGATCTAGCAATTCAGTGTAAAATAATGGAAATAATTGTATTCCTTGTTGTAAACCAATAATGATATACATTAACTGGAAATGTTTATTAAGAAGAAAGATGTTTGTCAAGAAGAAAGATGAAGGTTTGAGACGCGCAGTGATTACCAGGGTTTGAACAACAGTACAATCAAGTACCGATAACCCTTACCCCTGATCTCGGAGCTATTCGATTGAATAAAAGGGGTGAAGATTTTTACTAAGTTAGATCATCGCAGGGTCTAGAATCTGATTAGGATACGGTCAGTGGACGAATGGAAAGCTTCTTTTAACACTCGTGACAGTCACTACGAGTACTTGGTCATGTCTTTTGGATTAAGCAACGCACCTGCTGTTTTCCAAAAGTACATGAATCACATCTTCCGAGACCTGTTATACCAGTATGTAGTAGTGTACCTTGATGACATCCTGATATTTTCCAAGGATCTGGCAAGACATTTGTAAGCATGTCTGTGAAGTTCTGTCGCGACTCCAAGTTAATCAGCTCTACTGCAAGCTAGAGAAATGCTCCTTCGAGCATAAGGAGTTGAAGTTTCTGGGATACATAATTTTGGGCTCTTGTTTCCAGATGGACCCAGAAAAACTCTCCGCCATTGTCAGCTAGCCTTGTCCAATTGGGTTGAAGGCGATAAAATGCTTCCTGGGTTTTTGTCACTTTTGTTGTCAGTTTATCAGGAACTATTCATCTATTGCAGCCCCTATCACTGCACTCACCTTTGTGGCACCTGAAATCCATGCAAAGCTACTACATTGGGCACATTCATCATGCTTCACTGGACATACAGGTGTGAATAGATCCTTGGAGTTAATCCTCAGAGACTATTGGTGACCAACAGTTTGTCAAGATGTCAAAGACTTTGTGGAAGCCTGACATACCTGCGCTCAACACAAGGTTCAACCGCACTTTCCTTTGGGTCCTTTGCTTCCTTAACCGATACCTGATCATCCTTGGTCTCTCCATGAATTTCAATATGGATCTTTCTTCCTGTTAAGGCTTTAATGCCATCTGGGTGGTGGTTATAAGGTAAATCTTTAAGTTGTATGGATTCCTCAAGGATAATATCTCTGATCGAGGGGTACAGTTCATTTCTGAGTTCTGGATAGCACTATGCAAGTGCTTCAGTGTCAACCTAAGCTTCTATTCTGCTTACCATCCTCAGAGTAATGGACAGATGGAGTGAGTAAATCAACCTGATTTACATTTCTGCTAATCAAGATGACTGGTCTCCCTATTACCATGGGATGAATTTGCTTACAATAATCTGTTCCACGACACATCTGGTCACTCACCATTCTTTTTTCAATACAGCCTGCATTCCTTATTACCAGAGTTACCAGCTTTCCAGTCAGTATCACCCCCAGCTGTTAATGGTACTGTGAGTGGATGCCTCAAAATCTGGAAGGAGGTAAAAAAGAATATGTGCAGTTTCTTCTCAGTATAACATTTTTGCGGATGATAAGAAGAGGAGGAAGATTAATTTGCTGAATTCTGGTGATAAGGTCTTGTTATCAACCAAACATCTCTGCTTGAGTGTGTCTACCATGAAGTTTATGCCCAGGTTTATTGGTCCCTTCCAAAACCTCTAAGTGATCAATCTGGTGCCATCTTGTCTTAAACTTCCTAGCACACTCAGGATACCTAATGTGTTCCATGTCTCCCTCATCAAACCCTTTGGTTATTAATCGTTTTTTGACACCCTGCAAACCTTCTTTGGCTATTCCAGTAGACCATCAAGAGTAATATGAGGGGAAGCAAATCTTGGACTCCAGAATTTCTCTAGACACAGTCCAATTCCTAGTAAATTGGAAAGTCTATGGTCCTGAGGCACACGGTTGAGTAAAAGCTTCAGATATTCATATACCACAGCATATATGAATGGGGGATGTCACAGCATGTTGGTTCCTAAGACCTACTTAATTGGTCTAGTGGCACTGGTCCCCGGGAACTCCTGCAAGGCAGCGGGCGGGTGGTTCCCAGAACCTGCTGCTGTGATTCAGTAGGCTGGCAGTTGCTGCAGGGCTGTCTGAGTCTTCTCTCAATGGCTGTGCTCCTGTGAACTATTGGGTGTGTGGCTCCCAAAGGGCGTGCGCACCACACAAGCACTGAATTTAAAGGGCCAAGCGCACCAAGATGGGAAGCACCAAATTCAAGACTCTACCTATAAAAGGAAGTCCAAGGGACTGTTCCTGAGCAAGTTTCTGCACATTACTCTGGGTAATCCTGAGTCTGCTCCAGTGCTACCAGCTCCTGTACCTGAGAACCCAGACTGAGGGCCATGACATGTGTGTCAGACACAGTGAAGTACAATCCTTCTTGCAAGGGTCCCTGGTGAAAACCACCAACACATTTAAACTCTGCGCCTCAGTTCTGGGTCTCTACCAATCCCACGGTTCAGGCTTGCATCCACAATCCACATGTGGCTTTGTAGTAAGTCATTGCTGCCTGATGCCCTGGAGTACTTACCCTGTGCAGACACCTGTCCCCCTATTTAGCCAATTTTTTTCCTTCTACTGTCTGTGCATCTTCACAGTAGCCACCATCCCAGCTCCCGCCCCTAGCTCTTACAGTTTTCCACTCACAGACACAGTCTGCGGCAACATTTTCAGGGTTGGCTGGGATTTATTTACTGACTGCACCTATTCACTCATGGTTCTTTGGGGCTAATTCAGACCTGATCGCTAGGCTGCGTTTTCGTACAGCGGGCGATCGGGTCTAAACTGTGCATGCGTATGCACCACAATGCGCAGGCGTGTCGCACGGGTACAAAGTGGATCGCTGCTCAGCGATGGGTTTGTGCGAAGGAACCATTCACACGGGCATTTGCAATGAGAAGAAGGCGTTTGTGGGTGTCAACTGACCATTTTCTGGGAGTGTTCAAGCATTTGCAGGGGGGAATCCTGACGTCAATTTCGGTCCCAGACAGGCTGATGTGATCACATCGGCTGAGTAAGTCCAGGGCTGCGCAGAAACTGCACAAAATCTGTTTGCACACTTGCACAGCCAAAATACACTCCCTTGTGGGCGGCGACTATCTGATCGCAGCAGTGCATAAATCGCTTGCTAGCGATCAGGTCTGAATTAGGCCCTATGGCCTGTTTCCTGCTCTCCAGGCATGTAGCACGCCAAATGGTCCCCCCCCCCCTTAATCACTTGGAATGCAATTGCCTCACGCTCCCTAAGGGCTGTGGTGCTTAACTGCTGAGAAGGTACAGCACTTGCGCAAGCAGATTGTTGTTGCTTATGGGCAGATGGAAAAATTTCTTTGAAATGGATGCATGCCCTTTTAGGCCTGTAAAATTTTTCATCTCACATCAATCCTATTACCCAGGGTTTTTTTTGCTGTAAACTTGAAGCAAGGATCTCTTAGCCTCACTATTTGTTTGCGCGTGTCGTACGGATACAAAGCTTGTTGTGGTTGTGCACAGGGTCTAGCGAAGTTTTTCTTCGCACTGACGGACAGAAGAAGATTGACAGAGAGGGGGTGTTTCTGGGTGTGAACTGACCATTTTCAGGGAGTGTTTGCAAAAACCAGGCGTGGCTGAAAAAACGCAGGCGTGGCTGGGCGTTCGCTGGGCGGGTGTATGACGTCAAATCCGGACACAAATAGGCTGAAGTGATCGCAAGCGCTGAGTAGGTTTAGAGCTACTCTGAAACTGCACAAACTGTTTTTGCAGAGCTCGGCTGCAGGGCCGGATTAACAATGGGGCGGATAGAGCTGCAGCTCCAGGCCCCCTACTGAAAATAGGCCCACAGGATCCCCTGCAGTGCTGCCAGTGTTGACAGGGAAAAGTTTTTCCTGTCACCACCAGCAGCTCACTCCCTTCCCTCACCGCAGCCAGCCGACAAAAGTCCCACCTATCTCACAGTCAGACTCTGGGCCAGCCGAAACACCATCTCCGACCTGTAAGAAGCTCCGCCCCATTATTACGAAACCTCCACCTCCCGTACCCATTAGAAACTCTGCCTCCCACACCAGACAGAAGCCCCGCCTCCCTCACCTGACAGAAACTCAGCCTCCCCCGGCTGTCAGAAGCCCCGCCTCCCTCACCTGACAGAAACTCAGTCACCTGCACCTGACAGAGGCTCCGCCTCCCGCAGTTGTAAGAAGCTCCGCCCCGGCTGCCTCCAGAAGCTCTGCCCCCCGCCAGAAGCTCCGCCCCCTGCACACAACAGAAGCTCCACCCCCGCCAGAAGCTCTGCCTCCAGCAGCCGCCAGAAGCTTCACAGTCATCGGTAGCTCCGCCTCCTGCACCCGTCAGAAACTCTCCATCACATAGCCCGCCTCCTGTACCAGCTGGAAGTTTAGAAGCTCTGCAGTCACGATGTCCGGGTAAGAACTTGAAGTTTAGAACTTTTGAAGCTAGATACACGTGATTAGAGCTGGGGGTCAGTGGGGATGACAGAGGGTGGTAGTGGTGAGTAATTGACCATTTAGGACAGAGGTCAACTACTTGGTTGCCAGGAATTTCACAATGCAGCAGTTATCACAGGGTTCACAGCTCTTCCTGTGGATATGCTCCGCCCCATGACACCATTTTTGCTACTACCCAGTTATCTGCTGCTCTTCCACCAGTATCTCTGTTCCCTCTCCACCTGTTCCTGCTCCCTCCCCACCTGTATCTCTGCACCCTCTTCACCTGTATCTCTATCCTCTCCCCACCTGTATCTCTATCCCCTCCCCACCTGTCTCTCTACCCCCTCCCCACCTGTATCGTTGCTCTCTCTCCACTCCCCACCTGTATCGTTGCTCTCTCTCCACCTGTATCTCTATCCCCTCCCCACCTGTATCGTTGCTCTCTCTCCACCTGTATCTCTGCCCCCTCCCCACCTATATCTTTGCTCCCTCTCCACCTGTATCCCTCCTCCCTCTCCACCTGTATCTCTATCCCCTCTCCACCTGTATCTCTATCCCCGTGTCTCTGTGTCCCTCCCTACCTATATCCCCTCCCCACCTGTATCTCTGCCTTCCTCCACACCAGTGTCTCTGCCTTCCTCCACACCTGTATCTCTGCCTTCCTCCACACCAGTGTCTCTTCCTTCCTCCACACCTGTATCTCTGCCTTCCTCCACACCAGTGTCTCTGCCTTCCTCCACACCAGTGTCTCTGCCTTCCTCCACACCAGTGTCTCTGCCTTCCTCCACACCAGTGTCTCTGCCTTCCTCCACACCTGTATCTCTGCCTTCCTCCACACCTGTATCTCTGCCTTCCTCCACACCAGTGTCTCTGCCTTCCTCCACACCAGTGTCTCTGCCTTCCTCCACAACTGTGTCTCTGACCGTCTCCACCTGTATCTGTCTCCCTCTCCACCTGTATCTCTACCCCCTCCCCACCTGTGACTCTGCCCCCTCTCCACACGTTTCTGCCTTCTCTCAACCTGTGCTTCCGCCTACCTCTCACACTTGTGTCTCTGCCACTTTAACTGCCTGTGTGTCCACCCCTCTTGCCACCTGTGCCTTCCTACTTGTGCCTCTGCCTCGTTCCCCACTTGTGTCATTGCCCCCTCCCTACTTGTTTCTCTGCATTCTCCCCACTGTGTCCCTTCCCTCTTCACCACCTGTGCTTCTGGCCCCATTTACACATGTGACTCTGCCCCCCTATCCAGCTGTATCTCTGCCTTCCACCCCACCTGTGGTTCTACCTTCTCTCTACCTGTGCTTCCACCTCCCTCTCCACCTCTCCAAATGCATCTCTGTCTCCCTTCCCACCTGTATCTTTGCCCCCCTTCCCCTCTCCACATGTATCTCTATCTTCCTCTCCACCTGTCCATCTTCTCTTCCGCCTCCCTCTCCAAATGTATCTCTGCCTCCCTCCCCACCTGTGGCACTACTCCCTTCGACCAGTGCTTCCGCCCGTCTCACTGTAACCGGATTCGCAGGGACAGAGCTCTCTCACAAGCTCTGTCTCTGAATGTGATAATTGATACATCCTTTTGATGTATTCAGTCATCTCAATGAGACTTTGGTCGAATTTATCACATTCTATTCACATCTGAGATGTGGATTGTAATAAATATGCCCCATAGTGCAGAGATGTAGCGTAGTAGTAGTGATTGTACTAAGCAGTGATAAGAGTGGAGAAGTGAGCCAGTAGAGAAGTTGCCCATGGCAACAAATCAGCATTGACGTAACATTTATAATTTGCATACTATAAAAGTATACAGAGCAGTTCCACTGGCTCGCTTCTCCACTTTTATCACTGCTTAATACATTTCCCCCATAGTAAAGAGGTGTAGTGTGAGGAGGATTGCAGTGATGTAGTATGCCACCACATACCCCTACCCTCCCAGGGAGAAATTCTGTGACGCTAATCACACCCACTGCGTGGCGCGCAATAGGCCCTTCATAAATTTCAGCTCTAGGCCCATGTGGACCTTAATCTGGCACTGCTCGGCTGCACATGCGTTCGCACTCTGCTAAGCTAAAATACACTCCCCAGTGGGCGGCGGCATAGCGTTTGCACGGCTGCTAAAACTAGCTAGCGAGCGATCAACTCGGAATGACCCCCTTAGTACATTCATTTGCGTCTATGACAAAAAAACAATCAAACAAAAAAACTTGTACAGTACAAACTTGTATTAGGAAATTACACACAAGATATGTCATATATAATTGGATTCAGCTGGAACTGTTTGTGCGACTTAGTACATTTAGGGGATCATTCCGACCTGATCGGACTCTAGCTATTTTTTGCAGTGCTGCGATCAGATAGTCGCCGCCTATGGGGGAGTGTATGTTTGCTTTGCAAGTGTGCGAACGCTTGTGCAGCCGAGTTGTACAAAAAAGTTTTGTGCAGTTTCTGAGTAGGCCTGAACTTACTCAGCCCCTGCAATTACTTCGCCTGTCCGGTCCCGGAATTGACGTCAGACAACCACCCTGCAAACACGTGGACACACCTGCGTTTTTCCAACCACTCCCTAAAACGGTCAGTTGACAACCAGAAACTCCTTCTACCTGTCAATCTTCTTGCGATCGGATGTACGAATGGATTCTTTGTTAAATCCATCGCCCAGCAACGATCCGCTTTGTAGCTGTACGACGTGCCTGCGCATTGCGGTGCATACGCAGTTTTGCCGAGTTTTGACCTGATCGCAGCGCTGCAAAAAATAGCTAGCGTCTAACACACTTTTTCCGGGGAAAATAATGTATAAATGACAAGTACAGTACCTGGTGCATTTTTACAGATCAAGGGCCCTCATTCCGAGTTGTTCGCTTGCTAGCTGCTTTTAGCAGCATTGCACACGCTAAGCCGCCACCCTCTGGGAGTGTATCTTAGCTTAGCAGAATTGCGAACGAAAGATTCGCAGATTTGCGAATAGAAATTTCTTAGCAGTTTCTGAGTAGCTCCAGACTTACTCAGCCATTGCGATCAGTTCACTCAGTTTCGTTCCTGGTTTGACGTCACAAACACACCCAGCGTTCGCCAAGACACTCCCCCATTTCTGCAGACACTCCCGCGTTTTTCCCAGAAACGCCAGCGTTTTTTCGCACACGCCCAGAAAATGGCAAGTTTCCGCCCAGAAACACCCACTTCCTGTCAATCACAGTACGATCCCCAGAACGATGAAAAATCCTTGTTATGCCGTGAGTAAAATACCTAACTTTTGTGTAAAATAACTAAGCGCATGCGCTCTGCGAACCTTGCGCATGCGCCGTAAGCGACTAATCGCAATATAGCGAAAATCGGCAAGGAGCGAACAACTCGGAATGAGGGCCAATGTTTTTGTTTTTTTTCAAAGTTTCAAAATGTATTGAAAAGTGTTTATTTATTGAAATTGTGCTTGAAAAGTGAACTTATATTTTATTTCTAACATTTTTATAACAAACACAGACACAAAAACACTTCTAAATTCTTTGAGAGTTTTAGAACTGTTTTGTGTCTGACTTATTGGACTTCATTACATTGGCTGAGTTGTATACTTAACATGGGCAAAACATCTGGATCCAACTTTTTAAACTAGATATCTGGGGGGAGGGATTAGAAAGAAACTACGGGATCATTAGTGAGTGCAGCAAGGGGGGAGGTATTAAGTATAAAGGGGGTGGAGAAGGGGAGAGTGGAAGAACAGCAAGAATTGGAAAATCAGGGAATACTAAAGTAAGAGAGGAAAGGATACCAATGAATAGACAAATAGATAAGGGTATTACTAACCTAAAATGTATGCTTGCAAACGCAAGAAGCCTTTTAGGTAAAATGGGGGAATTACAAATGTTGGTAATGAAGGAACAATACGATATTATTGGACCATATTGAGACATGGTGGGATGATTCCCAGAACTGGGTAGCTAACATGGAGGGTTATACTCTTTTCAGGAGAGACAGGGCTATTAAAAGAGGGGGTGGTGTATGTCTTTACGTTAAACCATTTCTAAAAACATACTTAAAGGAGGGTATTTATGAGGGAACTGGAGATATTGTGGAGACATTATGGCTTGAAATTTCTATGGGAAAGAAAAGTACAATTTTTTTTTTAATAGGGACAAGTTATCAGCTGCCTGATATTAATGCGCCTGAGGAAGTGCAAGTCTTGAGGCAAATCGAGAAAGCTATAGGGCTGGGGGAGGTCCTAATCATTGGGGACTTTAATTATCCAGACATAAATTGGGCCAGCGAATCATGTAATACAGACAGGGGTAAAGGGTTCTTAAATATGCTAAAGGATAACTACTTGTTGCAAATAGTCAAGGAACCAACCAGATTAGGGACTATATTGGACCTGGTACTAACTAACAACGTGGAGATAGTAGTGAATACTGCAGTAGGCGAGACCTTGGGTAACAGTGATCATAATATGATCACATTCGACATTAGCATTCAAAAGCAGCACTCTAAGGGTACAACTAAGACTCTTAACTTTTAAAAAACAAATTTTAACAGGCTGAAACACGCACTAAAGGACATAGATTGGGGAACTTTGTTTCAGGGGAAAAACATGGGCGAAATGTGGGATGTTTTTAAAACAATACTAGACAAATATACCCATATCTGCATCCCCTTGGGCAGTAAAAATAAGAGTATTACATTTAAACCAATGTGGTTAAACAAAGAAGTTAAGGAAGAAATGGATAAAAAGAGGCGGGCATTCAAAGCTTTCAAATCAGACGGGAATGGCGGAGTCATTCCAGTACTACAAGGAATGTAAAAAAAATGCAAAAAGGAAATCAGTGCAGCTAAAATAGAAAATGAAAAGCAAATCACTAAGGAGAGTAAAACTAACCCAAAAAATTCTTTAAGTACATAAATGGTAAGAGGCTAAAAAAAACAGGATTTTGATACCTACCGGTAAATCCTTTTCTCCTAGTCCGTAGAGGATGCTGGGGTCCACTTCATGACCATGGGAGTATAGACGGTTCCGCAGGAGCCATGGGCACTCTTAAGACTTTTCAATGGGTGTGAACTGGCTTCTCCCTCTATGCCCCTCCTCCAGACCTCAGTTATAGGAACTGTGCCCAGGGAGACGGACATTTCGAGGAAAGGATTTACTTTAAACTAGTGGTGAGATACATACCAGCTCACACCTCAACCATGCCGCACAACATGGCATTCAACAGAACACACGCCAACAGGCATGAACCAATTACAGCAACATGCTGAAACTAATATAACACAACTTGTGTAACTCTAATAATAAAACTGCAGGTAAAGTACGCACTGGGACGGGCGCCCAGCATCCTCTACGGACTAGGAGAAAAGGATTTACTGGTAGGTATCAAAATCCTGTTTTCTCATACGTCCTAGAGGATGCTGGGGTCCACTTCATGACCATGTGGTTTATACCAAAGCTCCAGTACGGGAGGGAGAGTGCGGATGACCCTGCAGCACGAATTGACCGAACTTGAGGTCTTCATCGGCCAAGGTGTCAAACTTGTAGAATTTTGCAAATGTGTTTGACCCCGACCAAGTAGCTGCTCGGCAAAGTTGCAATGCCAAGACCCCCCTGGCAGCCGCCCAGGATGAGCCCACCTTCCTAGTGGAATGGGCCTTCACTGACGTCGGTAACGGCAATCCAGCCGTAGTATGAGCATGCTGAATCGAACTTCTGATCCAACGCACAATAGTCTGCTTGGAAGCAGGACACCCAATCTTGTTGGGAGCATACAGGACAAACAAAGACTCTGTTTTCCATATTTGAGCTGTTCTAGCGACATAAATCTTCAAAGCCCTAACCACATCTAGAGACTTTGACTCAGTGAACGTGTCAGTAACTACTGGCACCACAATAGGTTGGTTTATGTGGAAAGATGAAACCACCTTCGGAAGAAAATATTGACAAGTCCTCAACCCTGCCCTATCTTCATGGAAGATCAGGTAAGGGCTCTTGTGAGACAAGGCCCCCAATTCAGACACCCACTGTGCGGATGCCAATGCCAAAAGCATCACCCCTTTCCATGTGAGAAACTTCAACTCCATCTCTTGTAGAGGCTCAAACCAATCTGATTGAAGGAACTGCAACACCACGTTAAGGTCCCATGGTGCCACTGGAGGCACAAATGGAGGCTGGATGTGCAGAACCCCTTTCACGATGGTCTGAACTTCTGGAAGAGAGGCCAATTGTTTTTGGAAGAACACTAACAAGGCCGAAATTTGGACCTTGATTGATCCCAATCGTAGCCCTGCCTCCACACCAGCCTGCAGAAAATTGAGAAAACGTCCCAACTCAAACTCTTCCGTAGGAGCCTTCTTGGACTCACACCAAGACACATATTTTCTCCAAATACGGTGGTAATGTTTCGACATTACTCCTTTCCTTGCCTGAATAAGTGTGGGGATGACTTCCTTGGGAACACCCTTTCGGACTAGGATCCGGCGCTCAACAGCCATGCCATCAAACGTAGCCGCGGTAAGTCTTGATACACGCATGGCCCCTGCTGCAGCAGGTCCTCACGAAGAGGAAGAGGCCGAGGATCTTCTATGAGCAACTCCTGAAGATCTGGGTACCAAGCCCTCCTTGGCCAGTCTGGGGCAATGAAAATTGCTCGAACTCTTGTTATTCTTATGATCCTGAGCACTTTTGGGATCAGCGGAAGTGAAGGGAAGGCATACACCGACCGGAACACCCACTGGGCCACCAGCGCATGCACTGCTATTGCTTGAGGGTCTCTCGACCTGGAACAATATTTCTGAAGCTTCTTGTTGAGACGAGATGCCATCATGTCTACTTGAGGTACTCCTCAAAGACTTGTCACCTCTGTGAAGCCTTCTTGGTGTAGGCACCACTCTCCTGGATGGAGATCGTGTCTGCTGAGGAAGTCTGCTTCCCAGTTGTCTACTCCCGGAATGAAAATTGCCGACAGAGCCTTAACATGTCTTTCTGCCCAGAGGAGGATCTTCGTCACCTCTGCTATTGCCGCTCTGCTTTTCGTTCCGCCCTGCCTGTTTATGTACGCGACTGCTGTTACATTGTCCAACTGGATCTGCACGGGATGATCTGGAAGAAGATGTACCGCTTGTTGAAGCCGTTGTAAATGGCTCTCAATTCCAGCATGTTTATGTGAAGGGAGGCTTCCAGACTTGACCATTTTCCCTGGAATCTTTCTCCCTGAGTGACAGCTCCCCAGCCTCGAAGACTTGCATCCGTGGATACCAGGAGCCAGTCTTGAATCCCGAACCTGCGTCCCTCTAGTAGGTGAGAACTGTGTAGCCACCACAGGAGCAAAATCCTGGCTTTTGACAACAGGATTATCTTCCGGTGCATGTGTAGGTGGGATCCCGACCACTTGTCCAACAGGTCCCACTGGAATACCCTGGCATGGAACCTGCCAAACTGTATGGCCTCGTAGGCCGCCACCATCTTCCCCAACAACCGAATGCACTGATGGATCGACACACTCGATGGTTTCAATATCTGTTTTACCATTTTCTGGATTTCCAGAGCCTTTTCCACTGGAAGAAATACTCTCTGAACTTCTGTGTCCAGAATCATCCTGAGAAAAGACAATCTTGTTGTCGGTTCCAACTGTGATTTTGGATAATTTATGATCCAACCGTGTTGTTGGAGTATTGACAGTGAGAGTGTGATGTTTTTTTAACAACTGCTCCCTGGATCTCGCCTTTATCAGGAGATTGTCTAGATAAGGAATTATATTGACTTCTTTTTGACGCAGGAGAACCATCATCTCCGCCATCACCTTGGTGAATACCCTCGGCGCCGTGGAGAGACCGAAAGGTAACGTCTGGAATTGGTAATGGCAATCCTGAACCGCGAATCTCAGATAAGCCTGGTGAGGAGGATAAATGGGAACATGCAGGTAAGCATCTTTTATGTCTACAGACACCATGTAGTCCCCCTCCTCCAGACTGGAAATCACTGCCCTCAGTGATTTCATTTTGCACTTGGATCGTTTCAAGTAGAGATTCAGATTTTTCATGTTTAGGATCGGTCTGACCGAGCCGTTCGGCTTCGGTACTACAAAAAGGCTTGAATAAAACCCCTCCCCTTGTGTTATGATTCCAGCACTCTGGTCTGAGGAGATCTTTTGCGAGGACCGGAGCACTGGAACGAAATGCTGGGGAAGGGAGCGGGAATGGAAAATAGCCCCTTGCGCCCTAACTCCGTTGTCTCGCCCGTGCTGTCAGAAATCCCCTGCGAGACTATGGTTGCTTGAGCCCATGGCAGCCGCGTTTGAAGGGCGGATTATGTCTGCCCAACTCCGATGCCCCCTCAGGTCTTAATGGGAGACAAAGGGAAATCCGAGACAGGGTGATAACAAGGGGCCCTCTGACTAAACAACCAGGCTAGGGGCTAGAAGAAACTAAAAACTAGAATATGTGCGGAAAAACCGCCAGGGAAAAGGACAACCAAAATATCCACTTGTCCACTCTCCTACCCGGCACCGTCGAGTTCCGGAGAGGACTTGTGGAAGCGGAACCCTCCGCAAATGCTCCGAAACAGAATATAAAGAAAAAGCAGCTGAGCCGCAACATACGGCAGAGCCGTAACTCACGAACACCACACGATATTCTCTGGTGATCGTTGAGGACAACAGGGGACCAAACGACTTCTTGGGATGAGATGACAACTCCAAGATACAGAACTTCTGAGGACAGGAATGACCGGATACAGCAGGACAGGAACAGACGTTCAGCAAACCAAGGCAGCATGCAGGAAGCTATTACCGGCGTCTGTGTGCAGCACTGGGCAGGAATTTAGCAGGGAGTCCTCCAATCAGCTGTTCAGAGCCTGATTGGTATTAATGCCGTGCAGCTGCCTTGCTGCACGGCCAGAAGACAAGTGTGTGTGCAATTAGACCCTGCAACGGGGAACGCGGTCCGCCCGTGGCGTCCCCGTTGCTAGGGTCCGTGCGGCTCAGCGCGCACGGCGTCTAGCGTTGCTAGGAAGCCGGCGGCTGAACGCGCATGGCGTCCCTAGTTGCTAGGCGCCGGGCCGCGCCGACATTGCGGACCCCGGCGCCTAACAGTACCCCCCCCTTGAGGAGGGGTCAAGGAACCCCTAAAGCCAGGTTTCTGAGGAAATTCCCGAAAAAATGCCCTCTTGAGCCTAGGGGCATGAAGATCCTTATCTAGGACCCAAGACCTTTCCTCCGGACCATAGCCTCTCCAGTGAACCAAAAAATAAAGACGACCCCGGGACAATTTGAAATCAAGAACTTTCTCTACCAAGAACTCCTGTTGTCCCTGTACATCCACTGGAGATCTACCCTGAGAGATCCTCCGAGGAAATCTACTGGAAGAAACGTATTGTTTCAACAGGGAACAGTGAAACGTATTTCCAATCTTGAGAGATCTTGGTAAACGTAGCCGAAAGGCAACTGGGTTGACTCTTTTAATAATAAGAAATGGTCCAATAAATTTGGGTCCCAGTCTAGCCGAGGATTGTCGAAGCCTGATGTTGCGAGTTGACAACCACACCTTATCTCCCACCTTAAAAGTGCAAGGACGTCGGAGCCTGTCAGAAAATTTCTTCTCTCGAAAGGCCGCTTTTCTGAGAGCAAGGTGCACTTTTTTCCAAATTGCTCTGAGATGGGAGGTTAAAGTCAGCGAGGAGATTGGAGAATGATGAAAAAAAGAATTAGCTCTGGGGTGAAAACCAAAAACTGAAAAGAAAGGAGACTCTTTAGTGGAGGAATGACAAGCATTATTGTAAGCAAATTCAGCCAAAGGAAGAAACTCGGACCAATCATTCTGGAGTTTATCTAAATACAAGCGCAGATATTGTTTCAATGACTGGTTAACTTGTTCGGTTTGCCCGTTGGATTGTGGGTGGTAACCGGATGTTAACGACAGTTTCATCTTTAATGAAGCACAAAAACATTTCCAGAATTGTGCGACGAATTGTGGACCCCGATCAGAAACAATATCAGTAGGCAACCCATGAAGCCTGAACACATGGCGGAGGAACAAAACTGCCAACCCTTGAGCAGAAGGCAATCGGGGAAGAGCAATAAAATGAGCCATTTTACTAAAATGGTCCACTACCACCCATATGACTCGGAATCCGGCTGAAAGGGGAAGGTCAACCACAAAATCCATGGAAATATGAGACCATGGCCTGAGAGGGACACTTAAGGGCATAAGTTGCCCTATAGGCAAGGAACAGGGAACCTTATACTGTGCACAAACCTGACATGAATAAACAAATTCCCTAACGTCTTTAGAAATACTAGGCCACCATACTGAGCGAGAGACTAACTCCAATGTTTTAGTGATTCCCGGATGCCCTGAAACTTTGTTGTCATGGAATTCAGTTAAAACAGTAGCTCTCAAAAATTCAGGAACGTAAAGACGACCAGCAGGAGTAAATCTAGGAGCTTGATGTTGAAGTTGGTTTAACTGGGTAAATAAATCCTGTGTGAGGCCTGCCCGGATGACCGAAGATGGAAGTATTGGGGTAACAACAGGATTGTTATTGTGAACCGGAAGAAAGCTACGTGACAGGGCATCAGCTTTAGTATTCTTGGAACCAGGCCTGAAAGTGATTATAAATTTGAAACGAGTAAAAAATAATGCCCAACGTGCCTGCCGGGCATTAAGCCGTTTAGCTGATTCAATGTATTGCAGGTTCTTATGGTCAGTCAATACCGAAATAGTATGCTTCGCTCCTTCCAGCCAATGCCTCCACTCCTCAAAAGCCCACTTTACCGCCAGTAACTCCCGATTACCAACGTCATAATTGGATTCAGCGGATGAGAACTTCCTGGACATAAAGGCACAAGGATGTAAGTCCAAAGACACCGGATCCTTTTGAGAAAGGACAGCCCCCACTCCAACCTCTGAGGCATCAACCTCCACAACAAAGGGCAATTCCGGATTAGGATGTCTGAGGACTGGAGCTGAGACAAAGGCTTGTTTCAGAGCCCGGAAGGATAACTCAGCTTCATGCGACCAGTTGGTAGGATCCGCTCCTTTCTTTGTCAGAGCCACAATGGGAGCAACCAGGTCAGAAAAAGAATGAATGAACCTCCTATAATAATTCGCAAACCCTAAAAAGCGCTGAATTGCTTTTAAATTGGTGGGTTACGCCCAATTAAGGATGGCCTGAAGCTTCTTAGGTGCCATGGAAAATCCCTGAGGGGAAATTATGTACCCTAAAAAAGATACTTTCGTGACGTGAAATTCACACTTCTCCAGCTTGGCATATAAACGATTCTCACGTAACTTTTGAAGAACCAGACGCACCTGGGTGATATGTTGTTCCATCGATTCAGAAAAAATCAAGATGTCGTCTAAATAAACGACCACAAATTTCCCTAGTAAGTCACGGAGCACATCGTTAATGAGGTCTTGAAAAACTGCTGGAGCATTAGACAGGCCGAACGGCATCACCAGTTCTTCGTAGTGACCCGACTGAGTACTGAATGCCGTCTTCCACTCATCTCCAGATTTAATTCGGATGAGGTTGTAAGCTCCTCTCAGGTCAATTTTAGAAAAAATCACAGCAGAACGTAACTGATCAAAGAGTACAGAAATCAACGGCAAAGGATAAGTGTTTTTGACTGAGATTTTATTCAAGGCTCTAAAATCTATGCATGGTCTAAGCGAGCCATCCTTTTTCTCCACAAAGAAAAAACCAGCACTTAAAGGGGATTTTGATGGTCTAATAAAACCTTTCTGTAAGCTCTCCTGAACATAGTCATTCATAGCCGAAGTTTCTGGCCCGGACAATGCATATAATCTCCCCTTTGGCAATGCGGCACCAGGGATTAGCTCAATAGCACAATCATAAGGCCGATGGGGAGGCAGAATGTCCGCATTGCCTTTGGAGAATACATCGGCAAACTCCTGGTATTCTACAGGAATGAGTTCTGGAATGATAGCTGCCACTCTAACTGGAAATGAAATACATTAGCACATACCTTAGCACAAAAAGTACCCCATTGTGAAATCTCCCCGGACCGCCAATCAATGGTGGGATTATGAAAGGCCAGCCAAGGGTGACCCAGAACAACTGGAACTGCTGGGCAATGTGTTAGATAGAACTCGATCTTTTTGGAATGTAAAGCTCCTACTGTAAGTACTACGGGAGGTGTACGGTGAGTAATAACCCCGTTGGAAAGCGGACTCCCATCTAAGCCATGCATGGTGACACACCTACCCAATGGTAACTGAGGAATGCCTAAGGCCTTAGCCCAAGTTAAATCCATAAAGTTTCCTGCAGCTCCACTGTCAACAAAAGCCGACACCAAAGAACTGAGGCTGTCAAAGGAAACCTTAACTGGAACTAAAAGAGAGTTATTCGAGGAGATAAGCTGCAGACCTAGGTGAACCCCCTCACAATTCACCTGGTCAAAGCGTTTCCCGACTTGTTCGGACAGTTACGAGCAAAATGTCCCTTACCACCACAGTACAAACAAAGACCGGAATTTTGCCTTCTGGTCCTTTCCTCAGGAGACAGCCGGGAGAGACCCATCTGCATGGGCTCCTCGACGTCTTCTGGAATGGAATAAACTCAAGGACTTGACCTTACAGATGTTCCTCTTTCTGCTCTCCGCTCTCTGAGACGACGATCAATCTTAATAGAAAGCTCCATGAGTTTATCGAGAGTCTCAGGAGCGGGGTACTGGAGGAGACTGTCTTCAATAGACTCTGATAAGCCGAGGCGAAACTGACTGCGCAGGGCTGGGTCATTCCAGCCACAGTCGTTCGACCAATGGCGAAACTCAGTACAATAAACCTCTGCAGGATTTCTACCTTGTTTGAGAGCGCGCAGCTGACTTTCAGCGGACGCCTCTCTATCTGGGTCATCATACAAAAGCCCTAAAGATTTAAAGAAAGCGTCTACTGACAACAACGCAGGATCCTCTGCTCTTAAACCGAATGCCCAGGTCTGAGGATCCCCCTGGAGTGAAGAAATAATAATCCCAACCCGCTGAGATTCAGTACCAGAGGAAGTAGGTCTTAAACGAAAATAAAGTTTACAGGACTCTTTAAAATTAAAAAAATCTTTTCTATCACCAGAAAAACGGTCGGGGAAATGCATCTTTGGTTCAGGGACCACCTTTGGAGAGGCTCGCAAAAGATCTTCCTGCGACCTCACCTGAAGAGAAAGATCCTGAACCATCTGAGTAAGTTCTTGAATCTGATTGACTAAGAGCTGGCCAGGATTTGGCCCTAAACCTGTCGGATTCATGCGGCCAAAAAACTTTAACAAAAACTGAATGAGAGGAAAAAATTAAAGCCCTGTTTAATTTGAATTTTTTGGTATGGCCGGTAATAATGTTATGATTCCAGCACTCTGGTCTGAGGAGATCTTTTGCGAGGACCAGAGCACTGGAACGAAATGCTGGGGAAGGGAGCGGGAATGGAAAATAGCCCTTGGCGCCCTAACTCCGTTGTCTCGCCCGTGCTGTCAGAAATCCCCTGCGAGACTATGGTTGCTTGAGCCCATGGCAGCCGCGTTTGAAGGGCGGATTATGTCTGCCCAACTCCGATGCCCCCTCAGGTCTTAATGGGAGACAAAGGGAAATCCGAGACAGGGTGATAACAAGGGGCCCTCTGACTAAACAACCAGGCCAGGGGCTACAAGAAACTAAAAACTAGAATATGTGCGGAAAAACCGCCAGGGAAAAGGACAACCAAAATATCCACTTGTCCACTCTCCTACCCAGCACAGCCGAGTTCCGGAGAGGACTTGTGGAAGCGGAACCCTCCGCAAATGCTCCGAAACAGAATATAAAGAAAAAGCAGCTGAGCCGCAACATACGGCAGAGCCGTAACTCACGAACACCACACGATATTCTCTGGTGATCGTTGAGGACAACAGGGGACCAAACGACTTCTTGGGATGAGATGACAACTCCAAGATACAGAACTTCTGAGGACAGGAATGACCGGATACAGCAGGACAGGAACAGACGTTCAGCAAACCAAGGCAGCATGCAGGAAGCTATTACCGGCGTCTGTGTGCAGCACTGGGCAGGAATTTAGCAGGGAGTCCTCCAATCAGCTGTTCAGAGCCTGATTGGTATTAATGCCGTGCAGCTGCCTTGCTGCACGGCCAGAAGACAAGTGTGTGTGCAATTAGACCCTGCAACGGGGAACGCGGTCCGCCCGTGGCGTCCCCACGTTGCTAGGGTCTGTGCGGCTCAGCGCGCCCGGCGTCTAGCGTTGCTAGGAAGCCGGCGGCTGAACGCGCACGGCGTCCCTAGTTGCTAGGCGCCGGGCCGCGCGGACATTGCGGACCCCGGCGCCTAACACATTGTTGTGACAAAGGTACCAGGACTATGACCTGATCCTGACATAATTTTTGGATTGCCGCTGTTACTGCTTCCCTTTCTGGAAGAGAAGCTGGCAAGGTCGATTTGAAAAATCGGCATGGGGAAACTTCTTGAAACTCCAGCTTGTATCCCTTGGACACTATTTGCAACACCCAGGGATCCAGGGCAGACAGAATCCAACCTTGGCTGAACAGTTTGAGATGTGCCCCCACCCGAGTGGCCTCCCGCAAAGGAGCCCCTGCGTCATGCTGAAGATTTGGCAGAAGTAGGGGTAGACTTCTGCTCCTGGGAACCTGAAGCTGCTGTGGACTTCTTTCCCTTTCCCCTTCCCCTACCCACAAAGAAGGGGGAACCTCTCACTTTTTTGTATTTATTGGGCCGAAAGGACTGCATGTGCGGGTGATAGGTCATTTTTGCCGGTGCAGGCGCAGAGGGCAAAAATTTTGACTTACCTGCGGTAGCCGCCGAAACTAACGCATCCAGTCCATCGCCAAATAAGGCCTCACCTTTATATGGGAGAGCCTCCATATTTATTTTGGAATCTGCATCCGCGTTCCACTGGCGAATCCACAACGCCTGCCGAGCCGATACTGCCATGGTAGCAGCTTGTGAACTCAAGAGTCCAATATCTTTCATTGCTTCTAGCATGTATGCTGCAGCGTCTTTGATATTCCCTAACTTAAGGAGTATCTCATCTTTATCTGTCGTGTCAATTTCTGATGACACGCTTTCTGACCATTTTTCAATAGTGCGACTCACCCACGTGCAAGCAATTGTGGGCCTGAGCAGCGTACCATTGGCAACATAAATGGATTTCGATGTAGTTTCCATCTTACGGTCTGCCGGCTCTTTTAGTGAAGCCGTGCCAGGTGCAGGGAGAATTACCTTCTTTGTCAACCTGGACAGTGCACTGTCTAACACAGGGGGTGACTCCCATTTTTTCCTGTTCTCCACCGGGAAAGGATAAGCTATCTGAATTCTCTTGGGAATACGAAATTTCTTTTCGGGATTCACCCACATCCCTTCAAAGAGTGTATTAAGGGGGTCATTCCGAGTTGTTCGCTCGGTAAAAATCTTCGCATCGCAGCGATTTTCCGCTTAATGCGCATGCGCAATGTCCGCACTGCGACTGCGCCAAGTAAATTTTCTATGCACTTAGGAATTTTACTCACGGCATTTTCATCGTTCTGGCGATCGTAATGTGATTGACAGGAAATGGGTGTTACTGGGCGGAAACAGGCCGTTTTATGGGCGTGTGGGAAAAAACGCTACCGTTTCCGGAAAAAACGCAGGAGTGGCCGGAGAAACGGGGAAGTGTCTGGGCGAACGCTGGGTGTGTTTGTGACGTCAAACCAGGAACGACAAGCACTGAAATGATCACAGATGCCGAGTAAGTCTGGAGCTACTCAGAAACTGCTACGAGGTGTGTAATCGCAATATTGCGAATACTTCGTTCGCAATTTTAAGATGCTAAGAGTCACTCCCAGTAGGCGGCGGCTTAGCATGAGCAAATCTGCTAAAATCCGCTTGCGAGCGAACAACTCGGAATGACCCCCTAAGCTCGTGGGAAGGAGAGAAAGTGACCTTAGATTTTTTTTCTTTATAGAAATAAGCCTTCTCCTGAGGTACAGGAGTGGCTTCCGTGACTTCCAGAACTTCCCTTATAGCCACAATCATATATTGTATATTTTTTGCCAATTTATGATCTATTTCTCTGGAGTCACTATCGTCGACACAAGAATCAGTGTCCGTGTCGGTATCAGTATTCACAATATTCGCAAATGGTGTTTTATGTGACCCAGAGGGGTCGCCTGCGGATAGAAGAACAGAGCCCTGAAAAATCACATCCTCCACAGATTTTCTCCAGCACTCAGCATGAGATTCAGACTTATCTAATCTCCTATTGATATAATGCATACTATCACGTATTTCTTTCACCCATTCAGGCGCTTGGTGTGCCGGCAGCGCCACCACATTACACTTCTGTGTCCCTAAAATGGTTTCCTCCGGGGAGGAACTCCCTGCCTCTGACATGTGTTACACACGTGTACAACACACACACAGACACACTGGGACTTATAGGGGACAGACCCACAGTAAAATCTGTCAGAGGGACACAGTTAAGGAGCAGCCAGTTCACAACCCCAGCGCCAGTATCTAATGCCTGTGAACACAGAATGCCCACTGACATGCAGTGCTTTTTTACACAGTAAAACATACTTGTAAAGCACCAAATTCGCTTGTGCCCCCCCCCCCCCCTGTTTTGCACCCTGATACTTGTAGTCAGAAGTGAAGGAGGACCAGCGATGTCTCTGCAGCCTGAGAGAAAATGGCACTGAGCAGTGTGCTGGCTGCCTGAGGAAGAAGCGCCGCCCTTTTTACCGCAGAAACTTTTCATAATATTTATACTGGTGGGGGTAGGGCTGTGCCTGGGCATCTTGTGCCCCCTTTTTGCCAGTTTATAGAGGTGTTTTTGCTGCTCAGGGAGGCCCCCCCCCCCCCACGCCCTGCACCCTGCAGTGCCTGGGCTGTACCTCAGCCGTCACTTTTCTTGATAGAAGGTCTGTCTTCTTCTACTCACCTGTCTTCTGACTTCTGGCTCTGTGAGGGGGGTGACAGCGTGCTGTGGGAGTGAGCATCTAGACACGGCTAGCATTCAGTACCCTTCAGGAGCTAATGGTGTCCTGTCAGCCAGAAGCAGAGCCATGAAACTCTTTAGGAAGTTGGTTCCTACTTCTGCCCCCTCAGTCCCACGAAGCAGGGAGTCTGTTGCCAGCAGTTCTCCCTGAAAATAAAAAAACCTAACAAGTCTTTTCAGAGAAACTCAATAGAGCTCCTCAGAGTGCATCCAGTCTGCCTGGGGACAATTCTAAAACGGAGGTCTGGAGGAGGGGCATAGAGGGAGGAGCCAGTTCACACCCATTGAAAAGTCTTAAGAGTGCCCATGGCTCCTGCGGAACCGTCTATACCCCCATGGTCATGAAGTGGACCCCAGCATCCTCTAGGACGTATGAGAAAGACGCTATAGGACCATTAAAAAGCAAACTGGGAAACCTGATAAACGACGACAAAGATAAAGCGGAAGGAGATATTGGGGGTCATTCCGAGTTGTTCGCTCTTTGCCGATTTTTGCTATACTGCGATTAGTCGCTTACTGCGCATGCGCAAGGTTCGCAGAGCGCATGCGCTTAGTTATTTTACACAAAAGTTAGGTATTTTACTCACGGCATAACAAAGCTTTTTCATCGCTGTGCTGATCATAGTGTGATTGACAGGAAGTGGGTGCTTCTGGGCGGAAACTGGCTGTTTTATGGGAGTGGGCGGAAAAACGTAGGCGTTCGAGTTGCAAAACGCAGGAGTGGCTGGAGAAACGGGGGAGTGGTTGGGCAAGCGCTGGGTGTGTTTGTAATGTCAAACTAGGAATGAAAAGGACTGAGCTGGTCGCAATGGCTGAGTAAGTCTGGAGCTACTCAGAAACTGCTAAGAAATTTCTATTCGCAATTCTGCTAATCTTTCGTTCGCACTTCTGCTATGCTAAGATACACTCCCAGAGGGCGGCGGCTTAGCGTGTGCAATGCTGCTAAAAGCAGCTAGCGAGCGAACAACTCGGAATCACCCCCATTGAACACATTTTTATCATCAGTGTTTACTAGAGAGGACCAGACTGTGGGATTTGTGAGTAACAATAACAGTAGTATTTATAAAGGCCCATTGCTTAATACTTATCTGTCTGAGGAAGTAGTCCAGGAATGTAAAAAAAAAAATATTAAGACTAATAAATCTCCTGGTCCAGATGGCCTACATCCTAGGGTTCTGATGGAGCTAAATGCTGAAATTGCAAGGCCTCTGCATCTGATTTTCACTGAGTCACTTAGATCAGACATGGTACCAAATGACTGGTGTATATCGGATGTAGTCCCAATATTTAAAAAGGGTATTAAACTTCATCCTGTTAACTATAGCCGGTTAGTCTGACATCAATAGTGGGGAAAGTATACTAAGGGACAGCATACAGGGCTACTTGGAGACCTCCCATGCTATTAATAAGAACCAGCATGGTTTTGTGAGAAATAGGTCATGCCAAACTAATTTTATTAGCTTCTATGAGATAGTAAGCTACAATCTCGACCAGGGTAACACAATAGATATGGTTTATCTGGATTTTGCAAAAGCTTTTGACACAGTACCTTACAGGAGCCTGATGTGAGCAGTACAGATGGTGTTACTACCTCACAGCACTGAGGTCATGAGTTCGATTCCCACCATGGTCCTAACTGTGTGGAGTTTGTATATTCTCCCCGTACTTTCATGAGTTTCCTCCGGGTACTCAGGTTTCATCCCACAATCAAAAAATATTGATAAAGTCAAATATCTACCTTTTAACACAAGCTATTTACTAATACCGTGAAGCCGTAATGGCCGCTAAACCTCGTGCACGTGTTACGCACTTTGTACGCTATTTGCGTACAAAGACCCCGCACGTGGTACGCAAGTTACGTACACACGCTACGCTGGGTGTACGGAATACACACAGCGAGCGCACACACAGTCAATAACCTTTAATCCTTGAACACAGAGTATGCTTATACTGTAAACCTTAGCATTGAGGTACTGTAATGATATAACACTGATTAACCTTAGTATCTAAGCCAGCTGTTTGAGCGATTGAGATGCTCAGAAACCCTTAGTAATAAATGGTGAAACACACAAACACTTGTTAAGGTTCCAACACCTTACTGGATGATTTTAGTATGTAAAAGGGAAAAGAAAACAGTTTACAGCTTATACACTACAGACCTAACATTAATAACTAAACAGAATAACTAAACAGAAATATAAACAATAGTGAACGATCGCAAATACACATAAACAGAAAGAGAATAAATGGCAAACACTTAAAGGATAACAAAAAGAGAACAATTGCATACACACAGAGTAACGAAATGGCCACAGAGAAACTTACACACGTGGGAATGACTCGCAGGCGCTATCTGGAAACCAGCCCTCAGCTTTTCACCATGAAAACCTTTGTAGAGAGAAGTGAGTGCTGGTCTAGCTATGGTGGTCTTTATATACACATCCTACAGTACAATACAATGTTCCCTACAACCTCATTGTTTATTAGACACAGGAATGTGTCTCTGCATTATAACAAAAGGTCATAGGTGGATTTGAACAGGTGGACTGTGACTATTTCAAACTGCTCAGGTGAGAGGTATTCACAGGATTCCCGCCGCATGGATAATGAACTGCAAATACAGTAAATGTCCATAAACTTCTTATAGACATAACTATACGCAGGAGCGATGAATCTCTTCCTAACCAACACCGGAATGTTTCTAATAAGATACTCTTCAGTTAGATACTAGACACCACCGTTCAACCTTTGCCTGACCCTTCATATCATGCAAAGAGGAATTCCCATGTCCATGAACTATTTACACTAAACATACTCGCAGATGTTATTTAAGGGGAATATTATCTACATAACACGCTATATGGGTTAACTATGCTGTAAACGAGTCGCCAGCTACAGGCTCACAAACTCCGCCGTAAATACCCACATTATGCGCACTATCGCCGGAGCGTTATTACGCAACTTGCGGATGTGTGCACGTACGGCGGACTGAGTGCACGAGCAGCGGGCATGTGCATTGGGGTTAGTACAAGGCATTGCGAACTATGATATTTTTCGACTTTGACAGTCCACCCTTTGGCAGTCAACAATAACTGCCACTATCTAAATAATCCAAACAGAAAAATATATATGTTATCATGTAAATACCTCATTATGATTGGGAGTAGGGAGGAGAGGAGGAGGTGGGAAATGTATGACCTAGTGAGATAGTAAAAGCATGTGTGTATGAAATCCATGTCTGAGGGGTCATGTATCATCGTGCCGTACGTGTTCTAAATCAAGCTTCGAGGTATTGTGAAGTATACATTGAATCCTTCTTATCCCGTATCAAGGGTCTGTGGATGGGCTGTCAAACTTTACCGAGCTCTTTTCGGCTTTTGGTTACAACAAATGGGATGCACATTATTTGATGATACATGAAAGGGGATAATATGTGAGTGCTAATATATGAAAATCACCTGTCGACTATGTGGGGTACTACCTGGAAGTTGTAGAGATGAAGATAAGAAACATGCGTTATAAATGCATTCGTATAATTTTATGTGAGATTTAGTATGCAGTCGCCGATTGGGGTCTTGTTGATGTCTTGTCTGATGTCTTGTCCGGATTGTCGTATCTTTACTGTAGCTCTGCGGTTTGTCAGCAAACAAAGCTTCTTCAAGTGTTCATAAAAAGAATTACAGTCTCTAAAAGCTCATTAGGTGTCTGTGACACAGTTCATCATTGGTCTGTATAAAAGGTCATCAAATTCTTCTTCCAGGTGGATCTCTTGGTACCTCGGAGAAAATCAAAGGAGAAAAGGGTGAAAGAACGGTCCTTGGAATCATATCTTATCACAACATCCTCTCAATCGTTGGGTCATAAATCACTTCAGGCAACACCTTTCCAATGTAACACAATCCCTCTGAGTTTGGGGCAAGGAACCTATACCGGAAATATTTTCCACTGTCGGCTATTTGGCGTATAAGTTCTGAGTCTACGGGGCATTCTGTCGGCTCTGTGTGAGAATGTCATGGTTTGGTTGTTCCATGACACTTCCCAATTTCCCGGCTTTCGGGGATTGGAAATGTTAAAACATATTAGGGACCTATCTACATGGTATTGGTGGAGCTTCAAACTAGGAGGACTAGAAAAATAAAAATCTTGTCCACCGGTCTCCCACCCCTTAACTCAAGTACCTCATCTACCGTTAAAGGATATGGCACTAGTCCTGACTTTCTGTGACCTTGAGGTACTTGTGAGCACACCCAACAGTCTGTCTGATTTAACACTTTACCCACTAATGAGTGATAGTCACTCAATGGATGCCGGTCCATGTTGATATTAAAACTGGACTGACATTTCTTGATGCAACCGTCCTCAACTATATTTTCACAATTCCTACAGATGCAGTTCTCTTCAGCTAACAATCCTTCACAATGTCTATTAATGTCGTGGCTACCAGATCGTTTTCTGATACTCGCCTTTGCTCGTGATTGTGTTGCTCTTGGAATTCTACGACTCCATCCTGATCATCAGAACCCATTCCAGATCCTTTCTCGACCTCACTGGTACTCTCACCGAAACAGACTGCTCTGGTCAACAACAGGGTCAACAGGAAAACACGGACTGCAGTCTCTTGAGGCGAGTCCATCTTACAGGAGGAGAAAGAGAAAATTGTAATGGGGGTACAGAAAATAATTGAAGGGGAAAGAAACTTGTTACGATAATTTGTCCTCTAGTCTTGTTGTTCTTCTTGCTCGGCTGTCATCTCAAAGGTGCTGTCTCTCAGTCTTCCCAAAATGAACACTCCGGTGATACAATATTCTTTCCAAATCAGCGATCTTTCTGTAAGGAGCATAAATCTTGCATTACCATTTGTCTAACTGAGGTGTGACATACTATCCGTACAACATGAAAGAACAAAAAGAGAGAGAGAGCAAATAGAAAAGAAAAACATTGTCAGATTCATCAACAGGCTGTCGCGTCAACATGTCCACCGGTATCTCTACACAGTCTCCCCCACCAGTATCTCCCCTCTCCACCCTTTGCATCTGGCCAAACACAACAATGCTGGTAAGATATACTGGGGTTGGGTAGACCTCTGAAAAAGACCAAGTAGTCATGTGACGTTTGAGTTCTGTTGGTGACCGTCAGAGATTGAGAAGAAAACATTTAAAGATAAATTACAAAGTTTTCCCTGGCCGTCCTTGTGTCTACAAAGAACTGACCTCCCAATTACCTTGACTGTAACCTCAGGCTTACTATCAGGGCTAATGATCAACTTTACTGGCTGCAAATTACAGGTGCGGCCCAAACTTCTTCATATGTGATCCCTGATTACAATTGCGTGTGTCATAACTTTGCTCGTGTTCTTGTCTAGGGGGTTGATATACCTTGTGTGTGTCTTTAAACCTACAATTCCGTGCAAAATGGCCTTCCCTCTGGCAACTATAACATCTTATCACATTCGATTTACCCAAAGGGGTCTGGGGTTTTGACTGAGGTAGCTTACTTATGGTCATCTGCTTACCGCCCTGTGACTCCCTGTGTTTGCTGATGTTCCGATCGTGCCCAACAGCGGACTTTCTTAATGCAGCCACCGAGATACTTCTCCAGTGAGGTTGAGTGGTCTGTACCCTTGTTCTCAACACTTTTGTTAAGCCTTCCATTAATACATAAACTGCTACTTTTCTATGATGCACATTTTCCTCAATGTCCGCGATCCCAGTGTATCTAGCCATTATTTGCAGTGCCCGATTGAAATAATTAGAAGCAGTTTCACCTTCTTTTTGTCTTATGGAGAAGATTTTGTTCCACTTGACAACAGTTGGGAAATATACTCCTAATTGCATGTTGATCTGCTTAACATTTTCCTGATTGTATGCATCAGTGAGAGGTCTCTCTTTGTCTAACCTACAATCAGAAATGAATTTCAAAGGGTCAATAGTGGAGGGCAAACATGCCCGCAGTACTGTTCGCCAACCTTTGTTAGTGGGTTCAGTGGCGTTACCTAGTTCTTTAATGAAACTTTGGCATGCGGCTAGATCGCTCCTGGGATCGGGAAATTCAGACATAAGTGTCCTCAATTCCATCCGGGACCAGGGACAATGCATAGCAATGTCTCTGACGGGAGTGACTCCCTGAGCGTCAGTCCTCCCATTGGGGACTGTGATTACCCTGACAGGATTTAGTTCAATTACACCATCTTGTGTTGACTCTACAATGTGAGGTGCAATTGTCTGTGCATGACATACAATACCATACTTACCTGTGGACACGACCTCACCTGACCCTCCGTTAGGGGGCTTGACTACTGCCTTTACCGATTGGGCCGTGCCCACCTGGGTGTCTCGTATGATGTCTGCTGGAAAAGGTGCCGACATCGTGCTGGGCTCACTTTCTTGCTTGTAATCCTGAGGGAAGTTTAACATGGGGTGCGACTTGCACGGGTTAGAATTTGTATATTTATCAGTTTTCCTTCTATCATTATTACACTTATTACATTTACTACTATCATTATTAATACAGTTACTAAGTGCACAATTATCATCATATCCCAGTATGCCATTCTCTGCAGCCATTTGTTTCCTGCTAAAGTGAGAGCAAGCTGTGTAAGTTAATTCCCTTTGTATCTCACTTTCCTGTTGCCATAAATGTAAACAATCATAATGTCTAATCCTCTGTTTTGCAGATTTTATTAAACATATCCTTTTTCTTAGATTTTGCAATACCTCAGGATTCAAACTGCCCACCCTGGGGAACTGTTCTCCATCATTCTCAGTCATTCGTTCCCATTCTTTGCATAATACCTGTGTGTGTGATCCGTATTTCTCACACATTATATACCGTGCTGACCCTTTGGGCCAACAACTACCAACGTGAACCCTTGTTGGTCGTCCCTTACTTGAGCAACTGGCCCCCATTGTTTGCAGATATTGCTGTCTCAGCGAATTCTTACAAAACAAACCAAGTTCCCCGAGATAAGGCGACGGTGAAAGTTCAACGAGTGCCTTCACTCACTCACGCCCACGTTGACCAATATACCCAGAAACTGCTTTAGCGCTGCTGTACTCAACCCAGGGCCCCTGTGAACCGCTATTTACTGGGGCGTGTGGGAGTATGCTACCCTCCCCAGTAAGTATTGGTTGTTGAAGAATTCCTGAGTGAACAGCGAACCTCCCTTAAAATAAAAAAAAACCTACACAAATCACGTTAGAATGTACAAATAGCGTTTATGATCCCACAAAACTGAATGGGTATCAAGGTAACCAACTAATGCACACAATTACGCGCGGTCCAGTCGCACTTCGTATAAGTAACTATTACTTATTCGCCGTGCGACCAATGGAATCGGTTGATTAGGCTGTGAAACCTTCAGCCGGAGCGTTATACTGATATGGGTACTACGCCAACCCCCCGGGCTGTGCTTTCTAACCTTCGCAGTCCTTTTGTCTGTGGATACTAATTGCTCCTTTACCTTATACAATGTTAACGTGGGCAAGCCAATCCCACGCCACCAAGTGTCCACTCACCTGATGTGGTCTCCGACGGGATCCCGCTTTCTGGGTTCACAAAAAGAATACCTTTATTTGCACACTCACTCCTGTTCACTCATATGCACTCTGATTTTTCTGTACAGAAATTACTTTCATTCAGGCAAACAGTTCAATCCCCGGGTTTTGCAATAGAAAAAGGTTCTCTTTAAACTAAAACTTTTGGAAACTGAACAAACTTGTGCTATTATCGCATGGCTACTATACCGCCCACGCTAAAACAATGTTATCGTGTGATTTGAATTTAGTGGGCGTATCCGCACTCTGCGTTGCGTAATATACGCCACGTGTGTAGGCCTTTGCGTTTGCGTACGTAATCTCGCACGTTGCCCGAGACACGTATGCAAAAGGCCAGATACGCTCACAGTAACGCAAATAACACGCTTCTATAAATGTAAACGATGTTCAACTATAATCGCTTACCGAACACCACACAGTATCTGCTATGCTGTGTGCATGTTTTTTACAATTACTCCCTTAAATATTACTTTTATATCAACTAAATAGCACCAAATTTCCTCAGCACGTGTCTAACAATCAATTCTAATGGCAACAAGAGAGTGACTATGCGAGAATACACAAATGAAAATGCAGGTGTGTGTGCGTTTGTTGCGTGCGCAATTGGCGCCAAACAGAAAAAATTTTAAACAGATTTTAAAACAATAGCTGTATGTTCTTACCTTCCTCGGATCTCACCAGCATCCCTACAAACCAAGAGAAGCAGACGCTCATCCGATCAGCACTACTGTATCCCCAACCACAAACACGGATACAGGGGATACTACCTTTCCGCCCTTTGCTGATCGATAAAGTCTGCCTGTTTTCGCTTGACTGCGGATATGAGGTGGACCGGACGAGCCCCCAATTGATAAAGTCAAATATCTACCTTTTAACACAAGCTATTTACTAATACCGTGAAGCCGTAATGGCCGCTAAACCTCGTGCACGTGTTACGCACTTTGTATGCTATTTGCGTACAAAGACCCCGCACGTGGTACGCAAGTAACGTACACCCGCTACGCTGGGTGTACGGAATACACACAGCGAGCGCACACACAGTCAATAACCTTTAATCCTTGAACACAGAGTATACTTATACTGTAAACCTTAGCATTGAGGTACTGTAATGATATAACACTGATTAACCTTAGTATTTAAGCCAGCTGTTTGAGCGATTGAGATGCTCAGAAACCCTTAGTAATGGTGAAACACACAAACACTTGTTAAGGTTCCAACACCTTACTGGATGATTTTAGTATGTAAAAGGGAAAAGAAAACAGTTTACAGCTTATACACTACAGACCTAACATTAATAACTAAACAGAATAACTAAACAGAAATATAAACAATAGTGAACGATCGCAAATACACATAAACAGAAAGAGAATAAATGGCAAACACTTAAAGGATAACAAAAAGAGAACAATTGCATACACACAGAGTAACGAAATGGCCACAGAGAAACTTACACACGTGGGAATGACTCGCAGGCGCTATCTGGAAACCAGCCCTCAGCTTTTCACCATGAAAACCTTTGTAGAGAGAAGTGAGTGCTGGTCTAGCTATGGTGGTCTTTATATACACATCCTACAGTACAATACAATGATCCCTACAACCTCATTGTTTATTGGACACAGGAATGTGTCTCTGCATTATAACAAAAAGTCATAGGTGGATTTGAACAGGTGGGCTGTGACTATTTCAAACTGCTCAGGTGGGAGGTATCCACAGGATTCCCGCCGCATGGATAATGAACCGCAAATACAGTAAATGTCCATAAACTTCTTATAGACATAACTATACGCAGGAGCGATTAATCTCTTCCTAACCAACACCGGAATGTTTCTAATAAAATACTCTTCAGTTAGATACTAGACACCACCGTTCAACCTTTGCCTGACCCTTCATATCATGCAAAGAGGAATTCCCATGTCCATGAACTATTTACACTAAACATACTCGCAGATGTTATTTAAGGGGAATATTATCTACATAACACGCTATATGGGTTAACTATGCTGTAAACGAGTCGCCAGCTACAGGCTCACAAACTCCGCCGTAAATACCCACATTATGCGCACTATCGCCGGAGCGTTATTACGCAACTTGCGGATGTGTGCACGTACGGCGGACTGAGTGCACGAGCAGCGGGCATGTGCATTGGGGTTAGTACAAGGCATTGCGAACTATGATATTTTTCGACTTTGACAATATACTGCAAGGTTAATTGGATACCAACAAAATTAACCCTAACATGAATGTGTGTGCATGTACATGTGGTAGGAAATATAGATTATAAGCTCCACTGGGGCAGGGACTGATGTGAATGGATAAATATTCTCTGTAAAGCGCTGTGGAATATGTGTGCGCTATATGAATAACTGGTAATAAATACATTTTCAAATTAAGGGAGCTCGGTATAGGAGATCCTATTTGTACATGGGTGAGTAATTGACTTGATAACAGGGAACAGCAATTGGTGATTTATGGGATGTTTTCCACCTGAGTTAAAGTAATTAGTGTAATACTGCAGGGTTCTGTGCTAGGGCCACTATTGTTTAATATATTTATTAATGACTTAGGAGAAGGACTAGTAAGCTCTGTGTCAATTTTTGCAGACAATACTAAAATATGTACAGTAGGGCAATCAAGTCAGAGTGGATGTGGAGTCTCTTCAGAGCGATTTAAGTAAACTGGAAGTTTGGGCAATGAAATGGTGTATGAGGTTTAATGTGGAAAAATGTAAAGTTATGCACTTTGGGACTAAGAATAAACATGCAACCTACCAATTAAATGGGGAAATAATAGGGGAAACTGTATTAGAAAAGAATTGGGGGGTGTTCATTGATAGTAAATTTAGCTGCAATACACGTCAAAGTGCAGCAACAAAGGCAAATAAGGTGTTAGCATGCATAAAACGGGGAATAGGGACAAGGGATGAGAGCGTAATCCTGCCACTGTACAAATCATTGGTATGGTCGCAGGGCCATCTTAACAGCAGTGTAGGCCCCCTGGGCACAGCAATGCATTGGGCCCCCTACCAATCCTCCAGCGGTAGGGGTGGGGGGTGCTGTCAGCGGCAGCTTTGATGTCCCGCAGGCGGTAGGGGGTGTTCTATCTTCCGCTCAGCATGTAGGACCTGGAGCAGTAATTTCTGCTAATTACTCCTTTACTGCACAGATGGGGCTAAACTGTAAAGGGGGCATTGGGCTGAATGAAGAAGCCCTGGTACATGACTTACAGGGTAGAAGGGGGTGTTTAATACGTATGGGAGGGGTGGATAGTAGAGTGGGCTTAATATTTATCATTTTCTGGTGGGAGGGCAGCTTGCTTGACTGCAGATATCTCAGGTTAATTAAAATATATTTCTTAGCTTTGAATATGATTAAAAAAAACTAGAGAGTCCCACCTTTCAGGAGATACTGGGGACTTGGGGATCAGAGTTCAGGAGCCAGAGGAATACACCAACGAAAATCTAGAACTGCATATTCGGCGTGAGGAGCTGGGGCAGGGACCAGCTGCTAGAAGGCTGATATCTCTGGTTCTGGGCATAGTAGAGACAAGCTGCCAGTGTCCACCAAAAGGGTAGAGTCACAGCTTTAGGATTATACCCTCAGAAAAAATCTAAGTCAGACAGAACCTGATATATCTGGCTGGGAAGAGCAATTAACATGCTTGGATGGGGACCACTGCTTTCAAGTCGGATATCTCTGGTTCCCCAGGGCCGATTTTAAAAATCCGGTAACCCTGTAAAGAGGGGACACTCAGCTATAAGCCAAAGGCACTTATACTCCTGGGACCCTTGGTCAAGAGACCATTGAGCCCATACGAAAAGACGACCCTGTGTGGTCGCATCTTGAGTGATGTGTACAGTTCTGGGCACCACACTATAAAAAAAGACATATTATAACTTGAAAAGGTTCAGAGGTGAGCTACCAAATTGATTAAGGGGTTGGAGACACAGGAGAGGCTTTCAAGATTAGATATATTTACATTAGAAATGAGACGACTCAGAGGAGATATAATTAATATTTACAAATATATAAAGGGGCAATGGGGGTAATTCCAAGTTGATCGCAGCAGGAATTTTGTTAGCAGTTGGGCAAAACCATGTGCACTGCAGGGGAGGCAGATATAACATGTGCAGAGAGAGATAGATTTGGGTGTGGTGAATTCAATCTGCAATCTAATTTGCAGTGTAAAAATAAAGCAGCCAGTATTTACCCTGCACAGAAACAAAATAACCCACCTAAATCTAACTCTTTCTGCACATGTTATATCTGCCTCCCCTGTAGTAGTAGTAGTAGTAGTAGTAGTAGTAGTAGTAGTATCATCATCTGTATTTTTACTTAGATTTTACCTCACTGTGGGTTCTCAAACCCTCTTTCCACAGCTGCTGCTACCTATTCACTTCTGGATGTTCCTATTTGTTACTACAGCCAGTCACAGAGATTTTCTTCTCACATTACTCCAGTAACCAATCCCAGTGCAGTAAGCCCTATATAAACAATTCCTTGGCACCAGCTCATTGCCAGTTCAATTTATCTACAAGCAGCTCCTGGTCCCGGTTTCAGTGGCAATTGTCTAATCCCAGAGCTTCCTGCTACTGTGCTATGGTTTGTCATCAGTGAGCTACAGAGTGCTTCTATTTCTCTACCTGCCTCCAAGTCCTGTGTTCAGCACTACAACTCAGCAACAGCAGGATAATTCTTCCTGTTGTAATCCATTGTCATCTATTTCACCAGTGTGCTGTCTGCTATCTGAATTACAACTAGTACTACTACTACTACTACTACTACTACTACTCCTACTACTACTACTACTAATAATAATAATACAAAAATAATACCTTATTAGTTCCAGATTCTAGCACTTCAACCATATCATTTTCCAGATCAGCCATGCACATTCTCTGTAAGACCACATTTGCCTCCAGTAATGGGCTTACCACCCTATCTCTGCCACATATTTTTCTGATCTCCTTCCACCTTACCCTACCTTGACATTCATCATTTACTTATATTTTTGACTACATTATATAATTACTTTTGCCTTCTGCATCATATTTCTTCTACATTTTCTGTTTTTACACCTAAATCCCTTTTATTTTCTGCATCCAACCACCATTTTGTTTCTTCATCTATGTGTTAGCATCAGCTTATAGCCTATGCACGGTTGCTGTTATAGCTTCTGTCCTCTGCATTTTATTACCTTCTTGTCTCTCTCCATTTCAACAGCATACAGTATTTGTATATACTGTACGCCTCTGCTATTTTGTATTGTGCACATGTCATGATGTGTTCTACTTTTAGATGCCTTCATTACTTTGTGTACTGCAACCTCAACATTGTAAAAATTAACTGAATGCTATCTGCGCAGATCTTTCAGGGGAATTTAAGAGAGTATTGTTGTATTTTGGCAGAGGCACAGCTAGGGGGGAGAAGGCAAGGCACCTTCATGCAATGGTTAACCATTAGCTACATGACCAGTTTGTGAGAGCATCCAGCCGGAGAGATAACCTACAGTATAACTAGGGTGGTGCCGAGTGTGCTTAGCCCACAATGCTGATACAGTGCATAGGCACTATGGACAAAGAACCTGCACCCCTCTCGTATCCACCACGATCTGGCCAGCAGCCGCGATCGCATCCACCCTCCTGCAGCTGCAGCACTGCCACTGGTCTGTCTGACTTGAAAGGAGTCTTTTCTGTCAGCTGTCAGTATTGTTGCAAGCAGAGCTCCGCCTTCCAGTCCACCACACGGTGCTCACGTGAGTGTAGGAGGGACAGTCTGGAGCAGTAGTGGACCAAGGCAGGGGGAGGGCTCAGCGGGCAGCGGGATGCATAAACATACACTGGGCTCAGTGGTTCCACATCCTCCCTACTGCACTCCACACTGATCATCCTTCACTGTTCCCTACACTCACCCTCACTGCTCCCTACACCTACTCTCACTGCACCCTACACTCACCGTCACTGCTTCCTATTCCCACCCTCCATTACTGCTCTCTATAAGAACCATCACTCACTGCTCCCTATGATAACCCTCACTCACTGCTCCCTATTTTAACCCTCACTGTTCCTTACACTCACCCACACTCAGTGCTCCCTACACCCACCTTCACTGATCCCTACACTCACCATTACTCACTGCTCTCTACAACAACCCACACTCACTGTTCCCTATACCGTCAGTGCTCCCCACCGACCCTCACTGCTCTCTACTCCTGCCCTCCCTTATGCACTCTACACTGACCATCACTCACTGCTCCCTTCAACCACCCTCACTGCTCCCTACACTCATCCTCAATCACTGCTGCTTATACCCTTCCTCACTGTTCCCTGCACTTACCCTAGCTCATTGCTTCCTACACCCACTCTCTCTGCTTCCTAAACTCATCCTCACTCACTGCTTCCTTCATCCTTGCTCACTGTTCCCTACATTCACCCACCCTCACTACTGCCAACACCGCCCTCACTGTTTACTAAACTCATTTTCACTCACTGCTCCCTACACCCTTCCTCTATGTTCCCTACACTTAACCTTACTCACTGATCTCTACAACTACCCTAACTCACTGCTCCCTACACCCATCCACTATCTTCCCCACCTACCCTCATTGCTCTCTACTCCTATCCTCCCTTACTGCACTTTAGACTGATCGTCATTCACTGCTCCCTACATCCACCTTTATTGCTCCCTACACTCACCCTCACTGATTCCTAAACTCACCCTTGCCCACTGCTCCCTACACCTGTCCTCACTGTTTCCTACACTCATCCTCACGCACTGCTCCCTACACCCACTCTCTGTTTCCTACACTCACCCTAGCTCACTGCTTCCTACACCTGCCCTCAATGCTCCCACACAAATTACTCACTACATGCAAATAAAAACCACAAAGTGCTGCTAGATCAGACATAGGCAGGGGGAGGGGGAGGGGGGATATTAGAATGAACAAAGATATTAGAATAAACAATATTTTTTTGTTCTTCAATGTAATAGTTGAATTTTAATGTACCCCCCCCCCCCTCTGTCTAAGTTTGATCTAGCAGCTGGACTAGTGTTTTAAATTATCAATAATACTGTGTGGCATACTGTAAGGCATACTGTATATAAGGGGTACTACTGTAGCATACTGTGTATAAGAGGTACTACAGTGGCATACTGTGTATAAGGGCATTATTGTGGCATAACGTGTATAAGGAGTACTACTGTTGCGTGATGTGTACAAGGTGCACTACTGTGTGGCGTACTGTATATAAGATGTACTACTGTATGGCATACTGTGTATATGAGGAACTACTGTGGTGTAACATGAATAAGTGGTACTACTTTGTCATGTACATGTAAGACCATGTCCCCTTTTATGGTTGCGTGCACTGTCCCTATTCAGAATATATCGGGGGGCACCAGTGCTCTTTCTGGCATCAAAATGTCTAGTTACAGCTCTGCCCACAGTACCTTAAGGCACAGCAGTGACTGGGTTGTGAGAGAGACCACCTTGAATGATAGAGCAGCAGGGGACATGGTGCCAGGCAAGGTGAGACACATTTCGATGAGTGCAAGGAAAGTTATGAAGAGATAAAGTGGTCATGGATGAAGACCAGTTTGTTACAAACCGATCTAGTATTCCAGAAGGAACAGGATAATGGGAGGGGTTGACTAGGGAGATCATCACCATTATCATGGTCACCAACAAAGTATTGTTGTGGGAGTCTTTTTCTCATGGCTGTACCTATCTCTCCTTCTTGGTCTTCTGCCTCTTCCACTCTATTCACCTTTATGTCACAGTCATTTACCATTCCCTTGGTCCCTCTGTACACTTCCTAGACAACTTTACTGCCTGGCTCCACCACTTCACCTCTTTTGATCTTTCAGCTATCATTCTGGAAGGTTTAAACATGCAGCTGGATATTACCTTGGGATAAGCAGTTTCAAAACTGGTCTCCATCTCCTGTTCCTTTGTTCTCTCCCTTTGGACCTACTCATGAGACATATCTGACTTCACCAACCTCTCATTATTGTACGCCCAAGTGAGCCTCACCCTAATCTCTGCAAGAACTCAGTATTGTTTGTTCTCCCATATGGAGGAACGTCAGTAGACCAGCAAGATTTCAACCACCAGAATCCTCTTCACCAGCCACCTCTAAACCCATCACTCTAAACTCCTTCAGTAATGCGCCCATGCAGCTGAATGGTACTGGAGAAAATCATGCATTGATGCTTATGGCCTCCACTTCCATTTCATGCTCTCTTCCTACAGCTCCTCTCTATATTTTCCAAATGGTCTTAAAATCAATATGTTAGCTCCAATATCTTAGCTTCTGAATGCCACCTCTTTGCTACCTTCAACTCCTACTTCTGCCCCCCAACACTCTTGCTATTCCCTCCTTAATTTCAATCTTGCTATACCATGTATGCTTGCTTTCCATATGTTGCCAGGCCCACTGTGTGCTTCCACAAGCTACAGCAATATGCCCTTTTCTTGGAATTTTCCTCATCCCTCCTTGTCCATTGTTTTATTGTAATGTTATGCTTTATTTCTGAGTAATTATTTGATGGTGTACCATACATACAGTATGCTGTGTTGTTTGTTTTAATGTTGATCCTATGCATGGTGCACTGTGTGGCACTTGGCGCACTGTGTGGCACTTAATAAATAAATGATGATGCTAATAATAACAAAAGTACAAAAGTACAGAGACTTGAGAAACAATAGGTGACTCAAGACCAAATGATGCAATGTCTGCATCGGCAAAAATTTCATATCCCTAAGCCCTTAAATATGATTTAGCTTCCAAATTGTGGAGAAGCGGTCTGAGTTTGTTTTCCGTTTAGTTTAAGCTTTTATCTGGGAATTCCCAATGAGATAACGCAAAATGGCGCACATACTATCTCTGTTATCCAGCCATGCTCCCACTGGGGCTTCCCCACATTTAAAAGAATATCTGATGAGTCAGACCATTCTGTTGCTTCCACCCAGTATATTCTGCTTCCATTAGTGCTCATAGGTTGTAGACCATAAGGGATGTAGTTATGTGACCGGTGGGCAGGAGACCACTGTTCACAATACCGGCACCAGGATCCCATCACTTCACAATCCCGACAGTCGGCATGCGCACTAACTGGAACAACTTCTACTCATGGGTGTCCATGACACCCATAGAATGGGAATAGATCCTGTGGTGCTTGCACCCTGCAAGGGGCTTCGTTGAGCTCGACCCTATGCCGCCGGGCATCTAAAAGCCGGGATCGGTAGGTGACCGGCAGTTTCCTTACCACCGGTCACACAAACTCAACCCTCTCTTTGGCAAAGAATAACATTTACATTTTTATTTTAGAAGACCTAGTTTTTCTTTTTGTCAAGGTGAATATACATTCCAAAGAACAAACACAAGAGATAGAATCAGGGCCGGTTGGAGCGCTTGCAGCGCCCCAGGCAGGCAAGCGATATTCGACCGCCATGCCTGCACATCGCGTCAAAAGGTACTAAAATGTGCATACAATCCTTTGCTTTCTCTCACAGATGTGGTCGAAATCGAAGGATAGTACCGATAATCTCATAAGTGTATGGGCACCATTATTCTTATCCGGAGTGACCAACTGAAGTTCTTCCATCTATTCCCTCTATATCAATGCTGGCTCCCACTTTGTTACCATTATCCATCGCTTTCCTGAGAGTTTGGATTCCTTACTCTCCTTTCTGGTCACAGGCACTACTGGAGATTTTCTCATGTCCTTCTTTCGACAACTCCTCTGACATTTCAAGTGGGGGCTCTGCATTGAGAGACGAATTGAAAACTGCCTTCAGTGCTTCAGATGGACAATATGAGTTGTTAATTATGGCTTTTTGGATTGTAACTCCCCATTAGTGTTCCGGAGCTTTATCAATAAGATCTTTGGAGATGTGCTTTGGGTGTGGTATAGCACATAGACAGTTAAAAGATAGACAGTCATTAGATAGACACCATATGGTTGACAGTCAAAAGATAGACAGGATCAAAAGTCAGACAGGATCAAAAGTCAGACAGTCAAGAACCCGACAGGGTCAAAAGTCAGACAGGGTCAAAAGTCAGTCAAAAGTCAGACACCAAAAAAAAAATATATATATTTTTTTGTGTTTTTAAACATTTTTAACCCAAATTTGGTGAAATTCATCCCCTAGTGTGATCGCTACGTCTCGGTTCGCTCGCCACAACTTTACTAAGAGGTAATAGTTTGTGACATGGATAGTAAATGAGGCAAAAGTTGTAAAAAACACAGAAAAATATATATATTTTTGTGTCTGACTTATGACCCTGTCAGACTTTTGACTCTGTCAGACTTTTGACTCTGATTTTTGACTGTCTGACTTTTGACCCTGTCTATCTTTTGACTGTCGACCATATGGTGTCTGCCTAATGACTGTCTACCTTTTAACTGTCTATCTATAGATTTGCAGTTATCTACTTGAATGATATCTTAATTCTTTTTCTGGGATATCAAGACACAGGTTTGCTTGTAAGAGACATTCTGGCATGGCTTCGGGTCTAATTCATGTTTATACGCACATGCCTACTGTATGCAGCTGCGATTTTTCAGGTTATGGATTTGCTAATCATCGCAAGTGTAGCTGCCGCACTGAAAAGACTATAAATGCCTACTGGAGCCAGCGCAAAAGTCATCAATTACTGTGAACACATACGCAGTACCAACGTGTCTTGGGTCTTCAACATGCGGCCCTCCAACTACTGTGGAACTACACATCCCAGCATGCCCTGCCTCAGTTTTAGAATACCTTAATAGCAAACTGTGGCAGAGCATGCTGGGATGTGTAGTTCCACAGCAGCTGGAGTGCCACATGTTGAAGATCTATGGCATACATGATCTAAGCTGAAAACAGCTACGTTCCCCGAAAATGGCCGTGACCTGTCTGCACTTTTTGTCGCCCTCCCTGTTTCCTTCCCCAAATGTTTCCTTCCTGTCAGTCACTCTGCGTTAAAAATATCACTGCAAGCAGCATCTCAAAGGAGCGCAGTGCGATCATAGCGCATGCGCAGTATGATGATGATTCCCCAGATGTGTGAACATCAGCATTGCGTATGGCCCCTAAGTCTCATTTTCTATCTTTTGAGATGAAAAAATGTCTCTGAACTACGTATTTATATATTGTTTCAGGAGAGGGTCTTCAGATGGACCAAGACAAAGTAAAAGTTGTTAGAGACTGGCCTAACACCAATGGCCTCAAGTTGGCCCAGTTCTTCTTGGGCTTTGCAAATTGCTACAATTCAGTAAGATTTTTTTTTTGGGGCGGACATGAATAACTGCTAATTTAAAAAATTGGTATACAACGTATATTCGGGTGCTTAACTGGGAGATGCTGTGCTAAGCAGCTGCCTCAGATAGTCAGGGAAGTCACTCCCCCAATAGAGAAATACAAAGAAAAGTGGTGGAGAGGCTGCGCTTTGATTTGAACAATGCAGACAATTCAAAAATGTTAAAAAATATAAAAATGTTCAATTTATTAATGTAATTAAAATTTAGAAAAACACATTACTGCATACTTATTACTTCTGTTAAGATCAATCATATAAATTTCATAAAAATTACCCAACAGTCAGGAACTGAAACTGATGCATTTAAGGAAGTCCGTTCCAAATAATTACCCCGGTGGTAAGTGTCCTGCTGAATATAGGAATCCCCAGCAAATGGATACAATGTCCCTTGGGATCTTTCACCGTTAGAGGACTATTTACTCCTGGATTCCAACTGCGAGCGCCTCATGCATTACGGCAGTCCATCCGAAGATCATGGACAGGTATTTGTAAATCCAAATGTCACAGTGCAGGGGATGACAGGGGATGGTCCGGTCCTACACTTAGTCAGTTCCTGAGCTGGAGCAGTCAAAAGCCTGACGTGAGAAGGCAGCGAAACGTGTCAGGCTTTTGACTGCCCCATCTCAGGAATTGACTAAGTGAAGGACCGGACCATCCCCTGTCATCCCCTGCACTGTGACATTTGGATTTACAAATACCTGTTCATGATCTTCGTATGGACTGCCGTAATGCATGAGGCACTCGCAGTTGGAATCCAGGAGTAAATAGTCCTCTAACGGCGAAAGATCCCAAGGGACATTGTATCCATTTGCTGGGGAATCCTATATTCAGCAGGACACTTACCACCGGGGTAATTATTTGGAATGGACTTCCTTAAATGCATCAGTTTCAGTTCCTGACTGTTGGGTAATTTTTATGAAATTTCACATGATTGATCTTAACAGAAGTAATAAGCATGCAGTAATGTGTTTTTCTAAATTTTAATTACATTAATAAGTTGTACAGTTTTATATTTTTTAAAATTTTTGAATTGTTTGTATTGTTCAAATCAAAGCGCAGCCTCTCCACCACTTTTCTTTGTAATTTAAAAAATTGGCCTCCTGGGGCCTCTGAAGTCTTCAGCCTATTGAAGCACGGCTGATGCTTGACTCCTCCACCTTGCAGAACCTAGGTTCCTCCAAATCTTCATTACGATCTTCTTCAGTCGGCTCATGCTTCTGAGTACTCTGGGTATTCTGATAATGTGCATGAGCTACTGGTACCCTTTCTCTGACAGGGTGAGAGGGAATTTGTTGCAGCAAGTTATTATTATTCTAAACACAAGATATCCCAACAATGTGCTCTAGTCCCTTGCATCCAATTCTCATTCCAGACATTCACTTGCTTAAACATCATCTGGGCAGACCATTTTGTCCCACTTAAAAGATCATCTTCAGCTCGCATTTTGACTACTTTCTTTACTAAATACATTTTCTAATTTCTCGTTTGCCTCCAAGAAAACTTATAAAATCATGTTTTTTTATTCACATCCAGATTATGGAGACATTTTATAAAGAGATAGCTGTCAAACTCAATTTCTTTATACCTTACCATAAGCGTTTTAATGTGCAGACTGCATGAGTTAACCAAGACCCTGAGTGGTTTCTTATAATGCATAATTTGGCTAATTGGAGAATTGAGTTGTTTTGCAGCCTTGGGCAGAGTTTATACATAATAGTCACCTCTATGAGACAACTTCTCTTCTTTATGCTATTTTCCTGCGATTGCCACCTTCCCACTTTATCATCCATTCCCTCTTCGGAAGTTCTGACAGTGGATTCCCTTCTTGTGAACTTCTCTAATATATGTGCTTAAGTTAAAATAAATCTTCAGAAGGTATTTTCATGGTATGAAACTTTCACATATGGGAACATATGTGAAGTTCATAGATTGAGAGCAGGATACAAAATGTAGCTCTCAGCTTGGAATGTTTTTCTTATGGTTTCTAGCATGAGGTTATCTCCCTGCTTCTTTGGTCCTTTTAAAATCTTGTATCTAGTTAATCCAGTCTCATCCAGTTGGAACTTCTATCTTCAGTATGTATTCAATAACTAATATTTACTATGTCTCTCTCTTGAAACCCCTCATCAATAGATTTTGTTTGGATCATAATCCCACAACTTCTATTATGCCGTTATAACAGGAAGAATATAATATCAAATAGATTCTGGAAACCAATAGATCCAGGGGAAACGTAAAGTTCCTTGTGGCTCGAAAGTGTCATGGTCTTAAGAAGCGCTCCAGGATCAAAGCTTTTAATATTCACGTTCGTTTCCTCAAATTTTTTATCAGAAACTCCTAAACAAGCCCTTTTTGGAGTATTCAGTGCCCTCCATGAAGATGATGGTACTACCATGCTCCAGTGCCAGTGTCCACAATTCACTTACCAGACCCGGTGCTCAATCCCACATCATGTTCCCCTCTGCACCTGCTCTGCTTCCTAACTGGTTGCACAGCACATCTGAAACGTCTTCTTGACTCATGGTCACGTGACCTCTAATGTCAGAGGTGGGAATTTCAAATCTCTTCTTAAATCTCACTGTATGCATTGTTCTGTGCAAGATTTTAGGTCTTCCTGCCTATGGCTGCTTTCCCATGTCTTCTCCTGTATTTTCTTACTCCGACTTATTCATGACTGTGTCTCCACCTTCTAATTCTCCAGTGACTTCTAGATTTGAACTAGTCTTTTGGCCCTGCTCAGCATTCATAGCTTACCGATTCTGTTATTCAGTTTTCCTAATCTAAAACCATCTTGCCAATGCCTTCTGCAGCAACACTAAACCCTTCTTGCTGGGGTGCTGTGTGGACACCATGGGTCTGTTAATTTGATTGCTAATAGTAAATCCAAAAAAGACTGCAAATTGTAACCTACTGCTACTCAGAAAGAATTAGTAGCCTGGGTTTTGTGTCATTGTAGATATAGTTTTCTAGCAAATAATTCACCTTAATTTGTTGACTCTTCTTGTGTATAAAATAACTTGGTAATTTCCCTTGGAGAACACTAATCTATTAATGCATGTACAAAAAAAAGGGTGTAGTATGGCTGACCGGCGGTCTCCTGACCGCCGGTCAGCTTACCGACACCGGGATCCCGGCAGCATACCGACGCCGGGATCCCGGCGGGGAGGGGCGAGTGCAGCAAGCCCCTTGCGGGCTCGCTGCGCTCGCCACGCTGCGGGCTCGGTGGCGACCTACGGTCTCCACGGGTTCTATTCCCACTCTATGGGTGTCGTGGACACCCACGAGTGGAAATAGTCCCTGTTGGTTGGCATGCCGACCGTCGGGATAGTGGGGGTCGGGATGCTGGAGGAGGTCATGTGACCGTCGGTCTCCCGACCGTCGGTCACCCGACCGTCGGTCACATGAATACCACCCCAACAAAAAACATCAATCATAATGGTCCAGTCTGCATTGAGTCTCATATCAGATTACATATGAAAGCTTCATATTTATTCATTTAATATTTGCCGATTACCCTATTTTTATCCCCATCTCCCTACAATCACTGCCGTGTTTTAGAATGCCAAAAAACAAATGGAATTTGATATATGATCTCTTCCAGTGAACATGTTTTGCTTAATTAAATAATTCTTTTAATTGTGGCACATTGTGAGATTAAGCAGATACAGTAACCGATTCCTTCTGCACATAGCACCCTATTTCCAATGGTATTTACATTTCCAAAAGGAATGAGAGGGGTCTCTTTTTGTCATGCAAGCTGAAAGCACTTTACAAATTTCAAGGAGGTCTTACTTGGCACAAGTTTGAGTAGATTGAATTATACAATCATTAAGGGTTCACTCCATTTATCTGGTGCCAGAAGGCTTGGCCGAAGATCTTAGAGTTTCTCCTAAATCCTTTATTTACTTACTTATTTTAGTCTCCATCAGCGATCCCCCATCTCCTCTTGGGATTATGGCTGTAATGTCTTCTAGTCAAATAGAATTACCATTACAATAGGAGAGAGTTATTATATATCCGTGCATCACAGAGTACAGTAAATCTGCTGTGACTGAATGATTTATGAAAGTAACTATTAGACCCAGCTCAGCCTTACATGATACAGATATTACGACTGAGAAAACTCTCTCAAAGTGACGCAACATTACAAATACAGACTGAAAATAAGCAATTATGCCATTTTATAGGTACACAATGCTAATTTCCTAGAACTGGGATTAAACACAGCAATTTATTTAAAAATGTAAAAATGTGCACCTGCTACAGTATTTGGAATTCCAGAGACGCAACATCACTATGAGAGACATCAGAAAAGAGGTGACATTTTAATCACATTTATCCAAATTATCACAGTTTCTTTCATACAAAAAAATATCAACCTATTGTATATGTCTGTGTATTCCATATCCCGGTGAGATATATTGTGTCGACATTTATCATGTTGACATTCATAATGTCAACATGAGAGTGTTGACCTGGTCATAATGTTGACATGCTAACAACAACAATGATATTGACATCGACACTGATGAAAAGTCGACATGATTAGAATGTTTACAAAATGACCCTGGAGGTCTAGTGGTGACTTACCTGCTACAGTGGATACAGGGATGTCTTCTGGATCCAGCGGGCATCTTCTGATGACTTCTGGCAGATACAGCGACACTGGCAGTAAGTATGCCTAACCACCCCCCTAGAAGGGTGTAGTTCCTAATTCCAACCTCCCCTCCCATAACTTAAAACTAACCTCCCCTCCTGTAGCCTAACCCTCCCCTCCCCCCTGTAGCCTAACCCTAACCTCCCCTCCCTTAGCCTAGCCCTAACTTCTCCTCAAGTAGCCTAACACTACCATCCACTGCTGTAGCCTAACCCTAACCTCCCCTCCCATAGCCTAATCCTAACCTCCCATAACCTAACCCTAACCTCTCCTCCTGTAGCCTAACCCTTCCCTCCACTGCTGTAGCCTAACCCTAGCCTCCCCTCCCATAGCCTAATCGTAACCTCACCTCCTGTAGCCTAACCCTACCCTCTGATGCTGAAGCCTAACCCTAACCTCCCCTCCCATAGCCTAACCCTAAACTCCCCTCCCATAGCCTAACTCTAACCTCTGCTCCCATAGCCTAACCCTAACCTCCCCCCTGTAGCCTAACCCTAACCTCCCCCTGTAGCCTAACCCTAACCTCCCCTCCCGTAGCCTAACCCTAACCTCCCCCTGTAGCCTAACCCTAACCTCCCCTCCCATAACCTAACCCTAACCTCTCCTCCTGTAGCCTAACCCTTCCCTCCACTGCTGTAGCCTAACCCTAGCCTCCCCTCCCATAGCCTAATCGTAACCTCACCTCCTGTAGCCTAACCCTACCCTCTGATGCTGAAGCCTAACCCTAACCTCCCCTCCCATAGCCTAACCCTAAACTCCCCTCCCATAGCCTAACCCTAACCTCTGCTCCCATAGCCTAACCCTAACCTCCCCCCTGTAGCCTAACCCTAACCTCCCCCTGTAGCCTAACCCTAACCTCCCCTCCCGTAGCCTAACCCTAACCTCCCCCTGTAGCCTAACCCTAACCTCCCCTCCCATAGCCTAACCCTAACCTCTCCTCCCATAGCCTAACCTCCCCTCCCATAACCTAACCCTAACCTCTCCTCCTGTAGCCTAACCCTTCCCTCCACTGCTGTAGCCTAACCCTAGCCTCCCCTCCCATAGCCTAATCGTAATCTCACCTCCCATAACCAAACCGTAACCTCTCCTCCTGTAGCCTAACCCTACCCTCTGATGCTGTAGCCTAACCCTAACCTCCCCTCCCATAACCTAACCCTAACCTCTCCTCCCATAGCCTAACCCTAACCTCCCCTCCCATAACCTAACCTCTCCTCCTGTAGCCTAACCCTTCCCTCCACTGCTGTAGCCTAACCCTAGCCTCCCCTCCCATAGCCTAATCGTAACCTCACCTCCCATAACCAAACTGTAACCTCTCCTCCTGTAGCCTAACCCTACCCTCTGATGCTGTAGCCTTACCCTAACCTCCCCTCCCATAGCCTAACCCTAACCTCTCCTCCCATAGCCTAACCCTAACCTCCCCTCCCATAACCTAACCCTATCCTCCCCTTTTGTAGCCTAACTGTAACCTTCCCTCCCATAACCTAACTCTAACCTTTCCTCCTGTAGCCTAACCCTACCCTCTACTGATGTAGCCTAACCCTAACCTCTCCTCCAATAGCCTAACCCTAACCTCCCCTCATATAACCTAACCCTAACCTCCCCTTCTGTAATGTAACCCTAACGTCCCATGCCATAGTCTAACACTAACTACCCTTCCTGTAACCTAACCCTAACCTCCCCTACTATTGCCTAAACCTAACCACCTCTATGTAGCCTAACCCTAACCACCTCTCCATAGCCTAACCCTACCCTTCGCTGCTGAAGCCTAACCCTAACCTCCCCTCCTATAACCTAACCCTAACCTCCTCTCCCATTGCCTAAACCTAACTACCTCTCTGTAGCCTAACCCTAACCACCTCTCCATAGCCTAACCCTACCCTCCATTGCTGGTATGTGCAGAATGTCAGTGTTTCACATGTTGTTGACACTTCACATATTCACATCCTGCACATGCCAATGTGTTTAATGTTGACATTTTAACATATAAAGGTTGATACTGTAAATGTCAACATTTTGATATATTCCCTATAATCTTACTCTTTTGCAATGCCCCTGTACCTCTAATATTAATGCTTTTCTGACTTCTTGGGGGATCTGCTTAACACTGACACAACTTGACAGGTGAACAATCTGGAACAGATAATGCTAAAAATTGTATTCTGTATTACAGATCCATTGTACTGTGTTGCACATAGATGTTCAAAGAGATTTAGCTTTTATTGTTTTTTATTTGAATAGGCTCAGACTGGGCTAGTGGGGAGTCAGGGAATTCCCCGGGGACCCTGCAGTCTTGGCCTCCTACCATAAGTTGGGAGGGGGGGGACGGACACAACCATTCCCTGTTTACGCGTCACCACATTTTGTGATTGCATCAGTCACTCCACCTAGGTCCCCCAGTATATTATGCAAGGTTTGCGGGGCTGCCATTGGCTGCTGCTGTATAGAATAGATGTTTCTTCTCCGTCCCCTTCCTGAGACTCTGCCCCTTTGTTCTCTGCAATGAGTCCCCACTCCTTTATCTCATCTACCCTATCACTGTACTTCTCCTTCTCTAGTCCCTGTCCCTATACTGATATACAGCCAGATTAACCCCAAAACCAGATGGAATAATTTTTTGAAGATCAAGGTCAGATTTTAGACATTTCTATAGGAATTCTGTACCTGTACCCGTCACTCAACAAATCTTTAGACATACATATAAATAAATAAATAAATAAATAAATAAATAAACCAATAATGCTGGTGACATTATTTTTTTGTGAATTAGAATTTGATCAGCAGGCAAATAGTTCTCTTGTGTAGATAGCCTATTTGCACATATGTAATCAGTCATTTAGTATGGTGATTGTGTAACCTGACTGTCCACACTTCTGCATATTTGCCAGCTGTCCTAATTTAGGTAGAACTGCCATGATATGTGTTCCATCCTGCATGTTAGCAAGTTGTTAGGTGTGTTCCATTCACTGCTGCTCAGATTGGAGAGGGTAAGGCCATGCCCCCATTGGGATTTGGCTATGCTCCCTGTCCCAGTACCTAGTTCTCCAAAATTGTGAGTTATGCTTCTGTAAAAAAATAAAAGATACTGTTTACGCAGGTTACGGAAAAGGAAAACACAGGGGATGTCTCAAACACTGTTATGTCCCTAGATGATAATTGAAAAGGGCCTGAGTCGCATATAATGCCGATGTTCATGCAATGTTCTAAGTGCTGCGCATGCATATGTTTTTCACTGCATCCAGATGGATCCAGATGGTTACTGCACAGAGATGCAGAACAAATTTGTATGCAAGGAGTGTGTATTTCAGACAGATGCAGGCAGTGGCGGAACGTGTGACTGGTGGGCCCAGGTGCAAAAATATAATTTGGGCCTCTTCCTCCACCCCAACTCTCGTTCACAATATGTCACATGGCAGTGGGTGATAGCGTAAGGTAGGGGGAGGTAGAAGGTAACAATGGAAGGAAAGGGGGTGCAGAGGGTTATACCGGAATGCAGGGGTAGGCAGATGGTGACAGGGGAGGCAGTGGGTGACAGGGAAAGACAGTGTGTGACTGGGGTACAAGCACAATTTCCTGGGGACAACTCATTGCTCTCTTGGGCAGCAGTGGGATCCTTAGTCCTCAGCGACCCATGTTTATTTGAAGAAGCTGCAAGTTTTATGATGAACCAAGATGGATTTCTATAGGCGCTGCAAGTGGGTGTCTCAGTGTCAGTGTTAAAGAAATAAGCTGCGGCATTAGCATAAGACGCAGACGCAGCAAAAGCTGCAGCCATGGTGCATTTCTGTGCAGCTCAGAATCAGACCCAAAGTGACATGGAGCAATCGGTGTAGGGCTAATTAATGTGAGTAGTTTTATTTCTTCCCTTTATGGAATCTTGAGCAGAATGTACACAGAGTGAAGCAGTGAAATGAAACAGCCATTGGGACAAAATCACTGAGACGAAACACAATTTCCGATGTTGTGATGAAACAATGAAAGGCGCTATAGGAACGTTAAGTGTCGTACAGCATGATCAAAAAGCAGCTTCTTTCCCCTCAGTTATTGTTAGGAGGAATTTAAAATAAGTGCACTTGAATAGGTTTCTATAAGTATACTTATCTGTATTTTATTTGACATCAAGGTGATTCATACATCTATTTAATTGTCAAATCATGTCTATGTGTTGTTCAATAAAGTGCTTGAAGTGGGGCAGTATACGGCGGTATGGCATACACATGGCTCGTGGATGGCACCAAGTTTAAACTGCCATTGCCATCTGTCCTGGCACTTGGATACCATCTGAAATGTCTGTGTCACCGCTTGGAGAGAGGAGCTTGGTAAAAGAGAAATGGGGCTAGGGGCTATAGAAAAAATAGTTAGTGAGAGGTACAGGGAGAGAATGAAGTAGGCAGGAAGTGGGGGTGGGGAGAAGTGAGTGGAGGAGGGAGAAGGCAATGAGGAGTGCAGGGGTTGAGAGAGAGAAAAAGCAGCTGACAAGGTAACAGGAAATGATAGTTGCAGGGAGGTAGGTAAATAAGAGAGATTAAGGCGATCAGACACAAAGGAGAGCATGCGGGGAGTAAGAGGGTTACCTAGAATGAAGGGGAGAGGGGGCATTTCATTTAGAGGTGAGCGGGTTCAGTTCCCTGAGAACCTAACCCTACCGGACTTCACGTCCCGAGCCCGGCTCGAGTTTTCCCGCCTGACTTGGAAACCAGGACGAGGCAAAACGTCATCATCCCGCTGTCAGATTCTCACGGGGTTTGGATTCCATATTTGGAGCCGCGCGTCCCCACCATTTTCACTCCGGCATTGGAGAGTGTAGCTAGAGGACGTGTCTCCGTCCTCAGTGTCCTGCATCAGTACAGTGGTAGTGTCTTGTGCTGCATCAGTCCAGTCACAGTGGTGGTGTCCTCTGCTGCCATATGTCCAGTGCTGCTGTATAAGTCCAGTCCTTTTAGTGGTGCTGTGTTGTCCTGCACCAGTCCAGTGGTGGTGTCCCTGTGCTGCTGTATATAACCAGTGGTACTGCCGTATATGACCAGCAATACTGCCGTATATTTCCAGTGGTACTGCAGTATATGTCCAGCGGTACTGCTGTATATGTCCAGTGGTACTGCCATATAATTCCAGTGATACTGCCGTATATGTCCAGTGGTACTGCCGTATAAATCCAGTGGTACTGGTGTATAAATCCAGTTAAGAGATACTGCCGTATATGTACAGTGGTACTGCCATATAATCCAGTGAAACTGCCGTATATGTCCAGTGGTACTGCCATATAATTCCAGTGGTACTGGTGTATAAATCCAGTCCAGTGGTACTGCTGTATAATTCCAGTGATACTGTCGTATAATTCCAGTGGTATTGGTGTATAAATCCAGTCCAGTGATACTGCCATATATGTCCATTGATACTGCCGTATAAGTCAAGTGATACTGCCATATAATTACAGTGGTACTGGCATATAAGTCCAGTGATACTGCCATATAAATCCAGTCCAGTGGTACCGCTGTAAAATTCCAGTGATACTGCCGTATGATTCCAGTGATACTGCCATATAATTCAAGTGGTACTGCGGTATAAGTCCAGTGGTACTGCCGTATAATTCCAGTGATACTGCCGTATAATTCCAGTGATACTGCCATATAATTCCAGTGGTACTGGCATATAAATCCAGTGATAGTATAAATCCAGTCCAGTGGTACTGCTGTATAAGTCCAGTGGTACTGCCGTATAAAACCATATGTAGGTGTAAATTCATATATAAAATATACTAAAATCCACATACAATATCCACATACAATAACTCATATAAAATTGCCCTTTATATTCATTTGTAAAAGGTGTCCATGGAGTATCTTTTGTATATATACGTATACTTAATAGCAATTGTTATTGTTACATGGACAGCCGTTTCTTTAAAAATGCCGGAATGTAAGGTGCAGTCATTAATTTTCATATCCTCTGACGAAACCGCCTGCCAGTTTAGCGGAGAAACGCGTAAGGAAGGCACCTTCAAATACCGGAAAGTCTACAAACAGGGTAAAGGCTACAGCGGGACTGAGCTAAGGAGGTCCGCACCCTGTATATTCTGAAGCCGCTACAGCCGTGAGTAACCTGTGACATTTACCGTTGCCAGACAGCACAGGGGTGGAGTGTATCGCTGCAGCCAATATCTAATACAGCGGACTTCCCCTGTCAGCAACAAGAAAGCTCATAAGTGAGTGAAGCTATTCTCCTATACTTTTATTCCGGCTAAAGAGATCTAGTATGGCAGTATATAAATTGGGGTCGTAGCATACCGCTGTGGACAGCTGAATACACAGCGCTCTCCCCCTGATAAATTCTATCAATCGGATCAAGTGGCCAAAAATTAATGACTGCACCTTACATTCCGGCATTTTTAAAGAAACGGCTGTCCATGTAACAATAACAATTGCTATTAAGTATACGTATATATACAAAAGATACTCCATGGACACCTTTTACAAATTAATATAAAGGGCAATTTTATATGAGTTATTGTATGTGGATATTGTATGTGGATTTTAGTATATTTTATATATGAATTTACACCTACATATGGTTTTATGTTTTATGTTGTAACAAGAATACGAATAAAATACATATATTTAAAATCCAATACGATTCAAGCGCTCCCTTGATAGTGTATACTATTTTTCCTATATAGATTATTTTTGGTGGCACAGTATCACCGGTGGGAGACGCAGGAATCTTTGGTGGATATATTTATATATTTATATATATATAAAATTAAACATTTTTGGTGGTTAGCGAGCGCTGGGTTTTATTAAAATCTGCCGTATAAATTCAGTGGTACTGCCATATAATTCCAGTGATACTGCCTTATAATTCCAGTGGTACTGGCGTATTAGTCCAGTGATAATATAAATCCAGTCCAGTGGTACTGCTGTATGTCCAGTGGTACTGCCGTATAAATCCAGTGGTACTGCCATATAATTCCAGTGGTACTGCCCTATAATTCCAGTGATACTGCCATATAATTCCAGTGGTACTGGCGTATAAGTCCAGTGATGCTGCCATTTAAATCCAGTCCAGTGGTACTGCCGTATAAATCCAGTGTTACTGCCGTATAATTCCAGTGATACTGCCGTATATTAAAAAATATACCATATAAAAATATATTACAAGGGAGCGCATATATAGATTTGATAAAAAATTGTAGATATTTTTTATTTGTTTAATAGACAATTTTCTTAATAATGCATAGCATAATATAACCTTAAAACACACCAAATCTGCAGTGCAAACAAAGTCCCGAAACCGTGACTATTACCGTCCAGATAACCATATACCGCTGGAGCTCCAATAAGGTATTCTTTAAGCATACAAAATGCTATTTCTGTAACTCCCCGGTGAAGAGCTGGTTATTATTAAAAAGATGTATGTTGTTTACTTTGTATCCACAAGCCAGAACATTATACTTTTGTAGAGACTGCAAGTGTTCACAACGTGCCTGCCGCACAGCAGCTAGTGTCCCTTTTCTCTCCCCACCGCCAATGATTTTTGCTCACCACAGCCGTACGTTGAAGCCTCAGCACGGCTAGATCTTAAACGGTCAGTGCCGAAGTTTCTCCGGCGGGAACGGCGGTGACAGCAGCGTCCACGGGGGAAGGGTACACACTTCCAAGGTTGGATTCGAGTAATTCTTCCAAAGTATCCTCTGGCATAAAGGGATTCTGGACAGCCTGCCAGTGTTTAAAAATGGATCCTTAACGCGTTTCTCCGTGCTTCCAATCTCACGGTTTCATCAGAAGGTATTGAGGTGCATTAGATTGTCCATATTTAAATACCAGGTACCCAATCAATGGAGAGCATTAATTAATTAAGCTTTTACAGGTGCATTGATATTCTAAACCTGTCTTTCATCTCTCATTATTTTACACATTATAAACTATAATAAACTATAACAAAAGGCAACAACCTAATTATATTCATTGCACAGATCTAAAAACTATTTTATTTATAATATATACTACGTATTATTTCTTTATTTATTTTACACAAGAGACATAGGAGTTAGTTCATTTTGAATCTTTTTACAAATGATAGATATATTTTCGTATAGCTCAAACCATATTGGTTTGAGCTATACGAAAATATATCTATCATTTGTAAAAAGATTCAAAATGAACTAACTCCTATGTCTCTTGTGTAAAATAAATAAAGAAATAATACGTAGTATATATTATAAATAAAATAGTTTTTAGATCTGTGCAATGAATATAATTAGGTTGTTGCCTTTTGTTATAGTTTATTATAGTTTATAATGTGTAAAATAATGAGAGATGAAAGACAGGTTTAGAATATCAATGCACCTGTAAAAGCTTAATTAATTAATGCTCTCCATTGATTGGGTACCTGGTATTTAAATATGGACAATCTAATGCACCTCAATACCTTCTGATGAAACCGTGAGATTGGAAGCACGGAGAAACGCGTTAAGGATCCATTTTTAAACACTGGCAGGCTGTCCAGAATCCCTTTATGCCAGAGGATACTTTGGAAGAATTACTCGAATCCAACCTTGGAAGTGTGTACCCTTCCCCCGTGGACGCTGCTGTCACCGCCGCTCCCGCCGGAGAAACTTCGGCACTGACCGTTTAAGATCTAGCCGTGCTGAGGCTTCAACGTACGGCTGTGGTGAGCAAAAATCATTGGCGGTGGGGAGAGAAAAGGGACACTAGCTGCTGTGCGGCAGGCACGTTGTGAACACTTGCAGTCTCTACAAAAGTATAATGTTCTGGCTTGTGGATACAAAGTAAACAACATACATCTTTTTAATAATAACCAGCTCTTCACCGGGGAGTTACAGAAATAGCATTTTGTATGCTTAAAGAATATCCTTATTGGAGCTCCAGCGGTATATGGTTATCTGGACGGTAATAGTCACGGTTTCTGGACTTTGTTTGCACTGCAGATTTGGTGTGTTTTAAGGTTATATTATGCTATGCATTATTAAGAAAATTGTCTATTAAACAAATAAAAAATATCTACAATTTTTAATCAAATCTATATATGCGCTCCCTTGTAATATATTTTTATATGGTATATTTTTTAGTGTTTTGTTTGGAGTAAGGTAGAATACTCCATTGGGAGCCGCAAATATATTATTTAAAATTGGTACCCATTTAAGAAGTTATTTTCAGTGCGCTTGATTTACACAGTCTTGACAGTTAAAACCATTAGGGGTTGGACAGTCAAAGCGGTGTAGTTTTGTCCATACTGCCGTATATGTCCAGTGGTACTGCCGTATAAATCCAGTCCAGTGATACTGCCGCATAATTCCAGTGATACTGCTGTATAAATCCAGTCCAGTGGTACTGCCATATAGTGATACTGCCGTATAAATCCAGTGGTACTGGCGTATAAATCCAGTCCAGTGATACTGCCGTATAATTCCAGTGATACTGCCATATAAATCCAGTGATACTGCTGTATAAATACAGTCCAGTGGTACTGCCGTATAACTCCAATGGTACTGCCGTATAAGTCCAGTGATACTGCCGTATAAGTCCAGTGGTACTGCTGTATAAGTCCAGTCCAGTGGTGCTGTCCTGTGCTGTATATTATTTACTCCAAATAAAGGGGTTATTAATATTTAATCCAAATAATTTTTACAGGGTTTGCCCTGTGTGGTGTAGAGGTACGCTCTCCTGTGCTGCATTTTTTTATATATCTCCAGAAAAATAATGGAGAACAAAAATTTGGAGGATAAAATAGGGAAAGATCAAGAACCACTTCCTCCTAGTGCTGCTGCCATTGTTGCTGCTGGGAGTCGATCGTCATCGCAGAGGGTAAGCCGGAAGACCACTTGTACTACTTCAACTAAGCAACTGACTGTCCAACAGTTCTTTGCGAGGAAGATGAAATATGAAAGCAGTCACCATGTTGCAAAGTGGATTACTGAGGCCATAACAACTATGCTGGTGTTAGACGTGAGTCCGGTATCCGCCATTAGTGCAGTGGGACTGCAGTGCCACTCCTAGATGGGCCAAGTGTCTGTGCCGCACACTTCTGTCGCTTAGCTTAGTCATACAGTTACCTCATTGCACCTCTTTTACTTCTATGCATGATGTGCTGTTTGAGGACTAGTTTTTGAATAGTGCCATCCTGTCTGCAACTGCAGTGCCACTCCTAGATGGGCCAGGTGTTTGTTGCCGCACACTTGTGTTGCTTAGCTTAGTCATTCAGCTACCTAATTGCACCTCTTTTACTTCTTTGCATCATGTAATGTTTGGGGACTAGTTTTTGAATAGTGCTACCCTGTCTGACACTGCAGTGCCACTCCTAGATGGGCCAGGTGTTTGTGTCGCACATTTGTGTCACTTAGCTTAGTCATACAGCCACCTCGGTGCAACCTTTTGGCCTAAAAACAATATTGAGAGGAGTGAGGTGTTGAGAATAGACTGGAAATGAGTGGAAATGAATGTTATTGAGGTTAATTATACTGTAGGATCAAAATTACCCCCAAATTCAGTGATTTTAGCTGTTTTTATGTTTTTTCAAAAATCATCCAGATCCAAAACCAAATCCAAATCCAAAACCTGAAAGGGTGGTTTTGGCAAAACCAATCCAGAGCCAAAACATGAGCATGGAACCAGAACCAAAACCAAAACACGAAAAGCAGGGGCAAATGCAGGATTTACTGTGTGGGGGTTTCTATAAAAAATAAATTTATATATATATATATATATATGCATACATACACACACACACACACACACACACACACACACACACACACACACACACACACATATATATATGAAGAGATTCACAGACGCAGCCTGCACACACGCATGCATATGACAATACGCTGTAACTTTAAACAAACAAATATAGTGCACTGCACAGTGCACACATACCCGGGGGCTGCAGAGGGCACACTGCCAGCCACAGCAAAGTGAGGAGGACATATGGAGTTGCTGTCCACTCTCTGACAGATGCTGTGAGAGTTTGCTGGCAAAAGCTCCTTGCAGTGGTAGCTGCGATCGCGGCTTTCCTTGAGATGGAGACACCGCTGTCTCCGTCCCTAAAAAAACTAATTCAGTCCATCAGGGGCGGTATCTGTGCAACCAGAAACCCCCCTGCGTGCGCTTCTGAAAAGTGCCCGTCGCACATCTCTAATTTAATTCAAACTTCCATACTTCCGCTTTTAAATTCCCACTGTAAACGCTGATTTACATACAGGACTAAAAGCAACACTTTAAAAAGACATTTCATACACTTTAAATGAAGCCGCTGCGGCCGCTATACTTAATCCACAACCTACGTACTTATTACACCATTAGCGTACAGAGTCCTGTACCGTGTACAGACTTTGCGTACAAACGCTGCGCTGACTGTACAAAGTACACGCAGCGCGTACACACCCAAAGTTACACAGTAAACCCTTAACAGCTATGCATGCGATAGTAATACACTTTAAACCTTAGCAGGGAAAGGAAAACACGACACCAGATTGTATTTAAACTGCTGGGTTCTGACACCACAACATATTATTACTGAAAGGGGGATACAACAAAGCAATACAATACAAGAGATTAATGGCTACAGTCAATGGTACAAACTTGTTTGGATTTCACCGCGCTACCCAGTCTGGTCCTCGGTCATCTAGATAGATAACTTTGAGAGTCTTGTGTGACCAGGCCTGCAACTGGCTCCTTTTATACAATCTTCCAAAACTTAACACAATGGATACTGTAATCTCTTTGTCCATTGGACACAGGGATTGTCATTTACAGTACAGGAGAGGTCATAGGTTGGTTTGAATAGGTGGGCGATGTCTGTTCAAGATGCACTTGTGGGTGGTCTCCTCTGGGTTCCCGTCGCATACCTAATGTACAGTAAATACAGTTTATATCTATATTCTGCTCCTGCACATAACTATTCGCAGGAACGTGCAATCTTCTGCAAACCAACACCGGAATATTACCCTTAAAATACCCTACAGCTAGATACCAAACACCACCTTATAACCTTGTTCTGTCCCCTCCTATCCTGGAAAGGTGAATCCCTTTGTTCTGATACCATTTAAACTGGTGTAACTTGCTCATGTGGTGCGGGGAGACTGTGTACATTGTGCACTATTTGGATTAAATATGTAATGTGTTTTGATGGCTTTTCCATGCGTTCACAAACTCTACCGTAAATACCCATACCACGCGCTAATGCGCAGGACCGCGGGAGTGATCATACACAAATTGCGAATATGCGCACGCACAGCAGAACAAGTACACGCACGGAGGCCATCTGTGTGTAGTTTGTACGTGATGTGTGTACTGCAATATTTTTCGACTTTGACAGTCCACCCTTTGGCAGTCACCAATAAATGCCACTACCTAATCAATAAACAGAAAAATATCTATGCAATATCTACAGAAGTTTGGATGGTCGGGAGAGAGTTGTAGGTGGGAAATATATGACCTAGTGGGATAGTAAAAGCATGTATGTATGAATCCATGTCTGAGGGGCATGTATCATCGTGCCGTATATGTTCTACATAAGCTTCGAGGTATTGCGAAGTATACATTAAATCTTTCTCATCCCGTATTAAGGGTCTGTAAATGGGCCAACAAACACTACCGATCTCTTTTCGGCTTCTTGTTCCAACAAATGGGGTGCACATTTAGTTGATGATACATGGATGGGGAAACATATGTGAGCGCTAGTAGATGTGGATATCACCTGTCGACTATGTGTGCCATTAGCTGGAGGTTGCAGAGATGAAGATAAGACACATATATAAAAATACATTCACATAAACATTTTGGGTAGGGCTGATGTCTTTTCCGGATGGATGTATCTGGGCAGAGGGGGAGACAAAAGAAAAACGGGTGAAAGAAACAGGCCATGAAATTCATTTGCAATCCTTATCATAACACTGTCTTTATGGATGGGTCATAAATTAAATCTGCTGCTATAACAGCGCCCTCGCTCCTTAGACTCATCAAATTTGTGCCGTGCTTGCGCCGCATTAGAATTTGAACACACCTAAATATCGAACCAATAATTATGACGACTCCCAGGATACAGAGGAGAAACTTCCCCACACTCATAATGACATTCTGAGCCCACTCTCCTAAACCTGAGAACCATTTGTGTGGGTTCAACCATGAGACCCAGCCGGTCAGTTCATTACTCACAATCGCTAAGGTAAGGTTGTGCTTCCTCCTGAACTCCCACTTCAACTGCAAGATATCGTCCATTTTTTGATCGATAATCTCCGTTGGGTCGTCAGTGCTGTTTGTAATATAAGTACAGCACTTCACACCATATTGAGTTGCCAGGGTAACACAGTACCCACCTGTCACGGCTGTGACATAATTAAGGACCATTCTGTGCTGAATCAGTTCCTTCTTGTAAGCTTGTATCTCCCTTCCCGTATACCTGAATGTGTCGTCATACATCTCTGTGATATTATCTATCAAGTTCGCTAGCGCATGGATATACCTATAATTTATAGTTCCTCTGGCAGTACGGGTAATGTCTAATGCGAGAAGGAACTGAATCCCGGTGGATTCGTGGATCAAATCAGAGGCTGCGTGCTCTGCCCTATCTATGAGGTGTCTCTTGATGATGTGTTCATAGTGAGTATGAGTATAAGGAGCCTGAGCACTGCGGTGAACGTCTTTAATTTTATCATGGGTTATGGTCAAGACCTCTGGTAGTACTCTCCCAATATAACACAATCCCTCTGAGCTCGGGGCAAGCCACTTGTACACCTTCCTCCCACATATGAAATAGGCATTATCTGGGAGAACATAGGGGACAAAATATTACACCACCATATTACAAATTTTCCAAGTAAAGAAACCAGTCCCTAGTTCTCCCATCTGCTCAGTACAAGTATCGGGCTGGATGATATGAGCACAATACCCTGACGATACTTTTCCAACCCACATGGTCTTGCTTCCACGAGTATACCTATACCAGAAATACCTCCCACTGTTGGCTATTTGGCGAACAAGTTCAGAGTCTATGGGTATCCTATCAGCTCTGTATGAAAAGGTCATTGTCTGGTTATTCCACGTCGCTTCCCAATTTCCCGGTTTTTGGTAATTGGAAATATTAAAACACAATAAGGACCTGTCTACATGATACTGGTGGAGCTTCAAACTAGGGGGACTAGAGATATTGAATTTCTTGTCCACCGGTCTCCCACCCCGCAATTCGAGTACCTCATCTATTGCTAAAGGGTATGGTACTAATCCTGACTTACTCTGACCTTGAGGTACTTGTGAGCACACCCAACATTCTGTCTGGTTTAAGACCTTACCCACTAGTGAGTGGTAATCACTCAATGGATAGCGGTCCATGTTGATATTAAGGTTGGACTGGCATCTCTGGATGCACCCATCCTCTACTATATTCTCACAATTCCTACAAATACAATATTTATTAGACAATAAACCCCTCACAGTGCCTCCGAGCTCCCTGACTACCAGAGCGCTTACTGATGCCAGCCTTTACTAAAGTGATGTGCTGCTCCTGAGATCCTACAAATTCATACTCGCCATCAGAACCCATTCCAGATCCCTGCTCGACCTCTCTGGGACCCTCACCAAAACAAACTGTCCTGATCAAAACCAGAATTACTAACAGAACCCTAAACGCAGTCTCTTGTGATCGATCCATTTCGTTAGGGAAAAGGAGGAAAATAAGAAGGAGAAAAAGAAAGGAAAATGCAGGGGGAGGTGAAAAAAGAAAAATGGTACGACAACCGTTCTAGATCTTGTTACTCTCTGTGCTCAGATGCCCTTCAACAGTCCTGCCTCTCAACTTTCCCGGAACAGACACTCCAGTGATACGAGATTCTCTACACTCTGCTCTTTGTCACGAGTTCTCTCCGGGTCAGCGACCTTCTTGCAGTAGGACGAGTGGACACAAGTCTCTCTTTTGGCGACCTTAAATGCTGCTGTGCTGTTTAACAAGACTTGGTATGGTCCTTCCCACCTATCTATGAGGCAACCTGAGCATAAGAAATTTCGAATCATCACATAATCCCCAGGCTCAATGTCATGACAATTACTGTTCGGTAGGTCAGGGATCACCAGCTTTAAATTTCTTTGTTGATTTCTCAGCTGCTGGCTCATCCCAACCAAATATTTCACAGTCACTTCATTATTACATTTCAAATCATCCTGGGGGTCTATCATTACATGAGGTTGTCGACCAAAAATAATTTCAAAGGGTGATAAGTTAAGGGGAGACCTGGGAGTGGTTCTGATGCTATACAACACTAGTGGCAAGGCTTCTGGCCACGACAATCCAGTCTCAGCCATTAATTTGCTCAGCTTGTTCTTAATAGTGCTGTTCACTCTCTCTACCTTTGCACTTGCCTGTGGACGGTACGGAGTATGCAGCTTGCTATTAATTCCCATCAATTTGCACATGACCTGAAAGACTTCACCTGTAAAATGGGTACCCCTGTCACTTTCAATTATTCTAGGGATATCTACACACAAATTCCTGCACAATTTTCTTTGCAGTGAATGTAGCAGTATTTGTGGCAGCAGGGAACGCTTCTACCCAGTTGGAAAATATATCAATACAAACTAACACATATTTCAAATTCCTAAAGGGTGGTAACTGTATGAAGTCGATTTGTATTACCTGAAAAGTTCCGTCTGTAGGAGGGATATGGGATGGCTGTGTTGGTATTGTCTTTCCAATATTCTTCCTCAAGCAAGTAAAGCATGTCATTGCTCTCTTACCTGCATGAGAAGAGAATCCTGGCGCACACCAGTAGGCTCTCACCAATTTGCACATACCCTCTTTGCTCAGATGAGTCAGACCATGTGCCGCCTCAGCTAGGCTTGGAAGATATGCTCTGGGGGCCACCGGCTTAGCTTGTCCACCTGTCCACAGTCCTTAGGACTCCTGGCCATACCCCTTTGCCCTCCAGACTGCCTTTTCCTGTAGGGAACACAAATTTAGCATTTTGATTAATTGTTGTGTGTTGATCGTGTTAAATGTCATCAGTGATGTGACGTTCGTTTGTATGGGGGTGCTTGCTGCTGATTTAGCAGCTTCATCTGCCCGGCTGTTACCAAGTGAAATCGGGTCTTGGTTGTAAGTGTGTGCTTTGCACTTGATAACAACCACTCTGTCTGGTTCCTGTATTGCTGTTAAAAGCCTTTTAATGTGGGACGCATGCGCTACAGGTGTGCCAGCTGGTGTCATAACATTTCTGAGGCGCCATAGGGCCCCGAAATCATGCACTACTCCAAAGGCGTACCTAGAATCTGTGTATATATTAGCTGACTTACCCTTAGCCAATTCACATGCTCTGGTTAGGGCGACCAGCTCAGCAACTTGTGCTGAGTGCGGTGGGCCCAGGGGTTCAGCTTCTATGATACCTTCGTCATCTACAACTACATATCCAGTGCACAAATCTCCCGATTCTGTCTGTCTGTGGCAACTACCGTCAGTGTAGAAGGTAAAGTCTACTCCTTCCAGTGGGTTGTCACTGATGTCAGGTCTCGCTGTGAAAGTCTGATTCAGGTATTCCATACAATCATGCATATCAGTGTCTGCACTAAATCCTCCTTCACTAACATTCTCATCCTCCACCATTTGTGCCTGTCCAGGCACACTTGGCAAGTAAGTTGCAGGATTTAGTGAGCTGCATCTCTTAATGGTGATGTTTACCGGGGCCATCAGTGATAATTCCCACTTTGTAAACCGAGCAGATGAGACATGTCTGGTTTGGGCTGAGTTTAGTAAGGATGATACTGCATGAGGTGTATGAATGGTCAGGTCATGTCCTAACACTACGTCCTCGCTTTTACTTACCAGCAAAGCTATCGCTGCAACACTTCGCAAGCAAGTGGGGAGAGACCGCGCTACAGTGTCCAACTGTGCACTGTAGTAAGCTACCGGTCTGCTGGCATCACCATGTCTCTGAGTTAAAACCCCTGCCCCGCACCCTGCCCTTTCTGTACCATACAATTCAAAGGGCTTCTCATAATCTGGCATACCTAATGCAGGTGCCTGTGATAGGAACTGTTTGAGTCTCTCAAATGCCAGTTCGGACTCATCTGTGTGCGAGATCCGTTCTGGTTTGTTTGAAGAGACCATTTCTTGCAAAGGTAAAGCCAGTATAGAGAACCCTGGAATCCAGTTTCGACAGTACCCACACATTCCAAGGAAAGTGCGGATCTGTTGCTGCGTTTGTGGCAGAGTCATGTCGCGAATCGCCTGTATTCTATCAGCAGTGAGGTGTCTAAGTCCTTGAGTCAAGCAATGTCCCAAATATTTGACCCTGGTCCGGCACAACTGCAACTTATCCTTTGAAACCTTGTGTCCCGTTTGGGAAAGATGAAACAGAAGCTGTTTCGTGTCTTTCAAGGACGATTCGAGTGAGTCAGAACACAACAATAAGTCATCGACATACTGTATTAGTACTGATCCACTCTCAGGTTGAAAGGATTGTAAACAGTCATGCAAAGCCTGGGAGAAAATACTTGGGCTGTCAATAAAACCTTGGGGGAGACGAGTCCAGGTGTACTGTACTCCACTGTATGCAGGGCCGGCAACAGAAATCTCGGGGCCCCGTACAGTGATATCTGTGGGGCCCCATCTAATTTTATATATATATATATATATATATATATATATCCACACACAGAGGCTCCAGCAGGGGCTATGCTGCAGACAAGACCAGCACTCCATTCATAGCATAGAGCTATTTAATGTCATCCAAGACACGACTAGTGCAAAGTCAGCATATGGCATATTGGAATATTCTCACAAATAACGTCCATGCTGGGGACATGTGTCCAACCCAGCTGTGGCTCCCTCAGTCTGTCTGTCCTCCATGACTACATGCTGCATTCCCAGCTCCCCTACCCTATGCCAAAGCAATATATACCCTCACCAATCCACTCTTACCCCGGGGAGAGATTCACCTGCGCTGCACTTTCCACTATCCAGACCCGCACACCACACAGCAGGTACCATGCGGCCCTCACACCCCACCAGAAGAGGCCAGCACAGGGCACAGGAATCCTGCCCAGCAGAGCTGCTGCCATGTCCCATAACTGCTTGCAACAGATAGGGACCCAGAATAGCAGGTGCACACTTGTGCCGCATAATGACTGTGTGTAAGAGGCTCCTGTCACTCTGAGGCTCCATTGTAGAGAGCACACCCCCTTTTTCATTTTGTACTTTTGTACTGAGCCCTTAGGGAGCCCTGGCACTCTCCACATGGCCAACTGTCTCAGTCCTATACAGCGCAGACTTGCTACCCCCGCCCTCCTGTTTACTTCGAGGCTGCGGCCACACCACCTACAGCTCGCTGCCCTATTTGGACAAGATGGCTCACATCCCTGACGGTCACTAAGTGGCATATCCTTGGGGCCCCTCTAACCCTTGGGGCCCGGTACAGTTGTCCCCTTTGACCCCCCCTGTCGCCGGCCCTGACTGTATGTAAAAGCAAAAAGGTACTGGCTGTCAGGATGAAGAGGGACAGCAAAGAAAGCAGAACAGAGGTCAATGACAGTGAAGAATTTTGCAGTAGAGGGAATTTGCATGAGGATGACAGCTGGATTGGGCACTACGGGGAATTGGCTCTCAACTATCTTGTTTATCCCCCATAGATCCTGCACTAGTCTGTAACCCCTCCCCCCACTCTTTTTCACAGGGAAGATGGGACTATTGGCGGTACTGGACGTCCTGACTAGGATGCCCTGCTGTAGCAGCCGCTCTATGACAGGGTACACTCCTAATTCTACCTCTGGCTTCAGAGGATACTGAGGGATTTTTGGAGCTATCCTACCATCTTTTACTTGTACTACTACTGAAGCTACATTCGCCATCAATCCAGTGTCTTGTCCATCTTTGGTCCAAAGGGAACCCGATATTTGTGAGATCATTTCCTCTACCTTTGATGGACACTTGTCTATAACAGTAGAATGCGACATTAGCCTTTGAGGGGTGTCTAATATATCTTGCACTTCTTGAGCGTGGTTCTCAGGTATATCCAAGAAGACACCCTCAGGAGTACAGTATATGACACACCGCATTTTACACAATAAATCTCTGCCGAGTAGATTAGTCGGAGCCGATGCAGCCAGCAGAAAAGAATGTTTGGTTTGCAAGGGCCCTATCGTAATCTCTGCAGGTCTACTCAAAGGGTATTGGTGCACCGTTCCTGTTACTCCCATTGCTCGAATCATTTTTCCCGTGGTTTTTATACCTGATGTGGAATTCAACACTGACCTGGCCGCCCCTGTATCTACAAGAAATGGTAATGGTACACCAGCTACATCAACCGTGACCTCAGGTTCACTACCAAGACTAGCAATCAATTTCACTGGCTGCAGACTACAGGTGTGGCCCAACCCCTATTGTGTATGGGTACCCTCTCGCAGCGCATTGGCAGCTACAATATGTGAGGGGGGTAGCTGTGGTTTTTCGAAGGCCTGCCAGTCCCTCCTTTGTGGGTATCTCCTTGTTTCCACTCTATGTGGCTCATAATCTCTTCTATATGGTCCCTGATCCCAATTATGTGAATTGTTGTGTGGTTCGTATTCTGGTCTAAGGGGTCGGTATACGTTGTGTGTACCTTTATTCCTACAATCCTTTGCAAAATGTCCTTCCTTCTGACAATTATAACATTTTACTACACGTGGCTTACCATCAGGTGTCTGGGGTTTTGGCTGATGTGGTTTTGTTGTAAGAGCATTTATACTCACTGTCATCAGCTTATCACCCTGAGACTCCCTGTGCTTACTGATGTTCCGGTCGTGCTCGATAGCGGACTCTCTCAATGCAGCCACCGAGATACCTCTCCAGTTATGTAGAGAGGTTTGTACCCTTGTTCTTAATGCCTCCTTCAACCCGTCCATTAATACAGTAACAGCTACCTTCCTGTGATGTGCATTATCTTTAATGTCCTCGATCCCAGTGTATCTATCCATTTCCTGCAGTGCTCAATGGAAATATTTGGATGCCATTTCACCTTCCTTTTGTCTTATGGAGAAAATTTTATTCCATTTGACAACAGTAGGGAAATATACTCCTAATTGCAGATTGATTTGCCGTACATTCTCCTGATTGTATTCATCAGTGAGAGGTACGTCTGCATCTAACTTACTGTCTGCTATGAATTTCGTGGTGTCAATATTTGAGGGTAAACACACTCGTAGCACTGTTCGCCAATCTTTATTTGTAGGCTCATGGGCATTACCTAACTCTTTAATGAATCTCTGGCATCCGACTAGATCTTTCCTGGGATCAGGAAATTCAGACATAATTGACCTTAACTCTGCCCGGGACCAGGGACAATGCATGGCAATGTTCCTGATGGGAGTTACTCCCTGAGCGTCAGTTCTCCTGTTGGGAACTGCAATCACCCTGACAGGATTTAGTTCAATTACATCCTTCTGGTTTGATTCTACAATGTGGGGAGCTATTGTTTCTGCATAGTGTATGGTACCGTACTTACCTGTGGACACGACCTCACTTATCCCTCCGCTAGGGGGCCTTGCTACAACTCTTGATGGTTGGGCCGTGCTCAATTGAGTGTCTTGTATGGTGGCTGCTAGAGAGAGTGCCGATATTGTGCTGGGATCATCTTCCTGCTCACAATCCTGAGGAAAATTTAAAATGGGATACATCTGGCAAGGGTTAGCATTAGTACATTTATCAATCACATTCCTATCCTGTACCAATGCACCATTGCTTGTAGCCACTTTCTCCCCAACAACATATGGTGGTGGTGGTGCGGTCACCATTGTTTTCCCGCTAGGTTTGGAACCTGCTGCGTGAGCTAATTCCCTTTGCACATCCCCCTCTTGCTGCCATAAGTTTAAACAATCTGTATGTCTAATTCTTTGTTTTCTGGATTTTATCATACATATCCTTATCCTTAAGTTCTGCAGTACCTCCGGTTCAAAGCTGCCCACCTTAGGGATTGGTACCCTATCTTTGTCAGTCATACATAACCATTCATTGCAAAAAGCCTCCGTGTGTGAACCATACTTTTCACACATAATTAACCTTGCTGACCCTCTCGGTCACAATTCTGACCTTCTCGGTCCCGAGTCTGACCTTGTCGGTCCCAACTCCTCTTCAGCCTGAACCCTAGCTACCAAACGCCCACTGCTTGTGCAATTGGATCCCATCGCGGACTTTTTGCCAATAAACGCAATCCCCAATGCACACCGCAGATAGACGGTGAAAGACACCTAGCGCTTTCACTCGTCCTTCTCCGCTGAGTACCACAACTCACTCCAATAGTGAACACCGCGTACCCAGTGAGTCCCTATTGGTTTCTATTTACTGGCAGTGTTAGGAGTGACTTACCTTTTCCAATAAATATCCGCCGCTGGAGATTTTCCTGAGAGAGACCAGCGAAAACTCCCTATGCACATTTTATACACAAATCACGCTTGCGTATGCTCTATACAGCACTAATGATACCGCAATTTTACGCAAAAGCTCGTAAAAAGGGTATCAAGTTGCGATATCTATCGCACCCACAAACGCATGGTCCAATCGCCCAGCGTATAGGTACTTGTTACCTATCTGTCGTACAACCATGGGTCAATGTACAAACTGTGACCCTCAGCTCGGAGCGTAAGAAAAAACCTTTATACTTCAATACCACACAATGCACAATTCCCTATTATGCTCCTCTGCAAATCTCCTCACGATTTGCGTTTTAAACCTTATACTAACGTGAGTCAGCCGCCTCACGCCACCAAGCCTCCACTTACTTAATGTACCACACTACGGGATCCCGAATTCCCTGGGTTCAATATCCACTCACTCCTACGTTCGCTCACTCAAATACACTTTGGTTTATCTGTACAGAAAATTTCAATTCATTCAGATAGGCAGCTCTACCCCAGAGGCAATACAGCTTAAACAAAAGTTTTAGTCTTATGGCAACAATGTGAGAGGGTATGCAAAGTATGGGTGTCTTTTGTGTACGCTTTTTTGGTGCCAAAAAAAATTAACAGATTTTTAAATAGCTTTTTTCCTGTTGTTTTATGGGTTCTACCAGCACCTCTGCAAACCATACAGAGCAGAGGTCATCTAATCAGCACACAAGTAGGGTTTTCAGTGTATCCATCGACCACAAAAAGGTTACGTAGGATACTTTCTGTCCACCCTTTTGCTGATAGATTAAGTCTGCTATGACCTGTTAGGCTGTGAGTATGTGGAAATCGGATGAGCCCCCAATTGTTAACGCTGATTTACATACAGGACTAAGGGGGTAATTCCAAGTTGATCGCAGCAGGATTTTTGATAGCAATTGGGCAAAACCAGGGCCCTCATTCCGAGTCGTTCGCTCGGTATTTTTCATCGCATCGCAATGAAAATCCGCTTAGTACGCATGCGCAATATTCGCACTGTGACTGCGCCAAGTAATTTAACAATGAAGATAGTATTTTTACTCACGGCTTTTTCATCGCTCCGGCGATCGTAATGTGATTGACAGGAAATGGGTGTTACTGGGCGGAAACACGGCGTTTTATGGGCGTGTGGATGAAAACGCTACCGTTTCCGGAAAAAACGCAGGAGTGGCTGGAGAAACGGGGGAGTGTCTGAGCGAACGCTGGGTGTGCTTGTGACGTCAAACCAGGAACGACAAACACTGAACTGATCGCACAGGCAGAGTAAGGTTGAAGTTACTCAGAAACTGCAAAGTAGTTTGTAATCGCAATATTGCGAATACATCGGTCGCAATTTTAAGAAGCTAAGATACACTCCCAGTAGGCGTAGGCTTAGCGTGTGTAACTCTGCTAAATTTGCCTTGCGACCGATCAACTCGGAATGAGGGCCCATGTGCACTGCAGGGGAGGCAGATATAACATGTGCAGAAAGAGTTAGATTTGGGTGGGTTATTTTATTTCTGTGCAGGGTAAATACTGGCTGCTTTATTTTTACACTGCAAATTAGATTGCAGATTGAACACACCCCACCCAAATCTAACTCTCTCTGCACATGTTATATCTGCCTCCCCTGCAGTGCACATGGTTTTGCCCAATTGCTAACAAAAATCCTGCTGCGATCAACTTGGAATTACCCCCTAAAAGCAACACTTTAAAAAGACATTTCATACACTTTAAATGAAGCCACTGTGGCCGCTATACTTAATCCACAACCTACGTACTTATTACACCATTAGCGTACAGAGTCCCGTACCGTGGCCCTCATTCCGAGTTGATCGGTCGCAAAGCGAATTTAGCAGAGTTACACACGCTAAGCCGCCGCCTACTGGGAGTGAATCTTAGCTTCTTAAAATTGCGACCGATGTATTCGCAATATTGCGATTACTAACTACTTAGCAGTTTCAGAGTAGCTTCAGACTTACTCTGCCTGTGCGATCAGTTCAGTGCTTGTCGTTCCTGGTTGACGTCACAAACACACCCAGCGTTCGCCCAGGCACTCCCACCGTTTCTCCGGCCACTCCTGCGTTTTTTCCGGAAACGGTAGCGTTTTCAGCCACACGCCCCTGAAACGCCGTGTTTCCGCCCAGTAACACCCATTTCCTGTCAATCACATTACGATCGCCGGAGCGATGAAAAAGCCGTGAGTAAAATTACTTTCTACATAGCAAAGTTACTTGGCGCAGTCGCAGTGCGAACATTGCGCATGCGTACTAAGCGGATTTTCATTGCGATGCGATGAAAAATACCGAGCGAACAACTCGGAATGAGGGCCCGTGTACGGACTTTGCGTACAAATGCTGCGCTGACTGTACAAAGTACACGCAGCACGTACACACCCAAAGATACACCGTGAACCCTTAACAGCTATGCATGCGATAGTAATACACTTTAAACTTTAGCAGGGAAAGGAAAACACAACACCAGATTGTATTTAAACTGCTGGGTTCCGACACCATAACATATTATTACTGAAAGGGGGATACAATAACAAAGCAATACAATACAAGAGAATAATGGCTACAGTCAATGGTACATACTTGTTTGGATTTCGCCGCGCTACCCAGTCTGGTCCTCGGTCATCTAGATAGATAACTTTGAGAGTCTTGTGTGACCAGGCCTGCAGCTGGCTCCTTTTATACAATCTTCCAAAACTTAACACAATGGATACTGTAATCTCTTTGTCCATTGGACACAGGGATTGTCATTTACAGTACAGGAGAGGTCATAGGTTGGTTTGAATAGGTGGGCGATGTCTGTTCAAGATGCACTTGTGGGTAGTCTCCTCTGGGTTCCCGCCGCATACCTAATTTGTACAGTAAATACAGTTTATATCTATATTCTGCTCCTGCACATAACTATTCGCAGGAACGTGCGATCTTCTGCAAACCAACACCGGAATATTACCCTTAAAATACCCTACAGCTGGATACCAAACACTACCTTATAACCTTGTTCTGTCCCCTCCTATCCTATAAAGGTGAATCCCTTTGTTCTGATACCATTTAAACTGTTGTAACTTGCTCATGTGGTGCGGGGAGACTATGTGTACATTGGGGGTAATTTCAAGTTGATCACAGAAGGAATTTTTTTAGCAGTTGGGCAAAACCATGTGCACTGCAGGGGAGGCAGATATAACATGTGCAGAGAGAGTTAGATGTGGGTGGGTTATTTTGTTTCTGTGCAGGGTAAATACTGGCTGCTTTATTTTTACACTGCAAATTAGATGGCAGATTGAACACACCCCACCCAAATCTAACTCTCTCTGCACATGTTAAATCTGTCTCCCCTGCAGTGCACATGGTTTTGTCCAATTGCTACCAAAATTCCTGCTACGATCAACTTGGAATTACCCCCTTTGTGCACTGTTTGGATTAAATATGTAATGTGTTTTGATGGCTTTTCCATGCGTTCACAAACTCTACCGTAAATACCCATACCACGCGCTAATGCGCAGGACCACGGGAGCGACCATACGCAAATTGCGAATATGCGCACGCACAGCAGAACAAGTACACGCACGGAGGCCATCTGTGTGTAGTTTGTACGTGATGTGTGTACTGCAATATTTTTCGACTTTGACACCACTTCGAGCACTGGTTCAATTACAATAAAGATTGAGCTGAATTATAAATCTGCGCTTGATAGGTAGTAGCACACTGGCAATTTGTATGCCTGTATTTATTGGCCACAAAAATCAGTGATGGTGTAACAAAAATCAGTGTTTACACTGCCTGCTACAGTATGTGCAGACAGTAGGAGCAAGTAAGTGCCAAGGTTCTGTGGATAATATATTAATGTTCTGCTACTCTAAACCTGTTGTGTACCATCTCAACCTAACACATTTCAGATTTCATCACTCTAGCTTGCAGTAGTTATCCATGTAAAAATAATAGTTGGATACAGCTGTTTGCATCTTTTGTACAAGTCAGTCTTTGATGAGTGGGAGCTGCTATGGAGCTATTACTTACGTGGATGGTACTGTGCTACATGTTCTGGGCATCAAGGATAGTTGTACGCATTTGTACCCTTAACTTACACAGAAATATTTTTACTTACAAGGTTTAGGTAGTCCCCTGGACCCCCAGAAGAGTGGGTGTATCTCCCACAATCTGCCCACTTCCTAGTGAAGTGGGCAAAATGGGGAAATAATATCAGGAACCTCAGGTCCTTATGGAGGGGGCGGCACGAAAATTGCATGAAGAGTTCACTCTGTCCCCAAAGTGGTCATCATTCTCTCTTCTCCAGTCATCTGCTGGAAAGGTGAAGTGGAAAGTATCATGCATATGCTTAGTCGGATGCATTTCAAGATGTGTCTAGCTCTATAATAGCATTTGTGCTGGGTCTAAACCAGGAGTTACAAGTGGGACTATTTACACACCACAATAAAAAAAAAGAGAAAGCATAGAAAAATGCAGGGATAGAGACGTGGCTTGTGTCAAAGTGGGAAAAAGGACACATACAAACAACACAGAGAGTGTCACTTGTCGGTGGTGGCGTAAGGACGCAGTTGATGTATATGCATATGCACCATGCTTCTTTACCATACATCATGCATAGAGTCGCACGGCGTGCGTGTTGCAGTGTGGTGGGTGTATATACGGTAAAAGGTGCAATCACTGAGAAACACCATAAAGACGCACACAAACACATATTCATACAACACATAAATTACACATAGACGAAACATGTCCAGCATCAGACTTGTATTAAATTGTATTTATATAATAGAGTGTAAAACCAGATATATATGTATTATTGGGATGGAACAAGTTAAGTATATCATGCTTAGTGTCAAAATGGTCAGGAGAATAGCTATGGGTAAATTGTAGCCCACTGCAATGATTAGTTATGATCAAATGTATGAATAAAGTCACATTCTATGAGAACAAAGGACTTCCTGAGACTTGAAACTGGACATTGCTTACATATGAACTGACCAACAACACACAATGAATGAGAAACCTCCCTCTCCTGAGCCAATGGAAGGAGACCGAAACCAACAACCTGTTAACTCCCACTGTTTGATATATAAAGTTTTCTAAGGCATAGTTAGTTAGTAGCTGAGAGGAAGACATGGAAGAAGGTTCTATGGGATAGGGGGATGTATAATGGCTGTAACTGCTTCTTATGTAACTATAACTCTGTACCACCTACTTGGACTTATACATGTTATACTGAATGATATTCTGTACATGTTATTTTGTATGCATATCTTTTAATATCAAATACATATATATATATATCTCTGAGTGTTGGACCTCAGTGTACCATGTGTGTGTCTACTTGCTTTCTCTTAAGGGACATAGTGCTGCGACGTTCAGCGCACTATTAGCGTATATGGTAATAAGATGCGCCTTGCGTCTGCAGTATATATTAACATGCATTAATAAATGGTTATTTGAAAAAATGGAAATTCACACTTGAAAATTATGTTGTAATATAGCAGCCACCAGGGCTACCTTCAGAAACTGTGGTACCCGGGACTGTGTGAATACTGAATATACAGGGTCCTCCCACCATCATTGCTGCCCCTCATGTCTGAATGTACTTTCTTGTGTTCCCCCTCCCTCATCTATATGCTAAGTCTTGCGCTGCCACCCCATAAAAAAAATTATAATTTTATTTATATAGCACTTTTCTCGTGTAGGACTCAAAGTTGCTTTACAGAGATTTGGCATTACAGAAGAAAACATACAGAGATAATTAAAATCAATAAAACCTTTCCAACTCAATTTATACATTTCATCCGGACACTATACACCGACTCTGCATCCAACATACTATGCAATGGCACTCTGTCTGACCCCTTTCCCATTTTGAGGGGCACAAGACAGGGATGCCCTTTATCCCCACTGCTTTTCGCTGTCGCTTTGGAACCCTTAGTTAGTGCCCTGAGACAGTCCCCCCATTACCAAGGTGTATATATCGGCTCTGTAGCCGTCAGACTTTCGCTATTTGCTGATGACATGCTACTCTATTTATCACACCCAGAACACTCCATTCCTACTGCCATCTCGATTATTTCCAACTTTAGCTACTTTTCTGGCTGTAAAATTAGAATAAACAAATCCAAATTACTAGTACTTCGTGGTCTGCCACCAGTCTTAGCTCGGGAAGATGGCACGGCGTCTATCAAATTGGCCAGCACTCATATTAAATATTTAAGTATTCAGGTCCCCCAATCCATTACCGACCTTTATGAACTTAATTTTACCCCAATAATCTTATCCTTGGAGAAGTCTCTAAAACACTGGCATGACCTTCCTCTATCCCTTTTGGGCAGAGTAGAAGTGATTAAATCTATATTATTCCCGAAAGTGACTTATATAATGCAACTTCTCCCTATTAAACTTACCTCGACAGATATCAAGACCATTAATCGTATTTGCACAAGATTTATCCTGGCAATCCAAGAAACCGAAAATTGCTATTAAAAAACTGAATTTGCCAAAAAGGGACAGAGGCCTGGGCTTCCCTGATTTATCACTATACACACAGGCCATACACTTTCGTTACGCCATGGACTGATATTAGAACAAAATCAATACACAAACTATGAGGTAGAATGTGCACCGTTTGCTCCATTTTCACCGGGTGCCTTACTACACAATCCTAAATCCGCCACAGCAAAACATATCTACCATAATGTCTTCCTCAAAGACACGCATTCTGCTTGGCATTATATAAATAAATCATTGGGCCATGATCCCTTCCGGTCCAAATGGCTACCGATATAGGGAAAACCACTGTTCAGTCCTGGCATTGAAAATGCAGCCTTTCACCGCTTCAGACAAAAAGGCTTGAAAGCGATATCCCAGGTGTTCGATCCAGGAGGACACATTATACCATTTACGCAATTACAGAACACTTACGGCCTCCCATCCTAGGGTTACTTTGCCTACGCTCAGTTGAGACATTATGTCCTTGCCTTCCCAAACCATTTAAACCCCCTCCCCTGTTAGATCAATTGGATCACATTTTCCATAAATGTACGGTGAATAAATACAAACCAAAGTTGACCTATTTGGCTTTATTACAACTTCATAGGGAACACACCTGGAAACGAATCACGGGCCTATGGGCAAATGACATTCCTTTATTATTACAAGACAACACATTATTTAAATACTATCACTCCGTACTGAAGACGGTACGCTCCTCTGTGCTCCAAGAGGTTCACGTGAAAACCACTCATAGAGCTTATATCTCTCAGAGCCAACGTAGTCACTTTGTACCAGAAGAGGATGGCAGATGCCCCAAATGCAGGATGTCTTCTGCAACGTCCCTGCATAATCTTTGGACCTGCAGACACGTAAAGAAATTTTGGAATAAGGTCATATACTTTCTTAACACCACCTTTCACATGCACATGACTCTGAATCCCCTCCCCTTATTATTTGCTAATTTTGACACCTGGGACCTCGGAGCACATAGGAAACACCTTATACCAACATTGACTATGATAGTAACAGTAGCAAAAAAGGTTATTCTGAATTCTTGGATCAAACACAGATGCCCTTCATTGAGAGAAGTTATAAACTTGCTTAGGAAATATATGGCATTTGATAAATATGACGTACTTTCTGACTTCCATCATGGTTCAACGAGAATCTACCAGAAATGGGGTCCATATTTAAAATCTCTTAAGGGTTGACATATCCCATGATCTTGTCTGATCTCATCATCTGTTCTGTGTCACGAACCGGTCTCTTACCTTTGCGGGTTCTGGGGTTCATCCGTTGCCAGTGCGGTTGCTCGCGGTGCTGTGCGCCCGTGTGGGGACGCGGCGTGATCGGTGACACAGGTAATGCAGAATCTGGGAACTCTGAGTGCGGGGACCAAATGGCCTAAGGCACTGCGGTGTGTCTGCTGTATAGGAGGTGGCCATGTTGGAGACCAAATAGGTAATACAGAGCACTTGTGAAAACACCTGTGGGCAGGTGTAAGCCAATCCCGTGCTTGTGCTGCCTTTAAGTAGGCTGGGATTATGTTACTCTGGGCCAGTGCTTTGTTGTATCAACGCTGTGCTCTAGCTCTGAGCTCTCTCCGTGCATTCCTGTGTGATTCCCGTGGTCCAGATATCGCCTCCGTTCCCAGAGGTCCGTCTGCAGCCTACACTGCTAAAAGATCCACCAGCTCCCCGCTGTGCTGTCAGTTAATTGCACACCTTCTGGAAATTGTTGGATTCCCAGAGTCTTGCATGAGGTTACCTTGTCTGCCTACCATACAAAGTTTGGAGGATTCCATTACCCTCAGCTGTTCGTTTGTTCAACTCTGCATTTAACCCATTCATCACCTTGTCATCTACTACAGTTTCACAGTGATCTCCGGAACCCGCAAGTAATCCTATTCAGTACTTTATATTTGCTATGTTGTCATAACAAGGATAATTCTTCACAGTCTCTCAGTTAACTCTCAAAACTCCATTGCAAATCCTTACAGTTATTTCTTCATGTCTGCATTATCCAGTTAATCACATTCTACAGTTCAGCATCAAAGCTTGTTTATATTTGGACAATTCAACATTTATTCATCAGCTTGTTTTGCATACGTTTCCATGAACATTTCTTTTATTTGTCTTTGAGTTTTATCCTGTATATTATTTCTGCCATTCCTACAATACTTCAGTATAATATGATGATTAACAACTTGTCCTTCAACTCTCTACTGAATTGTTATTTTTAATAAACATATGAAACGGAACTTTCTTCATCCTCCCTGCTTTCTTCATACCCCAGCACCTACAACTGTGGTTGGTCCCGGGTTAACGGATTCACAAAAACACCCGGACCTGACATTCTGACATTTAGACACAACACACTCGTGTACGTTATCTCTGATGACTATTTATAATATTCTCACGACACTCTGTTTATTTAGATGCAAATGTTTGGTCCTACCCAATATATATAATTTGACATTTGTAATCAATGGCAATACTCCCGGTTCACCCCCCGCCTCCCTTTTTTCTGCCTTCCCTACCCCACCTCCTCTCCTTTTCATAATTTTCATAATTTTCACAATTGTACTACGGTTTTATTATACTGTTTTGTGACAAGGATCAAATATTGTGGCTGTTCTCTTACTGGAACTCGTTGGACCGATTCACCAGTATCGCCCACTATACTGGACTTTGGTCTCTCACCCGGAAATGAGAACAATTATATCTTCTCCCTTAAACTGATCTGTTTGGACATTAACTATTATGTTGTGAGACCATTATACAGATTTTATGATCCTGCTTCTCACCTTGTCATTTAGTTTGTTATCTACTTTGTTAATTATATATATATATATATATATATATAGTGTAGATACAGCCCGGCACTCCTGTTGAAATGAGTAATATTTGCCCCGGTGCCCTCCGTATATGATCAGGATACAAGAAGACAAACCAGCGGCACTCAGGGTCTTGTGGAATAGTAAATTTGTATTAAGGCATCAGTGGAAAGAACATCAACGTTTCGGGGATTTAAACCCCTTTGTCAAGATGCAGCGAAACGCATCAGGTGTTCTTGCCTACCACCGACTACGTGCTGATATACGAGTGCCCGGACCAAACTGGACCATTGCAATCCCTGGTGAATGGACTTCACCTCAGGCTAATTTGAGCCTTCTTCTGCAAAAAGACATCTCCGCAAACTGGTGAGGATATGGGAACAGCATCTTAACCCTTATATAAAGGATTTTCCAAAGGGACCTTCTTCCTCCAGCGGCGCACGAGTGGTAAAGTAACCATTGGGACTGTGCTATCAGTTTCATAAATTAATCTACATACCACCATTGGTCCAGTCATTATTAACAGGAACGGACACTATGTTCTAAGCAAAACTTTGTCGGTGCAAGTGTTTTAATAGTTTTTATTGCATTGTTTTAATAAATGTTGTTAATCTTTCATTCAATCCATCTATGACTGTTAGTTTATATACATAAGCGCTGCTATTTCTTTTTTGGTTTATGGTTAAGTGAGGGGTGGTGTCTGAGAGTGGGGACCTGATGCCCTGAGCTGTATTTTGTCAGCAGCAGCCCCAGCAGTGATCAACGCAGAGCCAAAGGAGGTAGAGAGTCTGCAGTACCCAAAGATAGCCTGTAAAGTGAAAGTAAGTGAAAGTCAGCCAGCCAGTTTCAGCAGTCAATGGCCCTGAGCAATGCAGCTACAAGTTACAAGCAAACAGCAAAGTGGTGAGCCCTGAATTTGCGACCTTGTGCTCCACTCACACTACCCACAGACACTATTAATGAACTTTTGAGCCTAACTCTCCTGAAGCAGAACTATAACAGCTATTACATACTGTATCTACTACCACACTGCCCCTTGGTGGTTGGAAATTAAATTACAAGAACATTTACTATTTATTGTATTGAAAGAATTTCTAAAGTTACTCTAAGTGAACCATTTACACTTTACACCCAGGTACAGTTTAACTACATAAGAGCTCCAACATACTGATCAGTTAAGATTAGAGAGACTATTCCTGGATGCACTAAGTAGGGTCATTGGGGTTACTTGCTAGTTATTTGATACAATAGTATTTTAACTGACACTTTAATTTATTATTAGTTACATATTTTAATGTGAAGTATTGATCATTATAGTAACTGTTCTTCATATAGAAATGCAACATTGCCCTTAAATGTTTACAGTATCTGATGAAAAATTAGCATTTGATGTGGTGATATATTTTCATATTACATTGTTGAGTACTTTGATGTGAACCAGAGTATCGTCAAACAAATGTATCAATAAACAGCTTACATTTAGAAGCCAGTTCTCTGTTGAGGAAACTGTTTGAATGACCCTTGACTGGACCCATCTTCTTTAGAACTTGTACAACAGATCAATAATGATCCAATGAAAGCTAAGCGTGCAGTTCAACTCTTTCTATACCATATTAATATATATTTTGATTGCTGTCCAGAGGAGCCGTTGTTGATGCTGAAAAGCTCAACCTAATTGCTGTTCTAAGTAGACTCCACATCAATGTATTTATCATTGTTGTTTTATACTAATCTGGTAAATACTGATACCATCATCGCCATTCCATTATATACCATATAAGGTTATTCAAATTTCTTTGATGTTTAAGATCCCTGATGAAGTCCATTGGACGAAACGTGTTGGGTTACTTACTAAACTGTGGTTCATTGTTAAACATATGAATAAACGGTCTTTTTTACAAAGGGTGGTCATAACTTGGCGATTGGAAACAGCCAATTAATGAGATTATCAGATAGCTCCCCTGGGAATCCATATTGTGCACATTTTCGTTTTTGTACTCCATCTAACAGAGGGTACCTTCCAGGGTGGAGCTTGTGATAGCACAGAATTAGGTCTATATTGTATCCATATGTATATATATATTCTTTGCATGTTGTTGAATTAGGCCACTCCCAAATCCATATAAAATACTCTAAAATATTTATCTCAGTTTAGAAAGTCTGGGTGACTTCACTAAAATGTAGACAATGGGAAAATTGGAAGGAGATAGCATCTGAAGTGCCAGCGTATAAATGAAAGACAGCTTTAATATCTACACAGTTCATAACCTCACGTCATGTTATTTTAACATTCTGTTCTGGCTCAGATCTGACATTATAAGGTAATCAGAAGACTGAGCACTATGAAATAGATCACCATTTCCATTTGGCAGCCTCAATAATTCAACAGTTTGTTTTTAATACAAACTATACAAGCTATTTAATACCGTCCATTTCTGTTATTTCATATATTCAAACAAGAGGGAAACAGGTTTCTTATTGTTAATCACAAACTTGTTACGGAATCACTATTCTCAGCATTATTCCTCAAATGCTATGTTATATGCCTGCCCCTAATTTCAAGACTGGGAATATAACAGAGGATAAAAAGGGTGACTATAAAAGTGTTCCACCTTCAAAAAAATAATTGTATTTGTCTGTGCATTTTCTTTCTGAATCTTATTCTAAATGCATTGGTGCTGAAAGCTACTATGTTTGCATGGCGCAACGTGCATGTAGCGCATGTCTACAAAACAAAAGCATGCATGTGTACAACTGCAGACCTGTGTGTATCTGGCACTTGCCACTCCTTGTGACTGGAGAATTGTTGTTCCAACAGTATTATTAACCTCAATAATATTAATTTTCAGTCAATTTTGACCACCTCACAGCTCACAATATTGTTTTCATACAGTTTAGGCCAAAAGGTTGCACTGAGGTAGATGGATGACTAAGCTAAACAACCGCAGTGGGGTGCTGGGGGGCACAGCTGTTCCGGCCTCCCTGACAGAGAGAGGAGGGCCCGGGATGCTCATGCAGCCGCCTGCCCGCCCACCGCCATCCCCGACATTCCGCTGTAATCCCCACTGTTCAGCCGCTGTCCTCCGACCCATTAGCAGCTTTGTATTGAAAATGTCCCTCCCAAAATGGCCGGTATCTGTTTGGATGGTCGACAGTCATTAGGTTGACTTTGACATGGTCAACATGGACACATGAAAATGGTCGACACATAAAAGGTCGACACATGAAAAGGTCAAGATGAGGTTTTCACATTTTTTTTTGTGGAACGTTTCCATACCTTACAATCCACGTGGACTACGATTGGGAACAGTAATCTGTGCTGAGCGCAGCAAGGCACCTTGTCCACAGCATGATGAGCGAAGTCACTTTACGCAGAGAACGACACCAAAAAAGTAAAAAAAACTCACGGCGACCTTTTCATGTGTCGACCATTTTCATGTGTCGACCATTTGTGCACGTTGACCATGCCAATGTCGACCAATAGTGGTCAACCTAATGACTGTCTACCATAACATGGTCGACCATTCATACCGGAACCAAAATGGCTACCACCACAGAGATGACAGTTATTCAAGATACTAAAGAAGCCCTCTAGTATCTTTAATAACTGTCTCCCCTGAGGCGGTGGCCATTTTGGAAGGGAAGTTTTCAAGACAGAACTGCAGGAGGACAGCGGCGGAACAGTGGGGATGGAGGCAGGCAGGCAGCGGCATGAGCATCCCAGGCCCTTCCGGCCGCAATGGGGGAGGGAAGGAAGGAATCCCCTGACAATGAGCAGAGCCCCTGATATCTACATGTAACAGGTATTTGCATAATTATTGTGTGGCCATAATATGGTGTCAGGGGCATTACTGTGAGGGGCATAATATGGTGACGGGCATTACTGTGGGGACTTAATATGGTGCAAGGGGCAAAAAATGATGTTGCTCCGTGTCTACATAGAAATGTTATTTTTTTATTTTTTTTTAATATATATTTATTTTTATTTTACTTTTTTTTTTGGTGTGGGGGCTGCCTATTTTGTCAGTTCTGGGCCCCACAATTTTTGATGGCAGCCCTGGTGGGCGGCACAAACATGTGATACTTAAACTTCCGACATGGCTCATCTAGGAAACAGAATGGCACTGCAATGGCAGACAGGGTGGCAGTTTAATAAACTTGAAAACGTTTGTTGTCTACACAAGAAAACAGTCAGCAATGTTCCAAACAGGGCATAATGCAAAGAAAAGAGGCGCAAGATGGAATTGTCCTTGTCCTCCCACCTAACCTTATGTTGTATATATTAAACAGGACATGCACAGTTTAACAAATCAATCACTTCAGCGATAGGGACTGCCACTTGTGGTTGAAATGATTGCTTTGTTTGGGCCCCCACAAAACAATAATAATTGTTCACTAGATGACTGCAATGAAATGAATATCAAATTGTGTCCGCAGGTAGGTATCATTCCACAGATCACAGCAGCTATCTAGAGTCGCTTATAAAATTAAGCTCAATACCGCAATTAGGGGAGGAGTCCTGGCGGGTTTTGTCACGGATCGCGTGACAAAGTCTTTGAAAAAGTCAGCTGATACATGCCGAAACGCATCAGGACTCCTCCCCTAGTTGACACTGGTTTTACCGCTCGGCTCCCGCACAGCTTATGCGGCAGCAATCACTTGTTCTGCTCCAAGCACTGGAGCGGCCATTTCCATCAGACTGAGTGAAGACTCAAACACTGGGGTGGAAACTGTCTTGTTCCAGCGATGTGAAGATGGAAAGCTTCATCCATGTAGATTCTATTCCCCAAAAATTCTTCCGGCTTAAAGGACCTATGCTATAGGCCGAACAGGAGTTACTCACTATTAAATTAGCCCTGGAAGAGTGGAGCCATTTATTGGAGGGAGTTTGATAGCCTGCTACATTACTGACATACGACAAAATCCTCTTGTACTTCAAAGATGCACATTTTTTGAACCCTAGTCAGGCATGCTGGCTATGTTCTTCTCAAGATTTGACTATCCGCTACATTATCGTTCAGGGTCATGGAATCATAAAGTTGATGCTCTGTCACGTTCCTTGGAACCAGAGGAGTCTAATTCTGCCAACATATGGCAACCATCCTTGATCCATCAGCTGTCATGGCTGTACAAGTTACCACAACACCTCCCTTGGGCAAATCCTTCATAGCACAAGAATTTCACAAGTGTCTTCTGGAATGGGTTCACACATTGAAATTCTCTAGACATGCTGGAATTCAGGGGACCTTTAAGTTCCTCCAACATTCTTATTGGTGGCCCTCCATGAAGTCTGACATAATTGCTTACATTGCTTCATCTGTAAAGTGCGCCCAGAATAAGTCTCCAAGAGAGTTGCCCCCTTGCTAACTTCAGCTTCTCTGTACCTTATCAGCCCTGGACCCATATCTCTATGGATTTCATCACCGCCTTTACAAGGATTTAACATTATCTGGATCATTGTGGATTGATTCTCTAATATGGCAGACTTTGTCCTTTTGATTATTCTGCCTTCCACTCCTTATGTAGCATCACTTTTTATCCATGAGATATTCAGGCTCCTTGGTCTGCAATTTGAGATTGTCTCTAACAGGAGTTGAATTTGTCGCTAGGTTCTGGATAGCTTTGAGTACGGCATTACAGGTTAAATTAAAGATCTCCTCTGCATACCACCCACAATGCAATGGACAAACTGAAAGTATCAATCAAGACTTGGAGACCTTTCTACACCTTTACAACTCATCTTCACAAAACAGTTGTGCAGAACTTTTACCGTGGGTCGCATTCTCCTACAACTTACACTTTCATTCCTTTTCCCAGACCTCCGCATTGTATGTGGTTTATGGGTATCATCCTAGGATCCCTGATTTTCAGGCAATATCTCTACAAGCAGTTTCAGCTGCTGATGCCTCTCTCCAGCATTTTTATGGCATTTGGAATCAATTGAGGACTGTCTTGTTGAAGACTTCTTCTCAATACAAAAATTTTGCTGACCTGAAATGTTGTGCAATTCCAGTCAGGGAGATTTGGTATGCCTGCCTACACGTGACCTTAAAGTCTGTGTTTCTACCATGAAATATTCTCCTCAACAAATAAATCCCTTCTCTGTGGAAAGAGTGACTAAACCAGTGGCTGTCAGGCTGAAATGACCATCCTTTCTTTGAGTTCCAAATTCTTTTCACATTTCCCGCTGCAAGCTATTGGTGCTTAAATGTTTTCATTGTACCTTGCCATCAGCACCAAAGGTTAAGACAGAGAGATATACTGAATTCGAAGTTGAAAATTTTTTGGACTCCCGCTGCAGATTCAGGCATCTTCAGTACTTATTTGATGGAAGAGCTATGGCCCAAAAGAGAAATGCTGGATTAAAGCTTCAGATGCTGAGCCTCTCGTCTGATACGAGCTTTCCACACAAGGCCAAAATGTGTCCAGTTCGCCACCCAAAAGATGGGGGTGGGGGGTACTGTCACGGCTACTGGGATTGTGGTCTTACCCATCCGGCCACTTGTAAGTGTCTAGCATGCTCAGATGGATCACAGTGATCAGATTGGACGTGGCTAGGCCTGTGGGGTGCAATGCATGAAATTGCAGTGTGGTGGAAGCAAGGTGCTGTGGCAGCATCCCACGTGGTGATGTTCCCACTGGCATTGCAGCATACACAGTGCTATCTTGCTCAGTGTCAGCTAACCAGTTTCTGACCAATTCCTTGCAGCCTCAGTGTCAAGTGACATTTTCAGCTAATCCTGTGATGTCCAGGGGTATAAAGCTTCCTGCTTTCCAGTGCTCAGGTTGCCAGAACCATGTCTCAGAGCTCCATGTGTGAGCTTTGAAGCTGCGCTCCTCTGTGTTTCCAGACACTGCAGTAGTACCTGCATTTACTCTGAGTGTATATCATCACATATCACACTCATCTAAAGAGTATCATCTCTTTCAAGCATGGAGTGTAGTAAAGACTATTCAGTATGAGTTGCAAATTCTGCTAAAAAGCAGAATCTGCAACTGCTTCTGTAGCATGCTGGAGGCCACCCAGTGCAGGGCAAAGCCGACCAGCATGCTAATCGGCGGCCAGCAATGCATTCACAAAACAATTCCGATCACATTGCAGTGGCATGAATTAAGGATGACCCCCTGCAGATGCAGCTAGACTGCATATGCAGGTGGTCCGCCACCATTTTTCAGGTCACAGAGGCCGTGTGTGACGTCACTCGGGTGTCCCATGTACGGCCAGGACACACCTCCATTTATCGGACTACTCCCCCGCAACACCGCATCAACACCCCCCCGACGGCTGCCACTGTCAATCAAATTGCGATCACATCCTACCAGAATGCGATCTCAATGCAGATGTTTGCTTTTTTTGCAAAATAGCAATCCAACCTAAACAAGGTTTTATATCTGAAGCTCAATGCTCACATATGTTGTTTTAGGGTGTCAGAGGTCTCTTATGTCAGTCATCTCTTAGCCAGCACTAGAGTAGAGCATGATATAGCTAAAACTGAAACAATATGGTAAATGCCACCATAAGAGGACAAGCTTGGACTAGAGCTTCTCTTAGATATTGCCTTTCCGAATGTATCCTTCATTATAGTGAAGTGACAGCAACCTTAAAGCATTTAGTATAAAAAAATGCAATATTAGGTTGGCAGGATCACCACAGTGCAACAATCGTAACTCAAAAACAATACTTTGTTGTATAGTACAACAACCAGTTATATGCAGTTACAGCATAAAATGGGCTAGGACCTGTGTGTGTCATCCATAAGGTAAGCCAGTAATATCAGCTTCCAAGGCTGAATCTTAGAATGCTCATTTAGAGTGAGAACTGATAGCCGCAGTGTTGGCCTACAACAAATTTTCCAACTTCATAACAATCCTGCAGAATCCTCTCCACAATGCTTCTTTCCGCACAAATTTTCCAACGTCATAACAATCCTGCGGAAGCCTCTGCACAATGCCTATTTTCACATAGAGGATGATGGTGAAACTGCAAAGATAACTTATTGATGTGATTAACAAACACAGCAGGGATCTTCCAAAATAGCACATGACTTGTTCACCTTTGCCCCGGTCATATTATCCAGATGCAAGCCCCAAGTCAGTCAGCTATAGTACAAAGAACACCTACCCTACCCAACAGCTACAATGTGCAAGCTGAAGGCACCCATAAAGAATAGATTAGACACCACGCGCCTAATTCAGATCTGTTCGCAGCAAATTTATTAGCAAATGGGCAAAACCATGTGCAGTGCAGGGGGGAGGAGTTAGATTTGGGTGGGGTGTGTTCAAACTGAAATATAAATTGCAGTGTAAAAATAAAACAGCCAGAATTTACCCTGCAGAGAAACAATGTAACCCACCCAAATCTAACTCTCTCTGCTCATGTTATATCTGCCCTACCTGCAGTGCACATGGGCCCTCATTCCGAGTTGATCACTCGCAAGGCGAATTTAGCAGAGTTACACACGCTAAGCCTACGCCTACTGGGAGTGTATCTTAGCATCCTAAAATTGCGACCGATGTATTCGCATTATTGCGATCACAAACTACTTAGCAGTTTTAGAGTAGCTCCACACTTACTCTGCCTGTGCGATCAGTTCAGTGCTTGTCGTTCCTGGATTGACGTCAGAAACACACCCAGCGTTCGCTCAGACACTCCCCCGTTTCTCCGGCCACTCCTGCATTTTTTCCGGAAACGGTAGTGTTTTCATCCACACGCCCCTAAAACGCCGTGTTTCCGCCCAGTAACACCCATTTCCTGTCAATCACACTACGATCGCCGGAGCGAAGAAAATGCCGTGAGTAAAAATCCTATCTTCATAGCAAAGTTACTTGGCGCAGTCGCAGTGCGACTATTGCGCATGCGCACTAAGCGAAATTTCACTGCGATGCGATGAAAAATAACGAGCGATCAACTCGGAATGAGGGCCATGGTTTTGCCCATTTGCTAACAAATTTGCTGCTGCGATCAGACCTGAATTAGGCCCCACAATGTAAGTGTGCCTGAGCCTCTCTCTTTTTAAGATACAATCCTACTATAACCTACTCTCCTACTAATATTACTTCACCTAAATTTATACAAGAAAAACCCAACAACAAACTTCTGGATTTGCAGGCATTCTTTGACGTTAACAGAAGCTCAAATTTCCATCAAAGTAACGTCCATCAGCAAGAACTGTCAGAGTATCAAGAACCAACCAAACTTTTCTGGACATTTGATTTCAGCAATGCTGGCCATCACGTAATCATTCATTCCCTTCTTTTGTACTGCCCTATTTTGATGGTGTTCCTTTTAACCTTTTCTCATGTTTTTGAAACAATAAACGACACACGCATGCCCTGGTTTGTGGCCAAACCCAGGATTCATAGCCATGCCCCAATTATTAAATACAGACTTCAAAAGTATAATGCATGTTGCTTTGAGCTAAAGATGCCTACCATAAAGTAGGAAAAGTCTTAATTTTCTATGACAAATCTCCATGGCCATCAAAGGAGCTCCTGTCTAGCAGACATTGCACGTACTTTAAAGCATTGCAAAAAGTTGCATTACCAACTTGCCCCTTATGCAAATCTTACTACAAATTTGTTGCTAGCATATCCATGGTTTAAGAAGAAATATATCTTTCTTTTTTGCTGTAACTTGCGGCAAACTGAGGTCTTACAAATTAAGTCATTTTAATTACATTCAGTCTTCGAGCACTTTGCCCAAGCTTGTATTTGATCTACAATAAACACACAAGAGTGAGATCAATCTTAACAATTAGCATAGTACAGGTCTTTGATCTCACAGCACTGTAGAAGACTTCAGATTACAAAAAAGAAAAAAAAAACAATGAGAAATAACAAACCACAATGTATTTGTGGTCAAGTAGGATAAAACTCATTACACGAGGAACAAATCAAGAACAGGAGGAAGTTATGATTGCTGAAAGCAGCAGAAAGGAAAATGTCAGCTCAATATTGTAACTGGATGTAAATCCGAAAAAAGAGGTGATCATCTATCTGACACCACTCAGCATGGATTTTGGTTTGCAGTCCTGTCTTTTTAAATTAGATATTTTACATATTAAAAAAAAAAAGATTTTGTTGTGATTAAAGTTTTCCATCTCATCACTTGGAACTTCTAAATTAAGTTTCTATGTATGTTATAATGAGCTCTGTGTGAGTCTGTAAGCCTTTGGTCCCCCACCAGAGCAGTTTTACTAAAGAACCAAAACAAGTTGGACTAGAATGCAAAAAGACTAAACATTAGACTTCCTAGTAATGATGTGTTAATGGCAGAGACAATAAAGGAACGTCTGTTTGGCTATTGTGGTCTATGGAGATAAGAAAGACATTGTTTCCAGAAGGAAGTTGGTAAATATACTGTAGTCAAATGGCGAATGTCATTGGTCTGCAAAACTTGGAGATCGTTCCGATGATACCACTATCCACCCTTATGGGCCCTGTCATGCTCTTTTGAGCATATGATGGACTCCTATATTCTCAGTAGAGGTCCCCAATCTTCTCTTCAGCTATAAACATGGTAAGTTGCTTACTTTGACTCCATGGGAAACATATATTTTCTTGACAAGGACTCAGCATTTTTATGTAACATATCTGATCTATGTGCCTGGATCAGAGATGGATGTAGAAGCCAAATGCTGTGTATTTGTACGCAGTGATTGTGCTACAATATTGTTACTTCTTGTGTATATAGATGCTCCTGTGTATGTAGATGGCTTCTGTGATCTGACACTTACTCGGGATGGGTGGTATTTTCACACAGCCAGGGCCAGTGAAGCTGTGTCCAAGGACGCAGTCACTGGCCTCTGCATGCCCAGAAAATGCTGGATGCACTGGAATATTTTTACAAAAAATGAATTAAAAGATATGTTTTAATCTCTGTCATTGTAATCCTATTGGTTATTTTCAAGAGTGCACCCAAAAAGAGAGTCTTCTTTCTCTCTTCTCTCCACTCACAGAAAATGGGCAAAATACAATCCCGTTTTCTCAAATGCTGGCCATCACCATCCCTTTCCTGCACCCAAACAGCCACAGCATGTCAATCATGCTACGGCTTAGGGGCCACTGCAACAGTCATCACAAATAGATTTGAACATGCATAGCTACCTCCGTTCCATGATGATGCTACATAATTAAAGCATCTGCCCCTTTACCAAGATGGCTACCGTTTTATAGGCTGCGCATCTTGCCACTGTGTTTAAGCACCACAGTGCTACATGCTGTGCACGTCTCAATCCTGCGGGGAACCCTGCATAATCCTGCGTATATACATGACTGGCTAGTCCACTGTATCTCCTCTACTTGTCTATGTAAGTGCATCTGTATAATACCTGTGCACTACAATATATCCAAGCTCCTGGTTAAATTTGTCCTATGGTGTGTCTACATCTATGGTGTGTCTACTTTCCGCTAGTGTTTACTATTTACTGACTGTGTACAATGCACAAGAGTACACACATATCAACTTGAATTGTTTGCAACTGAATTATTCCCAAAGTCCCTATTTTGCTGAGTATCACCCCAATTACAATAGCATAGTTAATTTGTAAGCTTCCACATACAAACTGATGACGTTTGAGCCTATGCCAAAGTTTCTTTAAAACTTTAAAGGCATATAACGAAAGCCTTAGCAAAAAAGATTTGTGTGTTCCTTGTGAGACTAAATGTTTTTCACAATAAATGTGCAACTCATATAGTCATCATATTTTATTTTCCTTTAGGATTAAAAGGATTTGTCCAATTTAGTGGTGGCCACCTTTCCAATGAACTATGTGATTAAGCAGTTTGTGTCCCATTATGCCATTCACAGAAGTCTTTATCAATTTTGTTCATATACCGAGCAGGTAAGGTCAACAGTGTTTAGTTATCGGCTCTTGTTAAGTCAGAAATCGGAGTTACTCACTAATGCGTTTCATCTAAAAAAATATGACATTATCAAAGAGTGTAAACCTTTCTGTTTTGTGGTATAAATGCAACTAGTATGCAAGCATTGATATGATGTGGTTTAATTTAATTAGATAACAGCTAATTAGCTGCACTATTTGTAGTCAAATAACCATAATATTAACAAGGGCACATTGACAAAAAAAGAAAAACTTTCCTCGTTAATAAGCAAAACTATCTTACTACAATTTAAAAAGAAGTGTTAACAATTGTCTAAATTTATTCTGCTAGAAAGGTAGTTAACCCACATTTCAGAAGTAAACCTATTAACTCTTAATACTTTATTAATGTAAACATTCAGTCAGCATTACCTAGGGGGTTACTAATTATTAATTATCCCCCAAAACTTTTTGGAGGAGCACAATAGGTGCACAGAGTTCTGACACCCCCACTTACCTATCAGTGGCAGCAGCCTATCTCCCCAGCCCAGCTCAAGCTTCTCTGCCTGCACCTGATGGGCAGCGGGGAGGGGATATAATGCCTTCCCCACTTGATCTGTCCCTGGCATCACAATCCTTTTTTAGCATACTTTTTTGTAGGGGGCTTGGCCATGCCTGCACAATTAGGATATATCCCTTACAGTACCCAGCATGAGACCTCATGTCTGAACTATCCAAATAAAGGTTAGATCTCTTATGCTATGTTTAGTAAATTATATGTTTATTACAAATGTATGCTCTATGATGGGCATTATGAGACATCCTTTTCTATTGTTATTTATTAGCCTTTCCTGGATATCATTTTTAAGACACTCATAATAAAGTCATTATCGAAAAACGCGCTGAGTGAAACATATACAATATATGACTGAAGTGGGCCAAACTGGCTGTCCTAGAGCTCTCCCCATCCAAGGGTGGCAGCAAGTTTTATATAATTGCATCCGGTCTTCAGGTCGACCACACTTAGGCCGACAGTCATTAAGTCAACCACTATTGCTCGACATGCATTAGGTCAACATGGTCTGTAGGTTGACATGGTCACTAGGTTGACATGGTCACTAGGTTGACATGTACTAGGTCAACATGGAAAAAGGTTGACGAGTTTTTCAAATTTATTTCAATTTTTGAACTTTTTTATACTTTTACGGTCCACGTGGATTACAATTGGGAACGGTAACCTGTGCCGAGCGCAGCGATTCACCTTGCCCGAAGGGGACACGGTGCACTAATTGGGGTTCCCGGTCACTTTACGAAGAAAACTACACCAATTTTTTTTCAAAAACTTATGTCAACATTTTTCCATGTTGACCTAGCATGTCAACCTAATGACTGTGTTGACCTATTTTAGGTGTGTGGTTGACCCTATGACCCAAACCCTATATAACATCTACCTCCACAAAGCCCATGATTTGTGTGATGTTAGAACAATTACATTTTTTCGATTTTAAGCATGATGTTTTAATAAATTTGTATTTTGAGACAACACCCAATTTCACTTTATTGGGTATACTCTGGTATGAGGGTCTCATTGTAGACGAATCTGGAAAATCATCCTCACATCCACATCCTTTGGAAAAAACATTAAAGACAGCCAAGGACACAGCTTGGTTGCTAATCCATTGGGCCCATTCAAGACCTCCATTTTACAGACCTTGTTTGGTCCATACTGGGAAAGGACACTAGTTGGGGGATTGGTGGCCTCTTCCTAAAAAGGACAACTATTTGAATTGTATTGTATGTTTTACCAATTAATTGAGTAACCTGATCATTTCAGCACATATTTGAGTATTGCGTATATCAGGGACATGAAGTGAAGTAAATGGCTGGGGAGGCACTGGCTACTACCAGAGTCAGATTTACACACAATTAACCAAGGGTTTATGTGGGCATTATACACAGGTATGGCAGTATATACTGCAGGAAATTTGGTGAATTTTGATCAGAGATGTGTGGACAAGGTAGGGAGCGGAGGCACTGCCTCACCTGTCATAGACTTTTTACTCCAGAGTTTTGACTGTAAAAATGATTATAATAATACAAAGAAGACATTTCTAATATATTCTTTATATTTTTCATACACGTCAGCATGACAGGAAAGTCTCTGCCTCATCTCACCGCACATCACAGGTATATTTTCTATATATATTATATATATATATATAGATATATATATAGATAGATAAAGACCCCCTGACGAAGTCCTATGATGTAACGCATTGGGCGTGGCCAGCGGGACCTGTGACGTATTGACTAAATTGGTCTCATGTCCGTGGTATGTTCCTGGTCTGAGCCACTGTAAGAGAGTTCAGCGGCACCTGGTGATCCACAGCTGCGGGCGACCGCCGCTGGTCAGCTTTCCGGAGGCTGTATACAGTTTAACATCATGCTGTTCACCGTAAACTGAAATGTATGTGAGCTGATATTTGTAGTAAAGTACCTGAATTTTATACTCACCTTTGCGCACTCCATTTTTTATCTTAACATATCCCTTGAGGAGCAACGGGTTTGCTCTCTAAGGAGGAAGCTGCATGATGCATTGATTGGACACATTTGGACTACTAACTTTACTAAAGAATCGTGAGACTGCTGGTTTGAATGCGCAGCCCCTGATGAAAACCATTGCAAGTTGAAACGGCTGTCGGGCTGTAGCACCAGGATCATATCCAGATGGATGGCTTGTAAGGAATAAACCCCTTTTTTTCTTTCATCAAAAATGTGAGTGCTGGTCTTTTTTCTTTTTTTTCTTTTGGGAAAAAGTGAGTGTCTATATCAATGGCCAGGACCCTACATCACCATTTCATCTATATATATTTTTGTTACTGAGTGCTGTCATTTTGCTATGTCTTGTATATATGTGTATATATATATACACATAAAAAAAATCCAAGATCCGGCACTCATGGAAGCCTGCTAATCACTTCAACACATACAAGTCCTCTGCAGCGCCACTCCATCTATAGAATAAACTGGACTCAAGTCATAGCTTTTAACAACGTTTCAGCTCCCTCATTGAGCTTTGTCAAGCCACAATACGGTAGCTCAATAAATGTGCTGAAACGTTGCCGTTAAAAGCTATGTCTTGAGTCCAGTGTATTCTACATACAGAGTGCCGCCGCAGAGGACTTGTGTATATGTATGTATGTATGTATATATATATATATATATATATACATATATATAGTATCCTGATGAAAATGGCATAATAAAGCGTTGATATGTTGATCATTATTTTGGGAGCATGTTGTCTTATATGAAAGTCGTCTAGAGTGAGTCTCATACTTGGACATTGTCTGGACCCATGTGTATGTCTTGACCCATGTGTATGACAGTGGTTACCCAGGAGGCACCAGGACGCAGTCGCAGCACTTAGCAAGGGAGTGCTGGCTAACCAAGATTCTTTCTCTCTCTCTCTCTCTCTCTCTATATATATATATATACATACAATATATATATATATATATATATATATATATACATACACATATGTAGCTCATCGTGGCTATACCTGGCTGCTGTGTGCATCTTTTGCCACCCCATATACTTTAAATGGGGCATGAGCGCATCTAAGACGTACGCACACGGTGGAGTACATGTGCATCACGGCAAGCGGGCAACATTCTCACCTTGATGTAGCCGTAGAGACTACGGCGCTTTGGTACACTTTGTGATATTATCCAATATTCGGTATATCAGCCCTTATAGAAATTTGGACACTTCTCATGTGTTATATAAGTGGCAGCTTATAAAACGTGAACATGTGTTTGGTATACACGTATAGTTATTTGTGAGAAATAGTGAATATAAGCACCCAAGAGTGTGATAAATACAAATAAAAATAGGGAAAAAACACACATAAAAGAGGGATGATAAAATATTTTGGCTCTGGTCATTTATCTGGTATAAAGAAGCTCTGCTCAGACAGCCCTCATTTGAAGCTTAATACATGTAAATTAGAGATGAAAAACAGCAAACATAGTGTGTACCATTCAAAATATCATAATATGTCACTGCCTAATTTCAACAGGCATCATTAGGGAACAAGCATATTCCCAATTAAAATCAAATAATATCCTCAGCAGTGTAAATATAAAATACATAAATTTAATATACGCAATGACATAGGAATGGCTAGATAACACACGTACAAGATTAAAAAAACATATAAGGCTTATCTGTCCATAAAGGAGATGTCGGTAAGCAGTCCCAATGCGTTTCGTCCGTCAGTGTCTGGACTTCATCAAGGGAATGAACACAGTGAGTAGAAATGCTCTATTTATACCAGAGGGTAGTGATTGTCTATGGCCAGCATTGATGACATCACTTCCTGTGATCATGAATCTCAATTAAGAAATTTGAATAGAATGAAAGGGTCATGCTATTAATTATCACCCAGTGGTGTTTATTAGTAGACTGATTATCAAGTGGATAGTTTAGAACCAAAAAATGAAAAACAAGGAGCAGGAGAAATATGAGAGAATGGCGGTGGAATGCACGCTGGAATGCACCGCCGTCTCTCATAGCGGTGGAACGCATGTGGAACGTTCCGCCATCTTGATTACGTCACTTCCGTCCCGGAGAACGGAGTGAGCGGCGGAGAAAAGTGATGTATATTAGTGGTTAGACAGCTGTGCTGTGACTCAGTTGGATACAAGTGGTGTATTATGACTATATGTGTGTATTTGTGAATACAATTATAGCAGTGAAACGTACCACCATATGGATGATGTCATTTCCGCCCAAAACCCGGAAGTGACCAATAAGACTATACAATAATATTTTGAAACCAAAATTTATTGATGGGTGTAAGAGAATGTCCTATATAAAGTAATCCAAATTTAAAAAAGTGAACTTTTATGGATCACATCGCTAATTAAAATATCGGAGATACACTACTTTTAAAGGTATTATTATATTGCCCATCTAATAGGTGCTTATCTAATAGGTGCTTATAGATTATAACTATAAAATTGACGGTGTATAAGGACCCAATGGAATAAATTAAATTTGAATATTTAAAAACCATGTCCATTCATGATGATCCATGCCCCCTTCCAGGGCATTTGTCCAAAGAGTGATATCCATTGTTAAAAATTTGTGGTAGTTTCAAGAAATACTGTGTCTACACATCACCGAAGCCATGTTGTCCTTTTTTTCTTCCAACGTCATATTGCTTGTTGTTTGACGGGAGTTATATATAGTTTATATATAGTATATAGTTATATATAAGTATATATAGTTTACTGCAAAAAAATCAGAAGATGGCTAATGTCATCCGATTTTGGCCTGAGTGAAAGCTATCAGAAGATGGCTAAGGTCACCCGATTTACTACGTAAAATTTAACACTATTATAGTGAAAGGAAAAAAGAAAAGTAAGGAAATTTATAGTGTATGATTAAGGTAAGTCTGTGTTGGGTCAGAGAAATGGAACAATTTCATGGGCTTCATTTAGTCCCGAAGGTGATAAAGTCTTAAGTTCATGGATCCAGAACATTTCTCGTTTAGAAAGTTTGTTAAGGATATCTCCCCCTCTTTCTCTGAGTTTCACCAATTCAATTGCTTTAAGCGAAAATTCTTCAGGGTTGGATTTGTGTTTCTCCATAAATTGTTTTGAGACTGTGTGATTCTCTACCTTGTTTTTAATGTTTCTAATATGTTCTTGGATGCGTAATTTAAGAACTCTTTTCGTCTTGCCCACATATTTGCACCCACATGTGCATTCCAATAAGTATATTACCATTGTCGAATTACAATTCAGGTAGTCTTTGATACTATATTCCTTGGTGTTGTCATGATTAAAGAATTTCTTTCTATTTGGATGAAGATATTTACAGATGTTGCAGTTTCCACATTTAAAGCACCCTTTACAATTAATGAAGATGTTGTTTCCTGATTTAATTTTACTGGGTAGGTGACTTGGTGCCAGAATGTCCTTTAGATTACTTGTTTTTCGGAACACAATGTCAGGTTTGGACGGGAGAATTTCTTTCAGTATCGGGTCCATAAGCAGGATGCCCCAGTGTTTATTGAGGGATTGTCTAATGATGGATTCCTGGTTACTGAACGTAGTTATGAATGGGGTGAAGTTTTCTGATTTTTTCTGTACTTTCTTGTTGAATAATTCTGTTCTTTATATTTTGGCTGTTTTTTCTAATGCTTTGTTGATGACTTGTTCTGGATATTTTCTATCCTTGAATCTGGTAGCATATGTTGTTAGTTGTTTTTCACAATCTTGTTCATTACTGCAGTTTCGTTTAATACGATAGAACTGAGAATATGGCATGTTTGTTTTCCAGTTTCTAGCGTGACAGCTTTTAAAGTGAAGGTAGCTGTTGGTATCTACCTCTTTGATGTGATTGCTGGTTATGATCCTCGATTCGGTACTTGAAAGAGTTAAATCCAGATAATGTATACTTTCTTTGTTCATCTCATATGTGAATTTCAAATTATATTGATTTGTAGTGAGTGAATGGAAAAATTCTCTGAATAACTCTTCATCTCCTTCCCAGATGATCAGGATGTCATCTATATAACGTTTGTAGATAATCAGATGTTTCAAATATGGGTTGTTGTATATACAATCTTCTTCCCAAGAATCCTTTAGTAAATTGTCAAAGCTGGGTGCAAAGGACGTGCCCATCACCGTCCTGCAAATTTGCAAGAAGAAGATCTGCTGGAATATGAAGTAATTATATCTGATTGCTGTATCAATGTATTTTGTATTGAGAAACATGTCTGTGGATGGAACCTGGGGTTAGAGTTAATTGCCTTGTAATGTTTACTAAGACAAATCAGGGGTCCAGAAATAGTAAACAATTCAAATGTTGCGCTATGTGGAAAGGTGACAAGCTTCAATGCTCTTCCTGAGCTTATCTGTATATTGTGGCAATTTACATTGCAAAGGAACAGCATTTCAGAGGCCAGGGTCAGGCCTGGCTTGGGTCATTATAAACAAGTTGTTACTTTCCCAACAGGGTGTGCATCCTTATGGGTTAGTGAACAGGTGATACATGTCCCTTTAGCCAGTTGTATATACTGTCCCAGTATAATGGATAAGCCTGCTTCATACCTTCCAAACAAAAATGAGATGGGTAATTAAATAATCCCTGCTCATGTGATCAAGAGGGCCGGAACCAACTCTCTAAGCATCAAACAAGCAATTGAAAGATAAGGCCATCCACCCCTGTTAGTACGGTGAAGAGACCCCACAGTATAAGCTAAGACTCCATTCACTCTGGCTTTGGAATGGTTAAACAAACTCTCCAGGGAGAGGGGGGGGGGGGGGGGGAGGGCTGTGAGTGCAGCCTGGGTTTTAAATATCAGGAACACAGGCTGGAAGGTGTTCATTCTGCATGAGGCTATCGAAGGATACAAATGTTCTAATAAGTCAATCAAGGATAGGCCTCAATCAGCCAGCCCAACTTCAGGTGAAGCTGTGTTTATTCCTATTTTTTATTTTATTTGAAATTGTATTTACGTGTGTGACTATTTACAACTATTATATTCTTGTAACTTTCTTTTTTCTGTAACACCAAGCTTTGAAGTTTATACTTGGATTAAAAAATTCTTAATTTTAGCTCTGTTAACTTTATGTGCGGGTGAGAGCAGAAGCTCGCCCTGGGTGTGGTCCCTCAAAGTCGCTTAGCCTGGCAGACGCAGCAACTGGTACTTCTGCTGATGGCAGTTTACCGCGTGGATTTACCACGCGCTGAGGTAATCAGTAAAGGTGTCACGGGGCAGCATTCTCAGATTGGCGTATCTGGAGAATTGCAGCGCAGAGAATCGTGACAATCGGGTAAAATTTAGAACGCTGTTGCATATTCTTCACCGCAATAGGTACTTCTGAAGTTAGATTTAAAGTGACAGGTAGATTTTTTTTTAAAGTGTTCATTAAGACGTAACTTTCTGCCTGAAAAATGATTTTCCACTTGCCACTCAAAGGATTTAAATAAGGGAAGTTGGAATAAATTAAAGTCCTAGGTTTAATACTTACATCTCCGTTTTAGTCAATGTCCGGTCTGATATGTTGAACACTAAATTTTCTTCTGGCATGGTGGTCTGTAGTTTGTTCTTTTGCCTCTTGTTCTGACCTGTCCTCTGCGTGTATGTCCTTTTAGTTCGATCAGAGTGTGGAAACTCCTTCTGGAACTTCACAAAAAAGGTGTGGAGATGATTCTGTTTCAGCACGCAGATGTATAGCTCCCACGGGTTGTTACCTTTTATACACTTTTGATTTATTTCTATATATTTTCTGTTTATTGTATCACTTGTCACAACACAACATTTACAACAAAGTTATTTAACTTTGGAGGTAATTCAGACCTGGTTGCACGCAGGCTATTTTTTGCACTGCTGCGACCAGGTAATCGCCGCCTACAGTAGGAGGGGGTGAGGGCTTTGCAGGGGTGCGATGGGCTGTGCAGTGAGCTACACAAACAAGTTTCTGCACAGCCCAGGACTTACTCACCCGCTGCGATGATCCACGAAGCAGCTGACATCAGGGCTCTTCCTCTGCAACGGCCGGACACTTCTGCGTTTCTTCTGACACTCCCAGAAAATGGTGAGGTTGCCGCCCAGGAACGCCTTCTGCCTGTCAATCTTCTTGCGATCGCCACTGTGAACGCTTTCTTCGTAGAAGCTGTCGCTCTCCGGTGACCCTTGTCACCAGGCAACGGTGCACCTGCGCATTGCGGCCCGCACGCATGCACAGTTCAGACACATTCGCACGGCTGTGAGAAAATGCAGCGTGTGAACGGGTATGAATGACCCCTTTGTTCTTAATAATTTTTAAGATTCATATTTTATTGTGTATTATTACATATACGTATAAACATGTTTTGAACACTTCCGGGCTACGTTTGTGGGGTTGGAGTCGCCTGATGTATTTAACACTATCAAATTGCATTGTCTGTGTCCTGACGAAAGAATTGCAGTAAAAATTCTGAAACGTTGACATATATATATATATATATATATATATATATATATATATAAATATTAGAGATGTGCGGCAGGCACTTTTCGTGTTTTGTGTTTCGTGCTTTGGATCTGGATTGGTTTTACCAAAACCACCCTTTCGTGTTTTGGTTTTGGATCTGGATGATTTTTGAAAAAAACATAAAAACAGCTAAAATCAAAGAATTTGGGGGTAATTTTGTTCCTACAGTATTATTAACCTCAATAACATTCATTTCCACTCATTTCCAGTCTATTCTGAACACCTCACAATATTGTTTTTAGGTCAAAAGGTTGCACCGAGGTGGTTGTATGACTAAGCTAAGCGGCACAAGTGTGCGGCATAAACACCTGGCCCATCTAGGAGTGGCACTGCAGTCTCAGACAGGATGGCAGATTTAAAAACTAGTTCCCAAACAGCACATGATGTAAAGAAGTAAAAGAGGTGCAATGAGGTAGTTGTATGACTAAGCTAAGCGACACAAGTTTGCGGCACAAACGCCTGGCCCATCTTGGAGTGGCACTGCAGTTGCAGACAGGATGGCACTTAAAAAACTAGACCCCAAACAGCACATCATGCAAAGAAGTAAAAGAGGTGCAATGAGGTAGCTGTATGACTAAGTTAAGCGACACAAGTGTGCTGCACAAACAACATGGGATGTGCTGGAATTTGCCCAGAAATAATACACGCACAATTTTGGTGGCACAGGAGAGCATACCCCTAAACTACACACACACGGCAAAGCCTGTAAAATTTATTTGGATAATAATAACCCTTTTATTTGGAGCTATTATAATAATATGCAGCACAGGCGAGTGTACCCCTACACCACACAGGGAAAACCCTGTAAAAATTATTTGGATAATAATATAAGTAATATATATAATCCTTTTATTTGAAGCAAATAATATACAGCACAGGACACCACCACTGGACTTATGGCAGCACAAGACACAACCACTGGACTGATGCAGCACAGGACAGCACCACTGGACTGGACTTATACGGAAGTAAACCTGGACTTATACGGCAGTACCCCTGGAGTTGTATGGCAGTGTCAGACAGGATGGCACTTTAAAAAACTAGTCCCCAAACAGCACATGATGCAAAGAAAAAAAGAGGTGCAAGATGGAATTGTCCTTGGGCCTTCCCACCCACCGTTATGTTGTATAAACAGGACATGCTCACTTTAACAAACCAATCATTTCAGCAACAGGGTCTGCCACACAACTGTGGCTGAAATGACTGGTTTGTTTGGGCCCCCACCAAAAAAGAAGCAATCAATCTCTCCTTGCACAAACTGGCTCTACAGAGGCAAGATGTTGACCTCATCCTCATCCTCTGATTCCTCACCCCTTTCAGTGTGTACATCATCCTCCGCACAGAGTATTAATTCGTCCCCACTGGAATCCACCATCACAGGTCCCTGTGTACTTTCTGTACGCAGTTGCTGGTAAAGGTCTTCCCGGAGGAATTTATAATTAATTTTGATGAACATCATCTTCTCCACATTTTGTGGAAGTAACCTCCTATGCCGATCGCTGACAAGGTTATCGACTGCACTAAACACTTTCAGAGTACATACTGGAGGAAGGGGGGGGGGAACTTAGGTAAAATAAAGCCAGTTTGTGCAAGGGCATCCAAATTGCCTCTTTTTCCTGCCAGTATACATACGGACTGTCCGTCTGACATGCCTACTTGGATGCTATCATATAGTCATCCACCATTCTTTCAATGGTGACAGAATCATATGCAGTGGCAGTAGACATGTCAGTAATCATTGGCAGGTCCTTCATTCCGGACCAGATGTCAGCACTTGCTCCTGAATGCCTTGCATCACTGCCAGAGGGTGAGCTAGGAAATCTTATTCTTTTCCTCGCAGCCCCAGTGGCAGGAGAAAATGAAGGAGGAGCTGTTGACGGGTCACGTTCCACTTGAGTTGACAATTTTCTCACCGGAGATACAACGTAGGCTTTAAACCTAAGATCGTGCTTGGTGGTCAAAATGTAGTGCTCTGATTTCAACAGACTGACCACCCTTTAATCCTGGCAAAGTGAATGAAGGGCTCCATCCAAAAGTCCCAAATACTTTGCGAAATCGCTCCATCTTAGCTCCTCCTTCAATTTTTCTATCTGCTTCTGTAAAAGCCTGATGAGGGGAATGACCTGACTCAAGCTGGCAGTGTCTGAACCGACTTCACGTGTGGCTAGTTCAAAGGGTTGGAGAACTTTGCACAAGATGGAAATCATTCTCCACTGCGCTTGAGTCAGGTGCATTCCCCCTCCTTTGTCTATATTGTAGGTGGATGTATAGACTTGAATGGCCTTTTTCTGCTCCTCCATCCTCTGAAGCATATAGAGTGTAGAATTCCGCCTCGTTACCACCTCTTGCTTCAGGTGACGGCAGGGCAGGTTCAGGAGTGTTTACTTGCACTACAGTCTTTGGTATGCAGTGGCTGAATGTCGAAAGTGGCCCGCAATTTTTTGGGCCACCGACAGCATCTCCTGCATGCCTTTGTCATTTTTAAAAAATTTCTACACCACCAAATTAATTGTATGTGCAAAACATGGGACGTGCTGGAATTTGCCCAGATGTAATGCACGCACAATATCGGTGGCGTTGTCCTATATCACAAATCCCCAGGAGAGTCTAAGTGGGGTAAGTTATTGTGCTATGATGTCCCTCAGTTTCCGTAAGAGGTTGTCAGCTGTGTGCCTTTTATGGAAAGCGGTGATACAAAGCGTAGCCTGCCTAGGAACGAGTTGGCGTTTGCGAGATGCTGCTACTGGTGCCGCCGCTGCTGTTCTTGCTGCGGGAGGCAATACATCTACCCAGTGGGCTGTCACAGTCACATAGTCCTGAGTCTGCCCTGGTCCACTTGTCCACATGTCCGTGGTTAAGTGGACAGTGCGTACAACTGCATTTTTTAGGACACTTTTTCTGACGTCTCCGTACATTGTCGGTATCGCCTTCCTAGTGAAGTGGAACCTAGATGGGATTTGGTACCGGGGACACAATACCTCCATCAATTCTCTAAGTCTAACTGAACTAATGGCGGATACCGGATGCATGTCTGACACCAACATAGTGTCACTGACCTAGGTTGGGGGTGTTGTGAACTCGGGGGTTCTCCCGATGGTAGGGGAGAGGAACCACAGTTGGGTCGGAACAGGGATGGCTTGATATAGGTCTTCCTCATACAGGACTCTGACAGTAAGGCTTGGTGAAAACATTAAAGAACTTTATTGCAGGATGGGAGCAACAGAATGTCACATAGCAGAGAAGGAACGTATGGAGGGAATGTCCAGGCCTATAGGAGGACTCGTAAGCAATGTTAAAGATTCCAGGAAAAGAAGTACTTGTGAGTGTTGGTACAAGATAATAGTGACTGAAGAACTTGTGAGTGATGTTTTTAAAGATACTGCTGATTTGAAGAACTGGTGAACGGTGGTTAAAGACTCTGATGATTTGAAACACTTGTGAGCGGTGGTTAAAGACACTGATGATTTGTATGACTTGAGAGCGGTGATTAAAGACACTGTAGAACTTGAGAATGGTGGTTAAAGACACTGATGATTTGTATGACTTGAGAGCGATGATTAAAGACACTGTAGAACTTGGGAGCGGTGGTTAAAGACACTAGTAACTTGCAAAACTTGGGAGCGGTGGTTAAAGACACTGATGACTTGCAGAATTTGAGAACGGTGTTTAAAGACACAGATGACTTGTAGAACTTGAGAGCGGTGTTTAAAGACACAGATGACTTGTAGAACTTGAGAGCGGTGTTTAAAGACACTGATGACTTGTAGAACTTGAGAGCGGTGTTTAAAGACACAGATGACTTGTAGAACTTGATAGCGGTGTTTAAAGACACTGATGACTTGTAGAACTTGAGAGCGGTGTTTAAAGACACTGATGACTTGTAGAGCTTGAGAGCGGCGTTTAGCCCGCAGCCCACGCTGACTCCAAGAAGCACTGGTGACTGGATTGCAGAGGAACACACCAGCCGCTGTATACGCTGGAACTGTGCAGCAACTGGCACCTGGAAGCGCCGGAGACATTAGGGTACGACTGCAGAGAGACTCGCCGGGAACAAGAACACTGGCATCCACTTCAGGGGAAAAGACGATACTCAGGCACCGAGGCACTGCCGGGCGTCTGCCTTTGATCTCCTGCCTCCGCTGGATTGGCGGAACAGTCTGATGATGTCACCTGCAACCCCGCCCACATGATGCCGGGTGTCATGGCGGCGCCCCTGCCCCGGGGAACCGCCGGGAGCCACGCCAGCCAGGCGCCGGAGCCCGTGGACCATCGAAGGCGGAGGCCGCAACACAGACCAGCAGGCACGCAGGGGTAAGCGCGGTGAATGCCGCCTATGGCGTGTGACAGTACCCCCTCCTCCAGGAGTGGCCCCCGGACACTTTCCAAGTTTTGTTGGATGTTTGGAATGGAAAATCCGCACCAGTCGGGGAGCCATAACTTCAGTAGCCTTGACCCAGCTCCTCTCCTCGGGGCCAAAACCTTTCCACTCCACCAAATACTGTAGATTCTTGTGAAGATAACGAGAGTCAAGAATAGCTTTGATTTCAAAGTCCGTTCCAGCTTCAGGCTCTGCAGAGGTTGGCCTTGGGGACTTTGAATGGAACCGGTTTAAAATAAGGGGGCAAAGGAGAGAGACATGAAAGGAGTTTGGTATCCGGACTTGTAACACGGGGTAAGGACCAATAAACTTTGGGGCGAACTTCATAGTGGGCACCCTTAACCGGAGGTTACGGGTGGAAAGCCATACCCTGTCACCAACCTTGTATTGGGGAGCTGCTCGTCGCTTCCTATCCGCAAAGAACTTATAGCGGCCAGAAACTCTCTTGAGATTAGCATGAACTCGACTCCAAATTTGGCTGAAGTGCCGAAGAGTAGAGGCTGCAGCAGGAACATCCTCCGGAGGACAAATGGGTAATTCAGGAACTTGAGGATGGAACCCATAATTAATGAAAAATGGGGACTCACCAGTCGAAGAGTGGTACAAATGATTATGGGCAAACTCGGCCACTCCACACAATTATCTTGCGAGGGAGAAAGATAAACACGGAGAAAAGTCTCTAAATCTTGATTGACGCGTTCAGTTTTCCCATTGGTTTGTGGATGGTAAGCGGATGAAAACTTGAGTTTTATTTGTAAGGCCGTACAGAGAGCTCTCCAGAATCTTGCAGTGAATTGTACCCCCCGGTCAGAGATGATTTCCTGAGGTAAGCCGTGCAGGTGGAAATGTTCTCGGATAAATAACAAAGCCAACTTGGGAGCTGATGGTAACCCAGTCAAAGGTACAAAATGTGCCATCTTAGAGAAACGGTCGATAATCACCCAGACAGTATTGTGACCCTTGGAGAGGGGCAATTCGGTGACAAAGTCCATAGAGATATGGGTCCAAGGCCTCTGAGGAATGGACAGTGGATGCAACAACCCCGCAGGAGGCAAACAAAGAATTTTGTGCTGAGCACACTGAGGACATGAGTTGACATAATCTTGAATATCCTTCTTCATAGTGTCCCACCAGTAAGACCTTCGCAGAAACTCCCACATCTTTTGAACTCCCGGATGACCGGAAAACTTGGAAATATGAGCCCACTGCAAAAACCTTGGTCGAAATTTAGCTGGCGCAGACATTCTCCCAGGAGGAGGACCCAGAGCGGTGGGAGCCGCTGACATAGAAACTGGACTGAGAATCAAAGCCTTCTCAACGGAATTCTCCTCATCCGAAGCTGTTAAGGAACGGGATAAAGCATCAGCCTTGGTGTTAAAAGTCCCAGCTCGGTACTTAATAACAAATGAAAACCGAGAAAAGAAGAGCGCCCATCTAGCTTGACGGGGATTCAAGCACTGGGCCGTCTTGAGGTACAGCAAATTCTTATGATCAATGAAAATTGTAATTAGGTGTTTAGCACCTTCCAAAAGATATCTCCATTCCTCCAAGGCAGATTTTATTGCCAAAAGCTCTTTGTCTCCAATGGTGTAATTCTGTTCCGCAAGAGAGAATTTGCGAGAATGGAAACCACATGGATGTAACTTCCCATCTGGAGCGTACTGCGAAAGCACGGCACCTATGCCTACCGTGGAAGCATCAACCTCCAAAAAGAATGGTTTTGAAAAATGTGGTTGTTGAAGTACTGGAGCGGACATAAAGGCTGCCTTTAACTGAGCGAACGCTGCTACATCTTCGGAGGACAAATGACTTGGGTCAGAACCCTTCTTGGTTAGGGCAGTAATAGGTGCCACGATGGTAGAGAATCCTTTTATGAATTTCAGGTAGTAATTTGCAAAACCCAGAAATCGTTGTACCACTTTCAAGGAAAGAGGCTGAGTCCAGTCCCGGATGGCAGTGAGTTTCTCTGGATCCATACGAAGCTCCGTGCCCGAAATTATGTAACCAAGAAATGGAATAGAAGGAACCTCAAAAGTACATTTGGAAATCTTGCCATAAAGATGATTCTTTTGCAATCGAAGAAGTACCTCTTTGACCTGTATTCTGTGCTCTGTGAGATTTTTAGAAAATATCAGAATGTCATCCAAATATACCACTACACTTAGGTATAGCATATCCCGAAAGACTTCGTTAATGAATCCCTGGAAGACGGCAGGGGCGTTGCTGAGGCCAAACGGCATTACCAGATACTTGTAATGCCCATCCCTGGTATTGAAGGCCGTCTTCCATTCGTCCCCCTGTCGGATACGTATCAAATTATAAGCTCCCCTTAAATCAAGCTTGGTGAAAACTCTGGCTCCGCGAACTCTATCAAAAAGCTCCGTTATGAGCGGCAAAGGATACTTATTCTTAATGGTGACATCATTTAGACCATGATAGTCAATACATGGTCTCAGCCCTCCGTCCTTCTTCTTCACAAAAAAGAAACCCGCCCCCGCCGGGGAGGTAGAGGGGCGGATGAATCCTTTCTGCAGATTAGACTTGATATAGTCCGACATAGCTTGGGTCTCGGGCAGTGATAAGGGATAAGTGCGACCCGAGGTGGCATTTTCCCCGGAATGAGCTCAATGGGGCAGTCCCAGGGTCTATGCGGTGGTAGCTGATCGTCCGCTTGCTCCGAGAACACGTCAGAAAACTCCCGATAGGCCTCCGGAATGAGCCCTTCATCTGACTTGGAAGATACACGAAGTGGATAGACAGGGGTGAGACAATTTGAATGACAAAAAGAACTCCAAGATGTTATTTGTGTCGAACTCCAGTCGACGTGAGGGTTGTGAAGTTTAAGCCAAGGAAGGCCAAGAACCAGATCGTGGGGCATCTCACAAATCACTAGGAACTCCATGTGTTCTTGATGCAGAGCTCCCACTTGCAGTTTGATTGGTACTGTGCAACTTGAAATCAGACCATTAGAAATTTGGGTACCATTGATAGCAGTCAACGTAATAGGTCGTTCGACCGACCGTAGCTGAAAACCCAGATCCTGGGCACAGGAAAGGGAAATAAAATTCCCTGTAGCCCCTAAGTCCAGCAGAGCCTTAACGGGATTGGCTATTGACTCGGAGAACAGAGACACGGAGAGTAAACAGTCCACTGGCGGAGAAGGTTTAGAAGAAACCCCTAGCTCGACTCCTCCGGAACAAGCTAGGACTGCCCGTTTTCCCGGGCGATACTTGCAAAACTTGAGAAAGTGATCCGCGGCTCCACAGTAGAGGCAGAGTCTACCCTCACGACGACGCTGACATTCTTCTGGGGACAGCCGAGATCGATTAATCTGCATAGGTCCATCAGGACTTGGAATAACCGTTTGCTTAGACGGAAGAGATCGGACCCTTGATCGATCTGACCGACTACGTTCACCACCTCGTTCCTGCATGCGAAGATCCACCTTTTCACAGAGCGAGATCAACTGTTCTAAAGAATCCGGCAAATCTCTAGTGACCAACTCGTCCTTTAGACGATCGGAGAGCCCGTTCCAAAAGGCAGCCCGAAGGGCATCATTATTCCAGCGCAGTTCTGAGGCTATGGTCTGAAAATTAATCACATACTGTCCCACTGAACGAGAGCCTTGTCAGACACGAAGCAAGTCTGCAGAGGCAGCGTTCGTCCTGCCGGGCTCATCAAAGATCCCCCGTAATGATGTAATGAAATTGGTGTAACTAGAAACTAATGGATCAGATCGCTCCCATAACGGAGACACCCAATCCAACGCTGAACCCTCGAGCAAAGAAATAATGTATGCCACCTTGGACCGATCAGTAGGTAAGTTATGTGAAAGAAGTTCAAAATGTACCTCGCACTGATTGAGAAAACCACGGCAATTCTTTGGATTCCCATTATAGCGAGAAGGAGTAGGGAGCTGAAGGTGTGACCTGGTTCCAGAGGAGGATGGAATATTACTAGAGACAACCACTGGAGCGGGTACTGGAGCTGGGGCCGGTACTACTGAAGCCAGAGAAGTCTGAATTTGATCCAGCCGGCCAAATAATTCCTGGAGATAATGCATCACCTGGCCCTGTGCTGCTTCCTGACTTTGTACTCGAGAAATCAAGTCCTGGATGGTACTTGCCTCTGGGCTCCGATCCCCCGGGTCCATGAGGCCTGAGTATACTGTCACTGACCTAGGTTGGGGGTGTTGTTAAGTCAGGGGTTCTCCCGATGGTAGGGGAGAGGAACCACAGTTGGGTCGGAACAGGGATGGCTTGATATAGGTCTTCCTCATACAGGACTCTGACAGTAAGGCTTGGTGAAAACATTAAAGAACTTTATTGCAGGAAGGGAGCAACACAAATGTCACATAGCAGAGAAGGAACGTATGGAGGGAATGTCCAGGCCTATAGGAGGACTCGTAAGCAATGTTAAAGATTCCAGGAAAAGAAGTACTTGTGAGTGTTGGTACAAGATAATAGTGACTGAAGAACTTGTGAGTGATGTTTTTAAAGATACTGCTGATTTGAAGAACTGGTGAATGGTGGTTAAAGACTCTGATGATTTGAAACACTTGTGAGCGGTGGTTAAAGACACTGATGATTTGTATGACTTGAGAGCGGTGATTAAAGACACTGTAGAACTTGAGAACGTGGTTAAAGACACTGATGATTTGTATGACTTGAGAGCGATGATTAAAGACACTGTAGAACTTGGGAGCGGTGGTTAAAGACACTAGTAACTTGCAAAACTTGGGAGCGGTGGTTAAAGACACTGATGATTTGCAGAATTTGAGAACGGTGTTTAAAGACACAGATGACTTGTAGAACTTGAGAGCGGTGTTTAAAGACACAGATGACTTGTAGAACTTGAGAGCGGTGTTTAAAGACACTGATGACTTGTAGAACTTGAGAGCGGTGTTTAAAGACACAGATGACTTGTAGAACTTGATAGCGGTGTTTAAAGACAATACGCTGGAACTGTGCAGCAACTGGCACCTGGAAGCGCCGGAGACACTAGGGTACGACTGCAGAGAGACTCGCCGGGAACAAGAGCACTGGCATCCACTTCAGGGGAAAAGACGATACACAGGCGCCGAGGCGCTGCCCGGCGTCTGCCTTTGAATCTCCCGCCTCCACTCGATTGGCGTAACAGTGTGATGACGTCACCTGCTCCCCGCCCACGTGATGCTGGGTGTCATGGCGGCGCCCCTGCCCCGGGGAACCGCCGGGAGCCGCGCCAGCCAGGCGCCGGAGCCCGTGGACCATCGAAGGCGGAGGCCGCAACACAGACCAGCAGGCACGCAGGGGTAAGCGCGGTGAACGCCGCCTATGGCGTGTGACACATAACTGTCAAGGCCTCAGTTATCCACTTTGCAACAGGATGACTGCTGTCATATTTCATCTTCCTCACAAAGGACTGTTGGACAGTCAGTTGCTTAGTTGACGTAGTACAACTGGTCTTCCGACTTCCCCTCTGGGATGATGATTGACTCCCAGGAGCAACAACAGCAGCAGCAGCAGCGGTGGAAACAGCAGCAGTAGGCGTACCATTCAAGGATCCTCCGGAGGAATCCAGGTTAGGAGAGGACTCCTCAGTCTTGCCAGCGACATGGCCTGCAGAACTACTGACGTTCATGACTGAGGAGAAAGTTGCCATTGAGAGAGTTGGTGGTGTGACTTGCAGGAGCTTGGGTACAAGAGGAAGAAGGGATTTATGTGTCAGTGGACTGCTTACACTCTTACCCAAAGTTTCAGAGCTTGACACTGACTTCTGATGAATGCGCTGCAGGTGTTGTATAAGGGAGAATATTCCTAGGTGGTTAACGTCCTTACCCCTACTTATTATGGATTGACAGATGCATCACACGGCTTGACACCTGTTATCCGTATTTGTGGAGAAATAATACCAAACCGAAGAGGTGGCTTTTTTGGTATTTTGCACAGGCATCACATTGGGCTTATTCATCCCACAGACAACTGTCTCCCCCGGTGCCTGATTTAAACAAAACACATCACCTTTAGAATCCTGCAAAGAAAAAAAGGAAAATTACCCAAAGGTAAATCTCTCTGGGCGCTGATATGGGAGGTTCAACACAGCAGCTAAATAAAGAGGTTGGTCAGACCTCATAAACAAACAGCAAGCAAATAAATAAATAAATAGCACTATATGGTCATAGATGAGATGAGCAAGTCAATAATAAACATATTTAATTCAACATAAAAAACAATAAAACATCCATATGAATAAAAATAAAAATGAATGAAGAAACCCTTGAAAAGGGTAGAAGACGTTACTCCCAATCACATTTATCTGAAACTGGAGAAGATAATGGGACCTGTTCCTAGAATACAGTCCCCTTCTAGGTCCAGATGGACCAAACTTGTAATCAGACGTAAGCAATAATTACCACAGATGGACCCAAGGTTCGTTAAGCGGCTCAGCACTCTGCAATATTGCAGTTCCTTGGTGAGATGATAAAGCAACAGTACTCAGTTCAAGTGGTATACCTCCAGCAAAGGTCCATGAGGTTCAGTAGCGGGGGCTTGGTTCAGGTCCTCAGATCTCCAAATAGTGTATGTCCAGGGAGTAAAGCAAGGGAGCAGCTCACACCAACGCATTTCGTTGTGTTCACACAACTTTTTCAAGGTGCTCACTGGACTGTAAACAAGGGTTTATATACCCAACCAATATGGCTGCTCATTTGCATAAATAATTAAAATTAACTAGCTCATCTGATAATATGACCAAATAATTACAGACAATAGTATCTAAAATAAAGCACATGCTCAAAGATATAATATATGTATTAAAAACCTTAAAACTTCCGAAATAATATGTTTATTTTCATATATAATAGTCAAATGACTATCCATAAATGTGGAGGACTGGATAAGCGAGTTTATAGCTGGCCGGCTAAATTATTAACAAAGCATTCTATAGGCATACTTTGCATGATGGCTTACTAACTAACTCGGCACCCGGACATCCGGACCCCATTGCTAAGGGGGAATAGGGAGTGTGCTCCCGGACCAGAGTATTTCTTATAGCCATTCATTGTTCAGAGACGGCCTTAATACCCTAGTGCTAAAGGGAAGGACATTAACAAGCTTGCTATAACCGCATCACTAACACCGCTTTGCTGACTTACGGCTCATGGGACATTTATTACAAGTGACTGGTATTCAGTATAACCCCGCAGACATAGGGGTATTATAAGAGCATTTCATTATTGCTTTGCTGCTATACTAAAAAATCTTGCGGACATCTAATTAATTGCTATACATTGCAGGGATGCCTGCAAAGTTATAGTAGTCACCTATGAGTAGTTTTAATAATCAGTGAAACGATTATGTGTGCATTAAGTTTTTATTTTTATTTTTAAAGGGATCTATACATGTGTGGTAACTGTATTTTATAGAAGTATTGAAGGTCCATATTAGTATTAGTGATGAGCGGGTTCGGTTCCTCGGAATCCGAACCCCCTCGAACTTCACCCATTTTACACGGGTCCGAGGCATACTCGGATTCTCCCGTATGGCTCGGGTAACCCGAGCGCGCCCGAACGTCATCATCCCGCTGTCGGATTCTCGTGAGATTCGGATTCTATATAAGCAGCCGCGCGTCGCTGCCATTTTCACTCGTGCATTGGAAATGTTAGGGAGAGGACGTGGCTGGCGTCCTCTCCGTTATTGTTGAACTTGATTGTGCACTATTGCTTAATTGTGGGGAGGGCTGGGGAGCAGCTGTATAATATAGGAGGAGTACAGTGCAGAGTTTTGCTGATCAGTGACCACCAGTTATCCGTTCTCTGCCTGAAAAAAACGCTCCATATCTGTGCTCAGTGTGCTGCATATATCTGTGCTCACACTGCTTAATTGTGGGGACTGGGGAGCAGCTGTATTATATAGCAGGAGTACAGTGCAGAGTTTTGCTGACAGTGACCACCAGTATACGTTGTCTGCCTGAAAAACACTCCATATCTGTGCTCAGTGTGCTGCTTTATTGTGGGGACTGGGGACCACCAGTATAATATTATATAGGAGGAGTACAGTGCAGAGTTTTGCTGACCAATGACCACCAGTATACAATATATAGCAGGGGTGTCAAACTCAAATTCATCGGGGGCCGCATCAGCAGTTTGGTCCCCATCAAAGGGCCGGTTGTATCTGTAGGTCTATGTGTCCACTCTTTATTATCATAAATTAATGTCACTGCATTCAATTATTACTGTTTTTTGTAATAATGTAAGTAATAACTAGCTCTGAAAGGGGGAGACGCAGAGAGAGAGCGCGAGGGGGGAGACGCAGAGGGGGGAGAGACGGAGAGAGGAGCAGAGAGAGGGGGAGACAGAGAGGGGAAATGGATAGTGAGGAGATAGGGATAGAGAGGGGGGAGAGACGGAGAGAGAAAGGGGGGAGACAGACAGAGAGCGAGAAAGGAGGAGAGACGGAGAGTGGGGGGAGACAGAGAGGAAGGAGATGCATAGAGGGGGATACATGAAGAGAGAGGGGGGGCAGAGGAGCGAGAGAGAGGAGGAGCAGCACTTTCCACTTGTACAACAATAGTATTGCATTTTCCTGCCTGGCATCAGTAGTGCTTACAATCAGGGGCTGTCACTGTGCATGGAGATGGCTGCCAGTGACTCTATGCATCCCTCCCATGAACTTTTGGCGCTGGTGACAATCAGGACCGGGGTGTAACAGCCAGGTGTCCGTGTGAACAGCAATAGAGAGAGGGACTTGGAATAGTTAAACAAGTCGGGCACATGCAGCATTTGAGTCTATGGTGGAGGAGCTGAAAGCAGAGCATCTCCTTCTCCCCCTCCGGCCGGGAGTCGGGACTCGAGTCACTGACTGTGCAGTGACTGTCTTAATGCACAGGGCTCCGGGGCACTGGTGGTGGGCAGACAGGCGCAGCGTTGGTGGCGGCATTAAATGAGTCAGTGAGACTCATTGTAATGCCGGAAGCTCGGGGACCTGAACCAGCCCCCACCGCGGGAACAGTCAGCCCCCCTGTCACCGCTGATTGTAACAGCTCAGAGCTAAAGCAGCATCACCACCCGGAGCTGGCCGCGGAATCACGGAGTACCCAGCCCCGATCCCCGGCTGCGGAACACTGGCAGCTCTCAGACCCCAACACCCTCCTCCAGCCGCAGGTTATCCACTGTCCGAAGCACAACTCACCAAATCGAGGAGAGCTGCGCCATCAAGTCCGCACTGGCAAGGCTCCACCTCCTATTTTTAAAGTTTGCAGCCGGGCCACAGAGCCATCAATCAATCTGGCAGGCTAGGGATTGGCTGCAGCGAAGCGCGTCCCACGGACCCACCCATGTTTGAAATGTGTGTCCGCGGGCCATCAGACGAGGTCTGGAGGGCCGGATTTGGCCCGCGGGCCTTGTGTTTGACACCCCTGATATATAGCATTACGGTACAGTAGGCCACTGCTGTACCTACCTCTGTGTCGTCATTAAGTATACTATCCATCGAGATTCTATACCTGTGGTGCATTTCAGTTGTGCAGTTTGCTGACACAGTGACCACCAGTATATATAGCAGTACGGTACGGAAGGCCACTGCTGTACCTACCTCTGTGTCGTCATTAAGTATACTATCCATCTACATTCTATACCTGTGGTGCATTTTAGTTTTGCAGTTTGCTGACACAGTGACCACCAGTATACTATATATAGCAGTACGGTACGGAAGGCCACTGCTGTACCTACCTCTGTGTCGTCATTAAGTATACTATCCATCTACATTCTATACCTGTGGTGCATTTTAGTTTTGCAGTTTGCTGACACAGTGACCACCAGTATACTATATATAGCAGTACGGAAGGCCACTGCTGTACCTACTTCTGTGCCGTCATTAAGTATACTATCCATCTACATTCTATACCTGTGGTGCATTTTAGTTTTGCAGTTTGCTGATACAGTGACCACCAGTATACTATATATAGCAGTACGGTACGGAAGGCCACTGCTGTACCTACCTCTGTGTCGTCATTAAGTATACTATCCATCTACATTCTATACCTGTGGTGCATTTTAGTTTTGCAGTTTGCTGACACAGTGACCACCAGTATACTATATATAGCAGTACAGTACGGAAGGCCACTGCTGTACCTACCTCTGTGTCGTCATTAAGTATACTATCCATCTACATTCTATACCTGTGGTGCATTTTAGTTTTACAGTTTGCTGACACAGTGACCACCAGTATACTATATATAGCAGTACGGAAGGCCACTGCTGTACCTACCTCTGTGTCGTCATTAAGTATACTATCCATCTACATTCTATACCTGTGGTGCATTTTAGTTTTGCAATTTGCTGACACAGTGACCACCAGTATACAATATATAGCATTACGGTACGGAAGGCCACTGCTGTACCTACCTCTGTGTCGTCATTAAGTATACTATCCATCTACATTCTATACCTGTGGTGCATTTTAGTTTTGCAGTTTGTTGACCCAGTGACCACCAGTATACTATATATAGCAGTACGGTACGGAAGGCCACTGCTGTACCTACCTCTGTGTCGTCATTAAGTATACTATCCATCTACATTCTATACCTGTGGTGCATTTTAGTTTTGCAGATTGCTGACAGTGACCACCAGTATATATAGCAGTACGGTACGGAAGGCCACTGCTCTACCTACCTCTGTGTCGTCAAGTATACTATCCATCCATACCTGTGGTGCATTTCAGTTGTGCGCAGTATATATAGTAGTAGGCCATTGCTATTGATAGTTACTGGCATATAATTCCACACATTAAAAAATGGAGAACAAAAATGTGGAGGTTAAAAAAGGGAAAGATCAAGATCCACTTCCACCTCGTGCTGAAGCTGCTGCCACTAGTCATGGCCGAGACGATGAAATGCCATCAACGTCGTCTGCCAAGGCCGATGCCCAATGTCATAGTAGAGAGCATGTAAAATCCAAAAAACAAAAGTTCAGTAAAATGACCCAAAAATCAAAATTAAAAGCGTCTGAGGAGAAGCGTAAACTTGCCAATATGCCATTTACGACACGGAGTGGCAAGGAACGGCTGAGGCCCTGGCCTATGTTCATGGCTAGTGGTTCAGCTTCACATGAGGATGGAAGCACTCATCCTCTCGCTAGAAAAAAAAATGAAAAGACTTAAGCTGGCAAAAGCACAGCAAAGAACTGTGCGTTCTTCGAAATCACAAATACCCAAGGAGAGTCCAATTGTGTCGGCTGCGATGCCTGACCTTCCCAACACTGGACGGGAAGAGCTTGTGCCTTCCACCGTTTGCACGCCCCCTGCAAGTGCTGGAAGGAGCACCCGCAGTCCAGTTCCTGATAGTCAAATTGAAGATGTCACTGTTGAAGTACACCAGGATGAGGATATGGGTGTTGCTGGCGCTGGGGAGGAAATTGACAAGGAGGATTCTGATGGTGAGGTGGTTTGTTTAAGTCAGGCACCCGGGGAGACACCTGTTGTCCGTGGGACGAATATGGCCATTGACATGCCTGGTCAAAATACAAAAAAAATCAGCTCTTCGGTGTGGAATTATTTCAACACAAATGCGGACAACTGGTGTCAAGCCGTGTGTTGCCTTTGTCAAGCAGTAATAAGTAGGGGTAAGGACGTTAACCACCTTGGAACATCCTCCCTTATACGTCACCTGCAGCGCATTCATCATAAGTCAGTGACAAGTTCAAAAACTTTGTGTGACAGCGGAAGCAGTCCACTGACCACTAAATCCCTTCCTCTTGTAACCAAGCTCCTGCAAACCACACCACCAACTCCCTCAGTGTCAATTTCCTAATTACCCAGGAAAGCCAATAGTCCTGCAGGCCATGTCACTGGCAAGTCTGACGAGTCCTCTCCTGCCTGGGATTCCTCCGATGCATCCTTGAGTGTAACGCCTACTGCTGCTGGCGCTGCTGTTGTAGCTGCTGGGAGTCAATCGTCATCCCAGAGGGGAAGTCGGAAGACCACTTGTACTACTTCCAGTAAGCAATTGACTGTCCAACAGTCCTTTGCGAGGAAGATGAAATATCACAGCAGTCATCCTGCTGCAAAGCAGATAACTCAGGCCTTGGCAGCCTGGGCGGTGAGAAACGTGGTTCCGGTATCCACCGTTAATTCAGAGGCAACTAGAGACTTGATTGAGGTACTGTGTCCCCGGTACCAAATACCATCTAGGTTCCATTTCTCTAGGCAGGCGATACCGAAAATGTACACAGACCTCAGAAAAAGACTCACCAGTGTCCTAAAAAATGCAGTTGTACCCAATGTCCACTTAACCACGGACATGTGGACAAGTGGAGCAGGGCAGACTCAGGACTATATGACTGTGACAGCCCACTGGGTAGATGTATTGCCTCCCGCAGCAAGAACAGCAGCGGCGGCACCAGTAGCAGCATCTCGCAAACGCCAACTCGTTCCTAGGCAGGCTACGCTTTGTATCACCGCTTTCCAGAAGAGGCACACAGCTGAAAACCTCTTACGGAAACTGAGGAAGATCATCGCAGAATGGCTTACCCCAATTGGACTCTCCTGGGGATTTGTGACATCGGACAACGCCAGCAATATTGTGCGTGCATTACATCTGGGCAAATTCCAGCATGTCCCATGTTTTGCACATACATTGAATTTGGTGGTGCAGAATAATTTAAAAAACGACAGGGGCGTGCAAGAGATGCTGTCGTTGGCCCGAAGAATTGCGGGCCACTTTCGGCATTCAGCCACCGCGTACAGAAGACTGGAGCACCACCAAACAATCCTGAACCTGCCCTGCCATCATCTGAAGCAAGAGGTGGTAACGAGGTGGAATTCAACCCTCTATATGCTTCAGAGGATGGAGGAGCAGCAAAAGGCCATTCAAGCCTACACATCTGCCTACGATATAGGCAAAGGAGGGGGAATGCACCTGACTCAAGCGCAGTGGAGAATGATTTCAACGTTGTGCAAGGTTCTGCAACCCTTTGAACTTGCCACACGTGAAGTCAGTTCAGACACTGCCAGCCTGAGTCAGGTCATTCCCCTCATCAGGCTTTTGCAGAAGAAGCTGGAGACATTGAAGGAGGAGCTAAAACAGAGCGATTCCGCTAGGCATGTGGGACTTGTGGATGGAGCCCTTAATTCGCTTAACCAGGATTCACGGGTGGTCAATCTGTTGAAATCAGAGCACTACATTTTGGCCACCGTGCTCGATCCTATATTTAAAACCTACGTTGTATCTCTCTTTCCGGCAGACACACGTCTCCAGAGGTTCAAAGACCTGCTGGTGAGAAAATTGTCAAGTCAAGCGGAACGTGACCCGTCAACATCTCCTCCTTCACATTCTCCCGCAACTGGGGCTGCGAGGAAAAGGCTAAGAATTCCGAGCCCACCTGCTGGCGTTGATGCAGGGCAGTCTGGAGCGAGTGCTGACATCTGGTCCAGACTGAAGGACCTGCCAACGATTACTGACATGTCGTCTACTGTCACTTCATATGATTCTCTCACCATTGAGAGAATGGTGGAGGATTATATGAGTGACCGCATCCAAGTAGGCACGTCAGACAGTCCGTACGTATACTGGCAGGAAAAAGAGGCAATTTGGAGGCCCTTGCACAAACTGGCTTTATTCTACCTAACTTGCCCTCCCACAAGTGTGTACTCCGAAAGAGTGTTTAGTGCAGCCGCTCACCTTGTCAGCAATCGGCGTACGAGGTTACTTCCAGAAAATGTGGAGAAGATGATGTTCATCAAAATGAATTATAATCAATTCCTCCGTGGAGACATTCACCAGCAGCAATTGCCTCCACAAAGTACACAGGGACCTGAGATGGTGGATTCCAGTGGGGACGAATTAATAATCTGTGAGGAGGGGGATGTACACAGTGAAAGGGGTGAGGAATCGGAGGATGGTGATGAGGTGGACATCTTGCCTCTGTAGAGCCAGTTTGTGCAAGGAGAGATTGATTGCTTCTTTTTTTGGTGGGGGCCCAAACCAACCAGTCATTTCAGTCACAGTCGTGTGGCAGACCCTGTCGCTGAAATGATGGGTTCGTTAAAGTGTGCATGTCCTGTTTATACAACATAAGGGTGGGTGGGAGGGCCCAAGGACAATTCCATCTTGCACCTCTTTTTTCTTTCATTTTTCTTTGCATCATGTGCTGTTTGGGGACAATTTTTTTGAAGTGCCATCCTGCCTGACACTGCAGTGCCACTCCTAGATGGGCCAGGTGTTTGTGTCGGCCACTTGTGTCGCTTAGCTTAGTCACACAGCGACCTTGGTGCGCCTCTTTTTTTCTTTGCATCATGTGCTGTTTGGGGACAATTTTTTTGAAGTGCCATCCTGCCTGACACTGCAGTGCCACTCCTAGATGGGCCAGGTGTTTGTGTCGGCCACTTGTGTCGTTTAGCTTAGTCACACAGCGACCTTGGTGCGCCTCTTTTTTTCTTTGCATCATGTGCTGTTTGGGGACTATTTTTTGGAAGGGCCATCCTGTCTTGATTGACACTGCAGTGTCACTCCTAGATGGGCCAGGTGTTTGTGTTGGCCACTTGTGTCGCTTAGCTTAGCCATCCAGCGACCTCGGTGCAAATTTTAGGACTAAAAATAATATTGTGAGGTGTTCAGAATAGACTGGAAATGAGTGGAAATTATGGTTATTGAGGGTAATAAAACTATGGGATCAAAATGACCCCCAAATTCTATGATTTAAGCTGTTTTTTAGGGTTTTTTGTAAAAAACACCCGAATCCAAAACACACCCGAATCCGACAAAACATTTTCGGTGAGGTTTTGCCAAAACGCGTCCGAATCCAAAATACGGCCGCGGAACTAGTGATGAGCGGGTTCGGATCCTCAGGATCCGAACCCGCCCGAACTTCACATTTTTTTACACGGGTCCGAGCGACTCGGATCCTCCCGCCTTGCTCGGTTAACCCGAGCGCGCCCAAACGTCATCATCCCGCTGTCGGATTCTCGCGAGACTCGGATTCCATATAAGGAGCCGCGCTTCGCCGCCATTTTCACACGTGCATTGAGATTGATAGGGAGAGGACGTGGCTGGCGTCCTCTCCGTTATAGTAGAACACAGAGTGACTTAGTTAGTTATAATTGTGGGGAGGATTGGGGACGGGGAGCAGCTGTTAGGGAGTACAGTGCAGGGTTTTGATTATACCACCAGTGAGTTTAATCCTTTGTTTCTCTGCTTGAAAAAAAACGCTCCACCATATCTGTGCTCACTCAGTGTGCTGCACTGCTGCATGATATATCTGTGCTGAGTGCACTGCTCTGCTCACACTGCCTAATTGTGGGGACTGGGGAGCAGTTATAGCAGGAGTACAGTGCACAGTTTTGCTGACAGTGACCACCGGTCCAGTATACGTTTGTCTGCCTGAAAAACACTCCTGTTTTTTTTTTCTTCATACTAGTTTAGCAGTCTGCTGACAGTGTCCGCCAGGTCCGTTATACAGTATATTATATATATAAGCAGCAGTACGGTAGGCCACGGCTGTACCTACCTCTGTGTCGTCAGTGCACTCGTCGTCCATAAGTAATATAATACTATACTATCCATCCATCTACATTGTATACCTGTGGTGTTTTTTTTTTTTTTTCTTCATACTAGTTTAGCAGTCTGCTGACAGTGTCCACCAGGTCCGTTATACAGTATATTATATATATAAGCAGTACGGTAGGCCACGGCTGTACCTACCTCTGTGTCGTCAGTGCACTCGTCGTCCATAAGTAATATAATACTATACTATACTATCCATCCATCTACATTGTATACCTACCTGTGGTGGGTTTTTTTTTCTTCATACTAGTTTAGCAGTCTGCTGACAGTGTCCACCAGGTCCGATATATACAGTATATTATATATATAAGCAGTACGGTAGGCCACGGCTGTACCTACCTCTGTGTCGTCAGTGCACTCGTCGTCCATAAGTAATATATAATACTATACTATCCATCCATCTACATTGTATACCTGTGGTGTTTTTTTTTCTTCATACTAGTTTAGCAGTCTGCTGACAGTGTCCACCAGGTCTGTTATACAGTATATTATATATATAAGCAGTACGGTAGGCCACGGCTGTACCTACCTCTGTGTCGTCAGTGCACTCGTCGTCCATAAGTAATATAATACTATACTATCCATCCATCTACATTGTATACCTGTGGTGTTTTTTTTTTCTTCATACTAGTTTAGCAGTCTACTGACAGTGTCCACCAGGTCCGTTATACAGTATATTATATATATAAGCAGTACGGTAGGCCACGGCTGTACCTACCTCTGTGTCGTCAGTGCACTCGTCGTCCATAAGTAATATAATACTATACTATCCATCCATCTACATTGTATACCTACCTGTGGTGTTTTTTTTTTCTTTCTTCATACTAGTTTAGCAGTCTGCTGACAGTGTCCACCAGGTCCGTTATATACAGTATATTATATATATAAGCAGTACGGTAGGCCACGGCTGTACCTACCTCTGTGTCGTCAGTGCACTCGTCGTCCATAAGTAATATAATACTATACTATCCATCCATCTACATTGTATACCTGTGGTGGTTTTTTTTTCCTTCATACTAGTTTAGCAGTCTGCTGACAGTGTCCACCAGGTCCGTTATACAGTATATTATATATATAAGCAGTACGGTAGGCCACGGCTGTACCTACCTCTGTGTCGTCAGTGCACTCGTCGTCCATAAGTAATATAATACTATACTATCCATCCATCTACATTGTATACCTGTGGTGGTTTTTTTTTCCTTCATACTAGTTTAGCAGTCTGCTGACAGTGTCCACCAGGTCCGTTATATACAGTATATTATATATATAAGCAGTACGGTAGGCCACGGCTGTACCTACCTCTGTGTCGTCAGTGCACTCGTCGTCCATAAGTAATATAATACTATACTATCCATACATCTACATTGTATACCTGTGGTGATTTTTTTTTCTTCATACTAGTTTAGCGGTCTGCTGACAGTGTCCACCAGGTCCGTTATATACAGTATATATTATATATATATAAGCAGTACGGTAGGCCACGGCTGTACCTACCTCTGTGTCATCAGTGCACTCGTCATCCATAAGTAATATATAATACTATACTATCCATCCATCTACATTGTATACCTGTGGTGTTTTTTTTTTCTTCATACTAGTTTAGCAGTCTGCTGACAGTGTCCACCAGGTCCGTTATACAGTATATTATATATATAAGCAGTACGGTAGGCCACGGCTGTACCTACCTCTGTGTCGTCAGTGCACTCGTCGTCCATAAGTAATATAATACTATACTATCCATCCATCTACATTGTATACCTGTGGTGGCTTTTAGTTGTGCGCATTAAAATATGGAGAACAAAAATGTGGAGGTTAAAAAAATAGGGAAAGATCAAGATCCACTTCCACCTCGTGCTGAAGCTGCTGCCACTAGTCATGGCCGAGACGATGAAATGCCATCAACGTCGTCTGCCAAGGCCGATGCCCAATGTCATAGTACAGAGCATGTAAAATCCAAAACACAAAAGATCAGTAAAAAAATGACCCAAAAATCTAAATTAAAAGCGTCTGAGGAGAAGCGTAAACTTGCCAATATGCCATTTACGACACGGAGTGGCAAGGAACGGCTGAGGCCCTGGCCTATGTTCATGACTAGTGGTTCAGCTTCACATGAGGATGGAAGCACTCATCCTCTCGCTAGAAAAATGAAAAGACTTAAGCTGGCAAAAGCACAGCAAAGAACTGTGCGTTCTTCGAAATCACAAATACCCAAGGAGAGTCCAATTGTGTCGGTTGCGATGCCTGACCTTCCCAACACTGGACGGGAAGAGCTTGTGCCTTCCACCATTTGCACGCCCCCTGCAAGTGCTGGAAGGAGCACCCGCAGTCCAGTTCCTGATAGTCAAATTGAAGATGTCACTGTTGAAGTACACCAGGATGAGGATATGGGTGTTGCTGGAGCTGGGGAGGAAATTGACAAGGAGGATTCTGATGGTGAGGTGGTTTGTTTAAGTCAGGCACCCGGGGAGACACCTGTTGTCCGTGGGACGAATATGGCCATTGACATGCCTGGTCAAAATACAAAAAAAAATCATCTCTTTAGTGTGGAATTATTTCAACAGAAATGCGGACAACTGGTGTCAAGCCGTGTGTTGCCTTTGTCAAGCTGTAATAAGTAGGGGTAAGGACGTTAACCACCTCGGAACATCCTCCCTTATACGTCACCTGCAGCGCATTCATAATAAGTCAGTGACAAGTTCAAAAACTTTGGGCGACAGCGGAAGCAGTCCACTGACCAGTAAATCCCTTCCTCTTGTAACCAAGCTCGCGCAAACCACACCACCAACTCCCTCAGTGTCAATTTCCTCCTTACCCAGGAAAGCCAATAGTCTTGCAGGCCATGTCACTGGCAAGTCTGATGAGTCCTCTCCTGCCTGGGATTCCTCCGATGCATCCTTGAGTGTAATGCCTACTGCTGCTGGCGCTGCTGTTGTAGCTGCTGGGAGTCGATCGTCATCCCAGAGGGGAAGTCGGAAGACCACTTGTACTACTTCCAGTAAGCAATTGACTGTCCAACAGTCCTTTGCGAGGAAGATGAAATATCACAGCAGTCATCCTGTTGCATAGCGGATAACTGAGGCCTTGAAAACTATGTTGGTATTAGACGTGCGTCCAGTATCCGCCGTTAGTTCACAGGGAACTAGACAATTGCTTGAGGTAGTGTGCCCCTGTTACCAAATACCATCTAGGTTCCACTTCTCTAGGCAGGCGATACCGAGAATGTACACGGACGTCAGAAAAAGACTCACCAGTGTCCTAAAAAATGCAGTTGTACCCAATGTCCACTTAACCACGGACATGTGGACAAGTGGAGCAGGGCAGACTCAGGACTACATGACTGTGACAGCCCACTGGGTAGATGTATTGCCTCCCGCTGCAAGAACAGCAGCGGCGGCACCAGTAGCAGCATCTCGCAAACGCCAACTCGTTCCTAGGCAGGCTACGCTTTGTATCACCGCTTTCCAGAATACGCACACAGCTGAAAACCTCTTACGGCAACTGAGGAAGATCATCGCAGAATGGCTTACCCCAATTGGACTCTCCTGGGGATTTGTGGCATCGGACAACGCCAGCAATATTGTGCGTGCATTACATCTGGGCAAATTCCAGCACGTCCCATGTTTTGCACATGCATTGAATTTGGTGGTGCAGAATTATTTAAAAAACGACAAGGGCGTGCAAGAGATGCTGTCGGTGGCCCGAAGAATTGCGGGCCACTTTCGGCGTACAGGCACCGCGTACAGAAGACTGGAGCACCACCAAAAACACCTGAACCTGCCCTGCCATCATCTGAAGCAAGAGGTGGTAACGAGGTGGAATTCAACCCTCTATATGCTTCAGAGGATGGAGGAGCAGCAAAAGGCCATTCAAGCCTATACATCTGGCCACGATATAGGCAAAGGAGGTGGAATGCACCTGTCTCAAGCGCAGTGGAGAATGATTTCAACGTTGTGCAAGGTTCTGCAACCTTTTGAACTTGCCACACGTGAAGTCAGTTCAGACACTGCCAGCCTGAGTCAGGTCATTCCCCTCATCAGGCTTTTGCAGAAGAAGCTGGAGGCATTGAAGGAGGAGCTAAAACAGAGCGATTCCGCTAGGCATGTGGGACTTGTGGATGGAGCCCTTCATTCGCTTAACCAGGATTCACGTGTGGTCAATCTGTTGAAATCAGAGCACTACATTTTGGCCACCGTGCTCGATCCTAGATTTAAAACCTACGTTGGATCTCTCTTTCTGGCAGACACAAGTCTGCAGAGGTTCAAAGAACTGTTGGTGAGAAAATTGTCAAGTCAAGCGGAACGCGACCCGTCAACATCTCCTCCTTCACATTCTCCCGCACCTGGGGGTGCGAGGAAAAGGCTACGAATTCCGAGCCCACCCGCTGGCGGTGATGCAGGGCAGTCTGGAGCAACTGCTGATGCTGACATCTGGTCCGGACTGAAGGACCTGCCAACGATTACTGACATGTCATCTACTGTCACTGCATATGATTCTCTCACCATTGAAAGAATGGTGGAGGATTATATGAGTGACCGCATCCAAGTAGGCACGTCAGACAGTCCGTACGTATACTGGCAGGAAAAAGAGGCAATTTGGAGGCCCTTGCACAAACTGGCTTTATTCTACCTAAGTTGCCCTCCCTCCAGTGTGTACTCCGAAAGAGTGTTTAGTGGCGCCGCTCACCTTGTCAGCAATCGGCGTACGAGGTTACTTCCAGAAAATGTGGAGAAGATGATGTTCATTAAAATGAATTATAATCAATTCCTCCATGGAGACATTCACCAGCAGCAATTGCCTCCAGAAAGTACACGGGGACTTGAGATGGTGGATTCCAGTGGGGACGAATTAATAATCTGTGAGGAGGGGGATGTACACAGTGAAAGGGGTGATGAATCAGACGATGATGATGAGGTGGACATCTTGCCTCTGTAGAGCCATTTTGTGCAAGGAGAGATTGATTGCTTCTTTTTTGGTGGGGGCCCAAACCAACCAGTCATTTCAGTCACAGTCGTGTGGCAGACCCTGTCGCTGAAATGATGGGTTCGTTAAACTGTGCATGTCCTGTTTTTACAACATAAGGGTGGGTGGGAGGGCCCAAGGACAATTCCATCTTGCACCTCTTTTTTCTTTCATTTTTCTTTGCGTCATGTGCTGTTTGGGGAGTATTTTTTGGAAGGGCCATCCTGCGTGACACTGCAGTGCCACTCCTAGATGGGCCAGGTGTTTGTGTCGGCCACTAGGGTCGCTTAGCTTAGTCGTCACACAGCTACCTCATTGCGCCTCTTTTTTTCTTTGCGTCATGTGCTGTTTGGGGAGTATTTTTTGGAAGGGCCATCCTGCCTGACACTGCAGTGCCACTCCTAGATGGGCCAGGTGTTTGTGTCGGCCACTAGGGTCGCTTAGCTTAGTCGTCACACAGCTACCTCATTGCGCCTCTTTTTTTCTTTGCGTCATGTGCTGTTTGGGGAGTATTTTTTGGAAGGGCCATCCTGCGTGACACTGCAGTGCCACTCCTAGATGGGCCAGGTGTTTGTGTCGGCCACTAGGGTCGCTTAGCTTAGTCGTCACACAGCTACCTCATTGCGCCTCTTTTTTTCTTTGCATCATGTGCTGTTTGGGGAGTATGTTTTGGAAGGGCCATCCTGCGTGACACTGCAGTGCCACTCCTAGATGGGCCAGGTGTTTGTGTCGGCCACTTGTGTCGCTTAGCTTAGCCATCCAGCGACCTCGGTGCAAATTTTAGGACTAAAAATAATATTGTGAGGTGTGAGGTGTTCAGAATAGACTGGAAATGAGTGTAAATTATGGTTATTGAGGTTAATAATACTATGGGATCAAAATGACCCCCATATTCTATGATTTAAGCTGTTTTTTAGGTTTTTTTAAAAAAAACACCCGAATCCAAAACACAACCGAATCCGACAAAAAAAATTAGGTGAGGTTTTGCCAAAACGCGTTCGAACCCAAAACACGGCCGCGGAACCGAACCCAAAACCAAAACACAAAACCCGAAAAATTTCCGGTGCACATCACTACGCGGAACCGAATCCAAAACCAAAACACAAAACCCGAAAAATGTCCGGTGCACATCACTAATTAGTATACTTATTGTTTATGTGTAATATATTAAATCCGGACGGTAATTGTATAATTATTTTTATTGATTGTGATAGTGAATAAATGTCTGTAATTGGATGATAAGCGCAGTTCCAATTTGTTTTTATTTCTTGTTCTATTAAGTGGAGGCAGAGGAACCAAGCCCCAGGAACGTGCGGCTACCATCCGATTTAAACATTAGCGCCCAATTTTGTTTTTTCTTTCTGAAAGAAGATTGATAAGGCCGAAATTTGTACTTTAATAGAGCCTAACTTTAGTCCCGCATCCACACCTGCTTGCAAAAAATGGAGCAAACGCCCCAGCTGAAATTCTTCCGTAGGAGCCTTCTTGGATTCACACCAGACACATATTTCCTCCAAATACGGTGGTAATGCTTTGCCGTTACTTCTTTTCTAGCCTGAAGAAGTGTGGGAATGACTTCACTGGGAATACCCTTTCGGGCTAGGATTTGGCGTTCAACCGCCATGCCATCAAATGCAGCCGCGGTAAGTCTTGATAAACGCACGGTCCTTGTTGTAACAGGTCCTCCCATAGCGGAAGAGGCCAGGGATCTTCTATGAGCAACTCCTGAAGATCTGGATACCAGGCCCTCCTTGACCAGTCTGGAACAATGAGTATCGCCTGAACCCTTGTTCTTCTTATAATCTTTATCACCTTTGGAATGAGTGGAAGTGGAGGGAACACATAGACCGACGGAAACACCCACGGTGTCACTAGGGCGTCCACCGCTATTGCTTGAGGGTCCATCGACCTGGAACAATATCTCTGAAGTTTCTTGTTGAGGTGGGACACCATCATGTCTATTTGAGGAAGTCCCCAACGACTTGTCACTTCTGCAACGACCTCTTGATGAAGACCCCACTCTCCTGGATGGAGATCGTGTCTGCTGAGGAAGTCTGCTTCCCAGTTGTCCACTCCTGGAATGAAGACTGCTGACAGAGCGCTTGCATGTCTCTCCGCCCAGCGAAGCACTTTTGTGGCCTCGGCCATCGCCACTCTGCTCTTTGTTCCGCCCTGGCGGTTTATGTATGCCACTGCTGTTACGTTGTCTGACTCAATCAAGACAGGCAGACTGCGAAGATGTTCCGCCTGCAGAATGCCGTTGTAAATGGCCCTTAATTCCAGAATGTTTATGTGCAGACAAGCTTCCTGGCTTGACCATTTTCCCTGAAAATTTCTCCCCTGTGTGACTGCTCTCCAGCCTCGGAGACTCGCGTCTGTGGTCACCAGGATCCAATCCTGAATCCCGAACCTGCGTCCCTCCAGAAGGTGAGAACTGTGCAGCCACCACAGGAGGGAGATCCTGGTCCTGGAAGATAGGATTATTTTCAGGTGCATGTCCAGGTGAGACCCGGACCACTTGTCCAACAGGTCCCACTGAAACACCCCGGCATGGAACCTGCCATACTGAATGGCCTCATAGGCCACCACCATCTTCCCCAGTAACCGAGTGCATTGAAGAATCGACACTCTTGCCGGTTTCAGAACCTGTTTTACCATGTTCTGTATTTCCAGAGCCTTTTCCACTGGAAGAAAAACTCCCTGTAATTCTGTATCCAGAATCATGCCCAGGAACGACAGCCGTGTCGTCGGAACCAACTGTGATTTTGGCAAGTTTAAGAGCCAACCATGGCCCTCATTCCGAGTTGTTCGCTCTGTATTTTTCATCGCATCGCAATGAAAATCCGCTTAGTACGCATGCGCAATGTTCGCACTGCGACTGCGCCAAGTAACTTTGCTATGTAGAAAGTAATTTTACTCACGGCTTTTTCATCGCTCCGGCGAACGTAATGTGATTGACAGGAAATGGGTGTTACTGGGCGGAAACACGGCGTTTCAGGGGCGTGTGGCTGAAAACGCTACCGTTTCCGGAAAAAACGCAGGAGTGGCCGGAGAAACGGTGGGAGTGCCTGGGCGAACGCTGGGTGTGTTTGTGACGTCAACCAGGAACGACAAGCACTGAACTGATCGCACAGGCAGAGTAAGTCTGGAGCTACTCTGAAACTGCTAAGTAGTTAGTAATCGCAATATTGCGAATACATCGGTCGCAATTTTAAGAAGCTAAGATTCACTCCCAGTAGGCGGCGGCTTAGCGTGTGTAACTCTGCTAAATTCGCCTTGCGACCGATCAACTCGGAATGAGGGCCCATGTTGTTGCAGAATCGTCAGCGATAGTGCAGCATTTTTCATCAATTGCTCCTTGGATCTCGCCTTTATGAGGAGATCGTCCAAGTACGGGATAATTGTGATTCCCTGCTTGCGCAAGAGAACCATCATTTCCGCCATAACCTTGGTGAAAATCCTTGGAGCCGTGGACAGACCAAATGGCAACGTCTGAAATTGGTAATGACAATCCTGAACAGCAAACCTCAGGTATGCCTGATGTGGAGGATATATGGGGACGTGTAAGTAGGTATCCTTTATATCGACCGACACCATAAAATCCCCCTCCTCCAGACTGGAGATCACTGCTCGGAGAGATTCCATCTTGAATTTGTTTGTAGAAAAAAGTTGAGGGATTTTAGGTTCAGAATCGGTCTGACTGAGCCGTCCGGCTTCGGAACCATGAACAGACTCGAATAAAACCCTCCCCGTTGTGACGGGGTACCGTGACAATGACTTGATTTTGACACAGCTTTAGTATTGCAGCGCATACTACCTCCCTTTCTAGAAGAGAAGCTGGTAAGGCCGATTTGAAAAATCGGTGAGGGGGCACGTCTTGAAACTGTAATTTGTACCCTTGGGTTATTATTTCTAATATCGAAGGATCCAGGTCCGAGTGCACCCAGACCTGATTGAAGAGTTTGAGACGTGCTCCCACCGGTGCGGACTCCCGCAGAGGAGCCCCAGCGTCATGCGGTGGATTTGATAGAAGCCGGAGAGGACTTCTGCTCTTGGGAACTTGCCACAGCCTGTGACCTTTTTCCCCTTCCTCTCGCAGCAAGTAAGGAGGACCCTCGTCCTTTTTTGTATTTATTGGGCCAAGAGGACTGCATCTGATAGTGGGGCATTTTCTTCTGTTGTGCAGCAACATAAGGTAAAAATGACGCGGTAGCCGTAGATACCAGGTCAGTGAGGCCGTCACCAAACAAGACACTACCGTTAAACGGTAAAGGCTCCATCGCCTTCTTAGAGTCAGCATCAGCATTCCATTGATGAATCCACAATGCTCTCCTAGCTGAGACTGCCAAGGCATTGGCCCTTGATCCCAAAAGGCCAATATCCCTTACAGCTTCTTTTAAATATGCTGCAGCGTCCCTGATATGACCCAGAGTCAAAAGCACGCTATCCCTGTCTAGGGTATCTATCTCAGATGACAAGTTATCTGCACACTTTTCAATAGCGCTACTCACCCATGCTGAAGCAACGGCAGGCCTGAGTAGCGAACCCGCAGTGACATAAATGGATTTTAGTGTATTTTCCTGCTTACAATCTGCAGGATCCTTTAGGGCTGCCGTGTCAGGAGACAGAAGCGCCACCTTTTTGGATAGACGCGACAGAGCTTTGTCTACCGTGGGGGTTGACTCCTACTTTTCCCTGTCCCAAGAAGGAAACGGATATGCCACTAGAATTCTTTTGGGAACCTGTACCTTCTTGTCAGGATTTGCCCAAGCCTTTTCAAAAAGAGCGTTCAGTTCATGAGAGGGAGGAAACGTTACCTCAGGTTTCTTTCCTTTATACATACAGACCCTAGTATCAGGAACAGCAGGGTCCTCTGTTATATGCAACACTTCTTTTATCGCCACAATCATGTACTGAATGCTCTTAGCCAGTTTAGGATTCAATCTGGCATCACTATAGTCGACAGTGGAATCAGAGTCCGTGTCGGTATCCGTATCTGTAAATGCACGTTTCTGTGACCCTGAAGGCGTCTGAGCTTATGACAATGCATCCTCCATGGATTGCCTCCATGTCTGGTTCTTAGACTCAGATTTATCTAATCTCTTAGTCAACCGAGCCACATTTGCATTCAAAACACTCAACATATTTACCCAATCAGCCGTCGGCGGCGCCGACGACGCGGTCACTCCCACAGCGTCACTGAAGTCTTCTGATCTTCTTTTACTTACCTGGCTTCTGTCTTCTGGCTCTGCAAGGGGGGTGACGGCGCGGTTCCGGGAACGGGCAGCTAGGCGTACCAAGTGATCGGACCCTCTGGAGCTAATGGTGTCCAGTAGCCTAAAAAGCAGAGCCTTTGAACTCACAGAAGTAGGTCTGCTTCTCTCCCCTCAGTCCCACGATGTAGGGAGCCTGTTGCCAGCAGGTCTCCCTGAAAATAATAAACCTAACAAAGTATTTTTTCTGAGAAACTCTGGAGAGCTCCTCAGTGTGCATCCAGTCTCACTGGGCACAGAATCTAACTGGAGTCTGGAGGAGGGGCATAGAGGGAGGAGCCAGTTCACACCCCTTTTAAAGTCTTAAAGTGCCCATGTCTCCTACGGATCCCGTCTATACCCCATGGTTCTTGAAGCATCCCCAGCATCCTCTAGGACGTATGAGAAATATCAATAACCCCTTTATTTGGAGCAAATAATGTACAGCACAGTACAGCACCACTGAACTTATATGGCAGCACCACTGGACTGGATTTATACGGCAGCACCACTGGACAGGATTTATATGACAGTACCACTGGACATATATGGCAGTATCACTGGAATTATATGGCACTATCACTGGAATTATACAGCAGTATCACTGGACTTATATGGCAGTACCACTGGACTGGATTTTTATGGCAGTATCACTGGACTTATACGCCAGTACCACTGGAATTATATGGCAGTACCACTGGACTTATACGGCAGTACCACTGGATTTATATGGCAGTACCACTGATCTAATACGACTGTATCACTGGATTTATACTGCAGTACCACTGGACATATACGGCAGTATAACTGAACAGGATTTATGCGCCATTACCACTGGATTTATACGGCAGTACCACTGGACATATACGGCAGTATCACTGGAATTATATAGCAGTACCACTGGACATATACGGTAGTATCACTGGACATATACGGCAGTATCACTGAACATATACGGCAGTACCACTGGACATATACGGCAGTATCACTGGACATATAGAGCAGCACAGGTACACCACCACTGGACTGTTACAGGACAACACAGCACCACTGCAATGGACTGGACTTATACAGCAGCACTGGACATATGGCAGCAGAGGACACCACCACTGTGACTGGACTGAAGCAGCACAATACACCACCACTGAACTGATGCAGCACAACACAGCACCACTGGACTGGACTTATACAGCAGCACTGGACATATGGCAGCAGAGGACACCACTACTGTGACTGGTCTGATGCAGCACAAGACACTACCACTGTACTGATGTAGGAGAACACAGCACCACTGCACTGGAGTGGACTCATACAGCAGCACTGGACATATGGCAGCTGAGGACACCACCACTGTGACTGGACTGATGCAGCACAAGACACTGTCACTGTACTGATGCAGTACAACACAGAACCACTGCAATGGACTGGACTTATACAACAGCACTGGACATATGGCAGCAGAGGACACCACCACTATGACTGGACTGATGCAGCACAAGCAGGGCCAGTGCTAGGGTGTTCGGCGCCCCCCTGCAAACTATAAATTTCCACCCTCCCATATTTTACAAAGTGACAGTGTGCAGCAAAAAGGGATGTGGTTTCACAAGGAAGGGGCATGGCCACACAATAGTACCCCCATTTAAATTTATGCCACATAGAAGCACAATGTTATTCACATTACCTTGCGCATAGTAGTGCTGTTTATGCACATAATGTCCCCAGTAGTGGTGCCGGTTATACACATAATACCCCCTATAGTAGTGCTGCTTATACACATAATAGCCCCTGTAGTAGTGCCGCTTATACACATAATAGCCCCTGTAGCAGTGCCGCTTATTAACACAATAGCCCCTTTAGTAGTGTTGCTTATACACATAATACCCCCTGTAGCAGTGCCGCTTACAGACACAATAGCCCCTGTAATAGCGCTGTTTATTCACATAATAGCCCCTGTAGTAGTGCAGCTTACACAGATAATAGCCCCTATAGCAGTACCACTTATACATATAATAGCCCCTGTAGTAGTAATAATAATAATAATAATAATAATAATAATAAGCGTTTCTTATACACATAATAGCCCCTTTAGTAGCGCTGGTTATATACATAGTAGCCCCTGTGACAGTGCTGGTTACATATAATGCCCCAGTGGTCGAAGTGGAAATTTTGAAGTGGGAGTATGGAAAAGTAAAAGTTGCAATTCTGCACGCTCTGGAAAAGGGGCATGGCCACTCAAAAGGGGTCGTGTCCATAAGTGTAGTGTACCACACCATATACCCCTTATACACATTAAACACAACAATAGTAGGTCCCCTTATACTATCTAGTACTGGTGCCCTTATACTATCTAGTACTGGTTTCACAATATACCACACAGACTGAGCTGAAATTCACATTATAGCACAAGGAATGAGCCAAAATTCACATTATAGCACACGAAATGAGCCGAAATTCACATTATAGCACATGGTATGAGTCAAAATTCACATGATAACACATGGTATGAGCTGAAATTCACATTATAGCACATGGTATGAACCAAAATTCACATTGTAGCACATGGTATGAGCCAAAATTCATAGTATAGCACACAGAATGAGCCGAAATTCACATTATAGCACAAAGAGTGAGGCGAATTTCACATTAGAGCACATGATATGAGCCGAAATTCACAATATACCACATGGTATGAGCCAAAATTCACATTATAGCACACGGAATGAGCTGAAATTCACAATATAGCACATAGAATGAGCTGAAATTCACATTACAGCACATAGAATGAGGCAAAATTAACATTATCGCACATGGTATAGCATTATAGCACAGGGTGGGAACAGTAGTTCGGGGTAGGATGGGAGCAGTGGTGCGGAGCAGGGGGGCAGTATGTGAGCAGTGGTGTGAAGCAGGGGGGACAGTATGGGATCAGTGGTGCGGATCAGGGGGGTCAGTATGGCAGCAGTGGTGTGGAGCAGGTGAGTAGTATGGTAGTGAAAGGTGCTCGCTAAGTTAAACAAGAATGTCACATGCTCCCCGTAGATCCTGGGTCCCGGCCGCCGTCGCTCCCTCTGTGGACAGTGGTAGCAGCCTCACCCAGGAGCTGCGGCACCGTGTCCCACTCTTCCATCTCCACACTGCACGGCATACGAATTACGAACGAGACCTGACCGGGTGCCTCAAGGTGTGGGGGGCACATTAATCAGCAGCAGGGGAGGGGGACATTGATCGGAGGCAAGCGTGTGAGTGGGGGTTGTGCAAGCCTATGGTCTGCAATGCATACTGCTATTAGTAAAAAAAACAACTTTTGGGTCAGTGGCAAAGTGCCGGGTTGCCAGACCGTTGCATACCGGCCCACTTCGACCACTGTAATGCCCTCAGAAATGCCATTTATACAAATTATGCCCCCCGCCCACACACACATAGACACACACACACACACACACACACACACACACACACACACACACACACACACAGATAAACACACACACATACATACACATAGATACACACGCATACAGATACACACACACTTTCCCTCCACACACCATCTGGCTGGCCACAGTTTCTGTCCTCCTCAGGCTCTGCAGCCTGGTCCCGTGTAGATCCGCCCCTCAGCACAGTGTAGCCCCTCCCCCTTTTCGGTCAGGATACGGAGGACACTGCAGGGGGATAAGGGGAGGCTTCAAGCTGCCAACGCTGCTGCCTGTCAAATGGTGTGACAGACACAGCAGCCGGCAGCAGCAGCTGTGGGCCCAGGCAAAGTACAGGGATGCAGAGCAGGGAGAGCGTCTCTCTCAGACTGGCGCCTACCTGCACTGCATCCCTTTGCTGAGCGGGTAGCACTGGGCCTGAGCACAAGACACTACCACTGTACTGATGCAGGACACTGAGGACGGAGACACATCCTCTCGCTACACTCTCCAATGCCGGAGTGAAAATGGCGGCGATGCGCGGCTCCCTATATGGAATCCAAACCCCGCGAGAATCCGACAGCGGGATGATGAAGTTTTGCCTCGTTCTGGTTTTCAAGTCAGGCAGGAAAACCCGAGCCAGACTCGGATCCGGGCTCGGGTAGTGAAGGGGGTCATTCTGAGTTGATCGCAGCTGTGCTAAATTTAGCACAGCTACGATCCTTCACACTGACATGCGGGGGGACGCCCAGCACAGGGCTAGTCCGCCAAGCATGTCAGTTCGTTCCCCCCCCCCCCCGGTGCCTGTGCACTTCCAGAGTAGCTCCCGACCAGCGCAGCTTTAGCGTGCTGGCCGGGAGCTACTCGTCGCACCTCGGCCCGCAGCGGCTGCATGTGATGTCATGCCACCGCTGCGGCCCCCCCCCCCCGTTTGGTTCGACCACGCCTGCGTTGACCAGACCACACCCACGAAACGGCGGCCAAACGCCACCGTTCCGCCCAGCAATCGCCTCTGCTTGTCAATCAGGCAGAGGCGATCGTATCCCTGCTACGGCCTTCAGCCATCTGCCATAATGCGCCGGTGCATGTGCAATAGGGACCCGTTCGCTCTGCTGCGTTAAAAAGCAGTGATCGAACGGGTCAGAATGACCCCCGAAGTCCGCTGAGAACCGAACCCGCTCATCTCTAATATATATATAAATCACTGTAAATTCACCGATAAGAAAGATTTTACATACCAAAAAAAACGTGGGATTGAGTAATTCTCTTCCAAAATAACATACAAATATATTGTCTTTTTTTTTTTTTTAAATACATGAGGGATATATAAAAGAATATAACAAGATACAAATGAATATTAGTAAATATATCCAGAATTGAATATTACTAAAAACAATTATAATAATTATAATCATAATAATAATAATAATTTTATTTATATAGCGCTCTTTCTCCAATAGGACTCAAGGTGCTTAACAGATACATAGCATAATATAGTACAGGAAATAATGAAGTACAGAACAGCTTTTCATAAAATACAGAAGCATGGAGATACTAAAGGGATAATTATGGGAATACTTGAGTAAAAAGGAAAGTCTTGAGTCTACTTTTGAAGGATTCTATAGTTGGGCCTCTCGCACTGTACGGGGAAGTGAGTTCCATAGAGTCGGAGCCGCATGACTAAAAGGTCGACCCCCAGATGAATTACGGGAGATTCTAGGTACTGCTAAAAGTCCTTCATCTACAGATCGCAGTAATCGAGTGGGGCAGTATGGGGTCAGAAGCTGCTTCAGGTACCTTGGGCCCTGGTCATGTAGTGCTTTGAAACTCAGTAAGCCAATCTTGAAGATGATTCGCCAACTTACAGGCAGCCAGTGAAGGGAGTAGAGTATGGGTGTTATGTGGATAGAACGGGGCTGGTCGGTTAACAGCCTGGCAGCTGTGCTTTGCACCATCTGTAAGTGGTGCAATTCTTTTGCTGGGAGACCAAGGTAGAGGGTATTACAGTAGTCTAATCGAGATGATACAAATGCATGAATGACTTTTGGCAGATCATCTTCTGAGGGAATTAAGTGCTTGATTCTAGCTACATTCCTTAGGTGAAAGAATGAGGATTTGATTGTGGCTGATATCTGATGTTTAAGTGTCAAACCACCATCCAGGACAACGCCAAGATTCCGCACACGATCAGTCGTTTGTAATTCTGAATCCCCGAGTGTAAGTCCAGTTGGTTGGCTATGCTGCAGTCTTGTCCTTTGATGTTGCGGTCCTATCATAAGGACCTCTGTTTTATCCGGGTTCAGTCGCAGCCAACTAGCACTCATCCACTCCTGGAGTTCAGCTAGACAGCCATTTAGGGTTGCTATTGGGTTATCAGTGCCCGGAGCAAAGGACAAGTACAGTTGTGTATCATTTGCATAGCAGTGGTAGACTAGCCCATGGCGCCTGATTATTTCACCCAGCGGGAGCATGTATACTGCAAAGAGCATGGGGGATAGTATAGAACCTTGTGGGACACCACATGGCAATGGAACTGGTGATGATGAGTATAATCCAGACGATACTCTCTGTGACCTGCCTGTGAGAAATGATTTGAACCAGCTTAGGACTGTGCCATCCAGTCCACAAAGATGTATCAGTCACTCAATCAGAAGCCCATGGTCCACGGTATCAAATGCTGTAGAGAGATCCAAAAGGATTCATATTGAACAGTCACCTCTGTCTCTTGCCATCAGAAGATCATTTAACACACACACCAGGGCTGTTTCAGTGCTATGTCTTCTCCTGAATCCTGATTGGAATGGATCATAGATATCATGGGTTATCAGGCGGGTTTCCAGTTGATTTGCAACTACTTTCTCAATAACCTTTCCTGGAAAAGGAAGGTTTGATACCGGTCTATAGTTGGTCATGCAGTCAGGATCTAAATTAGGTTTTTTAAAAAGACGTCTAACAATTGCTTCCTTTAAGGGTCCAGGAAATATGCCGGTCTGCTAAGAGCATTGAACAATTTTTGCAAAGACAGGACCAATTATATCCATACAACCTATTAGAAGTTTGGTTGAGGCAGGGTCCAGATCACAGGTGGTGGGACGCAAAATTCGAGCAATTTCAGTAATGTCCTTTACATCCACTGGCTTAAAGCTGGTCCATGAGGGCAGGTGGCTTATATTGGCAGGTTTTGTAGTTTGACACTCCTTTGATGGCCTGTGGAGATTCCAGCCCGAATGGTGGATATTTTATCTGCAAAGAAGTTTGCAAAGTCGTAGCCTCTTGCCTGGGAGAGGGTTTCATCAGTCTGCAGGCTTGCAAAGCATCTCCACTGTGCGGTATTATACATACCATTTGCTATCTCATAATAAATATATGCATTTAGGGTTAAGTGGAAGGGGACATCTGTGTTGATGTAACTATTTTAACAAAATCTATGCATAATTGTTAAAAAAAATACAATAAGATGAAGTTTAGTAATATCTGAAATGTATATGTCATTCCCAACCTCTCGATCCACTTGGAGAAAGTATACAATGAGCTGTAAATAGCTCAGTATGTACAGGGTGCACACTGATTGCTCCAATGGTCAGAGCATTTATCTGGTCTGCAAAGTGGGTTACGGTCATTAGGTCGACAGTCATTAGGTCGACCACTATTGGTCGACATGCATTAGATCGACGTGGTTAATAGGTCGACATGGCCAATAGGTCAACATGTACTAGGTCGACATGGAAAAAGGTCGACATGAGTTTTTTTACATTTTTTCCCATTTTTTTTTACTTTTTCATACTTTACAATCCACGTGGACTACAATTGTGAACGGTAACGGTTCCCAGTTATAAGCATGCTTGCCTACATTTGAAAACTAGTTTCAGGGAGATTATAGTCTGTAGTAGAATTTGGCGTGCAAAGCGTGGCATGCCGTTGAGAGGGCATGTCATGCTCCACATATGGGCATGTCTAAGCTTAAATATTTTCTGCAAATTACACCGGTCAATACGAAATTTTAGTCTGGGTTCTGCATATCTGATTTTTATTTCTACCACATTATTAATTAAAGAAAAAATAGTTTTACAGAAAAAAGTTTGCTTTTGAAACTATTGGAATGAAATTACGGATTTTAAGAAAATTTCCCTATTTTCATATCTTTATTGAATGTAAAAAATAAAACAAACTTTTGTTTTGAATTTGAATTACTTTTATCTACAATTTTTTTTTAAACAAACTACTGTACAGAATATATAAAAAAAGTTTAGAAATTAATGATTTTCGTATGTCTTATGTGATTGTATGGACTTTCTCATATTAGCCCCCAAATATAATCCCCCATCATACTCTCATTGTGTTGCCCCTGATAACGACTCAAAGTCCATCAAATCTTGATGAAGAAGTTCACCTTGCTCTTCCAAACAGGCACCCATGTTATCTTTTCTGCATTTGTTTGTCTATGCTTAGCTGCCTTTTGCCATGTGACAGGTCAAAGGGTTAGAGCCTCCATTTTTGTTACTACTCTGTTATCTGTGCATGAGTTGCTGACAGGCTATGTTAAGTCTCCTCTACCCCAGAGACTTATATCTTATTTCCATGCACTGTTTATTCTCTTATTTGTTACATGTATAGTGATCTATTCTGCAGAACTACAGCTATATTATATGGACAATCATTCCAGTCTGTATTAATAAAAGGTTTAGTTCCAGAAATGTCATCGTCTGTGCATTGAGAGATGGACATGGTTTAGCTATCTGAATAGTTACACAATAATTACGTGTAATGAAGGTCAGAATACCACATCCTTTCCCCCCGCTCGCCCCCTCCTTTACTTACTAAAACACGCTTCTCCTTATATGGTCATTCAAAAACTTTAATATTTATTGATCATTGTAAAAGGGACAAAAGCAATAATTTTCAAAAATAAACAAAGGTGTTGGTTATTGTTTGATATAGAGAATCAGAAAATAATAATTAAAATAAAGACTCAGAAAAAATATTTTTTTGTGTGTGTTGACTGGTGTTATTTCTATGTAAAATCAGTAGCAATATCTTTTGAGAAATTTTGCAATTATTGGTACTAACATTGCTGACTGCAATACTAGATTTCTAATGTGCATCTATTCGCTGTGATATTTCTTTTTTTGTCATCCAGCACTATATACACACTATACCACAAATAGAAGTTGACACCTGCCTACGCAGCCAGGTGCACCGCTGCCATGTTTTTGATCACAGGAAACACAGGTGATGTCATCGGCCAGCCCCGAAAATAACCATGACATGCCTGCGTCTCCTGATTCACTCCCCCCGATTTCTAATGCAGAGCAGCGGGAGATAAGAGCTTCACACGGGATTCTCCCCCCAGGATCTGGGAAGGTAGGCAACTATGTTTTTAAGGGACATGAATGGATCAAATAACATTTAAAAATAGCACCACTAACAATAATTATTATATAAGGTGATTAAAGGAAGACAGCCATTCGTTAATTGGTCAGTCAGAGAAAACCAGACTCTTTTGTATAGAGTTATAGTCATTTTCTATTGCCTTATGTGTTTTCTTGCTTCATTTCACAAAAATAGGTTCTACATGATTTTCTTTATCTGTTTTTCTCATGTATGGAACAAGTCAGGGGTGGATTGGGATGGAAAACCAGCCCGGGAAATTTATGGAAGCAGCCCTAATGGGGGTGGAGTCTGTTGAGGGGGGCGGGATCCCTTTTCATCTGCCCTGGTTGTATGCAGTTGTTGCTTTCTTGTATCTTTTGCTGCAGTTGTCTCTGAGACTTTATGCTAATGATGCTACACTGTCCTTCCCTCGTGTAAATCCATGTGTCCAAATGTACAAGGACTAAGATGCCCACTATCAGTGTCTACAGATGCTGCAATCATGCAAATGTTTCTGCTGGACTCTGAGGTCCTGGTGCTCTGGGCTGTTGGCTGTAAATGGGCTGCTTTTAGATGCTTACTGAAATCAGAGGACTATAGGTAGTGATAGGCTCTGATGACCCCACTTCCCGGAGACAGATAGCCGCAATGTAGTGGTATGGAGCAACTGGAGCTCGCTAAGGGTTCTCAGTCCTGGTTAATGAGAGCCGGCCATGGTACCTGCTGCGCTCTGTTCCATTTCGCTGAACTGCTGGCTGTAAGTCATGTTGGGTACAAACTGGACGATATATTGGGCGTCCTATTGAATGACCGATATATCACTGCCCCGTTAGGCAGTGTGTAGAAACAATACGTCTGTGAACACCATAGTTCATAGACATATCGCGTCAGCCCTGCAGCACACATGATGACCAATATATTTACTGATATATTGGTACATCGTTGTGTGTGTAAGGGCAGTCAGCTGCAGCAGCTGGCGGTGATTGACGGCTGAACTGGGCGGGTGCATGTAAATGCCCGCCCAGTTTGTGATCTGGCTATAGATATATCTGCAGATCCATTGATCTGCAGATATATTTACCAGTGTGTACCCAGCTTAAGTTGCAGTTACTGGTGGAAATCACAGGTCTAGCTTTGTATAACCCCGCTACCCAGTGTAAGTGACTGGGCTTAGGTGAGGTCTCCCAATAAGTTGAGAGATGGGTAGGAGAGCTTTAATACATGAGCGATTCTGGAGAGTTGGCAAATAAATAGTTAATGCATTTCAGCTGTCATCAGACTAGCAAAGTCTACCCGGCTGCTGGCCCCTCCATCAGCATGGGCCCCCGCCCGCATCGCCATTACTGCTACCACTGCACGCGCACACACACTCACAGAAGCTCACATGCAAGACACACACACACACAGCTCACATAAAAGTTACACACACACATGCTCACATACAAGTCACACACAGAAGCTCACATGCAAATGACACACATACAGAAGCTCACATACAAGTCACACACACACACACACACACACACACACACACACACACACACACACACAGCACAAGCTCACCTACAAGTCACACACAGACACACACACACAAGCTTGCATGCAAAAAACCCACACAGATGCTCACATACAAGCCAGTAACACACACAAGTTCACATACAAGTCACAGTCAGTACCACACACAGTCACATACCCCTTTCACATCGCACAAATAACCCGGTATCGACCCGGCATATTGCCATGTCCACATGGGTTACACAGTGTGCGGTGTGAAAGCGCCAAGTCCATATTCCCGGCTCACCTGACCCGATAATTCAACCCGGGTTATAAGCAGTGTTATTCCCGAGTTGAATACCGGGTCAGTGGCTGCGTAAACGGATTCCTGGGTCGATGCAACCCGGGAACCGTTTACTAGATAGGAAGAGGTGGTGCAGAGATGAGGTCATCTCCCCGCCGCTATGGCAACCAACCCGGCATTTTGCCAGGTCAGCCAGCCAGCCAAAAAGGGTAGGAGAGTTTCCAATGCCGGATCCCACCCAGGAAGGACCCGTTTCCAATTGCCAGGTGGGATCCGGCATTAGATACACCTTTCCCTCCATTCCCTCTTACTGTATTAGTGTACCTTACAAACAAACACTGAGCAGAGTGCAGTGCAGTCCCAATCAAGGCAGGCCCTGGATCTGTAATAGCTACTCCTGAGTCCTGACCATCTGACAGCAGCAGCAATGAGGTAACATAGTATCTAAGGTTGAAAAAAGACAATTGTCCATCGAGTTCAACCTATTTGTGGTCTCCTATGCACGATTATTTTGTATAAAATTTTGACTGAAGTTGATGACTGCCGTTACGTTTTACCCCTCTTTTTTATAATAACCATAGTGCGTGACTATGCCCCGTAACCCTGGATATCCTTATCCATTAGGAATTTATCTAACACATTCTTAAAGGTGTTGACTGAGTCGGCCATTACAACTCCCTCAGGCAGGGAATTCCAAACACGTATCGTCCTTACCGTAAAAAAGCCTTTACGCCATATTGTGCGGAATCTCCTCTCCTCTAACCTGAGCGAGTGTCCACGAGTTCTCTGTGTTGATACAACCAAAAACAGGTCCTGCGCAAGATCTGTATATTGGGGGTCATTCCGAGTTGATTGCTCGTTGCCGATTTTTGCAACGGAGAGATTAAGGCAAAAGTGCGCATGCGCATGGTACGCAGTGCGCATGCGCCAAGTATTTTAGCACAAAACTTAGTAGATTTACTCACGTCCGAACGAAGAATTTTCATAGTTGAAGTGATCGGAGTGTGATTGACAGGAAGTGGGTGTTTCTGGGCGGAAACTGACCGTTTTCTGGGAGTGTGTGGAAAAACGCAGGCGTGCCAGCATAAAACGCGGGAGTGTCTGGAGAAACGGGTGAGTGCTGGCTGAACGCAGGGCGTGTTTGTGACATCAAACCTGGAACGAAACGGGATGAGCTGATCGCAGTGTAGGAGTAAGTCTCGAGCTCCTCAGAAACTGCTAAGAATTTTCTATTCGCAATTCTGCTAATCTTTCGTTCGCAATTCTGCTAAGCTAAGATACACTCCCAGAGGGCGGCGGCCTAGCGTGTGCAATGCTGCTAAAATCTGCTAGCGAGCGAACAACTCGGAATGACCCCCATTGTCCCCTTATATATTTGTAAATGTTGAGCATGTCCCCTCTTAATCTCCTCTTTTCCAGTGTAAACATGCCTAGTCTTGCAAGCCTTTCCTCGTATTCCAGCGTCTCCATACCCTTAATTAGTTTGGGCGCCCGCCTTTGAACCTTTTCTAGCTCCATGATATCCTTTTTGTAGTAAGGTGCCCAGAATTGTACACAGTATTCAAGGTGTGGCCTCACAAGTGATTTATATAACGGGAGTATAATACTCTCGTCCCTAGCATCAATTCCCCGTTTTATGCATGCTAATATCTTATTAGCCTTCTTTGCTGCAGTCCTACTTTGGGTACTACTGCTTAGTTTGCTATCTATAAGGACACCTAAGTCCTTTTCCAGTACAGAATCCCCTAATTTTACCCCATTTAGTAGGTAGGTGTTATTTTTGTTCTTGTTACCACAGTGCATTACCTTACACTTGTCTGTATTGAAACGCATTCTCCATTTCGCTGCCCAAGCTTCTAATTTAACTAAGTCGTTCTGAAGCGACTCAGCATCCCCCTCCGCATTTATAACTTTACACAATTTGGTATCATCTGCAAAAATTGACACCATGCTCTCTAGACCTTCTGTTAGGTCGTTAATGAAAATATTGAACAATAGTGGTCCTAATACTGAGCCTTGCGGTACACCACTTAGCACTTCAGTCCAAGTTGAAAAAGATCCATTAACCACAACGCGCTGCTCCATATTATCTAACCAGTTTTTGACCCAAGTGCATATTGTGCTTCCTAGCCCTGATTCTTGTAGCTTGTAGATAAGTCTCATGTGTGGTACAGTGTCGAATGCTTTGGCAAAATCTAAAAAGATTACATCCACCTCTTTACCCTGATCTAGGTTTGCACTTACTGTTTCATAAAAGCCAAGTAAGTTGGTTTGACAGGATCTGTCCTTCATAAACCCATGTTGATTCCTTTTAATGACCTTATTGACTTCAAGGAACTTCTGAATACTATCTCTTCGAATACCTTCCAATACTTTCCCCACTATAGATATAAGACTAACTGGTCTATAATTACCTGGTTCAGCTTTACTTCCCTTTTTGAATATAGGCACTACTTCCGCTATACGCCAGTCTTTGGGAACCATACCTGATATTACTGAATCCTTAAAGATCAAAAATAGCGGTTTTGCAAGTTCAGAGTGAAGCTCCATTAGAACCCTTGGGTGAATACCATCGGGACCTGGTGACTTATTAATCTTTAAATGTTTTAATCGGTCACAGACTACTTCCTCGCTTAAATAAGTACCTATCAGTGGGATATTCTCATTATTGAGATTATGTGTTAGTCCCTGAATTGGGTCCTCTCTAGTAAATACTGTTGAAAAAAACTCATTTAGTGTGTCCGCTATGTCATTATCATTTTTGCTTAAGACTCCCAACTTGTCTTTTAAAGGGCCTATACTCTCCTTCTTTAATCTCTTGCTATTAATGTATTTAAAGATTTTTTGGGGATTCGCTTTGCTTTCCTTTGCTACTAGTTTTTCAGTTTCTACTTTAGAAGCTCTTATTTCCTTTTTGCATATTTTGTTACATTCCTTATAGTGCTGAAATTACTCTGCTTCCCCGTCAGATTTGTATTTTTTAAAGGCTCGCCTTTTCTTGCCCATAAGTTCCTTTATCTTTTTGTTAAGCCACATTGGTTTATGATTTTTATTCCTTTTTTTGCTGCTCGTAGGAATAAATTTGAGTGTATTTTTAGCTAGCAGGAATTTTAGTACCTCCCATTTCTCCGTAGTATTTTTTCCTAAAAACAAACCTTCCCATTCAATATCCCTGAAAAATACACTCATCTTTTCAAAATTCGCTTTGCTAAAGTTTAAAGTCCTAGTTGAGTCAGTATAGGGCTGTTTATGAAAACTGATATTGAATGTGACCATATTGTGGTCGCTGTTTCCTATGGGTTCCCCTACTATAATACCTGATACCAAATCCTCACTGTTTGTTAATACCAGGTCTAAGATTGCATTGTACCTAGTTGGTTCCTCAATTAGTTGAACTAAGTAGTTATCATTAAGTGTGTTTAAAAACATATTGCCCCTAGCAGTATCACATGAATCGTTTTTCCAGTTTATCTCTGGATAGTTAAAATCTCCCATCACTACTATGTCTCCTACTCCTGCTGCTCTTTAAATTTGCTTTAGTAACAATTCCTCATCAGATACGTTGATACCAGGCGGCCTATAGCATACACCCAATACTAACTTTTTTATTCCTTTTTCCCCGCATGCAATTTCTACCCATAATGTCTCGACAGTGTCTACAGTCCCCATCTGAATATCTTCCCGTATACCAGGTTTTAAAAATGGCTTTACGTAAAGACACACCCCTCCACCCTTTTTATTTAGTCTGTCTCTTCTAAACAGTGTATAGCCCTCTAGATTGACTGTCCAATCATGAGATTCGTCCCACCAAGTTTCAGTAATGCTTGCTGCAAGTATTTCTAGTTCGCCCTTTTTACCAGTAATGCTTCTAGCGTTTACATACATACAACTAAGATAAGTATTTTCCCTTGCGTTAGGGACATCTTTCACCTTATGTAGCAATGATGGCCTGTAATCGTCATTGGTTAGTGCTTTGGTAAAATCTCTTTTAGTACCCATGTTAGTAACCTTACCGCCTGCTCTTACCCTCCCCCCAACTTCTCCCCCATTTCATTTACTACCGCCATGCCCACTATTGCACCAATCCCTAAGCCACACATTTACCTCCCTAATCTCCCTTTGCCTCCCTGGACTAGCGCATGGCACAGGTAATATTTTGGAGGTGCCTGAGTCCCGTGTAGCTCCGCACCCTGCAGAGTCCCGTGTCGCTCCGCCCCCCGCAGAGTCCTATGTAGCTCGGCCCCCTGCTGAGTCCTTAAGCATCCACAACCGGAGCCATACTAACGCTACTGCTGTCTCAGCTTTCGGGGCCGGAAGTGCGCTGCTGCCAGCCTGCAGTGCAGTGAGAAACGGCCAAAGGTGTTAAGGGGCCGGCCCACCGGCAATCTCAGACTGTATCTCGGTGGACCAATCAACAACTGGAACAAGTTAGACATAGATGAAACAGGGTGATCACAATATGAGGGTATTGCATTAATGTCCAATTTTAAGCATGAATGCAACAACATTTAAAGGTTATGTTTTGGTGGAATGAGAAATACTTGTGAATGTAAAGTTATGAAGCCTGCACAAAAAATGGAGACATTCCCAAAAGATGGGTTTTTTTTTTTAGCTACCTTGGTGCATTAAATATAGCATGTGTAATAATGTGCTCAGGTGATCTGCTGTGTAATAGAAAATATAAACACAACTGTAAAATTACACAGTAAAACTTGAAATTTAGACAACGGCAGCCACAATGGGCCTGATTCACAGGTGGACGCAGTTGCATGCAGTAATACGCAGATTCTAATTTTAGGTTCCTCTTGTGTACTTACGTGTGGTGGAATGTGCAAGACCTGAGACTTCAACTTGCAATGACCATGGATGATATAAATCCACTGGCAGTTGTAAATTCTCCACTACTGGCACATCATCGCTCCCATCTTTGATACTTGAACCTGCCTATAGCAGGTGCTGTCTCCTTCTAACCCCCGGCTAAACATGGCCTCTGTGGCTGTAGTACTGCATCTGAAATGCAACCGCTTGCACTGACACACATGTGACACACATGATAACACACCCATGATGGACTTTTTTGCATTGACTTCAGGCCACCTCTCAGTCACCGCCCAGGAACAACCATGATTTTGGTTCACGGTTCCTAATACCAGCAATCCCGTCTGCAACCGCTTATAGAGTCCTACAGTCAGGGTAACGCATGTGCTGTGGGGGGTTTGCTGGACTTCTTGCGCATGCGCAGTAGCAAATAATAGTGCAACTGTGCAAACATAAGTATTGCACCCACCTATCAATTAGGCCCAATATCTCTTAATGATAATGAGTTATAGAACACATGAAGAGGTTCAAACAAGCAGAATTTTGGAAGAAAGAAATTACTACACTTTAATTAAATAGGTGACCCATATACTGTATACTGTAACAGTAGGTAGAATGTGGGAAATTTAGTTCTACTCCTGATACGTACATTTCAGGCACAAACCAAAAATCAGAATTGTGGGTGAAATACTATGCTTCACTCCTTTTAAGGTCCAAATCTGGGGACTTTCCTGGCGATATCAGGACAAATGTAAGGTATAGTTTTAAAAAAAAATACCACCTTCCTTAAAATGTAAGTTGGATATATAAGCTGCAGTGACTGCTCCAGAGGTGGGGCTGCAGCACAATCTAAAGTTCAAATAGGGGAGCCACACCAACTGCCAGTGAGTCAGTTTGAGATGACAGTTGGTGGCAGTTAGTGTGGCTTCCCTATTTGAAATTTGGACTGCGCTGCAGCCTCACCTCTGGAGCCGCCACTGTAATGTAAGTTTTCTGATTGCTGTTAGGGTTAGGTCGTGAGAAGGGTGGTGTGTGTGTGTGTGTTAGGTTTAGGCACCACCGGGAAGAGTTAGGTTTAGGCTGCTGGAAAGGGAGGGTTGGGCCTAGGCTGCCATGGGAAGGAGGGGGGGGGGGTTAGGTTTAGGCACCACCGGGGAGGGTTAGAGTTAGGCTGTGGGGGGAACGATGGTTAGGGTTAGGCTGCAGGGAGGGGGGGTTAGGTTTAGGCACCACTGACGAGGGTTAGGCTGCAGGGAGGGGGGTTTAGGTATCGGCACCACCGGCAAGGTTTAGGGTCAGGCTGCAAGGGGAGGGGGAGGGTTGGCTGCAGTAAGGGAGGGGATAGGAGGGAAGGCTAATATACTTATCAGACCACTGTCGGGATGCTGACCATCAGGATGATGCTGTCAGTCTTTTTAAATTGTGTTTCCACTTCGAAATTCCATCTTAATTCCATTTTTCCGGAAAATAATTTCTTTGCCTGTACTTGGATGTTACTAAAAAAAATATTTCTTGGCCTACAAAATGTCATTTTATCCACCATCACTTAAACACATATATGGAGACAAGCAGTTGTCTTCAAACTAAATTTTACATGACTGTGACAGCCAATTGGGTGGGTGTATTGCCTTCAGCAACAGCAGCAGTATGTAACATCAAATGCCTTCTCATTCACAGGGAGGCTACTCTCTGTATCACTGGCTCCACTAAGAGGCATACTAGTCTCACACTCTGCTATAAGAACTCAGGGATGTCAAAGCAAGATGGTTTACCCCGCTAGGACTCTACTGAATATTGTTCATTTCGGATAACGTATGTAACATCGTGAGACTATTACAACTGGGTGAGTGTGAAAACATCCCATGTTTTGCCCACATAATAAACTTGGTGGTTCAGATTTTTTTTTAAATGACAGGGGCATGCAGAGATGCTTTCTCCCCTGAAAAAATTCTGGATATTTTTGGCATTTATTCAGTAACCACTGTAAGAACAGTTTAATTTCCCATGTCAAATAAAGCAAGAGGTAGTGACCAGGTGGAATTGCACTTTTTATATGCTTCAGCAAATAAAGGAACAGCAATTAGGTGTAAAAACCTACACAAGAAGAAACTATAACATAGGAAGCAAAGGGGGAATATACCTTACTCCAGTACACTGGAGAATACTCTCTGCTTTATGCAAGCTTTATGCAAAAACATTTGAAGTAGCAACTAATGAAATGTAGAAACAGACTCATGTTCATAAAAATGAACTACAAATTCAATGCAACAAAGTACAGAGACTTCTATAATGGTGAATTCCAGTGATGGCAATTTTTATTTTTTCTGCAGGGAACGTTTACTGATGTTTGTCTATGCACCTCAAAAATACAGCCCAATATGAAAACTGGTGCAAGATGGAATTGTCCTTTGGCCCTTCCCACCCACTTTTATGTTGAACTAGGACATGCACAGTTTAACTAACCAAGCACTTCAGTGACAGGGACTGACACTTTTGTGGCTGAAGTGCTTGCTTTGTTTGGGCCCCACAAACCAATTTTTGGGAAGGACAATCTCTAATCACTAATGAGGAGGTTGATGAGTAATGTGTCAATTACATTATAATCTTGTAAACTAAATTTCATGGACTCACTGCAAATTACGTAACATGGAGGAGGTGCCTAGATGTTTAATGCCCCTACCTGTACTAACTTTGGCCTCATAAATGGAGCAGATGCCTTCACAAACATCAGGATTTGGGTAAAAATAATCTCACACCAAGGTGGTTTTTTGGTTTTATGCCCAGGCATTGCAATGGCTTTCCTTTTATCATGGGTAAGAACTGCAGCCACTGGTGGCTGACTTGCACAAATATATCCCCCTCATCCTGTTTCACTTCCACACAAGCATCCTCAATTTCTATTGTCCTCATAACCATCTTTACTTGTACTGCTCCATACATGTACAGATGGTGTAGAAATGGTAAAAGGAGGTGAAAGAGGTTCTCTATAAGGACAGTGTGAGAAATTTCAGACTCGCTCATAGCTAACGCGCACACCTCTAGTCTCTCCACAGGGATCTGTAACGGTTCTACTCCCTTAGTGGTTTTCATTTTGTTTTACACATGTTCTAGACTCTGAGTGAGTAGGGCTTACAGCGTCATTAGAGGCAGAAGATGCCTCCCTGACAGTTGCAGAACCACCACATAGGCAAACAAGGGGGAGGGGGGCTAAATTTCCGTGCCTCCTCTCCTTAGCCAGTGGCTCAAATTATGAACATGATAGTAATAATATATAATATGATTACTATGGGTGGCACTCATTATACTGGCTGTCGGGATCCCGGCGCTCAGCATACCGGCGCCGGGATCCTGACAGCTGGTATACAGACAACTATTCTCCCTCTTGGGGTGTCCACGACACCCCTGGAGGGAGAATAAATAGTGTGGCGTGCGTAGCACGCCACCTTCCCGCAGCAAGCTCGCAAGGGGCTCTTTTGCGCTCACCCCGCTGCCGGCATTCTGGCTGTCAGGATCCCGGCGCCGGTATGATGGGCGTCGGGATCCTGACAGCTGGCAATTCATAGTACACCCGATTACTACAGCTGCTGCCACAACATGCAGTTTAAGGGACAAAGCAGAACTGCTGCACCTGATCATTATAGCAGCATCTTCTACCAAGTTTGCTGTGTGTGGAGATCTAAGTGCTCAATCGGTGCACTGGACCAGAAAGTAGCTGCTAGGAAGAAAAGACAGGTGCCTTACAATTAAGTGGGAGAATATGTGCTTAGAAAGTGCAATTCTGTCTCCTACTGGTTATATTATGTTTCTTTGTTTATTTATTATGGAAAGTTTAACCTTTTCATGACCACTTATGTTAATGATAGTTAAATATGCAGGACTGTTAGTGTGCCTTAAGGACTGATGTCGGGAAAGACTGGCCTATACCATCTACACCATCTAGTGTTAACTATTAATACTGTATTCCATATACTACATTCTACTACAGCTGCTCCTGACTCCTGCGCTTGCTCCAGTTTTCCGTAGAGCAGGAAATTGTTATTTACATTTGGAAATTCCCCTCTAGAAATACTGTGTTTGCCCCTGACTCATAAATAAAGGCCAAGGCCTGATCCTTTTCTTGCCACTGTGTGTGGTGAATATCATGTTGGCAATTTTATGTTTTTCTGCACCAAATGTTCCCTTTATTAGAGGTGGTTTTTTCTTTACCACTGTAAAATATTTTTTATTTTATTTTAAATGCCTTGACTTAACCCATCTATGCCCATGGGCATTGGCTTTAGTAGATGACATTGAATGATTCTGAAGCGCTAATATGTATGCAAACAAATGCAGTGGGGTACAATATATAGAAGAAGTAGTGCAAACAATATATATTTTGCTACTTTTTTTTGCAAATGACAGCTCACACTGTGGGGTATCACAGCACTTATATGATTATGTGATATGAACTTACATGGTATGAACAAATGCAGTGGGGTACAGCACACACAACAATTTGTCAAATTTGCAAATGACACTGGGAGTCACACCGCCAATATTTTGAGTGGATCGACACAGCACAGCAGCAGCCACTGACTGGAGTGGATGGACAGTGGACACAGAACAACACAGCAGCAGCCACTGACTCAGTACAATGAAAACAGCACAGCAGTGTGGACAGTGAGAAGCGATGCAGTCACCACCGCAGTGTCTTATATAGAGTCCAAAACCCGCAAGAATCCGATGCCGTGATAATGATGTTTTACCTCATTTTGGAATCCAAGCAAAGTATGAAAACCCGAGCTGACACTCAGATGGGAAGTTTGGGTGATCTCAGAGATCCGAGCTCGCACATCTCTAGTTAGCACCTACCAAATGTGGTCCAAGGAGGGACATCCTGTGAACTAGAGACACGGTCATGGATGCCAAGGCTCATTGATGCATAGACCACCTAGTCTAATCCCACAGAAGAGCTACTGTAGCACAAATTGCTGAAAAGGTTAATGCTGGCTAAGATAGAAAGGGTTCCGGTATGAATGGTCGACCATGTTATGGTCGACAGTCATTAGGTCGACCACTATTGGTCGACATTGACATGGTCGACATGGACACATGGTCGACACGTGAAAGATCGACACATGAAAAGGTCGACATGAGTTTTTTAACTTTTTTTGGTGTAGTTTTTTGCGTAAAGTGACTGGGAACCCCAATTAGTGCACCGCGTCCCCTCGCATGGCTCGCTTCGCTTGCCATGCGCTCCGCCACCGCTTCGCTCGGCACAGATTACCGTTCCAATCGTAGTCCACGTGGATCGTAAAGTATGGAAAAGTCCCCCAAAAGAAAAAAAAGTTAAAAAACTCATGTCGACCTTTTCATGTGTCGACCTTTCATGTGTTGACCATGTGTCCATGTCGACCATGTTAATGTCGATCAATAGTGGTCGACCTAATGACTGTCGACCATAACATGGTCGACCATGTGAACGGATACCGATAGAAAGGTGTCAGAACACAGTGCATGCATAGTGTCAGAACACTGGTCAGAGTGCTCATGCTGACCACAGTCCACACCAAAAGCACCTACAGTACAATGGACAAATGAGCATCAGAACTGGACCATGGAACATTGGAAGAAGGTGGCCTGATCTGATGAATCACATTTTCTTTTACATCATTCAGACAGCTGGGTGTATGTGTATCATTTATCTGAGGAAGAGATGATACCTGGATGCACTATGGAAAGAAGGCAAGCTAGCGGGAGCAGTGTGATACCCTGGAGACTGTTCTGCTGTGAAACCTTTGGCTGAGTCATTTATGTGGATGTTATTTTGAAACATACCATTGCTGCAGACCAAGTACACCACTTAATGGTAATGGTACTCCTTGATGGCAGTATTGAGCCCAGCCAGACTGCAAATAAAGGCCCCACCTCAGAACTTACAGGACTTAAAGGATCTGTTGCTAACATCTTGATTCCAGATACCATTGGATACCTTTAGAGGTCTTGTGGAGTCCTTGCCATGATGAGTCAGGTATTGGCGGCACAATGGAGACCTACTGAATATTAGGCACATGGTTTTAATTAGAGATGAGCGGGTTCGGTTCCCCGGAATCCGAACCCGCCCGAACTTCAGGTTTTTTACACGGGTCCGAGCGACTCGGATCTTCCCGCCTTGCTCGGTTAACCCGAGCGCGCCCGAACGTCATCATCCCGCTGTCGGATTCTCGCGAGGCTCGGATTCTATCGCGAGACTTGGATTCTATATAAGGAGCCGCGCGTCGCCGCCATTTTCACACGTGCATTGAGATTGATAGGGAGAGGACGTGGCTGGCGTCCTCTCCGTTTAGAGTGACTAGAGTACTAGAGAGAGACACAAATTTTGGGGAGCATATAGGAGGAGTACTACTTGCTGCTGATAGTGTGACCAGTGCCACCAGTTTAATTAATCCGTTCTCTGCCTGAAAAAAAACGATACACAGTGTGACACAGTCACACATACCATATCTGTGCTCAGCCCAGTGTGCTGCATCATATACTGTATATCATTATCTGACTGCTGAGTGCTCACTGCTCACACAGCTTAATTGTGGGGGAGACTGGGGAGCAGTTATAGCAGGAGTACATTTAAGTACAGTGCACACTTTTGCTGCCAGAGTGCCACTGCCAGTGTGACTGACCAGTGACCACTGACCACCAGTATTGTGATTGTCTGCTGACCACCAGTATATTGTGATTGTCTGCCTGAAAAAGTTAAACACTCGTCGTGTGGTGTTTTTATAAACGCATTCTGCAGACAGTGTCCAGCAGGTCCGTCATTACATAATATATACCTGTCCGGCTGCAGTACTAGTGTGATATATATATATATTTTAATTTTATCTCATTATCATCCAGTCTATATTAGCAGCAGACACAGTACGGTAGTCCACGGCTGTAGCTACCTCTGTGTCGGCAGTCGCTCGTCCATCCATAATTGTATACCACCTACCCGTGGTTTTTTTTTTTTCTATCTTCTTGATACTAGTAGCTTACTTTAGGAGTCTTGTATAAAGGGGAAAAGGGGATGGGGAGACTACTGCACTAGTAACAAGGTTTATATACAATACCCCTTCATATATTATGCTGCCTTATATCTGGTCAGGTTTAGGGGGTGCTGCCACTTAATATATTGTTGCCAATATGAAAGACTGAATTCAAAGGGAAAGGGAAGAATTGGACTTGTAGTGGCGCACTTAAGTTAAGTAAATGTATTTAAAATATAACTTTTATTAACATCTTCATAAAAGAGCCAAGAACTGTGAAATTGATAAAATCAATACAAACAAATGTGAGACAAAGTGCAACATATAGTGTTAAAAACACACACTCTTTAAGTCCACTGTGCTATGCAATGTCTAATATATACAGTAAATATGTTGCAGGTTCTATGACCTTATTGGTAATTAACTGGTGCTGTCAGATATCAGGTCAGGTGCAGGTTTGAATCAGATTTATAGTATTATGTTATTATTAATTATTTTGTTGTCTAATAAATTCCATAACTCTACTCGACTTGATTCTTCTGTGTCGACCGTCTATACCACACTTTGACACATATATTTAATCTATAATAATGATGAATGTGTACTGTGTGACAATATGTACAGACTGTATCCCGAGATTAATCCTTATTACAGTAAATCGTGTGGAACAGAACTGTGCGCTCTCAGTCTCAGCTGTCAGCGCATTACTCCGGTTGATAGGTATCCACAACTAGTGCCTATAACAATTCCTTAGCACGGAATAGGTTTAAAGTTGTAAAGTGTACAATCAAATGATGAACAGAGTACCACTCTTTATTTAGAACATTAATAAGTGCTCTCAGTCTCTGCTGTCAGCCCTTACTCATTCCTTAGCACAGAGTGAGTTTGTAGTCATAAAATGTATAAGCACATAATGGGCAGGGTACCTCTCTATTATTTGAGACGTTAATCAGTGCTCTCAGTTCTCTGCTGTCAGCACTCACTGAGGGTATCCCCCATATCTAAACCCATAAAGATGACTACCGTTTGTCAGAATTTGTAAGTGGTACCATATGTTAAGGTCTGTTAACCACACTGCAATGTTCACATTAATACACCAAAACTCCCTGAATTGGGATTATAGTATCTCTATCACTTGGTGCTCTCAGTCTATGCTGTCAGCACTCATTATTCAAATCAGTGAAAGGGTATACAGTGAAGATAACTGTTGATATATTTTTAATTATTTATATTTATATCGGACACATATGCCTTTAATCAACTGGTTATATATCAGGGCTGTTACACCTTTAATTTCTTCTCACAATGTTATCACCATCAGTATTAAGTGTAACAGTAATAAATACTTGTCGCCTATCTAGGCCATATTCAGTATAGGAATTAATGGTATAACATACCGATGGGTGTGAAAATTTAACACCTTAATGCATGGTCACAAATAATGTTATAAATAATTACAAGTCTCTGTTTCAGATATTCAGTACTCTCAGTCACTATAATTAGTGTTGGAGTCTCATTTATAAAGGTAGACTTATTATAGAAGCTACATAAATATGAGCATCTTATAATATATATCTTTTTTCTTTGTCTGTTTTGATTTTAATAATAATGGCTTATATGTGCCAGTTGATTAATCACATTGGTTACTAAGACCTCCAACTATGCAATCAGAGTATCGGTTTCACTACATTCAATTGATGTTAATGAATGCCTGTGTTTTGGATTTCTAATTGCCTGTTACTTCCCAACACTTTGTGTGAAATTACTTATTCGTTATTCATTGCCTGGGCCATATCAAACATATATAAAGGCCCTGTGTTGTTTGTAGCTGAATGCAATTCCTGGTTAATATTAAACACTGTTGCGTTAAAGCAGCTACCTATAAGCTGTTTGTTATAACAAGATAGCTGCCCTCATGTGGCAGTGAGAGGTGGAAGTTATACAGGGCTCCTCTATGTAATTGTACTAGGAGCTGATAAGCCGATACAATGTTGCTAAACTGAGTTGCAATCTGAACTGAGCTGAGGCGTGAATGGAACCGATACTGCACCTAACCTTATGCCTTATCTCATAGACAGTTCACTATATATACACATTCGCTGACTATTACATTTTTCTGACTAGCACATTGCAATATGACATGCACGATGGATTAAACACATGGTTAAGAGTGTGAATCGCCGACGCGCGTTTCACAGTTTTAGTTTCGTCAGGGCTAACCAGAGTGTCTGCCCTGTTTAGAATATCACTGTTAAGCCACACCAATCGTGGAGCGGTATTGCGGTCACGTGACAAATCCGGCCTGTCATTGCGCGGCTCTCGTCACTCAGGATCTAGTGATGCGGCTGGTCCGGTCACGTGGCCCGAGTAGGCCAATCGTGAACCTGATACCGTCGCTAGAGGGAAAGATGAATGTTAATTACATGTCTAATATACTGGGCTTCGTTTTGCTGCCATGAAGTCTAAGTTATGTGACTGTCTTTTTATATATAATTCCGGAGTCCTGTGCTTTGTGATCTTTCACTTATGATTGACAAATCCTATCTATATATTGGGGGACCACAATTATATTTATACCATGAATCTAGTGTTAAGTGTGAATATCTAATAAAGCAAAAAAACGTGAAAAGAAAAAGAAAAAGAAAACACAGTGAAAATCTATGCGAACACAGTGCACGTGAAAAAAGAGATATTGTAATACATGGTGCTTAAGTGATACTGTGTGAAAGCGTGTGATGTAATTATTGTTGAGAAGATGTTTTTGAACAAATATGTGCACATAAGGCTGTAATTGAGTTATAACCTGATAAAATTAATGATGGAAATTAAGCTTATGAATGTGTATAGTGCCGTGTTTAAAATAAAGTGGAGTGGTGATCTGTGAATAAAATAAGAAACAAATTTTTAAAAATATATATTATACCCTAATGATTATCTCATCCCCGTGAATGAATTCCAAGTCTGTGCCTAAGCTCAGTATTCTACCTGGTGATTAGTGCTGTAAATATTAGTAGTACGTGACTTAGGTGTGTGGTATCCTAACCTACACTTGATACCGCTTTCTATATAACTGTATTATACCTGAGTGTATTGTTGATTCCTCTGCCCCCTAATGGATAGGTCATGGTGTCTATTATTGTATGTACTGTCATGTTGTGGTTATATTTATTATGTATTATTTTTGATTTTTAATATGTTATTAATTAATCTCTTATTATCTATTTTCTTATACAGGATCATCCCAACTATTCATCATGGTAAGTATATAGCCGTAGAACACAATCTCTTGATCTGGATTCAGCCTTAGAGATTCATTAGGATTTATTTAGTGGTCCTTTCAATGTTATCTAACTTTATGATTTTTGATTTTTTGTTTTTGATTTTTGATCTTTATGCATATAAGGACAAAGATTATTATTATTTAATATGTTAGACTGTTTCTATGGGCAAAATCTTTATAAACAAGAAAAAGAATGAGAAAAGAAACTGTATACCCATTGTCAGATATATAACTTCAGAAAAGCGAGATAGCCCATTTTTAAAGGTTCCTTCCTACCAGCCTTGATAAAGTGAGTTCAATTCAATTGCAGAAGAAGAATACAAAGTTGTATTCCTCTTTAACATAATAACATTTATGCCTACACAAATGGAAGGTAACTGTTGTATTCATTGAGCCCCACTGGTTGCATGCTGCCCATCAAAAAAATGAGTTTAGTTTCCAGTTTCAACAATTCATTATCCACATTGCCACCTCTGATACCCAGCTGGATACGTTGCATGCCATATGCTTTCAGGCCTCCGGTCTCTCCTCCATGATATTGCAGGAAATGTTTGGCCACTGATGTGAGGGTTCTGAACCTCTCTACATCCTTTCTCGCATTTTTTATATTATTGGCATGTTCCAAAATACGGACCTTGAGCGGGCGGATGGTCTTGCCGATGTAGCTCTTACCACATGGGCATTCGAGATGATACACTACACCCAATGTGGTACAATTAATAAAATTCTGAATCAGCCATTTTTTGCCGAATTTGTCTGTATATGACTGTTGTGGTATCATATATTGACAGGCTTTGCATCGGCCGCATTGGTATGATCCTTTCTTATGATACAGTTGTTTTGAGGATACCGTGAGATGACTATGTACAATTAGATCTTTCAAATTTTTCGATCTCCTCCAACTGCTTTGTACCCGGGTGGGTAACACTTGCTTCAGAGCTTCATCCGTCTGTAATATAGACCAGTGTTTCTGCAGGATACCATTGATTTCCTTCCATCTAGGATTAAATGTACTGACAAATCTGACTGGTTCCTCCCTTTGGGGTCTAATTTTAGGGGTTAATAGTGAGTCTCTAGTGTATGATTTGACGTTCTGAACGGCAGATTTAATAACCTTATTACTATATCCCCGTTTCTTGAGTCGATTACAAACTTGAGTCTCACGTTCTCGATAGGTCTTTTCGTCAGAACAGTTTCGTTTAGTACGAAGTAGTTCCCCTTTGGGGATTGCTTTAATAGTTGCAGGTAAATGGGAACTGTTAAAGTGTAAGATACTGTTGGTTGCTGTTTTTTTGCGGAAGACATCAGTCCTGATCCTACCATCATTTTCAATCGCAATACTCAAATCCAAAAAGTGAATTTCTTTCTGATCTCTCTCTCCTGTCAGTTTTAAATTGAGATCATTATGGTTCAGGATGGTGATGAATTCATCCAGCATCTCTCCTTCCCCCTCCCAAATCATTAAGATGTCGTCAATATAGCGGAGGTATAGTAGGATGTGCTGTGTATATTTCTCCATCACCTCATTGAATACCTGTTCCTTTTCCCACCATCCAAGATAGAGGTTTGCATACGATGGGGCACATGCCGTCCCCATCGCGGTCCCCCTAACTTGGAGGTAGAATCTTTCTTCACTAATGAAATAATTCTTTGTGAGTATAAATTGAAATAATGAAATTAGAAAGTCATTGAACTCATAATGTATCCCCATATTCAGGAAATATCTTATGGCTGCCAATCCTTTGTTGTGGTCAATGCTCGTATACAAGCTTTCGACATCATAGGTGGCCAACCATGTTCCCTGGTTGACGGTCATGTCCTGTAATTTTTTCAGTACATCCATGGTGTCCCTGGTGTAGGACGGTAATGTTAATACGTGATGTCTGAGGTATTGGTCAACATACATACTCGCTTTTTCTGTTAAGCTTCCTACACCAGAGACAATCGGTCTTCCAGGGGGAGTTCTTTCATCTTTATGGACTTTCGGTAAGAGGTATAATGTTGCCACCTTTGGATTATTAGTTTTCAAAAAATCCAAATCTTTTTTCCGTATAATTCCACTCTGATGTGCTTTTAAGATGATGGAATTATATGTGTGCAGAAAATTTTTGGTAGGGTTAAAGATCAATAACCTATAACAGTTTTGATCACTCAGCTGTCTTCTCAATTCAGCAACATACATTTGTTTCGGCCACAGTACTACATTCCCCCCTTTATCTGAAGGTTTAATTACAGTGTCTTCCCATTTGATAATTTCCTGTAGTGCTGTTCTTTCCCCTCTTGTCAGATTATCAGTACCAAATTGGAAGGATTGTTCTCGCATGAACATGTGGTTGAGATCAGCGGAAACCAGGTCATAGTAGACCTTAGCTGGAGGAGAAATTTTGTATTCAGGGAAGAAGGAGGATTTATTTTTGATTTTTTGAGGATCAAAGGGAGAGGAGGCAGTGGAGGGATCATTTTCTGATTCCAGTTCTTCCAGTATCTCAATAGCTACTTGATCTTCAGTAGTTAGGGATGTCCCAGATGTCCCTGAGGCGGGGGTTACACCTAAAAGAGAGTTGTCTTCTCTCATCTGTTGTTGTGTGAGGAAGAATTTTTTAAGTAAGATTTTTCTCATAAAGAGTTGTAGATCTTTCTCACATTCAAATCTATCGGGTCTGTGAGTAGGTGAAAAAGATAGACCCTTACTTAATAGACCTATTTGGTCAGTTGTGAGAGTCTTATCTGTGAGGTTAATGATCCGTAATGAATCATCACTGACTACCTCCGTCTCCTCTGTTCCCTGGGTTCCTCTCTCCAATCTCTGCTGTCTCGTTTTCTTCTGACCCCCCTTCCCCCTCCTGATCCTAGTTCCTCCATATTTGTGTGACTTTGAGCCCCCCTGGGGGTCTGTTCTAAAAAATCCCTATGGTGGGGTCTTCTCCTGTTAGGGAAATCCTCTCCCTCCGAGGATTCTATATCTGAGGTGGTATAATTCAATTGGTTGGTGTTCCTGTTTCGTTGCGGATAAATTCTCCACTTATAGACCTTGTCTTGAGCAAAATCATTCTTATCCCTCGAAAGTTTCTTTTTCTTCCTTTCTATCACTTCCTGCTCTAAATCCTCCACTTCTTTCTTGTATTTATTATAAGTGGTTTGAAATTTGTCAACCGTTTCAAATTTTTTCAATTTTCCCCCCAATGATGAAATTTCTTGGGCATACTGGGCTAACAATATCTCATCATGTTTGATTAATATTTTAATCAAATCTTTAGAACATTGGGTTAATGTTTTTTCCCATTCTTTTTTAAGGTCGGCATTCGCCAGTTCAAAAGTTGGGAATACTCGCGGTCTAAGTCCCCGTGGAGTGATATTGTGTTTGATGTAGCTGTCAAACATCATTCGGTTCCACCATGTTTTCCCTTGTCTGATCAATAATTGTTTTAAAGAAAAAAGGTCATCAGACCAATCTCTATTGGATGAATCCAGATTATATATCTCACTTCCAAAGGCTGAATCCAGACTGTTTCTTAATTTTTCCCGTCTATCATCCAAATCCTTAGTTAAACTAAAGGTAGACATTCTGGTATTGCTGGTATAAATCTATAAGGTAATTATAGTAAATCAAAGCTACATGTAAGCCGAAGTAGACTGTGCTAGTAGTAAGAATGCTGAAGTCTCAGCTATCAAATATTGTAAAAAGGGGAAAAGGGGATGGGGAGACTACTGCACTAGTAACAAGGTTTATATACAATACCCCTTCATATATTATGCTGCCTTATATCTGGTCAGGTTTAGGGGGTGCTGCCACTTAATATATTGTTGCCAATATGAAAGACTGAATTCAAAGGGAAAGGGAAGAATTGGACTTGTAGTGGCGCACTTAAGTTAAGTAAATGTATTAAAAATATAACTTTTATTAACATCTTCATAAAAGAGCCAAGAACTGTGAAATTGATAAAATCAATACAAACAAATGTGAGACAAAGTGCAACATATAGTGTTAAAAACACACACTCTTTAAGTCCACTGTGCTGTGCAATGTCTAATATATACAGTAAATATGTTGCAGGTTCTATGACCTTATTGGTAATTAACTGGTGCTGTCAGATATCAGGTCAGGTGCAGGTTTGAATCAGATTTATAGTATTATGTTATTATTAATTATTTTGTTGTCTAATAAATTCCATAACTCTATTCGACTTGATTCTTCTGTGTCGACCGTCTACACCACACTTTGACACATATATTTAATCTATAATAATGATGAATGTGTACTGTGTGACAATATGTACAGACTGTATCCCGAGATTAATCCTTATTACAGTAAATCGTGTGGAACAGAACTGTGCGCTCTCAGTCTCAGCTGTCAGCGCATTACTCCGGTTGATAGGTATCCACAACTAGTGCCTATAACAATTCCTTAGCACGGAATAGGTTTAAAGTTGTAAAGTGTACAATCAAATGATGAACAGAGTACCACTCTTTATTTAGAACATTAATAAGTGCTCTCAGTCTCTGCTGTCAGCCCTTACTCATTCCTTAGCACAGAGTGAGTTTGTAGTCATAAAATGTATAAGCACATAATGGGCAGGGTACCTCTCTATTATTTGAGACGTTAATCAGTGCTCTCAGTTCTCTGCTGTCAGCACTCACTGAGGGTATCCCCCATATCTAAACCCATAAAGATGACTACCGTTTGTCAGAATTTGTAAGTGGTACCATATGTTAAGGTCTGTTAACCACACTGCAATGTTCACATTAATACACCAAAACTCCCTGAATTGGGATTATAGTATCTCTATCACTTGGTGCTCTCAGTCTATGCTGTCAGCACTCATTATTCAAATCAGTGAAAGGGTATACAGTGAAGATAACTGTTGATATATTTTTAATTATTTATATTTATATCGGACACATACGCCTTTAATCAACTGGTTATATATCAGGGCTGTTACACCTTTAATTTCTTCTCACAATGTTATCACCATCAGTATTAAGTGTAACAGTAATAAATACTTGTCGCCTATCTAGGCCATATTCAGTATAGGAATTAATGGTATAACATACCGATGGGTATTATGTGCTTATACATTTTATGACTACAAACTCACTCTGTGCTAAGGAATGAGTAAGGGCTGACAGCAGAGACTGAGAGCACTTATTAATGTTCTAAATAAAGAGTGGTACTCTGTTCATCATTTGATTGTACACTTTACAACTTTAAACCTATTCCGTGCTAAGGAATTGTTATAGGCACTAGTTGTGGATACCTATCAACCGGAGTAATGCGCTGACAGCTGAGACTGAGAGCGCACAGTTCTGTTCCACACGATTTACTGTAATAAGGATTAATCTCGGGATACAGTCTGTACATATTGTCACACAGTACACATTCATCATTATTATAGATTAAATATATGTGTCAAAGTGTGGTGTAGACGGTCGACACAGAAGAATCAAGTCGAATTGAGTTATGGAATTTATTAGACAACAAAATAATTAATAATAACATAATACTATAAATCTGATTCAAACCTGCACCTGACCTGATATCTGACAGCACCAGTTAATTACCAATAAGGTCATAGAACCTGCAACATATTTACTGTATATATTAGACATTGCACAGCACAGTGGACTTAAAGAGTGTGTGTTTTTAACACTATATGTTGCACTTTGTCTCACATTTGTTTGTATTGATTTTATCAATTTCACAGTTCTTGGCTCTTTTATGAAGATGTTAATAAAAGTTATATTTTAAATACATTTACTTAACTTAAGTGCGCCACTACAAGTCCAATTCTTCCCTTTCCCTTTGAATTCAGTCTTTCATATTGGCAACAATATATTAAGTGGCAGCACCCCCTAAACCTGACCAGATATAAGGCAGCATAATATATGAAGGGGTATTGTATATAAACCTTGTTACTAGTGCAGTAGTCTCCCCATCCCCTTTTCCCCTTTTTACAATATTTGATAGCTGAGACTTCAGCATTCTTACTACTAGCACAGTCTACTTCGGCTTACATGTAACTTTGATTTACTATAATTACCTTATAGATTTATACCAGCAATACCAGAATGTCTACCTTTAGTTTAACTAAGGATTTGGATGATAGACGGGAAAAATTAAGAAACAGTCTGGATTCAGCCTTTGGAAGTGAGATATATAATCTGGATTCATCCAATAGAGATTGGTCTGATGACCTTTTTTCTTTAAAACAATTATTGATCAGACAAGGGAAAACATGGTGGAACCGAATGATGTTTGACAGCTACATCAAACACAATATCACTCCACGGGGACTTAGACCGCGAGTATTCCCAACTTTTGAACTGGCGAATGCCGACCTTAAAAAAGAATGGGAAAAAACATTAACCCAATGTTCTAAAGATTTGATTAAAATATTAATCAAACATGATGAGATATTGTTAGCCCAGTATGCCCAAGAAATTTCATCATTGGGGGAAAAATTGAAAAAATTTGAAACGGTTGACAAATTTCAAACCACTTATAATAAATACAAGAAAGAAGTGGAGGATTTAGAGCAGGAAGTGATAGAAAGGAAGAAAAAGAAACTTTCGAGGGATAAGAATGATTTTGCTCAAGACAAGGTCTATAAGTGGAGAGCTTATCCGCAACGAAACAGGAACACCAACCAATTGAATTATACCACCTCAGATATAGAATCCTCGGAGGGAGAGGATTTCCCTAACAGGAGAAGACCCCACCATAGGGATTTTTTAGAACAGACCCCCAGGGGGGCTCAAAGTCACACAAATATGGAGGAACTAGGATCAGGAGGGGGAAGGGGGTCAGAAGAAAACGAGACAGCAGAGATTGGAGAGAGGAACCCAGGGAACAGAGGAGACGGAGGTAGTCAGTGATGATTCATTACGGATCATTAACCTCACAGATAAGACTCTCACAACTGACCAAATAGGTCTATTAAGTAAGGGTCTATCTTTTTCACCTACTCACAGACCCGATAGATTTGAATGTGAGAAAGATCTACAACTCTTTATGAGAAAAATCTTACTTAAAAAATTCTTCCTCACACAACAACAGATGAGAGAAGACAACTCTCTTTTAGGTGTAACCCCCGCCTCAGGGACATCTGGGACATCCCTAACTACTGAAGATCAAGTAGCTATTGAGATACTGGAAGAACTGGAATCAGAAAATGATCCCTCCACTGCCCCCTCTCCCTTTGATCCTCAAAAAATCAAAAATAAATCCTCCTTCTTCCCTGAATACAAAATTTCTCCTCCAGCTAAGGTCTACTATGACCTGGTTTCCGCTGATCTCAACCACATGTTCATGCGAGAACAATCCTTCCAATTTGGTACTGATAATCTGACAAGAGGGGAAAGAACAGCACTACAGGAAATTATCAAATGGGAAGACACTGTAATTAAACCTTCAGATAAAGGGGGGAATGTAGTACTGTGGCCGAAACAAATGTATGTTGCTGAATTGAGAAGACAGCTGAGTGATCAAAACTGTTATAGGTTATTGATCTTTAACCCTACCAAAAATTTTCTGCACACATATAATTCCATCATCTTAAAAGCACATCAGAGTGGAATTATACGGAAAAAAGATTTGGATTTTTTGAAAACTGATAATCCAAAGGTGGCAACATTATACCTCTTACCGAAAGTCCATAAAGATGAAAGAACTCCCCCTGGAAGACCGATTGTCTCTGGTGTAGGAAGCTTAACAGAAAAAGCGAGTATGTATGTTGACCAATACCTCAGACATCACGTATTAACATTACCGTCCTACACCAGGGACACCATGGATGTACTGAAAAAATTACAGGACATGACCGTCAACCAGGGAACATGGTTGGCCACCTATGATGTCGAAAGCTTGTATACGAGCATTGACCACAACAAAGGATTGGCAGCCATAAAATATTTCCTGAATATGAGGATACATTATGAGTTCAATGACTTTCTAATTTCATTATTGCAATTTATACTCACAAAGAATTATTTCATTAGTGAAGAAAGATTCTACCTCCAAGTTAGGGGGACCGCGATGGGGACGGCATGTGCCCCATCGTATGCAAACCTCTATCTTGGATGGTGGGAAAAGGAACAGGTATTCAATGAGGTGATGGAGAAATATACACAGCACATCCTACTATACCTCCGCTATATTGACAACATCTTAATGATTTGGGAGGGGGAAGGAGAGATGCTGGATGAATTCATCACCATCCTGAACCATAATGATCTCAATTTAAAACTGACAGGAGAGAGAGATCAGAAAGAAATTCACTTTTTGGATTTGAGTATTGCGATTGAAAATGATGGTAGGATCAGGACTGATGTCTTCCGCAAAAAAACAGCAACCAACAGTATCTTACACTTTAACAGTTCCCATTTACCTGCAACTATTAAAGCAATCCCCAAAGGGGAACTACTTCGTACTAAACGAAACTGTTCTGACGAAAAGACCTATCGAGAACGTGAGACTCAAGTTTGTAATCGACTCAAGAAACGGGGATATAGTAATAAGGTTATTAAATCTGCCGTTCAGAACGTCAAATCATACACTAGAGACTCACTATTAACCCCTAAAATTAGACCCCAAAGGGAGGAACCAGTCAGATTTGTCAGTACATTTAATCCTAGATGGAAGGAAATAAATGGTATCCTGCAGAAACACTGGTATATATTACAGACGGATGAAGCTCTGAAGCAAGTGTTACCCACCCGGGTACAAAGCAGTTGGAGGAGATCGAAAAATTTGAAAGATCTAATTGTACATAGTCATCTCACGGTATCCTCAAAACAACTGTATCATAAGAAAGGATCATACCAATGCGGCCGATGCAAAGCCTGTCAATATATGATACCACAACAGTCATATACAGACAAATTCTGCAAAAAATGGCTGATTCAGAATTTTATTAATTGTACCACATTGGGTGTAGTGTATCATCTCGAATGCCCATGTGGTAAGAGCTACATCGGCAAGACCATCCGCCCGCTCAAGGTCCGTATTTTGGAACATGCCAATAATATAAAAAATGCGAGAAAGGATGTAGAGAGGTTCAGAACCCTCACATCAGTGGCCAAACATTTCCTGCAATATCATGGAGGAGAGACCGGAGGCCTGAAAGCATATGGCATGCAACGTATCCAGCTGGGTATCAGAGGTGGCAATGTGGATAATGAATTGTTGAAACTGGAAACTAAACTCATTTTTTTGATGGGCAGCACGCAACCAGTGGGGCTCAATGAATACAACAGTTACCTTCCATTTGTGTAGGCATAAATGTTATTATGTTAAAGTGGAATACAACTTTGTATTCTTCTTCTGCAATTGAATTGAACTCACTTTATCAAGGCTGGTAGGAAGGAACCTTTAAAAATGGGCTATCTCGCTTTTCTGAAGTTATATATCTGACAATGGGTATACAGTTTCTTTTCTCATTCTTTTTCTTGTTTATAAAGATTTTGCCCATAGAAACAGTCTAACATATTAAATAATAATAATCTTTGTCCTTATATGCATAAAGATCAAAAATCAAAAACAAAAAATCAAAAATCATAAAGTTAGATAACATTGAAAGGACCACTAAATAAATCCTAATGAATCTCTAAGGCTGAATCCAGATCAAGAGATTGTGTTCTACGGCTATATACTTACCATGATGAATAGTTGGGATGATCCTGTATAAGAAAATAGATAATAAGAGATTAATTAATAACATATTAAAAATCAAAAATAATACATAATAAATATAACCACAACATGACAGTACATACAATAATAGACACCATTACCTATCCATTAGGGGGCAGAGGAATCAACAATACACTCAGGTATAATACAGTTATATAGAAAGCGGTATCAAGTGTAGGTTAGGATACCACACACCTAAGTCACGTACTACTAATATTTACAGCACTAATCACCAGGTAGAATACTGAGCTTAGGCACAGACTTGGAATTCATTCACGGGGATGAGATAATCATTAGGGTATAATATATATTTTTAAAAATTTGTTTCTTATTTTATTCACAGATCACCACTCCACTTTATTTTAAACACGGCACTATACACATTCATAAGCTTAATTTCCATCATTAATTTTATCAGGTTATAACTCAATTACAGCCTTATGTGCACATATTTGTTCAAAAACGTCTTCTCAACAATAATTACATCACACGCTTTCACACAGTATCACTTAAGCACCATGTGTTACAATATCTCTTTTTTCACGTGCACTGTGTTCGCATAGATTTTCACTGTGTTTTCTTTTTCTTTTTCTTTTCACGTTTTTTTGCTTTATTAGATATTCACACTTAACACTAGATTCATGGTATAAATATAATTGTGGTCCCCCAATATATAGATAGGATTTGTCAATCATAAGTGAAAGATCACAAAGCACAGGACTCCGGAATTATATATAAAAAGACAGTCACATAACTTAGACTTCATGGCAGCAAAACGAAGCCCAGTATATTAGACATGTAATTAACATTCATCTTTCCCTCTAGCGACGGTATCAGGTTCACGATTGGCCTACTCAGGCCACGTGACCGGACCAGCCGCATCACTAGATCCTGAGTGACGAGAGCCGCGCAATGACAGGCCGGATTTGTCACGTGACCGCAATACCGCTCCACGATTGGTGTGGCTTAACAGTGATATTCTAAACAGGGCAGACACTCTGGTTAGCCCTGACGAAACTAAAACTGTGAAACGCGCGTCGGCGATTCACACTCTTAACCATGTGTTTAATCCATCGTGCATGTCATATTGCAATGTGCTAGTCAGAAAAATGTAATAGTCAGCGAATGTGTATATATAGTGAACTGTCTATGAGATAAGGCATAAGGTTAGGTGCAGTATCGGTTCCATTCACGCCTCAGCTCAGTTCAGATTGCAACTCAGTTTAGCAACATTGTATCGGCTTATCAGCTCCTAGTACAATTACATAGAGGAGCCCTGTATAACTTCCACCTCTCACTGCCACATGAGGGCAGCTATCTTGTTATAACAAACAGCTTATAGGTAGCTGCTTTAACGCAACAGTGTTTAATATTAACCAGGAATTGCATTCAGCTACAAACAACACAGGGCCTTTATATATGTTTGATATGGCCCAGGCAATGAATAACGAATAAGTAATTTCACACAAAGTGTTGGGAAGTAACAGGCAATTAGAAATCCAAAACACAGGCATTCATTAACATCAATTGAATGTAGTGAAACCGATACTCTGATTGCATAGTTGGAGGTCTCAGTAACCAATGTGATTAATCAACTGGCACATATAAGCCATTATTATTAAAATCAAAACAGACAAAGAAAAAAGATATATATTATAAGATGCTCATATTTATGTAGCTTCTATAATAAGTCTACCTTTATAAATGAGACTCCAACACTAATTATAGTGACTGAGAGTACTGAATATCTGAAACAGAGACTTGTAATTATTTATAACATTATTTGTGACCATGCATTAAGGTGTTAAATTTTCACACCCATCGGTATGTTATACCATTAATTCCTATACTGAATATGGCCTAGATAGGCGACAAGTATTTATTACTGTTACACTTAATACTGATGGTGATAACATTGTGAGAAGAAATTAAAGGTGTAACAGCCCTGATATATAACCAGTTGATTAAAGGCGTATGTGTCCGATATAAATATAAATAATTAAAAATATATCAACAGTTATCTTCACTGTATACCCTTTCACTGATTTGAATAATGAGTGCTGACAGCATAGACTGAGAGCACCAAGTGATAGAGATACTATAATCCCAATTCAGGGAGTTTTGGTGTATTAATGTGAACATTGCAGTGTGGTTAACAGACCTTAACATATGGTACCACTTACAAATTCTGACAAACGGTAGTCATCTTTATGGGTTTAGATATGGGGGATACCCTCAGTGAGTGCTGACAGCAGAGAACTGAGAGCACTGATTAACGTCTCAAATAATAGAGAGGTACCCTGCCCATTATGTGCTTATACATTTTATGACTACAAACTCACTCTGTGCTAAGGAATGAGTAAGGGCTGACAGCAGAGACTGAGAGCACTTATTAATGTTCTAAATAAAGAGTGGTACTCTGTTCATCATTTGATTGTACACTTTACAACTTTAAACCTATTCCGTGCTAAGGAATTGTTATAGGCACTAGTTGTGGATACCTATCAACCGGAGTAATGCGCTGACAGCTGAGACTGAGAGCGCACAGTTCTGTTCCACACGATTTACTGTAATAAGGATTAATCTCGGGATACAGTCTGTACATATTGTCACACAGTACACATTCATCATTATTATAGATTAAATATATGTGTCAAAGTGTGGTGTAGACGGTCGACACAGAAGAATCAAGTCGAATAGAGTTATGGAATTTATTAGACAACAAAATAATTAATAATAACATAATACTATAAATCTGATTCAAACCTGCACCTGACCTGATATCTGACAGCACCAGTTAATTACCAATAAGGTCATAGAACCTGCAACATATTTACTGTATATATTAGACATTGCACAGCACAGTGGACTTAAAGAGTGTGTGTTTTTAACACTATATGTTGCACTTTGTCTCACATTTGTTTGTATTGATTTTATCAATTTCACAGTTCTTGGCTCTTTTATGAAGATGTTAATAAAAGTTATATTTTAAATACATTTACTTAACTTAAGTGCGCCACTACAAGTCCAATTCTTCCCTTTTACTTTAGGAGTCTGCAGTGCTGACAGACAGTGTCCAGCAGGTCCGTCATTACATAATATATACCTGTCCGGCTGCAGTACTAGTGTGATATATATATATTTTAATTTTATCTCATTATCATCCAGTCTATATTAGCAGCAGACACAGTACGGTAGTCCACGGCTGTAGCTACCTCTGTGTCGGCAGTCGCTCGTCCATCCATAATTGTATACCACCTACCCGTGTTTTTTTTTTCTATCTTCTTGATACTAGTAGCTTACTTTAGGAGTCTGCAGTGCTGACAGACAGTGTCCAGCAGGTCTGTCATTACATAATATATACCTGTCCGGCTGCAGTACTAGTGTGATATATATATATATTTTAATTTTATCTCATTATCATCCAGTCTATATTAGCAGCAGACACAGTACGGTAGTCCACTGCTGTAGCTACCTCTGTGTCGGCAGTCGCTCGTCCATCCATAATTGTATACCACCTACCCGTGTTTTTTTTTTTTCTATCTTCTTTATACTAGTAGCTTACTTTAGGAGTCTGCAGTGCTGACAGACAGTGTCCAGCAGGTCCGTCATTACATAATATATACCTGTCCGGCTGCAGTACTAGTGTGATATATATATATATTTTAATTTTATCTCATTATCATCCAGTCTATATTAGCAGCAGACACAGTACGGTAGTCCACGGCTGTAGCTACCTCTGTGTCGGCAGTCGCTCGTCATCCATAAGTATACTAGTATCCATCCATCTCCATTGTTTACCTGAGGTGCCTTTTAGTTGTGCCTATTAAAATATGGAGAACAAAAATGTTGAGGTTCCAAAAATAGGGAAAGATCAAGATCCACTTCCACCTCGTGCTGAAGCTGCTGCCACTAGTCATGGCCGAGACGATGAAATGCCAGCAACGTCGTCTGCCTAGGCCGATGCCCAATGTCATAGTACAGAGCATGTAAAATCCAAAACACCAAATATCAGTAAAAAAAGGACTCAAAAATCTAAAATAAAATCGTCGGAGGAGAAGCGTAAACTTGCCAATATGCCATTTACCACACGGAGTGGCAAGGAACGGCTGAGGCCCTGGCCTATGTTCATGGCTAGTGGTTCAGCTTCACATGAGGATGGAAGCACTCAGCCTCTCGCTAGAAAAATGAAAAGACTCAAGCTGGCAAAAGCACAGCAAAGAACTGTGCGTTCTTCGAAATCCCAAATCCACAAGGAGAGTCCAATTGTGTCGGTTGCGATGCCTGACCTTCCCAACACTGGACGTGAAGAGCATGCGCCTTCCACCATTTGCACGCCCCCTGCAAGTGCTGGAAGGAGCACCCGCAGTCCAGTTCCTGATAGTCAGATTGAAGATGTCAGTGTTGAAGTACACCAGGATGAGGAGGATATGGGTGTTGCTGGCGCTGGGGAGGAAATTGACAAGGAGGATTCTGATGGTGAGGTGGTTTGTTTAAGTCAGGCACCCGGGGAGACACCTGTTGTCCGTGGGAGGAATATGGCCATTGACATGCCTGGTCAAAATACCAAAAAAATCAGCTCTTCGGTGTGGAAGTATTTCAACAGAAATGCGGACAACATTTGTCAAGCCGTGTGTTGCCTTTGTCAAGCTGTAATAAGTAGGGGTAAGGACGTTAACCACCTCGGAACATCCTCCCTTATACGTCACCTGCAGCGCATTCATAATAAGTCAGTGACAAGTTCAAAAACTTTGGGCGACAGCGGAAGCAGTCCACTGACCAGTAAATCCCTTCCTCTTGTAACCAAGCTCACGCAAACCACCCCACCAACTCCCTCAGTGTCAATTTCCTCCTTCCCCAGGAATGCCAATAGTCCTGCAGGCCATGTCACTGGCAATTCTGACGAGTCCTCTCCTGCCTGGGATTCCTCCGATGCATCCTTGCGTGTAACGCCTACTGCTGCTGTTGTTGCTGCTGGGAGTCGATGGTCATCCCAGAGGGGAAGTCGGAAGACCACTTGTACTACTTCCAGTAAGCAATTGACTGTCCAACAGTCCTTTGCGAGGAAGATGAAATATCACAGCAGTCATCCTGTTGCAAAGCGGATAACTGAGGCCTTGACAACTATGTTGGTGTTAGACGTGCGTCCGGTATCCGCCGTTAGTTCACAGGGAACTAGACAATTTCTTGAGGTAGTGTGCCCCCGTTACCAAATACCATCTAGGTTCCACTTCTCTAGGCAGGCGATACCGAGAATGTACACGGACGTCAGAAAAAGACTCACCAGTGTCCTAAAAAATGCAGTTGTACCCAATGTCCACTTAACCACGGACATGTGGACAAGTGGAGCAGGGCAGGGTCAGGACTATATGACTGTGACAGCCCACTGGGTAGATGTATGGACTCCCGCCGCAAGAACAGCAGCGGCGGCACCAGTAGCAGCATCTCGCAAACGCCAACTCTTTCCTAGGCAGGCTACGCTTTGTATCACCGGTTTCCAGAATACGCACACAGCTAAAAACCTCTTACGGCAACTGAGGAAGATCATTGCGGAATGGCTTACCCCAATTGGACTCTCCTGTGGATTTGTGGCATCGGACAACGCCAGCAATATTGTGTGTGCATTAAATATGGGCAAATTCCAGCACGTCCCATGTTTTGCACATACCTTGAATTTGGTGGTGCAGAATTTTTTTAAAAACGAGAGGGGCGTGCAAGAGATGCTGTCGGTGGCCAGAAGAATTGCGGGACACTTTCGGCGTACAGGCACCACGTACAGAAGACTGGAGCACCACCAAAAACTACTGAACCTGCCCTGCCATCATCTGAAGTGGTAACGAGGTGGAATTCAACCCTCTATATGCTTCAGAGGTTGGAGGAGCAGCAAAAGGCCATTCAAGCCTATACAATTGAGCACGATATAGGAGGTGGAATGCACCTGTCTCAAGCGCAGTGGAGAATGATTTCAACGTTGTGCAAGGTTCTGCTGCCCTTTGAACTTGCCACACGTGAAGTCAGTTCAGACACTGCCAGCCTGAGTCAGGTCATTCCCCTCATCAGGCTTTTGCAGAAGAAGCTGGAGACATTGAAGGAGGAGCTAACACGGAGCGATTCCGCTAGGCATGTGGGACTTGTGGATGGAGCCCTTAATTCGCTTAACAAGGATTCACGGGTGGTCAATCTGTTGAAATCAGATCACTACATTTTGGCCACCGTGCTCGATCCTAGATTTAAAACCTACCTTGGATCTCTCTTTCCGGCAGACACAAGTCTGCTGGGGTTCAAAGACCTGCTGGTGACAAAATTGTCAAGTCAAGCGGAACGCGACCTGTCAACATCTCCTCCTTCACATTCTCCCGCAACTGGGGGTGCGAGGAAAAGGCTCAGAATTCCGAGCCCACCCGCTGGCGGTGATGCAGGGCAGTCTGGAGCGACTGCTGATGCTGACATCTGGTCCGGACTGAAGGACCTGCCAACGATTACGGACATGTCGTCTATTGTCACTGCATATGATTCTCTCCCCATTGAAAGAATGGTGGAGGATTATATGAGTGACCGCATCCAAGTAGGCACGTCACACAGTCCGTACTTATACTGGCAGGAAAAAGAGGCAATTTGGAGGCCCTTGCACAAACTGGCTTTATTCTACCTAAGTTGCCCTCCCACAAGTGTGTACTCCGAAAGAGTGTTTAGTGCCGCCGCTCACCTTGTCAGCAATCGACGTACGAGGTTACTTCCAGAAAATGTGGAGAAGATGATGTTCATTAAAATGAATTATAATCAATTCCTCCGTGGAGGCATTGACCAGGAGCAATTGCCTCCACAAAGTACACAGGGAGCTGAGATGGTGGATTCCAGTGGGGACGAATTGATAATCTGTGAGGAGGGGGATGTACACGGTGATATATCGGAGGATGATGATGAGGTGGACATCTTGCCTCTGTAGAGCCAGTTTGTGCAAGGAGAGATTAATTGCTTCTTTTTTGGTGGGGGTCCAAACCAACCCGTCATTTCAGTCACAGTCGTGTGGCAGACCCTGTCACTGAAATGATGGGTTGGTTAAAGTGTGCATGTCCTGTTTATACAACATAAGGGTGGGTGGGAGGACCCAAGGACAATTCCATCTTGCACCTCTTTTTTCTTTCATTTTTCTTTGCGTCATGTGCTGTTTGGGGACTATTTTTTTGAAGGGCCATCCTGCGTGACACTGCAGTGCCACTCCTAGATGGGCCAGGTGTTTGTGTCGGCCACTAGGGTCGCTTACCTTACTCACACAGCTACCTCATTGCGCCTCTTTTTTTCTTTGCGTCATGTGCTGTTTGGGGAGTGTTTTTTGGAAGGGCCATCCTGCGTGACAGTGCAGTGCCACTCCTAGATGGGCCAGGTGTTTGTGTCGGCCACTAGGGTCGCTTAGCTTACTCACACAGCTACCTCATTGCGCCTCTTTTTTTCTTTGCGTCATGTGCTGTTTGGGGAGTGTTTTTTTGGAAGGGCCATCCTGCGTGACACTGCAGTGCCACTCCTAGATGGGCCAGGTGTTTGTGTCGGCCACTAGGGTTGCTTAGCTTACTCACACAGCTACCTCATTGCGCCTCTTTTTTTCTTTGCGTCATGTGCTGTTTGGGGAGTGTTTTTTGGAAGGGCCATCCTGCGTGACACTGCAGTGCCACTCCTAGATGGGCCCGGTGTTTGTGTCGGCCACTAGGGTCGCTTAGCTTACTCACACAGCTACCTCATTGCGCCTCTTTTTTTCTTTGCGTCATGTGCTGTTTGGGGAGTGTTTTTTGGAAGGGCCATCCTGCGTGACACTGCAGTGCCACTCCTAGATGGGCCAGGTGTTTGTGTCGGCCACTAGGGTCGCTTAGCTTACTCACACAGCTACCTCATTGCGCCTCTTTTTTTCTTTGCGTCATGTGCTGTTTGGGGAGTGTTTTTTGGAAGGGCCATCCTGCGTGACACTGCAGTGCCACTCCTAGATGGGCCAGGTGTTTGTGTCGGCCACTAGGGTCGCTTAGCTTACTCACACAGCTACCTCATTGCGCCTCTTTTTTTCTTTGCGTCATGTGCTGTTTGGGGAGTGTTTTTTGGAAGGGCCATCCTGCGTGACACTGCAGTGCCACTCCTAGATGGGCCAGGTGTTTGTGTCGGCCACTACGGTCGCTTAGCTTACTCACACAGCTACCTCATTGCGCCTCTTTTTTTCTTTGCATCATGTGCTGTTTGGGGAGTGTTTTTTTTGGAAGGGCCATCCTGCGTGACACTGCAGTGCCACTCCTAGATGGGCCAGGTGTTTGTGTCGGCCACTAGGGTCGCTTAGCTTAGTCATCCAGCGACCTCGGTGCAAATTTTAGGACTAAAAATAATATTGTGAGGTGTGAGGTGTTCAGAATAGACTGAAAATGAGTGGAAATTATGGTTTTTGAGGTTAATAATACTTTGGGATCAAAATGACCCCCAAATTCTATGATTTAAGCTGTTTTTTAGTGTTTTTTGAAAAAAACACCCGAATCCAAATCACACCCGAATCCGACAAAAAAAATTCGGTGAGGTTTTGCCAAAACGCGGTCGAACCCAAAACACGGCCGCGGAACCGAACCCAAAACCAAAACACAAAACCCGAAAAATTTCAAGTGCACATCTCTAGTTTTAATGTAATGGCTGATTGGTGTAATACATTGAACATTATTCCAAATAAAAGGGTTGCTGATTATGTATTGTCCATATATTCTGTATGCAGTGTATTTTGGGCCTTATTTAGGTTTGTTAGCAAACCAAAAAAGCAAGCTACTGGGCTAAACCATATTGCACTGCAGGTGGGGCAGATGTAACTTGCAGAGAGGGTTAGATTTGGGTGGGGTGTGTTCAAACTGAAATCTAAATTGCAGAGTAAAAATAAAGCAGCCAGTATTTACCCTGCACAGAAACAATATATCCCACCCACATCTAAATCTCTCTGCACGTTATATATCTGCCCCACCTACAATGCAACATGGTTTTGCCCAGTTGCTTGTTTTTTTGGTTTGCTAACAAACCTGAACAATCCCCTTTATCAAAGAAAATTTCTTAGATGAAAACAAGGGGGGTAATTCAGACGGCATCGTAGTCTGAATTACTATGCACAGTGCGCTCGCGTTGCAGACGCACTGTGCATGTGCAGCCAGTGAGATGCGATCACGCGGGGTGGGAGGTGGGAGGGGGCATGCCAACTGCGTTAAAAGGCCGTTAATGGGGTGCGATCTGGACAACAAAGGCGTCTCCGGGCCTTTGGGGGGTGGTCCGCGGTGGCTGCGTGACATCACGTGCAGCCGATGCGACCCAGGACACAGCGGTTAGCCTCCTGCCAGTGCGCAGGAGCTGCGCTGGCAGGGAGCTACTTGTCAGGTACAAAAGCATTGCTGTCTTGCGATGCTTTTGTACCTGTGTGGGGGAGGGCAGGGCCTGACATGCGGGGCGGACTAGCACATCTACGATCAACTCTGAATTACCCCCAAGGTGCAGCTAAGTGATTTGACTGCCTAATCATAGGCGTGCGCAGAACATTTTATTAGGGGGTGCACTGTCGGAAGGGTGCTTAGCATCACCTACTGGGCATGTCCAACACCGCCTATTGGGCATGTCTAGCACCACCTTTTGGCACTCAGTACAATAAAAATCACATACCACAAGGGGCGTGGCCATTGTAAACGGCCAACTGTTTCTAATCACTCAAAGAGCATTCCTTTCCGTTCCATATGCACCTTACATATATGGTGGTTTCTCACAACGGGGAACCTCTGAAGAAATGTCCTCCCTGGACAGATAGCGTCTTCAGTCGGTAATCACTATTCATATAGAAAAATAAATGGTCCAGAAGATGCCTGTTTGTGTAGGAATATAACCAAGATCATCATCATGCAACAGAGGTTCACCCAGACTTGTGTCACCTCCTGCCCCCTGTGTCTCTAAGCCACACCATCATCTTCTCCCTGTGTCTCTCAGCCACACCCTCATCTCCCGCCTACACCTCTCAGCCAATCCATCTCCTCTTCTCCCTACGTTATCTCTCACCCCACCATCATCTCCTCCCTGCATTATCTCTCATCCACACCATCATCTCCCGCCTGTATCTCTCAGCAACACCATCTCCACCACTCCCTGCGTCGTCTCTCACCCCCACCATCATCCCCTCCCTGAGTTATCTCTCATCCACACCATCATCTCCTGCCTGCATCTCTCAGCAACACCATCTCCTCCCCTCCCTGCGTCGTCTCTCACCCTCACCATCATCCCCTCCCTGCGTCATCTCTCATCCACACCACCGTGTCCCTACCTCCCATCTCTCACAATCCACCTCACTCTGCCTCTCAGCCTCCCACCCATCACTCTATCTCTCAGCCTGCCCTCTTTACTCTGCGTCTTTCAGCCTCGACCTCCCTTCATTCTGTGTCTAGTGCCACCTACAGACAGTGCCCACAGTAGTAGTGCCCCTTACACAATGCTAACAATGTTTTTCCCCCCTTATGCAATGCCCACACACAGTGGTTTTGCCCTTACACAATGTCCATAGTAGTAGTGCCCCTTACACAATGCCCATAGTTATGCCCATTACACAGTGCCCATAGTAGTAGTGTCACTTACACAATGTCCATAGTTGTGCCCCTTACACAATGCCCAATAGTAATAGTACCCCTTACACAATGCACATTTTAGTAGTGCCAATTACACAATGACCATTTCTAGTGACCCTTACACAATGCCCATTTCTAGTAGTACCCCTTATACAATGCCTACTTCTAGAAGTGCCAATTACACAATGCCCATTTTTGGTGCCCCTTACACAATGCCCATTTTTGTAGTGCCAATTACACAATGCCCATTTCTAGTGCCCCTTACACAATGTCCATTTCTAGTGCCTCTTACACAATGCCCATTTCTAGTGCCCCTTACATACCTCCCAACATGACCCCCTCCAGGAGGGACAGAATGCTCTGCTTCTGGACTTTTCTCTTAATGTTGGATTGCCGGCACCTGTTTTGACCAGCTTACTGGATATGAAAGGTGTTTCACCACAGCTGCTGTCAATCCTAAATTATGAGGGCAGTCCAGGAGCAGAGCATTCTGTCCCTCCTGGAGAGGGTCATGTTGGGAAGTATGCCCTTACACAATGCCCATTTCTAGTAGTGCTGCTTACACAATGCCCACAGTCCTGAGTGTAGACAGCAAATACTTATTCCCCGATCCAGCGCCGACCGCCTTCCGAACTACGGAGCTCCTCGCACTTGTTGCTATGGGAGAGACGTCATGACGTTGTGACGTCTCTCCCTTCACACACTGTGGGAGCCGGAAAGCGGAGATCAGGAGTGGGCTCCGGCCTCCAGCAGCGGCTGCAGTGCACGGGGTGGCAGACGAGGAGAAGCTGGAGTGGAATCGGCACGCTGAGTATCACTGCGTGTGTGCACCCCCCATGCACACGTCTATGTGCCTAATGTCCTGAAATAGAGAAATGTAAATTGGTGAATGCAGGTGAAGGTGTAAAATACTAAATAAGTATTTCATTGTGCATAATGAATTTGCTTGATTTTACAGTCCTTTTACAAACTCTTTACAGAAATAATAGCACTGCGCAGCAACGGTTGTTGAAATAGGCAAGAAAAATAAATGTGCCATCTTTTCTTTTCTGTCATTGGAGGATTAACGTTCCATTTGACTAAGTGAATACTCTGATAAACTACGTTATCTCTGTATACAGATGTCATCTAATGACTGATCTGCTCGGTATATGATCAATCAACGATGAATGAGGGGAATTCATACCCTAATGCTAAGGATTTAAGTAAAGAGCATCAAGCACGAGAAAATATATTTTAATATAATCTCACTTTCTTGAGGAAAGAATAGAGAAGTATATGCAGCAGTCCATCCATTTCCGACAGCAACTTCAGCCCCCTCAGGTTTACCAAGCTTCTCATTCTGGAGTTCAGCTCCCGCAGCTAATGGTATATGAAGATGGTGTTAGCCCATTGTAGCCTCTGGAAGAACCCTCCCTGGCAAAGGTCACTGCACATGCCTGGTTAGTAGACTGCACATGCACAGGAGTCCTGACAGAAGAGTATAGAGAATGCTGATGCAGTCTCTTCACCATAAGTGTGCGCAGAACATTTTATCAGGGGGTGCACCGTTAGAGGGGTGTTTAGCACCACCTATTGGGCATGTCTAGCACCGCCTATTGGCACTCAATGCAATAAAAAAAAAATCACATACCACAAGGGGCGTGGCCACTGCAAACTAGGGCATGTCAGCATGACATGCCAACTGTTTCCAGTTACTCTGGGAACATTCCTTTCCATCCCATATGTACCATACCTATATGGAGGTTTCTCACAAAGAAATGTATGCTCCCTGGGCAGACAGCGTCTTCAGTCGGTAATCACTATTCATGTAGAAAATTACAAGGTCCAGAAAATGCCTGTTTGTTTAAGAATATAACCAATATCATCATCATACAACAGAATTTCAACCAAACTTGTGTCACCTCCTACCTCTTGTATCTCTAAGCCACACCATCATCTTCTCCGTGTCTCTCAGCCACACCTTCTCCTCCCCTCCCTGTGTCATCTCTCACCCCACCATGTGCCCATTATACAGTGCCCATAGTAGTAGTACCCCTTACACAATTCCCTTAGTTGTGCCTGTTGCACAATGCCCACAGTTGTAGTGCCCCTTACACAATGCCCACAGTAGTAGTGCAACTTAGACAATGCCCATAGTTGTGCCCCTTACATAATGCCCATAGTAGTAGTGCCTCTACACAATGCCCATAGTTGTGCACCTTACACAATGCCTATAGTAGTAGTGCCTCTTACACAATGCCCACAGTAGTAGTGCCTCTACACAATGCCCATAGTTGTGCACCTTACACAATGCCTATAGTAGTAGTGCCTCTTACACAATGCCCAATAGTAGCATTGTCACTTACACAATGCCCATAGTTGTACCCATTACAGAATGCCCATAGTAGTAGTGCCCCTTACACAATGCCCAATAGTTGCAGTGCCCCTTACAAAATGCCCAATAGTTGTAGTGCCCCTTACACAATGCCCAATGGTTGCAGTGCCCCTTACAAAATGTCCAATAGTTGTAGTGCCCCTTACAAAATGCCCAATAGTAGTAGTGCCCCTTACAAAATGCCCAATAGTTGTAGTGCCCTTACACAATGCTCAATAGTAGTAGTGCCCCTTACACAGTCCAAAGTACCAACACAGTGACAGCACAGTACTTACATGAGCCCAGCTCCAGCGCAGGCCGCTGGCCGTAGTCCGAAGCTCCTCACTCTTGGTACTATGGTGGGAGAGACGTCATAACGTCATGACGTCTCTCCCCTCACACATTACTGGAGCAGCGAAGCAGAAGGTGAAACTCAGGAGTGAGTTCCAACCGATGTGGCGTCTTGATCCCCTTCGGGTAGAGGACCCCTCCAGCCTCTGGCTGCTGTGCAAGGGGGGAGGAGAAGGACAGGAACAGGCATGCTTGACTGCAGCTGCAGGCGTGCCGCATGTGCAAGGGGGGTGCCGGACATTAGGGGGTGTCTGTGCACACCGGGCACCCCCATGCGCACGCCTATGCTCTTCACTCCGAGCACATCGCAGGGCAAGGATCCTTTTAGAACACCAGTCCTTGCGGGGGAATACATCATTTTTATTGGCCGGGATCTTGGCTGTCATGATCCCAGTGGGCTCAAGGCCACCAGTATGCCGGCAGCGGGGCGAGCACTAGAAAGCCCCTTGCGGGCTCGTTGGACTCACCAGGTTGTATTCTCCATTTATTGGTGTCGTGGACACCCACAGAGGGAGCACGGCCTGTGGTATTCCGGTGGAAGCATTTCACCGCATGACGGGATTCCGACGTTGGCATTGTGACCGCCGGAATCCCAACAGGTGGTCTCCTGATTGCCTCCTCTTGCGGGTGTATATTGATTCATTCAGGCATTTAATTTCTTATTGCCAGCGATCTGACTGTTGAGAGGAGCTGGTTGGGTGCAAAGGCACTACTTGCTATGTACAAAGTAATTGTAATTAGATTTTGTATTTTAATTAAAATATTTGATTAGAGCAACATTTAAATGTGATAAAAATTAGAATGTAAGCTCTCACGAGCAGGGCCCTCAACCTTAATGTGCCTATCCTTCTCTTATTTAAACCATCCTTGACAGCACCTAATCCTGCCGTTTTCTGCCACTCTGAAACATGTCAGTGTTATTTACATTGTACTTGTCTACAACTGTAAGTCACTATTGTCCCGTTTTGATTTTTCATTTATGCACTCTGTAATGGGGCGCTGCGGATCCCTTGTGGCGCGATATAAATATAAACTAATAATAATAATCATAATAATAAAAAGGTGAAGTTGGTGCAATTTTATAGTTATTCCTTGCTTTCCAGTAGAAATGTGCGCAGACCCCCATGTTTTGGTTTTGATGCAAATTAATCATCGTGTTTTGGCAAAACCACCCTGAAGGGTTTTGATTCAGATTCGGTTAAAAATCTCTTTTAAAAAATCGATAATCATTGATAAAAATTTATAAAAGCCTCTAAAATCAAGTAATTTTTAAAAGCCAAAACCCGAAATTCAAATTTAAATTTGAATTCCAAATATATGAACCAGTTCAAATCTCCTTGGGAAATCCGGTCCGGTTTTCAAATCCACAAACTTCGGTTAGATTTGGTTTTCTGGCGATCCAAACCACACATCTCTATCTTGCAGTATGTCACCATTATAGCTCCTCAAATATGTATTACTCCTCAAAAACACTTAACTTTTGCACCAGCTCTGAGATGATAGAGATTTGAGGGGAAATGTAATAGGGTTCGAGTTTGCCAAGGCCCGTTATTTTGGCCTAGATTGCCCATATTTTTAAAGTGGCTATCATTTACAAGGCAAAACCAACCCGATTTTGCCTTGTACAATGATTGCCACTTAACAATACGTGCAGTCTCGGACGAAATCCCGGACCTTAGCAAATTCGGACCCATTACATTTCCCCTCTTGGTATTGTCATAAACTATTAATGGAATGCAATTTGTACTGTTCCCTTTGCACTTCAAAGAGGCTCTTTTAAAAAAAAAACATTTTTAAACATACAGTACTTTGCCAAAAGAAAAGAAAAGCCATCAGAAGTAATTCATGTAAATAATCGCAATCCCCACATTCCCTGGAGCTTTACCAAAAATATTTGCAGTGCGCTTCAAAAGAGAGGTCTAGTCCACAGGTTCTCAAACTCGGTCCTCAGGACCCCACACGGTGCATGTTTTGCAGGTCTCCTCACAGAATCACAAGTGACATAATTAACTCCACCTGTGGACCTTTTAAAATGTGTCAGTGATTAATTAATACATCTGTGCACCTGCTGGGTTACCTGCAAAACATGCACTGTGTGGGGTCCTGAGGACCGAGTTTGAGAACCACTGGTCTAGTCTATAGTGTGAGATGCTACTTTAGGAATTTATATGCATTATGAGGGCCATTCAGGTGCAGCTGTTCTTCCTGCTTCTATTTCAATAATTTACCATATTCAGTTGCAATTATATGCAAATATGGGTAGAAGCTAACCTTTGCAAAAGGACGCCCACCAGGGCCGGCTCCAGGCATGTTCGAATAGAGCGGCCGCGCAGGGCGCCACACTTAATGGGCCCCGCACGCTGGCGCCGCTATATTCGTGCCTGGAGACAGCCCTGTACAGCGCTACCTGGCCTTAAACTGTTGTGTGCGATATGTGCGCTGTGCAGCGCCGGCATCTGCCTTCGGCGCGCGCGCTCCCGACAAGGGTGTGTGGCCTGATTAAAATGGGCGTGGTTTCATTAAAGTGGGCGTGGTCTCGTCTGATATCATCACACCCACCACAGGGGGAAAAAAATAAAAAAAGTCCCCTTTTTACACATTACAGCAGGTAAGTGTCCCCATATTACACAGTGCGGCAGGCAGGTGTCCCCATTTTACAAAGTGTGGCAGGCAGGTGTCCCCATGTTACACAGTGCGGCAGGCAGGTATCCCCATTTTACACAGTACGGTAGGCAGATATCCCCATTTTACACAGTACGCAGGCAGGTGTCCCCATTTTACACAGTGCGGCAGGCAGGTATCCCTATTTTACACAGTACGGCAGGCAGGTGCCCCCATTTTACAAAGTGCGGCAGGCAGGTATCCCCATTTTACACAGTGCGGCAGGCAGGTACCCCCATTTTACACAGCGCGGCAGGCACGTGCCCCCATTTTACACAGCGCGGCAGGCACGTGCCCCCATTTTACACAGCGCGGCAGGCACGTGCCCCCATTTTACACAGTGCGGCAGGCAGGTATCCCCATTTTACACAGTACGGCAGGCAGATATCCCCATTTTACACAGTACGCAGGCAGGTGCCCCCATTTTACACAGTGCGGCAGGCAGGTGCCCCCATTTTACACAGTGCGGCAGGCAGGTGTCCCCATTTTACACAGTGCGGCAGGCAGGTGTCCCCATTTTACACAGTGCGGCAGGCAGGTGTCCCCATTTTACACAGTGCGGCAGGCAGGTATCCCCATTTTACACAGTGCGGCAGGCAGGTATCCCCATTTTACACAGTGCGGAAGGCAGGTATCCCCATTTCACACAGTGCGGAAGGTATCCCCATTTTACACAGTGCGGCAGGCAGGTATCCCCATTTTACACAGTGCGGCAAGCAGGTATCCCCATTTTACACAGTGCGGCAGGTATCCCCATTTTACACAGTGCGGCAGGCAGGTGTCAAGTGGGGGGGGGGAGAGAGAGAGAGAGAGAGAGAGAGATAATACTTACATCTTCCCGCTCTTCGGGTCCCGCCGACTCACGTCCCTCGCGCCGGCCGCCTCCTCCTTCCATGCTTATCTCCTCTCCTCCCTCTCCCCGAGCGCTCCTGCTCGGGGGGCGGGGCTTCGTGGAATGACGCGTTTGCATCGTGCCGTCACGACGCAAACGCGTCATTCCGCGAAACTCCGCCCCCCGAGCAGGAGCGCTCGGGGAGAGGGAGGAGAGGAGATAAGGAGTCACAAAGTGCCGCGGCGGGCGCCATGTGCGGTTGCACGGCTCGCCCGCCACTATAAACGCCACTGCTGGCACTGCTGGGGGGCATGTCACGTGTAGCTGGCACGCCTGGGGAGCATATCATGCAGTGTTCCCGCTAGGCGTCTGTGGCTAGGCAATGTGTCTCAGTACTCTACCTGGCGCAATGTGTCTCAGTGCTCTACATGGCGCAATGTGTCTCAGTGCTCTACCTGGAGCAATGTGTCTCAGTGCTCTACCTGGCGTAATGTGTCCCAGTGCTCTGCCTGGCGCAATGTGTCTCAGTGCTCTGCCTGGCGCAAAGTGTCTAACGTGCTCTGCCTGGCGCAAAGTGTATAGGAGGTTCTACCTGGTGCAATGTGTATTAGCTGCACTACTGTGTGGTGTAATGAGAATTGCCACTATTATGTGGCCACGCACCTTCCCCACGAAGCAATGCCCCTAAATTTTTGCTGCGTGCCTTCGGCGCGCACTGTCCATGCTTTGGCATGTAGGTAGGTGAGCACCAAGCATTACAGTATGTACATAATTTTACCCTCCTAACTTAAAAATGTGCCCTGACTGTGATCAGCACCCTGCCCTAAAAAGTGAACACTATCATGTGTAGCTGGCACTGCTGGGGGGTATATTGTGTGTAGCTGGCACTGTTTCGGGGCATCTCATGTGTAGCTGGCACGGCTGCAGGGCATGTCATGTGTAGCTGGCACTGCTGCGGGGCATGTCATGTGTAGCTGGCACTGCTGGGGGGCATATTATGTGTATCTGGCACTGTACTGGAGACATTATGTGTATCTGACACTATACTGGAGACATTATGTGTAAGGAACACTACTGTGGCTGTTATGTGTAAGGCTGCTAATTGTGTGCATAGAGGGGGTGTGAAAATATATTAATTTATAGTATGATAATATGAAGTTACAAGGACACGCCCACTTTTACAGAGGCCACACCCACTTTCTCAGGAGGTCATACCCACTTTCCCTGGAGCATGCGCGGCTTTGGCGCGCGCATAGGGGTTAGGGGGGCGCTTTTACATTTTGTCGCTCAGGGTGCTAGTAGGCCTGAAGCCGCCCTGACGCCCACTACTATCACATCATTTGCATACTGCGCTGCATGATTGCAGAAACATTGCTAACATCATTGCACATCGAGTCGCCATGCAGAGTGCCTCTGAAGACACGCAGGCTGATCTGCTATCCTGGGATGCACAGGCCTCTTCAGTAGCAAGCGTGATCGCTGCTGCTAATGTATGCAAGCACAGAAAACGCTGTCCCAGTGGCCATGACACACCTGCATTAGCATGACCACTCCGTTACTACCCCCACACACTGACTTCCCATCACTCACTTTTCAACTAAAATCTTGCTGCCACTGAACTTGCAAATCACTCACTGCGCATGCGCACTAGAGATGAGCGGGTTCGGTTTCTCTGAATCCGAACCCGCACGAACTTCATGTTTTTTTTCACGGGTCCGAGCGACTCGGATCTTCCCGCCTTGCTCGGTTAACCCGAGCGCGCCCGAACGTCATCATGACGCTGTCGGATTCTCGCGAGACTCGGATTCTATATAAGGAGCCGCGCGTCGCCGCCATTTTCACACGTGCATTGAGATTGATAGGGAGAGGACGTGGCTGGCGTCCTCTCCATTTAGATTAGGAGAGAGAGAGAGAGATTGACCTGAGGCTGATACTGTAGAAGAGAGTGCAGAGTTTAGTGACTGACCACAGTGACCACCAGCAGTGCAGTTGTTTTATTTAATATATCCGTTCTCTGCCTGAAAAAAACGGTACACACAGTGACTCAGTCACATACCATATCTGTGTGCACTGCTCAGCCCAGTGTGCTGCATGCCTGCATCATCTATGTATATATTATATATCTGACTGTGCTCAGCTCACACAGCTTATAATTGTGGGGGAGACTGGGGAGCACTGCAGTGCCAGTTATAGGTTATAGCAGGAGCCAGGAGTACAAGACAGTCACATACCATATCTGTGTGCACTGCTCAGCCCAGTGTGCTGCATCATCTATGTATATATATTATATATCTGACTGTGCTCAGCTCACACAGCTTATAATTGTGGGGGAGACTGGGGAGCACTGCAGTGCCAGTTATAGGTTATAGCAGGAGCCAGGAGTACATATTATATTAAAATTAAACAGTGCACACTTTTGCTGCAGGAGTGCCACTGCCAGTGTGACTGACCAGTGACCTGACCACACTGACCACCAGTATAGTTAGTAGTATACTATATTGTGATTGCCTGAAAAAGTTAAACACTCGTCGTGTGACTTCACTTGTGTGGTGTTTTTTTTTAATTCTATAAAAAACTCATTCTGCTGACAGACAGTGTCCAGCAGGTCCGTCATTATATAATATGTATACCTGTCCGGCTGCAGTAGTGATATATATATATTTTTTATATCATTATTTATCATCCAGTCGCAGCAGACACAGTACGGTAGTTCACGGCTGTAGCTACCTCTGTGTCGGCACTCGGCAGTCCATCCATAATTGTATACCACCTACCCGTGGTTTTTTTTTCTTTCTTCTTTATACATACATACTACTACATCTCTTTATCAACCAGTCTATATTAGCAGCAGACACAGTACAGTACGGTAGTTCACGGCTGTGGCTACCTCTGTGTCGGCACTCGGCAGTCCGTCCATAATTGTATACCACCTAACCGTGGTTTTTTTTTCTTTCTTCTTTATACATACATACTACGACATCTCTTTATCAACCAGTCTATATTAGCAGCAGACACAGTACAGTACGGTAGTTCACGGCTGTGGCTACCTCTGTGTCGGCACTCGGCAGTCCGTCCATAATTGTATACCACCTAACCGTGGTTTTTTTTTTCTTTCTTCTTTATACATACATACTACGACATCTCTTTATCAACCAGTCTATATTAGCAGCAGACACAGTACAGTACGGTAGTTCACGGCTGTGGCTACCTCTGTGTCGGCACTCGGCAGTCCGTCCATAATTGTATACCACCTAACCGTGGTTTTTTTTTCTTTCTTCTTCATACATACATACTACGACATCTCTTTATCAACCAGTCTATATTAGCAGCAGACACAGTACAGTACGGTAGTTCACGGCTGTGGCTACCTCTGTGTCGGCACTCGGCAGTCCGTCCATAATTGTATACCACCTACCCGTGGTTTTTTTTTCTTTCTTCTTCATACATACATACTACGACATCTCTTTATCAACCAGTCTATATTAGCAGCAGACACAGTACAGTACGGTAGTTCACGGCTGTGGCTACCTCTGTGTCGGCACTCGGCAGTCCGTCCATAATTGTATACCACCTAACCGTGTTTTTTTTTTCTTTCTTCTTTATACATACATACTACGACATCTCTTTATCAACCAGTCTATATTAGCAGCAGACACAGTACGGTAGTTCACGGCTGTAGCTACCTCTGTGTCGGCACTCGGCAGTCCGTCCATAATTGTATACTAGTATCCATCCATCTCCATTGTTTACCTGAGGTGCCTTTTAGTTGTGCCTATTAAAATATGGAGAACAAAAATGTTGAGGTTCCAAAATTAGGGAAAGATCAAGATCCACTTCCACCTCGTGCTGAAGCTGCTGCCACTAGTCATGGCCGAGATGATGAAATGCCAGCAACGTCGTCTGCCAAGGCCGATGCCCAATGTCATAGTACAGAGCATGTCAAATCCAAAACACCAAATATCAGTAAAAAAAGGACTCCAAAACCTAAAATAAAATTGTCGGAGGAGAAGCGTAAACTTGCCAATATGCCATTTACCACACGGAGTGGCAAGGAACGGCTGAGGCCCTGGCCTATGTTCATGGCTAGTGGTTCAGCTTCACATGAGGATGGAGGCACTCAGCCTCTCGCTAGAAAAATGAAAAGACTCAAGCTGGCAAAAGCAGTAGCACCGCAAAGAACTGTGCGTTCTTCGAAATCCCAAATCCACAAGGAGAGTCCAATTGTGTCGGTTGCGATGCCTGACCTTCCCAACACTGGACGTGAAGAGCATGCGCCTTCCACCATTTGCACGCCCCCTGCAAGTGCTGGAAGGAGCACCCGCAGTCCAGTTCCTGATAGTCAGATTGAAGATGTCAGTGTTGAAGTACACCAGGATGAGGAGGATATGGGTGTTGCTGGCGCTGGGGAGGAAATTGACCTGGAGGATTCTGATGGTGAGGTGGTTTGTTTAAGTCAGGCACCCGGGGAGACACCTGTTGTCCGTGGGAGGAATATGGCCGTTGACATGCCTGGTGAAAATACCAAAAAAATCAGCTCTTCGGTGTGGAACTATTTCAACAGAAATGCGGACAACAGGTGTCAAGCCGTGTGTTCCCTTTGTCAAGCTGTAATAAGTAGGGGTAAGGACGTTAACCACCTCGGAACATCCTCCCTTATACGTCACCTGCAGCGCATTCATAATAAGTCAGTGACAAGTTCAAAAACTTTGGGTGACAGCGGAAGCAGTCCACTGACCAGTAAATCCCTTCCTCTTGTAACCAAGCTCACGCAAACCACCCCACCAACTCCCTCAGTGTCAATTTCCTCCTTCCCCAGGAATGCCAATAGTCCTGCAGGCAATGTCACTGGCAATTCTGACGAGTCCTCTCCTGCCTGGGATTCCTCCGATTCATCCTTGCGTGTAACGCCTACTGCTGCTGGCGCTGCTGTTGTTGCTGCTGGGAGTCGATGGTCATCCCAGAGGGGAAGTCGTAAGCCCACTTGTACTACTTCCAGTAAGCAATTGACTGTTCAACAGTCCTTTGCGAGGAAGATGAAATATCACAGCAGTCATCCTGCTGCAAAGCGGATAACTGAGGCCTTGACAACTATGTTGGTGTTAGACGTGCGTCCGGTATCCGCCGTTAGTTCACAGGGAACTAGACAATTTATTGAGGCAGTGTGCCCCCGTTACCAAATACCATCTAGGTTCCACTTCTCTAGGCAGGCGATACCGAGAATGTACACGGACGTCAGAAAAAGACTCACCAGTGTCCTAAAAAATGCAGTTGTACCCAATGTCCACTTAACCACGGACATGTGGACAAGTGGAGCAGGGCAGGGTCAGGACTATATGACTGTGACAGCCCACTGGGTAGATGTATGGACTCCCGCCGCAAGAACAGCAGCGGCGGCACCAGTAGCAGCATCTCGCAAACGCCAACTCTTTCCTAGGCAGGCTACGCTTTGTATCACCGGTTTCCAGAATACGCACACAGCTGAAAACCTCTTACGGCAACTGAGGAAGATCATCGCGGAATGGCTTACCCCAATTGGTGTCTCCTGTGGATTTGTGGCATCGGACAACGCCAGCAATATTGTGTGTGCATTAAATATGGGCAAATTCCAGCACGTCCCATGTTTTGCACATACCTTGAATTTGGTGGTGCAGAATTATTTAAAAAACGACAGGGGCGTGCAAGAGATGCTGTCGGTGGCCAGAAAAATTGCGGGACACTTTCGGCGTACAGGCACCACGTACAGAAGACTGGAGCACCACCAAAAACTACTGAACCTGCCCTGCCATCATCTGAAGCAAGAAGTGGTAACGAGGTGGAATTCAACCCTCTATATGCTTCAGAGGTTGGAGGAGCAGCAAAAGGCCATTCAAGCCTATACAATTGAGCACGATATAGGAGGTGGAATGCACCTGTCTCAAGCGCAGTGGAGAATGATTTCAACGTTGTGCAAGGTTCTGCTGCCCTTTGAACTTGCCACACGTGAAGTCAGTTCAGACACTGCCAGCCTGAGTCAGGTCATTCCCCTCATCAGGCTTTTGCAGAAGAAGCTGGAGACATTGAAGGAGGAGCTAACACGGAGCGATTCCGCTAGGCATGTGGGACTTGTGGATGGAGCCCTTAATTCGCTTAACAAGGATTCACGGGTGGTCAATCTGTTGAAATCAGAGCACTACATTTTGGCCACCGTGCTCGATCCTAGATTTAAAGCCTACCTTGGATCTCTCTTTCCGGCAGACACAAGTCTGCTGGGGTTGAAAGACCTGCTGGTGACAAAATTGTCAAGTCAAGCGGAACGCGACCTGTCAACATCTCCTCCTTCACATTCTCCCGCAACTGGGGGTGCGAGGAAAAGGCTCAGAATTCCGAGCCCACCCGCTGGCGGTGATGCAGGGCAGTCTGGAGCGACTGCTGATGCTGACATCTGGTCCGGACTGAAGGACCTGACAACGATTACGGACATGTCGTCTACTGTCACTGCATATGATTCTCTCACCATTGAAAGAATGGTGGAGGATTATATGAGTGACCGCATCCAAGTAGGCACGTCACACAGTCCATACTTATACTGTCAGGAAAAAGAGGCAATTTGGAGGCCATTGCACAAACTGGCTTTATTCTACCTAAGTTGCCCTCCCACAAGTGTGTACTCCGAAAGAGTGTTTAGTGCCGCCGCTCACCTTGTCAGCAATCGGCGTACGAGGTTACATCCAGAAAATGTGGAGAAGATGATGTTCATTAAAATGAATTATAATCAATTCCTCCGCGGAGACATTGACCAGCAGCAATTGCCTCCACGAAGTACACAGGGAGCTGAGATGGTGGATTCCAGTGGGGACGAATTGATAATCTGTGAGGAGGGGGATGTACATGGTGATATATCGGAGGGTGATGATGAGGTGGACATCTTGCCTCTGTAGAGCCAGTTTGTGCAAGGAGAGATTAATTGCTTCTTTTTTGGGGGGGGGTCCAAACCAACCCGTCATATCAGTCACAGTCGTGTGGCAGACCCTGTCACTGAAATGATGGGTTGGTTAAAGTGTGCATGTCCTGTTTTGTTTATACAACATAAGGGTGGGTGGGAGGGCCCAAGGACAATTCCATCTTGCACCTCTTTTTTCTTTTATTTTTCTTTGCGTCATGTGCTGTTTGGGGAGGGTTTTTTGGAAGGGACATCCTGCGTGACACTGCAGTGCCACTCCTAAATGGGCCCGGTGTTTGTGTCAGCCACTAGGGTCGCTAATCTTACTCACACAGTCAGCTACCTCATTGCGCCTCTTTTTTTCTTTGCGTCATGTGCTGATTGGGGAGGGTTTTTTGGAAGGGACATCCTGCGTGACACTGCAGTGCCACTCCTAAATGGGCCCGGTGTTTGTGTCGGCCACTAGGGTCGCTAATCTTACTCACACAGTCAGCTACCTCATTGCGCCTCTTTTTTTCTTTGCGTCATGTGCTGATTGTGGAGGGTTTTTTGGAAGGGACATCCTGCGTGACACTGCAGTGCCACTCCTAAATGGGCCCGGTGTTTGTGTCGGCCACTAGGGTCGCTAATCTTACTCACACAGTCAGCTACCTCATTGCGCCTCTTTTTTTCTTTGCGTCATGTGCTGATTGGGGAGGGTTTTTTGGAAGGGACATCCTGCGTGACACTGCAGTGCCACTCCTAAATGGGCCCGGTGTTTGTGTCGGCCACTAGGGTCGCTAATCTTACTCACACAGTCAGCTACCTCATTGCGCCTCTTTTTTTCTTTGCGTCATGTGCTGATTGGGGAGGGTTTTTTGGAAGGGACATCCTGCGTGACACTGCAGTGCCACTCCTAAATGGGCCCGGTGTTTGTGTCGGCCACTAGGGTCGCTAATCTTACTCACACAGTCAGCTACCTCATTGCGCCTCTTTTTTTCTTTGCGTCATGTGCTGATTGGAGAGGGTTTTTTGGAAGGGACATCCTGCGTGACACTGCAGTGCCACTCCTAAATGGGCCCGGTGTTTGTGTCGGCCACTAGGGTCGCTTATCTTACTCACACAGTCAGCTACCTCATTGCGCCTCTTTTTTTCTTTGCGTCATGTGCTGATTGGGGAGGGTTTTTTGGAAGGGACATCCTGCGTGACACTGCAGTGCCACTCCTAGATGGGCCAGGTGTTTGTGTCGGCCACTAGTGTCGCTTAGCTTAGTCATCCAGCGACCTTGGTGCAAATTTTAGGACTAAAAATAATATTGTGAGGTGTGAGGTATTCAGAATAGACTGAAAATGAGTGGAAATTATGGTTTTTGAGGTTAATAATAATATGGGATCAAAATGACCCCCAAATTCTATGATTTAAGCTGTTTTTTAGTGTTTTTTTAAAAAAACACCCGAATCCAAAACACACCCGAATCCGACAAAAAAAATTCGGTGAGGTTTTGCCAAAACGCGGTCGAACCCAAAACACGGCCGCGGAACCGAACCCAAAACCAAAACACAAAACCCGAAAAATTTCAGGCGCTCATCTCTAATGCGCACTGCAGCTCGTATGTGTGTGCAGTCCGTAGTGCAGCTCATAGGAATGCACAGTGGAAAAACATTGATCGATATGCATACAACTGCCACTTTGCGTCCACACCTGAATGACCCCAATAACATACACATAAAATTCTTACATCTCTAAAGAAACACATCTTTACAAAGATTGGTGTGCATCAAGCATTGCATTTTGTACCGCCACTCTTCGCAAGGATTACGGTGTTTAGTAATTAGAGATGAGCGCCTGAAATTTTTCGGGTTTTGTGTTTTGGTTTTGGGTTCGGTTCCGCGGCCGTGTTTTGGGTACGAACGCGTTTTGGCAAAACCTCACCGAATTTTTTTTGTCGGATTCGGGTGTGTTTTGGATTCGGGTGTTTTTTTCAAAAAACACTAAAAAACAGCTTAAATCATAGAATTTGGGGGTCATTTTGATCCCAAAGTATTATTAACCTCAAAAACCATAATTTACACTCATTTTCAGTCTATTCTGAATACCTCACACCTCACAATATTATTTTTAGTCCTAAAATTTGCACCGAGGTCGCTGTGTGAGTAAGATAAGCGACCCTAGTGGCCGACACAAACACCGGGCCCATCTAGGAGTGGCACTGCAGTGTCACGCAGGATGTCCCTTCCAAAAAACCCTCCCCAAACAGCACATGACGCAAAGAAAAAAAGAGGCGCAATGAGGTAGCTGTGTGAGTAAGATTAGCGACCCTAGTGGCCGACACAAACACCGGGCCCATCTAGGAGTGGCACTGCAGTGTCACGCAGGATGGCCCTTCCAAAAAACCCTCCCCAAACAGCACATGACGCAAAGAAAAAAGAGGCGCAATGAGGTAGCTGTGTGAGTAAGATTAGCGACCCTAGTGGCCGACACAAACACCGGGCCCATCTAGGAGTGGCACTGCAGTGTCACGCAGGATGTCCCTTCCAAAAAACCCTCCCCAAACAGCACATGACGCAAAGAAAAAAAGAGGCGCAATGAGGTAGCTGTGTGAGTAAGATTAGCGACCCTAGTGGCCGACACAAACACCGGGCCCATCTAGGAGTGGCACTGCAGTGTCACGCAGGATGTCCCTTCCAAAAAACCCTCCCCAAACAGCACATGACGCAAAGAAAAAAAGAGGCGCAATGAGGTAGCTGACTGTGTGAGTAAGATTAGCGACCCTAGTGGCCGACACAAACACCGGGCCCATTTAGGAGTGGCACTGCAGTGTCACGCAGGATGTCTCTTCCAAAAAACCCTCCCCAAACAGCACATGACGCAAAGAAAAAAAGAGGCGCAATGAGGTAGCTGTGTGAGTAAGATTAGCGACCCTAGTGGCCGACACAAACACCGGGCCCATCTAGGAGTGGCACTGCAGTGTCACGCAGGATGTCCCTTCCAAAAAACCCTCCCCAAACAGCACATGACGCAAAGAAAAAGAAAAGAAAAAAGAGGTGCAAGATGGAATTGTCCTTGGGCCCTCCCACCCACCCTTATGTTGTATAAACAAAACAGGACATGCACACTTTAACCAACCCATCATTTCAGTGACAGGGTCTGCCACACGACTGTGACTGATATGACGGGTTGGTTTGGACCCCCCCCAAAAAAGAAGCAATTAATCTCTCCTTGCACAAACTGGCTCTACAGAGGCAAGATGTCCACCTCATCATCACCCTCCTATATATCACCGTGTACATCCCCCTCCTCACAGATTATCAATTCGTCCCCACTGGAATCCACCATCTCAGCTCCCTGTGTACTTTGTGGAGGCAATTGCTGCTGGTCAATGTCTCCGCGGAGGAATTGATTATAATTCATTTTAATGAACATCATCTTCTCCACATTTTCTGGATGTAACCTCGTACGCCGATTGCTGACAAGGTGAGCGGCGGCACTAAACACTCTTTCGGAGTACACACTTGTGGGAGGGCAACTTAGGTAGAATAAAGCCAGTTTGTGCAAGGGCCTCCAAATTGCCTCTTTTTCCTGCCAGTATAAGTACGGACTGTGTGACGTGCCTACTTGGATGCGGTCACTCATATAATCCTCCACCATTCTATCAATGTTGAGAGAATCATATGCAGTGACAGTAGACGACATGTCCGTAATCGTTGTCAGGTCCTTCAGTCCGGACCAGATGTCAGCATCAGCAGTCGCTCCAGACTGCCCTGCATCACCGCCAGCGGGTGGGCTCGGAATTCTGAGCCTTTTCCTCGCACCCCCAGTTGCGGGAGAATGTGAAGGAGGAGATGTTGACAGGTCGCGTTCCGCTTGACTTGACAATTTTGTCACCTGCAGGTCTTTCAACCCCAGCAGACTTGTGTCTGCCGGAAAGAGAGATCCAAGGTAGGCTTTAAATCTAGGATCGAGCACGGTGGCCAAAATCTAGTGCTCTGATTTCAACAGATTGACCACCCGTGAATCCTTGTTAAGCGAATTAAGGGCTCCATCCACAAGTCCCACATGCCTAGCGGAATCGCTCCGTGTTAGCTCCTCCTTCAATGTCTCCAGCTTCTTCTGCAAAAGCCTGATGAGGGGAATGACCTGACTCAGGCTGGCAGTGTCTGAACTGACTTCACGTGTGGCAAGTTCAAAGGGCATCAGAACCTTGCACAACGTTGAAATCATTCTCCACTGCGCCTGAGACAGGTGCATTCCACCTACAATATCGTGCTCAATTGTATAGGCTTGAATGGCCTTTTGCTGCTCCTCCAACCTCTGAAGCATATAGAGGGTTGAATTCCACCTCGTTACCACTTCTTGCTTCAGATGATGGCAGGGCAGGTTCAGTAGTTTTTGGTGGTGCTCCAGTCTTCTGTACGTGGTGCCTGTACGCCGAAAGTGTCCCGCAATTCTTCTGGCCACCGACAGCATCTCTTGCACGCCCCTGTCGTTTTTTAAAAAATTCTGCACCACCAAATTCAAGGTATGTGCAAAACATGGGACGTGCTGGAATTTGCCCATATTTAATGCACACACAATATTGCTGGCGTTGTCCGATGCCACAAATCCACAGGAGAGTCCAATTGGGGTAAGCCATTCCGCGATGATCTTCCTCAGTTGCCGTAAGAGGTTTTCAGCTGTGTGCGTATTCTGGAAAGCGGTGATACAAAGCGTAGCCTGCCTAGGAAAGAGTTGGCGTTTGCGAGATGCTGCTACTGGTGCCGCCGCTGCTGTTCTTGCGGCGGGAGTCCATACATCTACCCAGTGGGCTGTCACAGTCATATAGTCCTGACCCTGCCCTGCTCCACTTGTCCACATGTCCGTGGTTAAGTGGACATTGGGTACAACTGCATTTTTTAGGACACTGGTGAGTCTTTTTCTGACGTCCGTGTACATTCTCGGTATCGCCTGCCTAGAGAAGTGGAACCTAGATGGTATTTGGTAACGGGGGCACACTGCCTCAATAAATTGTCTAGTTCCCTGTGAACTAACGGCGGATACCGGACGCACGTCTAACACCAACATAGTTGTCAAGGCCTCAGTTATCCGCTTTGCAGCAGGATGACTGCTGTGATATTTCATCTTCCTCGCAAAGGACTGTTGAACAGTCAATTGCTTACTGGAAGTAGTACAAGTGGGCTTACGACTTCCCCTCTGGGATGACCATCGACTCCCAGCAGCAACAACAGCAGCGCCAGCAGCAGTAGGCGTTACACGCAAGGATGCATCGGTGGAATCCCAGGCAGGAGAGGAATCGTCAGAATTGCCAGTGACATGGCCTGCAGGACTATTGGCATTCCTGGGGAAGGAGGAAATTGACACTGAGGGAGTTGGTGGGGTGGTTTGCGTGAGCTTGGTTACAAGAGGAAGGGATTTACTGGTCAGTGGACTGCTTCCGCTGTCACCCAAAGTTTTTGAACTTGTCACTGACTTATTATGAATGCGCTGCAGGTGACGTATAAGGGAGGATGTTCCGAGGTGGTTAACGTCCTTACCCCTACTTATTACAGCTTGACAAAGGGAACACACGGCTTGACACCTGTTGTCCGCATTTCTGGTGAAATACCTCCACACCGAAGAGCTGATTTTTTTGGTATTTTCACCTGGCATGTCAACGGCCATATTCCTCCCACGGACAACAGGTGTCTCCCCGGGTGCCTGACTTAAACAAACCACCTCACCATCAGAATCCTCCTGGTCAATTTCCTCCCCAGCGCCAGCAACACCCATATCCTCCTCATCCTGGTGTACTTCAACACTGACATCTTCAATCTGACTATCAGGAACTGGACTGCGGGTGCTCCTTCCAGCACTTGCAGGGGGCGTGCAAATGGTGGAAGGCGCATGCTCTTCACGTCCAGTGTTGGGAAGGTCAGGCATCGCAACCGACACAATTGGACTCTCCTTGTGGATTTGGGATTTCGAAGAATGCACAGTTCTTTGCTGTGCTGCTTTTGCCAGCTTGAGTCTTTTCATTTTTCTAGCGAGAGGCTGAGTGCTTCCATCCTCATGTGAAGCTGAACCACTAGCCATGAACATAGGCCAGGGCCTCAGCCGTTCCTTGCCACTCCGTGTCGTAAATGGCATATTGGCAAGTTTACGCTTCTCCTCCGACAATTTTATTTTAGGTTTTGGAGTCCTTTTTTTTCTGATATTTGGTGTTTTGGATTTGACATGCTCTGTACTATGACATTGGGCATCGGCCTTGGCAGACGACGTTGCTGGCATTTCATCGTCTCGGCCATGACTAGTGGCAGCAGCTTCAGCACGAGGTGGAAGTGGATCTTGATCTTTCCCTAATTTTGGAACCTCAACATTTTTGTTCTCCATATTTTAATAGGCACAACTAAAAGGCACCTCAGGTAAACAATGGAGATGGATACTAGTATACAATTATGGACGGACTGCCGAGTGCAGACACAGAGGTAGCCACAGCCGTGAACTACCGTACTGTACTGTGTCTGCTGCTAATATAGACTGGTTGATAAAGAGATGTCTATGTAACTATGTATGTATAAAGAAGAAAGAAAAAAAAACCACGGTTAGGTGGTATACAATTATGGACGGACTGCCTGCCGAGTGCAGACACAGAGGTAGCCACAGCCGTGAACTACCGTACTGTACTGTGTCTGCTGCTAATATAGACTGGTTGATAAAGAGATGTCTATGTAACTATGTATGTATAAAGAAGAAAGAAAAAAAACCCACGGTTAGGTGGTATACAATTATGGACGGACTGCCTGCCGAGTGCAGACACAGAGGTAGCCACAGCCGTGAACTACCGTACTGTACTGTGTCTGCTGCTAATATAGACTGGTTGATAAAGAGATGTCGTAGTAGTATGTATGTATAAAGAAGAAAAAAAAACCACGGTTAGGTGGTATATACAATTATGGACGGGCTGCCGAGTGCCGACACAGAGGTAGCCACAGCCGTGAACTACCGCACTGTACTGTGTCTGCTGCTAATATATAGACTGGTTGATAAAGAGATAGTATACTCGTAACTAGTATGTATGTATAAAGAAAGAAAAAAAAACCACGGTTAGGTGGTATATACAATTATGGACGGGCTGCCGAGTGCCGACACAGAGGTAGCCACATCCGTGAACTACCGCACTGTACTGTGTCTGCTGCTAATATAGACTGGTTGATAAAGAGATAGTATACTCGTAACTAGTATGTATGTATAAAGAAAGAAAAAAAAACCACGGTTAGGTGGTATATACAATTATGGACGGGCTGCCGAGTGCCGACACAGAGGTAGCCACAGCCGTGAACTACCGCACTGTACTGTGTCTGCTGCTAATATAGACTGGTTGATAAAGAGATAGTATACTCGTAACTAGTATGACTATAAAGAAAGAAAAAAAAACCACGGTTAGGTGGTATATACAATTATGGACGGGCTGCCGAGTGCCGACACAGAGGTAGCCACAGCCGTGAACTACCGCACTGTACTGTGTCTGCTGCTAATATATAGACTGGTTGATAAAGAGATAGTATACTCGTAACTAGTATGTATGTATAAAGAAAGAAAAAAAAACCACGGTTAGGTGGTATATACAATTATGGACGGGCTGCCGAGTGCCGACACAGAGGTAGCCACAGCCGTGAACTACCGCACTGTACTGTGTCTGCTGCTAATATAGACTGGTTGATAAAGAGATAGTATACTCGTAACTAGTATGTATGTATAAAGAAAGAAAAAAAAACCACGGTTAGGTGGTATATACAATTATGGACGGGCTGCCGAGTGCCGACACAGAGGTAGCCACAGCCGTGAACTACCGCACTGTACTGTGTCTGCTGCTAATATATAGACTGGTTGATAAAGAGATAGTATACTCGTAACTAGTATGTATGTATAAAGAAAGAAAAAAAAACCACGGTTAGGTGGTATATACAATTATGGACGGGCTGCCGAGTGCCGACACAGAGGTAGCCACAGCCGTGAACTACCGCACTGTACTGTGTCTGCTGCTAATATATAGACTGGTTGATAAAGAGATAGTATACTCGTAACTAGTATGTATGTATAAAGAAAGAAAAAAAAACCACGGTTAGGTGGTATATACAATTATGGACGGGCTGCCGAGTGCCGACACAGAGGTAGCCACAGCCGTGAACTACCGCACTGTACTGTGTCTGCTGCTAATATAGACTGGTTGATAAAGAGATAGTATACTCGTAACTAGTATGTATGTATAAAGAAAGAAAAAAAAACCACGGTTAGGTGGTATATACAATTATGGACGGGCTGCCGAGTGCCGACACAGAGGTAGCCACAGCCGTGAACTACCGCACTGTACTGTGTCTGCTGCTAATATAGACTGGTTGATAAAGAGATAGTATACTCGTAACTAGTATGACTATAAAGAAAGAAAAAAAAACCACGGTTAGGTGGTATATACAATTATGGACGGGCTGCCGAGTGCCGACACAGAGGTAGCCACAGCCGTGAACTACCGCACTGTACTGTGTCTGCTGCTAATATAGACTGGTTGATAAAGAGATAGTATACTACTAATATTATATATACTGGTGGTCAGGTCACTGGTCACTAGTCACACTGGCAGTGGCACTCCTGCAGCAAAAGTGTGCACTGTTTAATTTTAATATAATATTATGTACTCCTGGCTCCTGCTATAACCTATAACTGGCACTGCAGTGCTCCCCAGTCTCCCCCACAATTATAAGCTGTGTGAGCTGAGCACAGTCAGATATATATATACATTGATGCAGCACACTGGGCTGAGCAGTGCACACAGATATGGTATGTGACTGAGTCACTGTGTGTATCGTTTTTTTCAGGCAGAGAACGGATATATTAAATAAAACAAACAACTGCACTGTCTGGTGGTCACTGTGGTCGTCAGTCACTAAACTCTGCACTCTCTTCTACAGTATCACAGCCTCAGGTCAATCTCTCTCTCTCTCTCTCAACCCTAATCTAAATGGAGAGGACGCCAGCCACGTCCTCTCCCTATCAATCTCAATGCACGTGTGAAAATGGCGGCGACGCGCGGCTCCTTATATAGAATCCGAGTCTCGCGAGAATCCGACAGCGTCATGATGACGTTCGGGCGCGCTCGGGTTAACCGAGCAAGGCGGGAGGATCCGAGTCTGCTCGGACCCGTGAAAAAAACATGAAGTTCGTGCGGGTTCGGATTCAGAGAAACCGAACCCGCTCATCTCTATTAGTAATGCCGTATGCTTGAATAAAATCACATAGGACAGCTCTTGCAGTAAGAGCTGTCCTTTGCGATGATAGGACTTCCGTATTTATGACCCTGTGTTCACTGCCACCACTGCTGGGCTCTGCTGCTGTTGGACTGGCCTCTGGTGCTGCTGCTGGGCTCTGGTACTGGGGAAGGAGAGCGGCGGGCATCTCAAATATGGTGCAGTTTGTGAGCCAATCAATGCTTGCAGTCTGGAAGCCAATCAGGAGCTGCCGCTGCCGGTCCACAAGCTCTGATTGGCTGATGAACCAGCATCATATTTGAGATGCCTGACGGCTAATGGCCTCCCTTAGGAGCCCGGCGCCCCGTGCGGCTGCTCCTAAGGAATGTGCCTCGAGCCAGCCCGGCTGAGAGGGATCCGGTTGGATCCTTCTAAGTGGGGAAATGCAAAAGAAGCCTGGTGTTGCCAACCACACCCAAGCCCTGGAATCTATCACATTCTCCCCTATTTGAATTTTGGGCTATGCTGCAGCCCCACCTCTTCAACTGCCACTGGCAAGGGAGTCCAGGAACATAGCATTTTGTACCTAATGGAATGGGTCATGTCGGAGGGTGTAGTATGTTATGCAGGCGGCTGGGGTCCCGGTGGACAGCATACCGACACTGGGATCCCGACCACCGTCATGCCGGCAGCTGGGCAATCGCAAATGAGCCCCTTGCGGGCTCGCTGCGCTCACCACGCTATGCTCGCCACGCTGTTTATTCTCCCTCCAGGTGGGTCGTGGATCCCCAAGATGGAGAATAGTTGTTGGTATGCCGGGTGTCGGGATTTCGGCATCGGTATACTGAGCGACGGGATCCCAACAGCCGGCATACTGAATACCACCCATGTCGGAGGGTATGAGCTCATACACTGTGGGGCAGATGTATGAAGCAGTGATAAGAGTGGAGAAGTGGACCAGTGGAGAAGCTACAACCAATCAGTGTTGCGGTAGCATTTATCAAGTACAATCTATAAAAATAGGATTTTAATACCTACCGGTAAATCCTTTTCTCTTAGTCCGTAGAGGATGCTGGGGACTCCAAAAGGACCATGGGGTATAGACGGGATCCGCAGGAGACATGGGCACTTTAAGACTTTAAATGGGCGTGAACTGGCTCCTCCCTCTATGCCCCTCCTCCAGACCTCAGTTATAGGAACTGTGCCAGAGGAGACGGACATTTTGAGGAAAAGGATTTTGTTAAACTAAGGGTGAGATACATACCAGCTCACACCACAACACACCGTACAACATGGCATTTCACTAAAACCAGTTAACAGCATGAACCAACGAGATCAGCAACAGGCTGACCCATACCAAAACACAACCTTTGTGTAACATAAGCAATAACTATATACATATACTGCAGATAGAGTCCGCACTGGGACGGGCGCCCAGCATCCTTTACGGACTAAGAGAAAAGGATTTACCGGTAGGTATTAAAATCCTATTTTCTCATACGTCCTAGAGGATGCTGGGGACTCCAAAAGGACCATGGGGTTTATACCAATGCTCCAAACTGGGCGGGAAAGTGCGGATGACTCTGCAGCACCGATTGAGCAAACAGGAGGTCCTCATCAGCCAGCGTATCAAACTTGTAGAACTTTGCAAAAGTGTTTGACCCCGACCAAGTAGCTGCTCGGCAAAGCTGTAAAGCCGAGACACCTCGGGCAGCCGCCCAAGACGAGCCCACCTTCCTAGTGGAATGGGCTTTCACCAATTTCAGTAACGGCAAACCAGCCATAGAATGAGCCAGCTGAATCGTATTACAGATCCAGCGTGCAATAGTCTGCTTAGAAGCAGGAGCGCCAACCTTGTTGGCCGCATACAGGACAAACAGCGCCTCTGTCTTCCTAACCCGAGCCGTTCTGGCTACATAAATTTTCAAAGCTCTGACCACATCAAGAGACTTGGAATCAGCCAAGGCTTCAGTAGCCACAGGCACCACAATAGGTTGGTTCATGTGAAACGAAGAAACCACCTTTGGTAGAAATTGTTGACGAGTTCTCAACTCTGCTCTATCCTCATGGAAAATCAGATAGGGGCTTTTGTGAGACAAAGCCGCCAATTCGGACACCCGCCTTGCGGATGCCAAGGCCAATAGCATGACCACCTTCCAAGTGAGAAATTTCAACTCTACCTTTTGTAAAGGTTCAAACCAATGTGACGTAAGGAACTGTAACACCACATTAAGATCCCACGGTGCCACAGGGGGCACAAACGGAGGTTGGATGTGTAGCACGCCTTTCACGAAAGTCTGCACTTCTGGAAGTGAGGCTAATTCAATTTTAAAGAAAATTGATAAGGCCGACACCTGCACTTTAACGGAGCCTAACTTCAGGCCCGCCTCCACACCTGCTTGCAAAAAATGGAGAAAACACCCCAGCTGAAATTCTTCTGCAGGAGCCTTCTTGGATTCACACGAAGACACATATTATCTCCAAATACGGTGATAATGCTTCGCCGTTACCTCCTTTCTAGCTTTGAGTAGAGTGGGGATGACTTCCCCGGGAATACCCTTCCTAGCTAGGATTTGGCGTACAACCGCCATGCCGTCAAACGCAACCGCGGTAAGTCCTGGAACACACACGGCCCTTGCTGTAACAGATCCTCTCTGAGAGGAAGAGGCCAGGGATCTCCTGTGAGTAATTCCTGAAGATCCGGATACCAGGCCCTCTGTGGCCAATCTGGAACAACAAGTATCGTCCGAACCCTTGTTCTTCTTATGATTCTTAATACCTTTGGGATGAGTGGAAGCGGAGGGAACACATAGACCGACTGAAACACCCACGGTGTCACTAGTGCGTCCACTGCTATTGCTTGAGGGTCCCTCGACCTGGAACAATATGTCCGAAGCTTCTTGTTGAGGCGAGACGCCATCATGTCTATTTGAGGAAGTCCCCAACGACTTGTCACTTCTGCAAAGACCTCTTGATGAAGACCACACTCTCCTGGATGGAGATCGTGTCTGCTGAGGAAGTCTGCTTCCCAGTTGTCCACTCCTGGAATGAAGACCGCTGACAGGGCGCTTGCATGTTTTTCCGCCCAGCGAGGAATCTTGGTGGCCTCCGCCATCACCGCTCTGCTCTTCGTTCCGCCCTGGTGGTTTACGTGCGCCACGGCTGTGATGTTGTCCGACTGAATCAGGACGGGCAGGTCGCGAAGATGTTCCGCCTGCCACAGGCCGTTGTAGATGGCCCTTAACTCCAGCATGTTTATGTGCAGACAAGCTTCCTGGCTTGACCATTTTCCCTGGAAATTATGTCCCTGTGTGACTGCTTCCCAACCTCGGAGACTCGCGTCCGTGGTCACCAGAATCCAGTCTTAGATTCTGAACCTGCGACCCTCTAGAAGGTGAGAACTTTGGAGCTACCACAGGAGAGAAACCCTGGCCCTGGGGGACAGGCTTATCTTCCGGTGCATCTGCCACTTGTCCAGCAGGTCCCACTGAAACGTTCTTGCATGGAACCTGCCAAACAGAATGGCCTCGTAGGCCGCCACCATTTTTCCCTGCACTCGAGTGCAGTGATGAATCGAAACTCTTGGCGGTTTCAGAAGTTCCTTGACCATGTTCTGGATTTCCTGAGCTTTTTCCAATGGGAGAAAGATCCTCTGCAGGTCGGTGTCTAGAATCATGCCCAAAAACGATAGCCGAGTTGTTGGAATCAACTGCGACTTTTGTAAATTTAGGAACCAGCAATGCTGTTGCAGCACCTGCAGGGAGAGCGCAACGCTTTTCAGTAACTGCTACTGTGATCTCGCCTTTATCAGGAGATCGTCCAAGTACGGGATAATTGTGACCCCTTGCTTGCGTAGGAGCACCATCATTTCCGCCATTACCTTGGTGAAAATCCTCGGGGCCGTGGAAAGACCAAACGGCCACGTCTGAAATTGGTAATGACAATCCTGAACAGCGAACCTCAGGTACGCCTGATGAGCAGGATATATGGGGACATGTAGGTACGCATCCTTTATGTCGACCGACACCATAAAATCCCCCCCTTCCAGACTGGAGATCACTGCTCGGAGAGATTCCATCTTGAATTTGAATGTTTTTAAATAAAGGTTGAGGGATTTTAAGTTCAGAATCGTCCTGAAAGAGCCATCCGGCTTCGGGACCACAAACAGGGTTGAATAAAACCCGTCTCCCCGTTGTGACGGGGGTACCGTGACAATGACTTGCTGTTGACACAACTTTTGTATTGTAGCACATACTACCTCTCTCTCTGGAAGAGAAACTGGTAAGGCCGATTTGAAAAATCGGTGCGGAGGCACGTCTTGGAATTCCAGCTTGTATCCTTGGGTCACAATATCCAGCACCCAAGGATCTAGGTCCGAGCGAACCCAGACCTGACTGAAGAGTTGAAGATGTGCGTACTCCTGCAGCGGAGCCCCAGCGTCATGCGGTGGACTTGGTTGAAGCCGGGGGGGACTTCTGTTCCTGGGAGCTTGCCCTAGCCGGGGATCTTTTACCTCTTCCCTTACCTCTGGCCGCGAGGAAGGAAGAACCACGTCCTTTCCTGAACTTATGCGACCGAAAGGACTGTATCTGGTATTGAGGTGTTTTCTTTTGCTGTGGAGGGACAAAAGCAAAAAGGAGACTTACCCGCGGTAGCTGTGGAAACCAGGTCTGCGAGGCCCTCACCAAACAAAACTTCACCTTTATAGGGCAGAGCCTCCATAGCCTTCTTAGAGTCAGCATCACCATTCCATTGATGATTCCACAACGCCCTCCTAGCCGAGATTGCCATGGCATTGGCCCTTGATCCCAAGACGCCAATATCCCTCGCAGCCTCCCTTAGATAAACCGCTGCGTCCCTGATGTGACCCAGGGTCAAAACTACGCTGTTCCTATCCAGGGTGTCTATGTCAGATAACAAGTTATCTACCCACTTTTCAATAGCGCTACTCACCCATGCCGATGCCACGGCCGGCCTGAGTAGCGTACCGGTAGTAACATAAATAGATTTTAAGGTTGTTTCCTGTTTACGATCCGCAGGATCCTTAAGGGCTGCCGTGTCAGGGGACAGTAGCGCCACCTTCTTGGACAAACGCGCTAGGGCTTTGTCCACTGTGGGTGATGATTCTCACCGTAATCTATCCGGCGAGGGGAAAGGATACGCCATAGCAATTCTCCTTGGAATCTGCAGTCTCTTGTCAGGAGACTCCCAAGCCTTTTCAAAAAGAGCGTTTAATTCATGAGAAGGAGGAAACATTACCTCAGGTTTCTTTCCCTTAAACATACAGACCCTTGTGTCAGGGACAGTGGGGTCTTCTGTGATATGCAACACATCTTTAATAGCCACAATCATGTACTGAATACTCTTAGCCACTTTAGGATGTAACTTGGCATCATTATAGTCGACACTGGAGTCGGAATCCGTGTCGGTATCTGTATCTGCTACCTGGGTAAATGGACGTTTCTGAGACCCTGAGGGGGCCTGAGACTGTGATAAAACATCACCCATGGATTGTCTCCATGCTTGGTTCTGAGACTCAGAATTGTCTAACCTCTTATGCAATAAAGCCACACTTGCATTTAAAACTTTCCACATATCTACCCAATCAGCAGTCGGCGGTGCCGACGGAGTCACTCCCACATTCTGTTCAGCTCCCTCACCAGCCTCCTCCTGGGAAAAGCATTCAATTTCAGACATGTCGACACACACGTACTGACACCCCCAAACACACTGGGCTATAGCGGACAGACCCACAGTAAGGTCCTTCAGAGAGACAGAAAAGGAGTTTGCCAGCTCACACCCAGCGCCCCACCGGTCTGAAGGAATTAACCAATGCCCCAGACCTGTAAGCACTTTTTATATAATAGTAATCAACACCAACTTGCCATGCCCCCCCCCTCATTTTGTGCACCCTGTTACTTGTGGTAGCAGTGAAGGGCCAGGAGCAGCGTCTCTGCAGCTGTGCTGTGGAGAAAATGGCGCTGGTTTGAGCTGAGGAGGAAGCCCCGCCCCATATATGGCGCGCTTTCGGTCCCGCATTTTTTTTATACTGGCGGGGGTCTCTATACATTGTCTAGGCAATCGCAATGTATATACATATAGCCAGGTTAAATATGAGGTTTTATTGCTGACCAGGGCGCCCCCCCTGCGCCCTGCACCCATGTAGTGCCGCTTGCGTAAGGGAGCAATGGCGCGCAGCGCGACCGCTGCGCGGTACCTCCGGAAGATCTGAAGTCTTCTGCCACTTTTGAAGTCTTCTTTGCTTCTTTACTCACCCGGCTTCTCTCTTCAGGCTATGTGAGGGGGATGGCGGTGCGGCTCCGGGAACGAACAGCTAGGCGCACCAAGTGATCAGACCCTCTGGAGTTAATGGTGTCCAGTAGCCTAAGAAGCAGAGCCTTTGAACTCACAGAAGTAGGTCTGCTTCTCTCCCCTCAGTCCCACGAAGCAGGGAGCCTGTTGCCAGCAGTGCTCCCTGAAAATAATAAACCTAACAAAAGTCATTTCTAGAGAAACTCTGTAGAGCTCCCCTAGTGTGCAACCAGTCTCCTCTGGGCACAGAATCTAACTGAGGTCTGGAGGAGGGGCATAGAGGGAGAAGCCAGTTCACGCCGATTTAAAGTCTTAAAGTGCCCATGTCTCCTGCGGATCCCATCTATACCCCATGATCCTTTTGGAGTCCCCAGCATCCTCTAGGACGTATGAGAAATAATATGTAGCAGCTGATTGGTTGCCACCAATAGTGGCAACATCTCCACGGGCCCACTTCTCCACTCTTTTCACTGCTTCATACATCTACCCTTCAGTATGAATGAGAAATGAATAAATCAAGTGCAAAGAGTGCTTCTTGTCTTTACCAAATCACACCCAAACGAGGATCTATGAGGTAGCATGAGAAAAAGAAATTACCTTTATCCAAAATGTTATCTCGTTCTCTTAGGAGCGCAAATTGATGCCAGGCTATGATGCAAGAATAGCTCAGTACATTTGTGGATTAACACATGAGTGAACCTGCAATTTGAATCAGTGTATCTTTCCATGTTATTAACATCCAGTTTGTGTCTTGTTATATAAAATCCCCTGCCCCTGTTTAATGTAAAATACAATTAATGTTTCATTAATGGACTACAGTACCGACATTGTTAATATTCTGACACATGCAGCACAGCCCTGTCTTCTTCTCCACAAGTCTTCAGGATTCTCTTCCATGTGCGCTCCATAAGGGCAGCACGCTACCCAGTGACAGCTGAAAGATACTTTTTACAGCATCCCTCATGAGCTGCTTTGGTCATATCAATCTAAATGAGTTAAGAAATGAATGTCACAATACCCAGGAGCACAGGATCTATCCTGGGATGCATTTGGGGAGAAGTGCTTTCAGTGGCTTGTGGAGGCCACTATGCTCAGTTGGACTCTACAAAGGACTGTAGAAGTCTTAGATACTGTATATTTTGGCAGTAATTAATTACCCCCTTGGCAAGTAGTCAATGTAGGGTTGCTATGTTCAAATAAAAAAAATCCCGGACACATCTATACAAAGCAACATATCAATACATCATTAATGCGTTATTACGTATACTGACAGCATTACATGTCAGTACATAGGACACCTCACTGTGGTATATACCTTATAGTGACCATATACTACCCAGCAGCATCAGAGACCCCAAATATTCCCCTCCCCAGTGGCTGCACCACCTCTACCCACCCACCTTACCTCTGGCATGCACAAGGGCACTTACTTGGATATTGTTACAAAATATGTAGCTCTGTCTTCAAGCAGATAGACAGCTGGCAAGGCTTATGATGTGATATTCAGTAATAAGATTATCCTGGTGAGAGGAGGGGGTAAATCCAGAAGATAGATGGTGGGGTGATGGCGCTAGTTGTTATGCTGGAAGGAAAACGCTGTTACAAGGAGGAAGATTCAGTCAGCATTCAGGAGCCTAGGCTCAACTATAGTGGGTGCAAGGGAAAAGGGGGCATTGCCATGGGGCCCAAAGGCTTAGGGCCGAATTCAGATCTGAACGCAGAAGCAAATTTGTTAGCTAATGGGCAAAACAATAGGGGTCATTCCGACCCGATCGCATGCTGCAGTTGTGTGCAGCGCAGCGATCGGGTCGGAACTGTGCATGCGACGGCTCCGCAGTGCGCCGGCCTATGCCAGATGGCCAAAGGCCGTCGTTACATAGCGATCGCCTCTGCCTGATTCACAGGCAGAGGCGTTCGCTGGGTGGGAGGAAGAGGCACAGCGGCGTTTAGCCGCCGTTTTTGGGGCGGGCAGGCCGCAGCAGCTGTGTGACATCACACGCAGCCGCTTCGACCCGGGGCAGCGATGAGTAACTCCCGGCCACCTGCAGGAGCAGCGCTGGCCGGGGGTTACTATTCAAGTACAAAAGCTTCGCCGCTATGCAATGCTTCCGTACTTGTGAAGGGGGGGGGGGGGCGCGGACTGACATGCGGGACGTCCCTCCGCATGTCTGGGAAGATGATCGTAGCTGTGCTAAGTTTAGCACAGCTACGATCAACTCTGCATGATCCTACATGTGCACTGCAGGGGGGCAGATATAACATGTGCAGAGAGAGTTAGATTTGGGTGGGGTGTGTTCAAACTGAAATCTAAATTGCAGTGTAAAAATAAAGCAGCCATTATTTACCCTGCACAGAAACAAAATAACCCACCCAAATCTAACTCTCTCTGCACGTTATATCTGCCCCGCCTCTACAGAGCATGTGGTTTTGCCCATTAGCTAACAAATTTGCTGCTGCGATCAGATCTGAATTAGGCCCATAATTTGAACAGCCTCTTATATGGCACAGTATGAACAGGGGGAACTGTAATGTGCCATAATATGAACTGATGATGTGAGTTGGAGGAACTGTGCAGGATAATGTGTACTGGCAGCCCTACACTGTGACATCATGTAAAGTAGGGTACTATGATGGTTCATAAAATCAACTGGTTCACTACTATGGTTCAGAAAATGAAATGGGGCAGTACTCTTGGGCATACAGTTAATAACTGCTGTGAAGAGGTGACTCTCAAGGAAGCATTGGCATGGGAGACCCTTCAGTATGTTGCTATGGGGCCCACAATGTTCTGGTTACACCCATGCTGAAGAGGTGACCGGTTGGGTGAAAGTGATCTAAGCCGGTAGTCACTGCACCCAGCAACACAGTCACAGCCAGCTGGGGAGCCACAGCAGCACCCAAAGAAAAACACATACACTGTAGCAGGAGAGGAGACAGCCTCTGATACAGACTCAGAGGTAGTAAACAATGTGCCTCACTCTGACTCATGAAAAGTGGGATATTTTGGTCCCGAAAACAGTCTTTGGCCACCGAGCCACAGATCCCAATTCCAGCATGATCCTGGGAAAACCAGGACATACAGTATAGCAACCATAAGTCAATGTAAAAAAATCAAGATTTTGGTACTTACCGATAAATCCCTTTCTCCGATTCCACAGGGGCCACTGGAGCGTAGTTACAATGGGGAAATAGTAGGCAGTAATTGGAAGCTGGCACTTTAAAATTCTCACACTGTGGCTAGCTCCTCCCCTACTATCTCCCCTCCAAGCCAGTCTACGTAAAACTGTGCCCGAGGAGAGCTGGAATAAACAAACCGTAAGGTAGAGGAGGTTAATGAAGCCCTGTAAACCAGGATAACACAAACCAAACCTGGAACAGAACCTAACAAACAACCGGCTAGCCCGAACTCAACAAGCAGTCATATGGTGATCTGCAAACTGTTAAGCAAAAAACAAGGAGGAACAGCGCTGGGCGGGCGTCCAGTGGCCCCTGTGGAATCGGAGAAAGGGATTTATCGGTAAGTACCAAAATCCTGATTTCTCCTTCATCCACTAGGGGCCACTGGAGCGTAGTTACAATGGGGACGTCCCAGAGCCCCCAAAACGGGTGGGAGAGCGCTGAGAGTCCTGTAAAACCGCTCGGCCAAACTGTGATGCAGAGGCCACAAAAGTGTCAAACTTGTAGAATTTGACAAAACAAATGTCGGTCCGACCAAGTAGCCGCCCGACATAAAGTATTCATGGAGACCCCACGGGCAGCTGCCCACGAAGGTCCCACAACACGCGTAAAGTGCGCTGAAATGGAAAACGGAGGCTCCCGAGCAACCGCCAAGAAGACTGTCTGATGGTCAAATGTATCCAACAGCCCAGCATATGCTGGGACCCCGGCTATTTAGTACGGGAGCATCGTACAGAACAAAGAAGAAAAACCCTTCGTCGAATAGCCGAAGACCTCTGTAGAGAGAGTCGGCGAGGCCTGACAACAGTCAAAGAGGACTGAAAAACACTAGTGTCAGATTTATATGAAAAACGGACATCCCCTTTGGAAGAAACTACCGCTGAGGCCGAAGCTCAGCCGGGGGAGTTGCCAATAGAGTACTCCCTGAAAGAGAACCCGAACTTACGGCCGCCAGGCTAATCTCTTTTGGAAGAAAACCGAAAAAGGCAGAGACCTAAAATTCATGTCAATGTGGTTTGAAGCGCAGCGGAGCAAAACCTCCCAGAGGAACCAAAGATGACGGCTGAATGGTAACTGAAAGAAGGGGAAAACCCCTTTTATCCTTATTATGTCCCATACCGTTTTCCAAGAGTGGCAAAAGCGAGAAAAGGTAACAGACTTCTGAAATCGGGGCCCAATAGGCCTAACCGAACTAGGGAACTCCTCCCTTCTGAGGTCTCGTGAACAGTCACACGGTTAAATGAAACCAGTGTAAGATTGAACAAAGAAAAGGACCCTGTTGAAGTAGACAGTCCAGTCAAGGTAGGAGCCAAGGCTCCTCTACTGACAACAGGTGTAGCCATATCTTCAAGTTATGGGTGGCCCAACCAGAGCCACCGAGAGGACTAGCACGCATATTCCCCTCCTGTGTTACCGAAAGTGAGGTAGAAATAGAAAAGGAGGCAGGATAGAATAACCAGAAACTCCCAGGAGCCCTGAGGGCATCCTCGGAGAGTAGTAAAGGGTTAAAGAGTCAGTCAGAATGCCCTGAGGTCGATCCGAAATCTCCGCCAACATCGGACCAGCTGACAAACTCCGGGGAATGTTCCCTCACCCGGGAGTCTGACCTGGTGGCTTGACCTGGAAAGAAGATTGTTGTCCCCCGCTCAGATGGGAATGTAGGCGACCACTCATTGCGTCGCAACTTGACTGAAGAAATAGAGTACCTGGTGTCGAGGAAGGAAAAATCCTCTGACGGACCGTGTTGAGAAAACGTCTACGAGGAGCATAAATTGGATCTGTGTCGAACCAGAAGCTCCTGGATCCTCCGGATATTCAGAAGCCACCTAATGTACAGAGTGGGATAGTAGCAGTAGATTGTCCCATTAGGGAACCAACGTCACCTCCTGCCCTTGAAAAAGAGTTATTCTGTGATCTTCCTGAACCCTGTGGGAGCGGAAGAGAGACCGAAAGTAAAGGACTGACAGTGAAAATGAGAATCCTGCAATGCGAATCTGAGAAAAGCCCGATGAGGAAACCCAGCGGAAATCAGTAAACCGGCATCCCTGAAGACAAGGGACACGTAAAACTCCCTTTCTTGTTCAAACTAGCAATCACAGACTGAAAGGATTCTAAGGCCAGAATAGGCCTGGCCAAGCCCACTGGCTTCGGAACGTGAAAAGAAAACAAAGGCCTGAGAACTGTCCCGATTCAAATGATATGTGAAAAACAGGGATCAACACCCTTTGCGGTTAGAAGCATATGGAGCGCCGCCTGCAGTATGACTCTCTTGTCATCGTAAATCGGCCGACCCCTGCCGAGGGAATCCTGAGACGGTTGTACTCCAAAATCTAGTCTGTAACCGCCCAAGCCTTCTCCCACCAACATGCGCCTATCCTGGGACCCTCCAGGTGGTAGGAAGGTCTGACCTGTAGTGGGTGTATAGGATGACCTAAAATCAGACTGGACCGAGGATGTTGAACCTCTGCTTCAGCCTTTTACCCTGGGATCCCCTGGCGATGGAGATATCGCCCGTGTGGAGTCGAAAGCTTGAAAGGGCACGGAAAAATCTAAAGGAAAGACCGGTAAAGGTATGTCTTGGAGCTGGGGCAGTAGTAGGATAAAGCAAAGTGGACTTACCTCCAATAATTCAAGAAATCCTGCAGAAAGTTCCTTCCCCTGAACCATCTGCCCCGTAGGATTTCATGTTCACCTGTCACTGTCGCAGCCCCAGAGGTCGTCGGGTTAAGACAGCCCAAGCGAAAATGCAGGTTCCGAGTCTGCAGACGTGGAGACCTCCAAAGAACATAAAGCAGAATCGTGATTCTGACCTGTACCAAAGTGTCAAATGATCCTGATGCGAAACATCCTGTAACCTAGAGGACAATTGTTCCCCTACCTACCTGCTCCGGACAAGGTAGAACCCCGCTGCCGCATATGTGTCTTCGATGGATCCCTGAGCACGGTTGCCTCAGGAAAACGGCAGCTTGTTGGACCGGCGATACATCGAGGGGTATACCATGGAGAGGTTCTGATACCATTTCCTGCCGTCTGCGGGGAAAGGATAGAAAAACAAACATTGTTTGATACCTGAAATTGTGTATTCGGGTGTCTGCCGGCCGCCCACCAGAGCCTGCCCAGCTCATCCGAAACTGGACCAGTCGCTGTCATTTCGTCATCGGCGTCGAACCCTGATGGACTTGACCTGTCCGCCTCCTTTACCTGCAGTATCAGACGAACTGCTGTATAATGCACCTGGATATTCTGAGACACTGGTTCAGACTCCACAGAAAACGGACCTCATCAGTATCCTGGACATCTCTCTCCTCCTCCCAGAGAGGCGTTTCCACTACCGAGTTGTGTAACATGGAAGGTTAGCAAGGTTCTTTTAGAAACCTGGAGAGGTGAAATGACGTACAAGGTCTCTGGTTAACAGTGACATTACCTGCATAATCTGAGCTGTTCAAACAGGAGCGTCCTGCCGGTGCGTTGAGGGCTAAGCAGATGGCTCCACCGCATACTTCACACCTAAGAGGGAATTCTTTGACTATCCCAGGTGAGACAAACGAAAGGAGAAAAGGTGGGTTAAATAAACACAGCACTATGTAAGGTCTGCACTATAATGTGTAGTGACCGACACGATTCAAATAAACTTTCTGGAGCAGCGGAGACCTGAACCAGTAGGTCTGCGCTGTGGGACAGGAGTCTTAGCCACTAGACTATAGGAGCTCCCCCTAAAGTAGTTTTTTTTTTTTTTTTGGATTCAAACCCTGGTCCCTTCAGATACCCGCTACAGCGACTGTTTGTCTGATGCCACACACATTCCCCAAATTACTACCAGTATTATTATTATTAAGTGAAACAAAGGAATAATAAAGGGAAGGTAACACCCGCCCTGCATGTAGAGTACTGCTAAATTAGGAAGAAGCAATACATGTTTCTCGGAGGCTCCGCTGGTTTCCCAAAATGGCGTCCAGTCTGCGAGAAAAGCCGGGGGGAAAAGTTATGTGGCAAGGCGGAGCTAATGTGAAACCAGGTCTGTCTTATAATAAAAACATTGCCACTATATATGGCAGTGTAACAGTATACATATATATATATATATATATATATATATATACACACAACCATACATAACCCCATACATATATATATACCCTCATATTTATATATATATACATAATTAAGCTAATTGGGTAGAGGGTGATATGTGAACCTGGGTTCCTATGCATAATCTGCTCCACTATTATGGCCACCAAGCTATAAAAGCTCTTTATAATGATGATGCATTAATGAGCCCCTGATATAGAGCAGGCTCTACTCCATGTGTGTGTGTGCTGGGGAGCGGGGAGCCCGCTGAGCAAAGCGGGATTAAGCTCCTCCCCCTCCTAGTTCAAATATTAAATGAAGCGGTAAGCTCCCTGACTCTCCCTCCAGCAATGCGTGAAATGAAGCAGGGAGCCCGCTGTGCAGAGCGGAATTAGGTCGGCCCCCAAAACTTAACTAACCCGCTTCAGTTCCACGAAGCGGTGAGCACCCTGTATCCCCCTCCGGCAATGCGTGCGGGGAGCAGGGAGCCCGCTGTACAGAGCGGGAATGCAGTGGCTGGGGAGCGGGGCGCTGAGCCCGCTGTACAGCGCGGGAGCCTGTAGTTTACCCGGAGCGGTGAGCGCCCTGTATCCCCTGCCGGCAAAGCGTGCGGGGAGCAGGGAGCCCGCTGTACAGAGCGGGAATGCAGTGGCTGGGGAGCGTGCAGCGGCCGAGTCGCGGGGAGCGCTCGCTGTAACGAGCAGGAGTTAGCTCAGCCCCCCGCTCTGGCGCAAAATTTAAACGAACCCGCCAGGTGAGCGCCCTGCATCCCCCGCCGGCAATGTGTGCTGCGGGCGGGGAGCAGGGAGCGCTGAGCCACAGTACAGAGCGGGCGCTGTGCATAGCGCACTGAAACTCCGCCCCCCCCTTAATGGCGCCGAATTTGAACTAGAAAAAGCGCCTCTGGTTATAATCTGACCCACTCCAGACACATGAGATCATACAGTGGGCACACTGAAGGAATAAACATATTACTTAGAGCATATTGCACCAGTAAATGTGTAATGTAATAGATAAATCATACATCAATGTGAAGGGGGGGTGTTTACTCACCACTGCTTGCAGATGGAGTGGCCCCGACACGCGCCGCACGCAGCGGTGTCCGGCCTCTGTCGACGGAGTGGCCCCAACACGCGCCGCACGCAGCGGTGTCCGGCCACTGTTACTTACCGCTGCCGTGCTGCCGGAATCTTCTGCTGGTGGAGCGGCCCCGACACGCGCCGCACGCAGCGGTGTCCGGCCAGCTCAGGAGAGCTCAGTGTCTCCCTCAGCCGAGGCCCATCCCGAGCCACACGCAGCTGCGATGGGACCCCGCCGGCAGCTCCCGCGGTGCAGACTGGCAGTGGCAGAGCTGCCAGTCTGTGTGTGATAGTAAGAAAAATAAAATAATAAAGAAAAAAGAAAAATTTCTTCAGCTAAACCCAAGTGAACCAGCTCCCTCGGGCACTAACTAAGACTGGCTTGGAGGGGAGATAGTAGGGGAGGAGCTAGCCACAGTGTGAGAATTTTAAAGTGCCAGCTCCCAATTACTGCCTACTATTTCCCCATTGTAACTACGCTCCAGTGGCCCCTAGTGGATGAAGGAGAAATGAGTCTATTTATTAAGCCTTGGATGGAGATAAAGTGGACGGAGATAAAAGAGGTGATTCAGACCTGATCGCACGCAGGCGTTTTTTTGCAGTGCTGCGATCAGGTAGTTGCCGCTTACAGGGGGATGGGGTAGTTGATGTGCAGGGGTGCGAACGCTTGTGCAGAGAGCTGGACTTACTCAGCCGCTGCGATGATCCGGCCAGGAGCTGACGTCGGGAATCCTCCCACCAAACGGCTGGGCATGCCTGCGTTTTTCTGGACACTCCTTAGAAACGGTGAGTTGACACCCACAAACGGCCTCTTCCTGTCAATCTTCTTGCGAGTGCTGGTGCGATCGCTTTCTTCATTAAATCCGTTGCTGTCTGGCGATCCCCGACGCCGGCGGCCGACGCGCCTGCGCATTGCGGAGCATACGAATGTGCAGTTCACACCTGATCGCACCGCTGCAAAAAAAGCTAGCGTGTGATGGGGTTTGAATGACCCCCAAAGTCCCAGCCAATCAGCTCCTAACTGGCATGTCACAGTCTGGGTTTGAAAAATGACTGTTATGAGCTGATTGGCTGGTTCTTTATCTCCATCCACTTTATCTCCAGCTGGGGCTTAGTAAATAGATCCTATGAACAGTATTTACCACTTGCCATAAAAATGAGAGAACACATACAGGGGATACACCTACACAGAAAGAGTCCCCAAATTCCCCAAATACAGTATTCCTTTTTACTCTGACCAACTACTATGTAAGGCAATCCTTTACCCCAGGCAACATCCCGCTTTTGGTGGGCAAACATCTTGCAAGTAATCCCACTTTTGGCGGGCACAAAACCTGTGGACTGGCAATTGCAGCCAGTGCCTGCAGTTGAATTGACTCACAGTATATCCTACTGCTCAGCATTCCAGTCCAGCAGGAATCATAAGCTACAGCCAGTACTACGATCAAAAGCCCCACGGCTCCCTTCTCTTACAACAAAAGTGCAACACATATCACAAGCCAGACTGAACAAAGATGAAAATCATTAATAACCTTCTGAAAACATAGCCATATGTCCAATGCTAAACCCTGCTACCCTGCTATTGCGCAGTGGGCCCAGCAACCAATACAGAATGCAGGCTCAGGCCTGTCTTCTGCCCTACACAGTCCCATGAGTGTTACTTGTACCATGCAGGAGGCACTTGGTCTACTATTTATAGTAAGGCACTAAACCTTGGCACATTAAGAGAGTTTGCAATGATGTGGAACTTGGCACTAAGACTGAGAACCCTTAGTAGCCTAGACCCCATTGGATGTGTATTTTGTCTGGTAAAAAATAATTTTCAGCTACAAAAGCCCCACACCATTTTTTCCTAAAGAATTGCATAATTTTTTTAGCCAAAACCAGACACAGAAGAATTACAGAGATAGAATAAGGGTTAGACCCTTTTAGGACCAAACAGTGTATTTGGCATATTTCTTGATTTGCCAGCAAAAAGGTCTCTCCAGGACCAGCAGCCCAGCCCCCATTAAGGGTAGGCTATTGGCTTTAAACTGGTGAAGAGTAGTGCAGTAGTGCACTATACCTACTATACATATAATGTATGTTTTATAAATAGCAAATTTACTAAGGTGGGAGATTTTTAGAACTGGTGATGTTGCCCATGGCAACCAATCAGATTCTACTTACCATTTATCTAGCTGCTTCTAGCAGATAATAGATATAGGGGGTCATTCCGAGTTGTTCGCTTTTTTCTCGCAACGGAGCGATTAGTCGCTAATGCGCATGCGCAATGTCCGCAGTGCGACTGCGCCAAGTAAATTTGCTATGCAGTTAGGTATTTTACTCACGGCATTACAAGGTTTTTTCTTCGTTCTGGTGATCGTAGTGTGATTGACAGGAAGTGGGTGTGTGTGAAAAAACGCTACCGTTTCTGGGAAAAACGCGGGAGTGGCTGGAGAAACGGAGGAGTGTCTGGGCGAACGCTGGGTGTGTTTGTGACGTCAAACCAGGAACGACACTGACTGAACTGATCGCAGATGCCGAGTAAGTCTGGAGCTACTCAGAAACTGCTAAGAAGTGTCTATTCGCTATTCTGCTAATCTTTCGTTCGCAATTTTGATAAGCTAAGATTCACTCCCAGTAGGCGGCGGCTTAGCGTGTGCAAAGCTGCTAAAAGCAGCTTGCGAGCGAACAACTCGGAATGACCCCCATAATCTGATTGGTTGCTATGGGCAACAACACCAGTTCTAAAAATCTCCCACCTTAGTAAATTTACCCCTTTGTTGTTGTTTGTGTGATTGAACCTGTTTGTTAGTGTGGGTGGAATATACTACCTGGTAGTTAGGACAGATGGATTGTCAGAGGTCTGTGTGTGTTTCTGGTAGTTGTTGTGCAGCAGGCTACAATTAAGGGGATTTGGTAAGTTTATGGAAAGTGTCTCTGGTCAGTGAAGGTGTTCACTTCTTTTTTGTGCACTCACATATGTGTAAGTAAGGTTTCCATGTTACAGACAACTGTAGATAAAAACTAGGTTAAGAGCACTGCCATCTTCCAGTTCCTTTCCCTAAAAACCACACTAAAGGTATTTTATAGCCTTGTTAGTACTAGGCAAAATATTTTGAAACAAAACAGAATAGAAATATGCCTGCACTCGGGTTTACCCATATTGTACATAGAGATGAGCGGGTTCGGTTTCTCTGAATCCGAACCCGCCAGAACTTCATGTTTTTTTTCACGGGTCCGAGCGACTCGGATCTTCCCGCCTTGCTCGGTTAACCCGAGCGCGCCCGAACGTCATCATGACGCTGTCGGATTCTCGCGAGGCTCGGATTCTATCGCGAGACTCGGATTCTATATAAGGAGCCGCGCGTCGCCGCCATTTTCACACGTGCATTGAGATTGATAGGGAGAGGACGTGGCTGGCGTCCTCTCCGTTTAGAATTAGAATAGATTAGAGAGACACTTGATTTACTAATTTTGGGGAGCATTAGGAGTACTCAGTAGTGTACAGTGCAGAGTTTTGCTGATAGTGACCAGTGACCACCACTTTTATTTATAATCCGTTCTCTGCCTGAAAAAAGCGATACACAGCACACAGTGACTCAGTCACATACCATATCTGTGTGCACTGCTCAGGCTCAGGCCAGTGTGCTGCATCATCTATTATCTATATATAATATTATATATATCTGTCTGACTGCTCAGCTCACACAGCTTATAATTGTGGGGGAGACTGGGGAGCACTACTGCAGTGCCAGTTATAGGTTATAGCAGGAGCCAGGAGTACATAATATATTATATAGTGAGTGACCACCAGACACACAGTGCAGTTTATTTAATATATCCGTTCTCTGCCTGAAAAAAGCGATACACACAGTGACTCAGTCAGTCACATACCATATCTGTGTGCACTGCTCAGGCTCAGGCCAATGTGCTGCATCATCTATATATATTATATATCTGTCTGACTGCTCAGCTCACACAGCTTATAATTGTGGGGGAGACTGGGGAGCACTACTGCAGTGCCAGTTATAGGTTATAGCAGGAGCCAGGAGTACATAATATTATATTAAAATTAAACAGTGCACACTTTTGCTGCAGGAGTGCCACTGCCAGTGTGACTAGTGACCAGTGACCTGACCACCAGTATATAATATTAGTAGTATACTATCTCTTTATCAACCAGTCTATATTAGCAGCAGACACAGTACAGTGCGGTAGTTCACGGCTGTGGCTACCTCTGTGTCGGCACTCGGCAGCCCGTCCATAATTGTATATACCAGTGACCTAACCGTGGTTTTTTTTTCTTTCTTTATACATACATACTAGTTACGAGTATACTATCTCTTTATCAACCAGTCTATATATTAGCAGCAGACACAGTACAGTGCGGTAGTTCACGGCTGTGGCTACCTCTGTGTCGGCACTCGGCAGCCCGTCCATAATTGTATATACCACCTAACCGTGGTTTTTTTTTCTTTCTTTATACATACATACTAGTTACGAGTATACTATCTCTTTATCAACCAGTCTATATATTAGCAGCAGACACAGTACAGTGCGGTAGTTCACGGCTGTGGCTACCTCTGTGTCGGCACTCGGCAGCCCGTCCATAATTGTATATACCACCTAACCGTGGTTTTTTTTTTCTTTCTTTATACATACATACTAGTTACGAGTATACTATCTCTTTATCAACCAGTCTATATATTAGCAGCAGACACAGTACAGTGCGGTAGTTCACGGCTGTGGCTACCTCTGTGTCGGCACTCGGCAGCCCGTCCATAATTGTATATACCACCTAACCGTGGTTTTTCTTTCTTTCTTTATACATACATACTAGTTACGAGTATACTATCTCTTTATCAACCAGTCTATATATTAGCAGCAGACACAGTACAGTGCGGTAGTTCACGGCTGTGGCTACCTCTGTGTCGGCACTCGGCAGCCCGTCCATAATTGTATATACCACCTAACCGTGGTTTTTTTTTCTTTCTTTATACATACATACTAGTTACGAGTATACTATCTCTTTATCAACCAGTCTATATATTAGCAGCAGACACAGTACAGTGCGGTAGTTCACGGCTGTGGCTACCTCTGTGTCGGCACTCGGCAGCCCGTCCATAATTGTATATACCACCTAACCGTGGTTTTTTTTTCTTTCTTTATACATACATACTAGTTACGAGTATACTATCTCTTTATCAACCAGTCTATATATTAGCAGCAGACACAGTACAGTAGTTCACGGCTGTGGCTACCTCTGTGTCGGCACTCGGCAGCCCGTCCATAATTGTATATACCACCTAACCGTGGTTTTTTTTTCTTTCTTTATACATACATACTAGTTACGAGTATACTATCTCTTTATCAACCAGTCTATATATTAGCAGCAGACACAGTACAGTGCGGTAGTTCACGGCTGTGGCTACCTCTGTGTCGGCACTCGGCAGCCCGTCCATAATTGTATATACCACCTAACCGTGGTTTTTTTTCTTTCTTTATACATACATACTAGTTACGAGTATACTATCTCTTTATCAACCAGTCTATATATTAGCAGCAGACACAGTACAGTGCGGTAGTTCATGGCTGTGGCTACCTCTGTGTCGGCACTCGGCAGCCCGTCCATAATTGTATACTAGTATCCAATCCATCCATCTCCATTGTTTACCTGAGGTGCCTTTTAGTTGTGCCTATTAAAATATGGAGAACAAAAATGTTGAGGTTCCAAAATTAGGGAAAGATCAAGATCCACTTCCACCTCGTGCTGAAGCTGCTGCCACTAGTCATGGCCGAGACGATGAAATGCCAGCAACGTCGTCTGCCAAGGCCGATGCCCAATGGCATAGTACAGAGCATGTCAAAACCAAAACACCAAATATCAGTAAAAAAAGGACTCCAAAACCTAAAATAAAATTGTCGGAGGAGAAGCGTAAACTTGCCAATATGCCATTTACCACACGGAGTGGCAAGGAACGGCTGAGGCCCTGGCCTATGTTCATGGCTAGTGGTTCAGCTTCACATGAGGATGGAAGCACTCAGCCTCTCGCTAGAAAACTGAAAAGACTCAAGCTGGCAAAAGCACCGCAAAGAACTGTGCGTTCTTTGAAATCCCAAATCCACAAGGAGAGTCCAATTGTGTCGGTTGCGATGCCTGACCTTCCCAACACTGGACGTGAAGAGCATGCGCCTTCCACCATTTGCACGCCCCCTGCAAGTGCTGGAAGGAGCACCCGCAGTCCAGTTCCTGATAGTCAGATTGAAGATGTCAGTGTTGAAGTACACCAGGATGAGGAGGATATGGGTGTTGCTGGCGCTGGGGAGGAAATTGACCAGGAGGATTCTGATGGTGAGGTGGTTTGTTTAAGTCAGGCACCCGGGGAGACACCTGTTGTCCGTGGGAGGAATATGGCCGTTGACATGCCAGGTGAAAATACCAAAAAAATCAGCTCTTCGGTGTGGAGGTATTTCACCAGAAATGCGGACAACAGGTGTCAAGCCGTGTGTTCCCTTTGTCAAGCTGTAATAAGTAGGGGTAAGGACGTTAACCACCTCGGAACATCCTCCCTTATACGTCACCTGCAGCGCATTCATAATAAGTCAGTGACAAGTTCAAAAACTTTGGGTGACAGCGGAAGCAGTCCACTGACCAGTAAATCCCTTCCTCTTGTAACCAAGCTCACGCAAACCACCCCACCAACTCCCTCAGTGTCAATTTCCTCCTTCCCCAGGAATGCCAATAGTCCTGCAGGCCATGTCACTGGCAATTCTGACGAGTCCTCTCCTGCCTGGGATTCCTCCGATGCATCCTTGCGTGTAACGCCTACTGCTGCTGGCGCTGCTGTTGTTGCCGCTGGGAGTCGATGGTCATCCCAGAGGGGAAGTCGTAAGCCCACTTGTACTACTTCCAGTAAGCAATTGACTGTTCAACAGTCCTTTGCGAGGAAGATGAAATATCACAGCAGTCATCCTACTGCAAAGCGGATAACTGAGTCCTTGACAACTATGTTGGTGTTAGACGTGCGTCCGGTATCCGCCGTTAGTTCACAGGGAACTAGACAATTTATTGAGGCAGTGTGCCCCCGTTACCAAATACCATCTAGGTTCCACTTCTCTAGGCAGGCGATACCGAGAATGTACACGGACGTCAGAAAAAGACTCACCAGTGTCCTAAAAAATGCAGTTGTACCCAATGTCCACTTAACCACGGACATGTGGACAAGTGGAGCAGGGCAGGGTCAGGACTATATGACTGTGACAGCCCACTGGGTAGATGTATGGACTCCCGCCGCAAGAACAGCAGCGGCGGCACCAGTAGCAGCATCTCGCAAACGCCAACTCTTTCCTAGGCAGGCTACGCTTTGTATCACCGCTTTCCAGAATACGCACACAGCTGAAAACCTCTTACGGCAACTGAGGAAGATCATCGCGGAATGGCTTACCCCAATTGGACTCTCCTGTGGATTTGTGGCATCGGACAACGCCAGCAATATTGTGTGTGCATTAAATATGGGCAAATTCCAGCACGTCCCATGTTTTGCACATACCTTGAATTTGGTGGTGCAGAATTTTTTAAAAAACGACAGGGGCGTGCAAGAGATGCTGTCGGTGGCCAGAAAAATTGCGGGACACTTTCGGCGTACAGGCACCACGTACTGAAGACTGGAGCACCACCAAAAACTACTGAACCTGCCCTGCCATCATCTGAAGCAAGAAGTGGTAACGAGGTGGAATTCAACCCTCTATATGCTTCAGAGGTTGGAGGAGCAGCAAAAGGCCATTCAAGCCTATACAATTCAGCACGATATAGTAGGTGGAATGCACCTGTCTCAAGTGCAGTGGAGAATGATTTCAACGTTGTGCAAGGTTCTGATGCCCTTTGAACTTGCCACACGTGAAGTCAGTTCAGACACTGCCAGCCTGAGTCAGGTCATTCCCCTCATCAGGCTTTTGCAGAAGAAGCTGGAGGCATTGAAGAAGGAGCTAAAAGGGAGCGATTCCGCTAGGCATGTGGGACTTGTGGATGCAGCCCTTAATTCGCTTAACAAGGATTCACGGGTGGTCAATCTGTTGAAATCAGAGCACTACATTTTGGCCACCGTGCTCGATCCTAGATTTAAAGCCTACCTTGGATCTCTCTTTCCGGCAGACACAGGTCTGCTGGGGTTGAAAGACCTGCTGGTGACAAAATTGTCAAGTCAAGCGGAACGCGACCTGTCAACATCTCCTCCTTCACATTCTCCCGCAACTGGGGGTGCGAGGAAAAGGCTCAGAATTCCGAGCCCACCCGCTGGCGGTGATGCAGGGCAGTCTGGAGCGACTGCTGATGCTGACATCTGGTCCGGACTGAAGGACCTGACAACGATTACGGACATGTCGTCTACTGTCACTGCATATGATTCTCTCAACATTGATAGAATGGTGGAGGATTATATGAGTGACCGCATCCAAGTAGGCACGTCACACAGTCCGTACTTATACTGGCAGGAAAAAGAGGCAATTTGGAGGCCCTTGCACAAACTGGCTTTATTCTACCTAAGTTGCCCTCCCACAAGTGTGTACTCCGAAAGAGTGTTTAGTGCCGCCGCTCACCTTGTCAGCAATCGGCGTACGAGGTTACATCCAGAAAATGTGGAGAAGATGATGTTCATTAAAATGAATTATAATCAATTCCTCCGCGGAGACATTGACCAGCAGCAATTGCCTCCACAAAGTACACAGGGAGCTGAGATGGTGGATTCCAGTGGGGACGAATTGATAATCTGTGAGGAGGGGGATGTACACGGTGATATATCGGAGGGTGAAGATGAGGTGGACCTCTGTAGAGCCAGTTTGTGCAAGGAGAGATTAATTGCTTCTTTTTTGGGGGGGGTCCAAACCAACCCGTCATATCAGTCACAGTCGTGTGGCAGACCCTGTCACTGAAATGATGGGTTGGTTAAAGTGTGCATGTCCTGTTTTGTTTATACAACATAAGGGTGGGTGGGAGGGCCCAAGGACAATTCCATCTTGCACCTCTTTTTTCTTTTCTTTTTCTTTGCATCATGTGCTGATTGGGGAGGGTTTTTTGGAAGGGACATCCTGCGTGACACTGCAGTGCCACTCCTAGATGGGCCCGGTGTTTGTGTCGGCCACTAGGGTCGCTAATCTTACTCACACAGTCAGCTACCTCATTGCGCCTCTTTTTTTCTTTGCGTCATGTGCTGTTTGGGGAGGGTTTTTTGGAAGGGACATCCTGCGTGACACTGCAGTGCCACTCCTAGATGGGCCCGGTGTTTGTGTCGGCCACTAGGGTCGCTAATCTTACTCACACAGTCAGCTACCTCATTGCGCCTCTTTTTTTCTTTGCGTCATGTGCTGTTTGGGGAGGGTTTTTTGGAAGGGCCATCCTGCGTGACACTGCAGTGCCACTCCTAGATGGGCCCGGTGTTTGTGTCGGCCACTAGGGTCGCTAATCTTACTCACACAGCTACCTCATTGCGCCTCTTTTTTTCTTTGCGTCATGTGCTGTTTGGGGAGGGTTTTTTGGAAGGGCCATCCTGCGTGACACTGCAGTGCCACTCCTAGATGGGCCCGGTGTTTGTGTCGGCCACTAGGGTCGCTAATCTTACTCACACAGCTACCTCATTGCGCCTCTTTTTTTCTTTGCGTCATGTGCTGTTTGGGGAGGGTTTTTTGGAAGGGACATCCTGCGTGACACTGCAGTGCCACTCCTAGATGGGCCCGGTGTTTGTGTCGGCCACTAGGGTCGCTTATCTTACTCACACAGCGACCTCGGTGCAAATTTTAGGACTAAAAATAATATTGTGAGGTGTGAGGTATTCAGAATAGACTGAAAATGAGTGTAAATTATGGTTTTTGAGGTTAATAATACTTTGGGATCAAAATGACCCCCAAATTCTATGATTTAAGCTGTTTTTTAGTGTTTTTGGAAAAAAACACCCGAATCCAAAACACACCCGAATCCGACAAAAAAAATTCGGTGAGGTTTTGCCAAAACGCGTTCGAACCCAAAACACGGCCGCGGAACCGAACCCAAAACCAAAACACAAAACCCGAAAAATTTCAGGCGCTCATCTCTAATTGTACTGGTACCAGCTGCGTGGCAATATTAATGCCATACTGTATATCATACCTCGCAACTGTCCCGAATCCAGTGGGAAAGTCCTGCTATTTGAACACTGTCCAGCTGTCCCACCCATGGGCCACAGTGCTCTGCGGGCAGGTAAAAGTTTGAGGAAGCCTTTTGGTCACCTGCTGCTCTGCTCTGCAAAGCAGTGAGTGAACCCTGAATAGATGCCGTGTGCACGGAGGTGATTCAGGGGCTGCCCAGCTGCTAGGAAAGCCCTGGGAATGCCCTCAAAATGCACAAAATAGGTCTATGCCACAATGTCATGCCCACCCACAGGGGGCCATTCCCCTCCCCCCCTTTCTTGGTCTCACGTGAGTCATCATCATCTGTGGGAGCTCAAAGTTGGAAGGTATGATATATTTATACAAACCGGCACTAACAATAATATACTGCAAATCTCTGTGTGTGTGTGTGTGTGTGTGTGTGTATATATATATATATATATATATATATGCAGCAAAAAATATCCGGCACTCCAGAATCAATGTGTAAATGTGCCAGGGTGCCCTCCTAATAGTAATGCAGAGGAGGTATCCTTCCCCACCTGTGGCTCAGGTGTTAGCAGCGAAGGAAATAAGGCGGCACTCAATGGACTTATGCAAAAAGGTTATTTGTATTTAAAACATAGTGACATCAAAATGTCACTATGTTTTAAATACAAATAACCTTTTTGCATAAGTCCATGGAGTGCCGCCTTATTTCCTTCGCTGCTAACACCTGAGCCACAGGTGGGGAAGGATACCTCCTCTATATATATATATATATATATATATTAAGCTAGGCAACAGAGTGGCTTCAATGTATGGTGCAAAGCTACCCATACTCAGCTATATATATATATATTATATATATATATAGCTGAGTATGGGTAGCTTTGCACCATACATTGAAGCCACTCTGTTGCCTAGCTTAATAGCTGTATACTCGATGAACAATGTTTAAAATCCAGCAGTCAGGAAAACTGTGTGGAGAAAAAGGTCAGTGAATGATTGAGAGTTATAAAGTGGATCAGTTCCTTATCTCTACAGATAAGTATTGTTAGCAGCACATGACTCACTGCACAAGCTGCACTTCCTGGCTCCTAACCTCTTAGTAATATGTATGCAGATCACTTAGCTCAGAGATGACCAAACAAATAACCTCTTCTCCTCTTTGATTTAAAAAAAAATAGTTTAAAATAAATGTGTACGTATAAGCAGTGCTTTTTTCTATGCACACAGGCAGGGGCAGATTGACCCACCAGGACACCATGACAGATTCCGATGGGCTGGTCCCTTACCCCCCTCAGCCAGGCCGATTCACACTCATGCTGGGCTGGCTCACACTGCTTCCAGTACTTGCGGTTCATTGGAACGCAGGGGCAAATTCAGTAAGGATCGCAAGTCGCGATTCGTACGGAATTTTTGCGGGGATGGCACGGGCGCATGCGCAGCGGGACCTACTGCGCATGCATCCGCATTTTCTGCGGGGGGCCACAGAAAATGCGATCACCTCTGCCTGTCAATCGCGGGGTGGGAGGGGGCCGGCAACGCTCCGTTTTCAGGGAGGAAATGGAGCGTTGCGGGGACGGGGCAACCCGAATGGTGGGTTGTGCGGTGCGAACAGGGGGGTGTCGGGGGAGCGGTCACAGCGGCTGTATGACGTCACACGCAGCCGTCGCGACAGGGAAAATGGCGCCAGGACTCCTGCGGCCGCAGCTAAGCTGCGCCGGTAGGAGTAAACCTTAGTTTCTGCTAACAAGCAGAAATTGCGAGGGGATCGCAATTTCTGCGTGTAGTAGGGGGGGAGGCGCCGGTCAGCATGCGTGCAAAAGGATAGCGCCGCAATCCGGAAGTTAGGCTGGTGGGCACTTCCAGGTGCCGCTAGCCGTGAAAAGTAGTGAAGCTTTTCTACCAACGGGGGACCTGGAGAAAGTTAACCAGCCCAGCAGCATCCTCTCTCTGGCCCCGGCCAAAGGTCTCTTCAATGAGCATGGACCGGGAGCAGCAGCAAAATGATGGTCGGAGCCGGGTTCACTACACCCGCCGCCACCCTAGCTCCCACACTCTTACTGAACTGGCCAGAGCGGCGACTGAGCACTGAAGGGGACCCGGCAGAGAGGTTATTTTTTATTACATTATTTGCATTATCACGATGGTGTAAAGGATAGGGTGTCCCCGGTCACAGTGTATGGTTTGGGGACTGGACAGGAGCAGGACGTACTTTGTTCTCAGGATGCCAGCTGATCAGGCTGCACTCACAGCCAGCCCTGGGACAATCTCTAATGCAACGTCCTTCAGCCCTATAGCTGCCCAATGTCTGTCCAAGATGATAGGCCTATTTATGTAATGCGGTGACTACATATGTACAGAGGCGTAGCGTGGAGACATGACACCTGGAGCAGGGTCATGTCACGGCGCCCCCACCCACCACCACACACACATACATACATACATACATACATACATAGATTCACACACATTTAGGCACAGACAGACATACATAAACACACAAATACAGTATACACAGATAGATACACACACACACACACACACACACACACACACACACACATACACACACACACACACACACAGACATACATACATAAACATACCCATATACTCACACATACTGTGTACTAAGATATATCAACACAAACACACACATACTTGTATACACATTAGCACACAGACATATACACACACATTTACACACAAACACAGACATATACACATAAACACACAGTATACACACACATATACACACAGTAATTCTCACCAAGAGGCCAGCAGCAGAGCAGCTCCTTGTTCCAGCCTGGAGGTGCGGAGCTTCTATGTGATTGACAGGCTGGACCTCCGTGGGTAGATGGAAAGGACTGAGGAAAGGGAAGGGGTGGCCACTAGAGATGAGCGGGTTCGGTTCCTCGGAATCCGAACCCGCCCGAACTTCAGGTTTTTTTACACGGGGTCGAGCGACTCGGATCTTCCCGCCTTGCTCGGTTAACCCGAGCGCGCCCGAACGTCATCATCCCGCTGTCGGATTATCGCGAGGCTCGTATTCTATCGCGAGACTCGGATTCTATATAAGGAGCCGCGCGTCGCCGCCATTTTCACACGTGCATTGAGATTGATAGGGAGAGGACGTGGCTGGTGTCCTCTCCGTTTAGACTAGAGTACTAGAGAGAGACACAAATTTTGGGGAGCATATTATTAGGAGGAGTACTACTTGCTGCTGATAGTGTGACCAGTGACCACCAGTTTAATTAATCCGTTCTCTGCCTGAAAAAAAACGATACACAGTGTGACACAGTCACATACCATATCTGTGCTCAGCCCAGTGTGCTGCATCATATGTAATACTGTATATCATTATCTGACTGTGCTGAGTGCTCACTGCTCACACAGCTTAATTGTGGGGGAGACTGGGGAGCAGTTATAGCAGGAGTACATATTTTAAGTACAGTGCACACTTTTGCTGCCAGAGTGCCACTGCCAGTGTGACTGACCAGTGACCACTGACCACCAGTATTGTGATTGTCTGCTGACCACCAGTATATTGTGATTGTCTGCCTGAAAAAGTTAAACACTCGTCGTGTGGTGTTTTTATAAACGCATTCTGCAGACAGTGTCCAGCAGGTCCGTCATTACATAATATATACCTGTCCGGCTGCAGTACTAGTGTGATATATATATATATATTTTAATTTTATCTCATTATCATCCAGTCTATATTAGCAGCAGACACAGTACGGTAGTCCACGGCTGTAGCTACCTCTGTGTCGGCAGTCGCTCGTCCATCCATAGTTGTATACCACCTACCCGTGGTTTTTTTTTTCTATCTTCTTGATACTAGTAGCTTACTTTAGGAGTCTGCAGTGCTGAGTCTGACAGACAGTGTCCAGCAGGTCCGTAATTACATAATATATACCTGTCCGGCTGCAGTACTAGTGTGATATATATATATATTTTAATTTTATCTCATTATCATCCAGTCTATATTAGCAGCAGACACAGTACGGTAGTCCACGGCTGTAGCTACCTCTGTGTCGGCAGTCGCTCGTCCATCCATAATTGTATACCACCTACCCGTGTTTTTTTTTTTTTTCTATCTTCTTGATACTAGTAGCTTACTTTAGGAGTCTGCAGTGCTGACAGTGTCCAGCAGGTCCGTCATTACATAATATATACCTGTCCGGCTGCAGTACTAGTGTGATATATATATATATTTTAATTTTATCTCATTATCATCCAGTCTATATTAGCAGCAGACACAGTACGGTAGTCTACGGCTGTAGCTACCTCTGTGTCGGCAGTCGCTCGTCCATCCATAATTGTATACCACCTACCCGTGGTTTTTTTTTTTTCTATCTTCTTGATACTAGTAGCTTACTTTAGGAGTCTGCAGTGCTGAGTCTGACAGACAGTGTCCAGCAGGTCCGTCATTACATAATATATACCTGTCCGGCTGCAGTACTAGTGTGATATATATATATATTTTAATTTTATCTCATTATCATCCAGTCTATATTAGCAGCAGACACAGTACGGTAGTCCATGGCTGTAGCTACCTCTGTGTCGGCAGTCGCTCGTCATCCATAAGTATACTAGTATCCATCCATCTCCATTGTTTACCTGAGGTGCCTTTTAGTTGTGCCTATTAAAATATGGAGAACAAAAATGTTGAGGTTCCAAAAATAGGGAAAGATCAAGATCGACTTCCACCTCGTGCTGAAGCTGCTGCCACTAGTCATGGCCGAGACGATGAAATGCCAGCAACGTCGTCTGCCAAGGCCGATGCCCAATGTCATAGTACAGAGCATGTAAAATCCAAAACACCAAATATCAGTAAAAAAAGGACTCAAAAATCTAAAATAAAATTGTCGGAGGAGAAGCGTAAACTTGCCAATATGCCATTTACCACACGGAGTGGCAAGGAACGGCTGAGGCCCTGGCCTATGTTCATGGCTAGTGGTTCAGCTTCACATGAGGATGGAAGCACTCAGCCTCTCGCTAGAAAAATGAAAAGACTCAAGCTGGCAAAAGCACAGCAAAGAACTGTGCGTTCTTCGAAATCCCAAATCCACAAGGAGAGTCCAATTGTGTCGGTTGCGATGCCTGACCTTCCCAACACTGGACGTGAAGAGCATGCGCCTTCCACCATTTGCACGCCCCCTGCAAGTGCTGGAAGGAGCACCCGCAGTCCAGTTCCTGATAGTCAGATTGAAGATGTCAGTGTTGAAGTACACCAGGATGAGGAGGATATGGGTGTTGCTGGCGCTGGGGAGGAAATTGACAAGGAGGATTCTGATGGTGAGGTGGTTTGTTTAAGTCAGGCACCCGGGGAGACACCTGTTGTCCATGGGAGGAATATGGCCATTGACATGCCTGGCGAAAATACCAAAAAAATCAGCTCTTCGGTGTGGAAGTATTTCAACAGAAATGCGGACAACATTTGTCAAGCCGTGTGTTGCCTTTGTCAAGCTGTAATAAGTAGGGGTAAGGACGTTAACCACCTCGGAACATCCTCCCTTATACGTCACCTGCAGCGCATTCATAATAAGTCAGTGACAAGTTCAAAAACTTTGGGCGACAGCGGAAGCAGTCCACTGACCAGTAAATCCCTTCCTCTTGTAACCAAGCTCACGCAAACCACCCCACCAACTCCCTCAGTGTCAATTTCCTCCTTCCCCAGGAATGCCAATAGTCCTGCAGGCCATGTCACTGGCAATTCTGACGAGTCCTCTCCTGCCTGGGATTCCTCCGATGCATCCTTGCGTGTAACGCCTACTGCTGCTGGCGCTGCTGTTGTTGCTGCTGGGAGTCGATGGTCATCCCAGAGGAGAAGTCGTAAGCCCACTTTTACTACTTCCACCAAGCAATTGACTGTCCAACAGTCCTTTGCGAGGAAGATGAAATATCACAGCAGTCATCCTGTTGCAAAGCGGATAACTGAGGCCTTGTCAACTATGTTGGTGTTAGACGTGCGTCCGGTATCCGCCGTTAGTTCACAGGGAACTAGACAATTTCTTGAGGTAGTGTGCCCCCGTTACCAAATACCATCTAGGTTCCACTTCTCTAGGCAGGCGATACCGAGAATGTACACGGACGTCAGAAAAAGACTCACCAGTGTCCTAAAAAATGCAGTTGCACCCAATGTCCACTTAACCACGGACATGTGGACAAGTGGAGCAGGGCAGGGTCAGGACTATATGACTGTGACAGCCCACTGGGTAGATGTATGGACTCCCGCCGCAAGAACAGCAGCGGCGGCACCAGTAGCAGCATCTCGCAAACGCCAACTCTTTCCTAGGCAGGCTACGCTTTGTATCACCGCTTTCCAGAATACGCACACAGCTGAAAACCTCTTACGGCAACTGAGGAAGATCATCGCGGAATGGCTTACCCCAATTGGACTCTCCTGTGGATTTGTGGCATCGGACAACGCCAGCAATATTGTGTGTGCATTAAATATGGGCAAATTCCAGCACGTCCCATGTTTTGCACATACCTTGAATTTGGTGGTGCAGAATTATTTAAAAAACGAGAGGGGCGTGCAAGAGATGCTGTCGGTGGCCAGAAGAATTGCGGGACACTTTCGGCGTACAGGCACCACGTACAGAAGACTGGAGCACCACCAAAAACGCCTGAACCTGCCCTGCCATCATCTGAAGCAAGAAGTGGTAACGAGGTGGAATTCAACCCTGTATATGCTTCAGAGGTTGGAGGAGCAGCAAAAGGCCATTCAAGCCTATACAATTGAGCACGATATAGGAGGTGGAATGCACCTGTCTCAAGCGCAGTGGAGAATGATTTCAACGTTGTGCAAGGTTCTGCTGCCCTTTGAACTTGCCACACGTGAAGTCAGTTCAGACACTGCCAGCCTGAGTCAGGTCATTCCCCTCATCAGGCTTTTGCAGAAGAAGCTGGAGACATTGAAGGAGGAGCTAACACAGAGCGATTCCGCTAGGCATGTGGGACTTGTGGATGGAGCCCTTAATTCGCTTAACAAGGATTCACGGGTGGTCAATCTGTTGAAATCAGAGCACTACATTTTGGCCACCGTGCTCGATCCTAGATTTAAAACCTACCTTGGATCTCTCTTTCCGGCACACAAGTCTGCTGGGGTTCAAAGACCTGCTGGTGAGAAAATTGTCAAGTCAAGCGGAACGCGACCTGTCAACATCTCCTCCTTCACATTCTCCCGCAACTGGGGGTGCGAGGAAAAGGCTCAGAATTCCGAGCCCACCCGCTGGCGGTGATGCAGGGCAGTCTGGAGCGACTGCTGATGCTGACATCTGGTCCGGACTGAAGGACCTGACAACGATTACGGACATGTCGTCTACTGTCACTGCATATGATTCTCTCCCCATTGAAAGAATGGTGGAGGATTATATGAGTGACCGCATCCAAGTAGGCACGTCAGACAGTCCGTACTTATACTGGCAGGAAAAAGAGGCAATTTGGAGGCCCTTGCACAAACTGGCTTTATTCTACCTAAGTTGCCCTCCCACAAGTGTGTACTCCAAAAGAGTGTTTAGTGCCGCCGCTCACCTTGTCAGCAATCGGCGTACGAGGTTACTTCCAGAAAATGTGGAGAAGATGATGTTCATTAAAATGAATTATAATCAATTCCTCCGTGGAGACATTGACCAGCAGCAATTGCCTCCACAAAGTACACAGGGAGCTGAGATGGTGGATTCCAGTGGGGACGAATTGATAATCTGTGAGGAGGGGGATGTACACGGTGATATATCGGAGGATGATGATGAGGTGGACATCTTGCCTCTGTAGAGCCAGTTTGTGCAAGGAGAGATTAATTGCTTCTTTTTTGGTGGGGGTCCAAACCAACCCGTCATTTCAGTCACAGCCGTGTGGCAGACCCTGTCACTGAAATGATGGGTTGGTTAAAGTGTGCATGTCCTGTTTATACAACATAAGGGTGGGTGGGAGGGCCCAAGGACAATTCCATCTTGCACCTCTTTTTTCTTTCATTTTTCTTTGCGTCATGTGCTGTTTGGGGAGTATTTTTTTGAAGGGCCATCCTGCGTGACACTGCAGTGCCACTCCTAGATGGGCCAGGTGTTTGTGTCGGCCACTAGGGTCGCTTATCTTACTCACACAGCTACCTCATTGCGCCTCTTTTTTTCTTTGCGTCATGTGCTGTTTGGGGAGTGTTTTTTGGAAGGGCCATCCTGCGTGACACTGCAGTGCCACTCCTAGATGGGCCAGGTGTTTGTGTCGGCCACTAGGGTCGCTTATCTTACTCACACAGCTACCTCATTGCGCCTCTTTTTTTCTTTGCGTCATGTGCTGTTTGGGGAGTGTTTTTTGGAAGGGCCATCCTGCGTGACACTGCAGTGCCACTCCTAGATGGGCCAGGTGTTTGTGTCGGCCACTAGGGTCGCTTAGCTTACTCACACAGCTACCTCATTGCGCCTCTTTTTTTCTATGCGTCATGTGCTGTTTGGGGAGTGTTTTTTGGAAGGGCCATCCTGCGTGACACTGCAGTGCCACTCCTAGATGGGCCACTAGGGTCGCTTAGCTTAGTCATCCAGCGACCTCGGTGCAAATTTTAGGACTAAAAATAATATTGTGAGGTGTGAGGTGTTCAGAATAGACTGAAAATGAGTGGAAATTATGGTTTTTGAGGTTAATAATACTTTGGGATCAAAATGACCCCCAAATTCTATGATTTAAGCTGTTTTTTAGTGTTGTTTGAAAAAAACACCCGAATCCAAAACACACCCGAATCCGACAAAAAAAATTCGGTGAGGTTTTGCCAAAACGCGGTCGAACCCAAAACACGGCCGCGGAACCGAACCCAAAACCAAAACACAAAACTAGAGATGAGCGGGTTCGGTTCCTCGGAATCCGAACCCGCCCGAACTTCAGTTTTTTTTACACGGGGCCGAGCGACTCGGATCTTCCCGCCTTGCTCGGTTAACCCGAGCGCGCACGAACGTCATCATCCCGCTGTCGGATTCTCGCGAGGCTCGGATTCTATCGCAAGACTCGGATTCTATATAAGGAGCCGCGCGTCGCCGCCATTTTCACACGTGCATTGAGATTCATAGGGAGAGGACGTGGCTGGCGTCCTCTCCGTTTATAGAGAAGAGAGTGAGACTAGAGTAGAGAGAGACACAGTAGTAATTTTGGGGAGCATTAGGAGGAGTACTTTAGGAGGAGTACTACTACTTGCTGAAGTAATAGATAGATAGTGTGACTGTATAATGTATATCTGACTTGTGGGGGAGACACTGACAGTGGGGAGCAGTTAGAGTCTGAGAGCAGGACTTGCTGCCAGAGTGCCACACTGCCATTGTGACCACACTGACCACCAATATAATATATATTGTGATTGTCTGCTTAGGAGTACTACTTGCAAGTTGCTGATAGTGTGACCAGTGACCTGACCACCAGTTTAATAATCACCACCAGTTTAATATATATAATATATATATATAATTGTATATAATATATATATATAATATTGTATACCACCTACCCGTTTTTTTTTTCTTTCTTCTTCTTTATACATACTACTATAGTAGCTTACTGCAGCAGTCTGCGGTGCTGCTGAGCTGACAGTGTCCAGCAGGTCCGTCATCAGTCATTACATAATAAATATATATTATATACCTGTCCGGCTGCAGTACTAGTGATATTATATATATATATATTGATTTCATCTCATTATCATCCAGTCTATATTAGCAGCAGACACAGTACGGTAGTCCACGGCTGTAGCTACCTCTGTGTCGGCAGTCGCTGGTCCATCCATAATTGTATACCACCTACCCGTGGTTTTTTTTTTCTTTCTTCTTTATACATACTACTATAGTAGCTTACTGTAGCAGTCTGCGGTGCTGCTGAGCTGACAGTGTCCAGCAGGTCCGTCATCAGTCATTACATAATAAATATATCTACCTATCCGGCTGCAGTACTAGTGTGATATTATATATATATATTGATTTCATCTCATTATCATCCAGTCTATATTAGCAGCAGACACAGTACGGTAGTCCACGGCTGTAGCTACCTCTGTGTCGGCAGTCGCTGGTCCATCCATAATTGTATACCACCTACCCGTGGTTTTTTTTTTTCTTTCTTCTTTATACATACTACTATAGTAGCTTACTGTAGCAGTCTGCAGTGCTGCTGAGCTGACAGTGTCCAGCAGGTCCGTCATCAGTCATTACATAATAAATATATATTATATACCTGTCCGGCTGCAGTACTAGTGATATTATATATATATATATTGATTTCATCTCATTATCATCCAGTCTATATTAGCAGCAGACACAGTACGGTAGTCCACGGCTGTAGCTACCTCTGTGTCGGCAGTCGCTGGTCCATCCATAATTGTATACCACCTACCCGTGGTTTTTTTTTCTTTCTTCTTTATACATACTACTATAGTAGCTTACTGCAGCAGTCTGCGGTGCTGCTGAGCTGACAGTGTCCAGCAGGTCCGTCATCAGTCATTACATAATAAATATATCTACCTGTCCGGCTGCAGTACTAGTGTGATATTATATATATATATATTGATTTCATCTCATTATCATCCAGTCTATATTAGCAGCAGACACAGTACGGTAGTCCACGGCTGTAGCTACCTCTGTGTCGGCAGTCGCTGGTCCATCCATAATTGTATACCACCTACCCATGTTTTTTTTTTTCTTTCTTCTTTATACATACTACTATAGTAGCTTACTGTAGCAGTCTGCGGTGCTGCTGAGCTGACAGTGTCCAGCAGGTCCGTCATCAGTCATTACATAATAAATATATATTATATACCTGTCCGGCTGCAGTACTAGTGATATTATATATATATATATATTGATTTCATCTCATTATCATCCAGTCTATATTAGCAGCAGACACAGTACGGTAGTCCACGGCTGTAGCTACCTCTGTGTCGGCAGTCGCTCGTCCATCCATAAGTATACTAGTATCCATCCATCTCCATTGTTTACCTGAGGTGCCTTTTAGATGTGCCTATTAAAATATGGAGAACAAAAATGTTGAGGTTCCAAAATTAAGGAAAGATCAAGATCCACTTCCACCTCGTGCTGAAGCTGCTGCCACTAGTCATGGCCGAAACGATGAAATGCCAGCAACGTCGTCTGCCAAGGCCGATGCCCAATGTCATAGTACAGAGCATGTAAAATCCAAAACACCAAATATCAGTAAAAAAAGGACTCCAAAATCTAAAATAAAATTGTCGGAGGAGAAGCGTAAACTTGCCAATATGCCATTTACCACACGGAGTGGCAAGGAACGGCTGAGGCCCTGGCCTATGTTCATGGCTAGTGGTTCAGCTTCACATGAGGATGGAAGCACTCAGCCTCTTGCTAGAAAAATGAAAAGACTCAAGCTGGCAAAAGCACCGCAAAGAACTGTGCGTTCTTCGAAATCCCAAATCCACAAGGAGAGTCCAATTGTGTCGGTTGCGATGCCTGACCTTCCCAACACTGGACGTGAAGAGCATGCGCCTTCCACCATTTGCACGCCCCCTGCAAGTGCTGGAAGGAGCACCCGCAGTCCAGTTCCTGATAGTCAGATTGAAGATGTCAGTGTTGAAGTACACCAGGATGAGGAGGATATGGGTGTTGCTGGCGCTGGGGAGGAAATTGACAAGGAGGATTCTGATGGTGAGGTGGTTTGTTTAAGTCAGGCACCCGGGGAGACACCTGTTGTCCGTGGGAGGAATATGGCCGTTGACATGCCTGGTGAAAATACCAAAAAAATCAGCTCTTCGGTGTGGAAGTATTTCAACAGAAATGCGGACAACATTTGTCAAGCCGTGTGTTGCCTTTGTCAAGCTGTAATAAGTAGGGGTAAGGACGTTAACCACCTCGGAACATCCTCCCTTATACGTCACCTGCAGCGCATTCATAATAAGTCAGTGACAAGTTCAAAAACTTTGGGCGACAGCGGAAGCAGTCCACTGACCAGTAAATCCCTTCCTCTTGTAACCAAGCTCACGCAAACCACCCCACCAACTCCCTCAGTGTCAATTTCCTCCTTCCCCAGGAATGCCAATAGTCCTGCAGGCCATGTCACTGGCAATTCTGACGAGTCCTCTCCTGCCTGGGATTCCTCCGATGCATCCTTGCGTGTAACGCCTACTGCTGCTGGCGCTGCTGTTGTTGCTGCTGGGAGTCGATGGTCATCCCAGAGTGGAAGTCGTACTCGTAAGCCCACTTTTACTACTTCCACCAAGCAATTGACTGTCCAACAGTCCTTTGCGAGGAAGATGAAATATCACAGCAGTCATCCTGCTGCAAAGCGGATAACTGAGGCCTTGGCATCCTGGGTGGTGAGAAACGTGGTTCCGGTATCCATCATTACTGCAGAGCCAACTAGAGACTTGTTGGAGGTACTGTGTCCCCGGTACCAAATACCATCTAGGTTCCATTTCTCTAGGCAGGCGATACCGAAAATGTACACAGACCTCAGAAAAAGAGTCACCAGTGTCCTAAAAAATGCAGCTGTACCCAATGTCCACTTAACCACGGACATGTGGACAAGTGGAGCAGGGCAGGGTCAGGACTATATGACTGTGACAGCCCACTGGGTAGATGTATGGACTCCCGCCGCAAGAACAGCAGCGGCGGCACCAGTAGCAGCATCTCGCAAACGCCAACTCTTTCCTAGGCAGGCTACGCTTTGTATCACCGGTTTCCAGAATACGCACACAGCTGAAAACCTCTTACGGCAACTGAGGAAGATCATCGCGGAATGGCTTACCCCAATTGGACTCTCCTGTGGATTTGTTGCATCGGACAACACCAGCAATATTGTGTGCGCATTAAATCTGGGCAAATTCCAGCACGTCCCATGTTTTGCACATACCTTGAATTTGGTGGTGCAGAATTTTTTAAAAAACGACAGGGGCGTGCAAGAGATGCTGTCGGTGGCCAGAAGAATTGCGGGACACTTTCGGCGTACAGGCACCACGTACAGAAGACTGGAGCAACACCAAAAACGCCTGAACCTGCCCTGCCATCATCTGAAGCAAGAAGTGGTAACGAGGTGGAATTCAACCCTATATATGCTTCAGAGGTTGGAGGAGCAGCAAAAGGCCATTCAAGCCTATACAATTCAGCACGATATAGGAGGTGGAATGCACCTGTCTCAAGCGCAGTGGAGAATGATTTCAACGTTGTGCAAGGTTCTGCTGCCCTTTGAACTTGCCGCACGTGAAGTCAGTTCAGACACTGCCAGCCTGAGTCAGGTCATTCCCCTCATCAGGCTTTTGCAGAAGAAGCTGGAGACATTGAAGGAGGAGCTAACACGGAGCGATTCCGCTAGGCATGTGGGACTTGTGGATGGAGCCCTTAATTCGCTTAACAAGGATTCACGGGTGGTCAATCTGTTGAAATCAGAGCACTACATTTTGGCCACCGTGCTCGATCCTAGATTTAAAACCTACCTTGGATCTCTCTTTCCGGCATACACAAGTCTGCTGGGGTTCAAAGACCTGCTGGTGAGAAAATTGTCAAGTCAAGCGGAACGCGACCTGTCAACATCTCCTCCTTCACATTCTCCCGCAACTGGGGGTGCGAGGAAAAGGCTCAGAATTCCGAGCCCACCCGCTGGCGGTGATGCAGGGCAGTCTGGAGCGACTGCTGATGCTGACATCTGGTCCGGACTGAAGGACCTGTCAACGATTACGGACATGTCGTCTACTGTCACTGCATATGATTCTCTCCCCATTGAAAGAATGGTGGAGGATTATATGAGTGACCGCATCCAAGTAGGCACGTCACACAGTCCGTACTTATACTGGCAGGAAAAAGAGGCAATTTGGAGGCCCTTGCACAAACTGGCTTTATTCTACCTAAGTTGCCCTCCCACAAGTGTGTACTCCGAAAGAGTGTTTAGTGCCGCCGCTCACCTTGTCAGCAATCGGCGTACGAGGTTACTTCCAGAAAATGTGGAGAAGATGATGTTCATTAAAATGAATTATAATCAATTCCTCCGTGGAGACATTGACCAGCAGCAATTGCCTCCACAAAGTACACAGGGAGCTGAGATGGTGGATTCCAGTGGGGACGAATTGATAATCTGTGAGGAGGGGGATGTACACGGTGATATATCGGAGGATGATGATGAGGTGGACATCTTGCCTCTGTAGAGCCAGTTTGTGCAAGGAGAGATTAATTGCTTCTTTTTTGGTGGGGGTCCAAACCAACCCGTCATTTCAGTCACAGTCGTGTGGCAGACCCTGTCACTGAAATGATGGGTTGGTTAAAGTGTGCATGTCCTGTTTATACAACATAAGGGTGGGTGGGAGGGCCCAAGGACAATTCCATCTTGCACCTCTTTTTTCTTTAATTTTTCTTTGCGTCATGTGCTGTTTGGGGAGTGTTTTTTGGAAGGGCCATCCTGCGTGACACTGCAGTGCCACTCCTAGATGGGCCCGGTGTTTGTGTCGGCCACTAGGGTCGCTTATCTTACTCACACAGCTACCTCATTGCGCCTCTTTTTTCTTTGCGTCATGTGCTGTTTGGGGAGTGTTTTTTGGAAGGGCCATCCTGCGTGACACTGCAGTGCCACTACTAGATGGGCCCGGTGTTTGTGTCGGCCACTAGGGTCGCTTATCTTACTCACACAGCTACCTCATTGCGCCTCTTTTTTTCTTTGCGTCATGTGCTGTTTGGGGAGTTTTTTTTGGAAGGGCCATCCTGCGTGACACTGCAGTGCCACTCCTAGATGGGCCCGCTGTTTGTGTCGGCCACTAGGGTCGCTTATCTTACTCACACAGCTACCTCATTGCGCCTCTTTTTTTCTTTGCGTCATGTGCTGTTTGGGGAGTGTTTTTTGGAAGGGCCATCCTGCGTGACACTGCAGTGCCACTCCTAGATGGGCCCGGTGTTTGTGTCGGCCACTAGGGTCGCTTATCTTACTCACACAGCTACCTCATTGCGCCTCTTTTTTTCTTTGCGTCATGTGCTGTTTGGGGAGTGTTTTTTGGAAGGGCCATCCTGCGTGACACTGCAGTGCCACTCCTAGATGGGCCCGGTGTTTGTGTCGGCCACTAGGGTCGCTTATCTTACTCACACAGCTACCTCATTGCGCCTCTTTTTTTCTTTGCGTCATGTGCTGTTTGGGGAGTGTTTTTTGGAAGGGCCATCCTGCATGACACTGCAGTGCCACTCCTAGATGGGCCCGGTGTTTGTGTCGGCCACTAGGGTCGCTTATCTTACTCACACAGCTACCTCATTGCGCCTCTTTTTTTCTTTGCGTCATGTGCTGTTTGGGGAGTGTTTTTTGGAAGGGCCATCCTGCGTGACACTGCAGTGCCACTCCTAGATGGGCCCGGTGTTTGTGTCGGCCACTAGGGTCGCTTATCTTACTCACACAGCTACCTCATTGCGCCTCTTTTTTTCTTTGCGTCATGTGCTGTTTGGGGAGTGTTTTTTGGAAGGGCCATCCTGCGTGACACTGCAGTGACACTCCTAGATGGGCCCGGTGTTTGTGTCGGCCACTAGGGTCGCTTATCTTACTCACACAGCTACCTCATTGCGCCTCTTTTTTTCTTTGCGTCATGTGCTGTTTGGGGAGTGTTTTTTGGAAGGGCCATCCTGCGTGACACTGCAGTGCCACTCCTAGATGGGCCCGGTGTTTGTGTCGGCCACTAGGGTCGCTTAGCTTAGTCATCCAGCGACCTCGGTGCAAATTTTAGGACTAAAAATAATATTGTGAGGTGTGAGGTATTCAGAATAGACTGAAAATGAGTGGAAATAATGGTTATTGAGGTTAATAATACTTTGGGATCAAAATGACCCCCAAATTCTATGATTTAAGCTGTTTTTTAGGGTTTTTTGAAAAAAACACCCGAATCCGACAAAAAAAATTCGGTGAGGTTTTGCCAAAACGCGTTCGAACCCAAAACACGGCCGCGGAACCGAACCCAAAACCAAAACACAAAACCCGAAAAATTTCAAGTGCACATCTCTACACAAAACCCGAAAAATTTCAAGTGCACATCTCTAGTGGCCACCACACTACCTGCATGTTCCAGATCATTGAATACAGATCCCTGAAAGTTCTTCTGACAAGCCTTCAAACTTCCCCTCTTCCCTAACAACACACCACTCTGCACTGCACTGCACTGGACTCTCTGTACTGTGCAATCAGTGATCTGCAACATGCAGGCAGTGTGGTGGCCACCCCTTCCCTCTCTTCTAGTAATTTCCTCCTACCCCTGCTCCAGTGAGCCGGCGTCTTCTGTCCCCAGCAGTGCCTGGAGCTCGATCTCCACTTGTTCCACCCTCCCTACGCCCCTGCGTATGTAATGCGGTGGCTATGTGTGTAATGCATACTTACCTACTCTCCCGGAAGCTGCTGGAGGCTCCCGTTTTTTGGGGTAGCCCCCTGTACCCCCGGAAGAGTGGGCAGGTCTCCCGCATCCTGCCCGCACCCTAGTGATGTGAGCAGGATGGAGAGATAACCTCCCGCATTCGCGGGTCCGTCGGGTGGAGAAGGGGTTAAAATGACGCAAATTGAGTCATTTTAGCCCCGCCCCCTTCCCGCGGACCCGCAAATCGTGGCATTTCCCAATGCGGGGGCGGGGCTTAGTGATGTCACAGTCCGGCCCCGCCCCCCGAAGACACCTGCAGCGTCTCCTCTCCGGGCTTCTCCCGGAGAGGAGAAATACAATGTAGGTAAGTATGGTGTAATGTGGTGCTATTTGTATAATGAGGTTCTATACATGTAATGTGGTGCTAGTCGTATAGGGGGTCATTCCGAGTTGATCGCACGTTGCTGCTCGTGCAATCAACTTGACGCCGCCTATGGGGGAGTGTATTTTAGCATAGCATGGCAGCGATCGCTTGTGCAGCCCTGCTATGCTAAAAAAGTTTCAAGCAAATCAAGACTAGCCCTGCAGCTACTTACCCAGTGCGACGGATCCAGTGATGAAGGTCCCGGCTGTGATGTCAGACATCCGCCCTCCAAACGCCTGGACACGCCTGCGTTCGCCTTACCATGCCCGGGAAACGGTGAGTAGATGTCCCGATCCTCCTTCCCGCTGTCAATCTTCTTGCGATCACGCCTGCAATCGCTTTCATCGGTCCTGGCGACGTTGCCCAGCGACGGCCGTCGCTAGGCAACGACGCGCATGCGCAATGCGGCCGCCGCGCAGCCGCAGTTCCGACCCGTTCGCACCGCAGCGAAGAACCGCTGTGTGCGAACGGGTCGGAATGACCCCCATAATGCGGTGCTATACCTGTAATGTTGTGCTATTTATGTTATGCGGTGCTATTTGTGTAATGTGGTGCTATTCATGTAATAATGTGGTGGCTATGTATGTAATCAGGGGCGGATTGGCCACTGGGACAGATTCCGCTGCACTGGTCCCATGTGTCTGTGTTTCACTACTTGTGTGTGCTCCCTCCCTGTACTGTGCTGTATGTAATGTGTGCTCCTCCTCCCTGTACTGTGCTGTATGTAGTGTGTGCTCCCTCCCTGTACTGTGCTGTATGTAGTGTGCAGTGGTGCAAGTGGGCGGGTACGGGTGGGTACGGCGTACCCGTAAGAATTTAGCCGTGGGTACGCCGTACCCACACCGACGGGCCGCCGCTCCTCTTCCTTCCCTCCCTCCCCCACGCCGCACCGCCGCACCGCCGCACACGCCTCTGATGTGAGGGCAGGAGAGTGCAGCCTGCGCCTCTCGTTCCCCTCAGTCTCCGGTGGGTGTTTCAGTTTACTTCAGCGCCGATCCGTGAGCCAATCAGAGCTCGCACCCGCGAGCTCTGATTGGCTCACGGATCGGCGCTGAATTAAACTGAGACACCCGCCGAAGACTGAGGGGAACGAGAGGCGCAGGCTGCACTCTCCTTCCCTCACATGACAGACAGGAGGACAGCGACGGCAGCGGTGAGTAGGGGAGGGGGGCATGTTATACCTGGCACTGGGGGGGCATGTATACCTGGCACTGGGGGCATATCTGGCACAGGGGGGCATATATACCTGGCACTGGGGGCATATCTGGCACAGGGGGGCATATATACCTGGCACTGGGGGATATCTGGCACAGGGGGGCATGTATACCTGGCACTGGGGGCATATCTGGCACAGGGGGGCATATATACCTGGCACTGGGGGCATATCTGGCACAGGGGGGCATATATACCTGGCACTGGGGGATATCTGGCACAGGGGGGCATGTATACCTGGCACTGGGGGCATATCTGGCACAGGGAGGCATATATACCTGGCACTGGGGGATATCTGGCACAGGGGGGCATGTATACCTGGCACTGGGGGATATCTGGCACTGGGGGGGCATGTTATACCTGGCACTGGGGGATATCTGGCACTGGGGGGGCATGTTATACCTGGCACTGGGGGATATCTGGCACTGGGGGGGCATGTATACCTGGCACTGGGGGATATCTGGCACTGGGGGGGCATGTATACCTGGCACTGGGGGATATCTGGCACTGGGGGGGCATGTATACCTGGCACTGGGGGATATCTGGCACTGGGGGCATATCTAGCACAGGGGGGCATATATACCTGGCACTGGGGGATATCTGGCACAGGGGGGCATGTATACCTGGCACTGGAGGATATCTGGCACTGGGGGCATATCTGGCACTGTAGGGGCATTTCTGTATCTGGCACGGGGGGCAATGTATATCTGACACAGTGGGGGCATTTGTGTATCTAGCACTGTGGGGCAATGTGTATCTGACACTGTGAGGCAATGTATGGCACTCTGGGGGCATTTCTGTATCTGGCACTGTGGGGCAATGTGTATCTGGCACTGTGGGGCAATGTGCATCTGGCACTGTGGGGCAATGTGCATCTGGCACTGTGGGGCAATGTGTATCTGGCACTCTGGGGACATTTGTGTATCTGGCACTGTGGGGCAATGTGTATCTGGCACTGTGGGGCAATGTGTATCTGGCACTCTGGGGACATTTGTGTATCTGGCACTGTGGGGCAATGTGCATCTGGCACTGTGGGGCAATGTGTATCTGGCACTGTGAGGCAATGTGTATCTGACACTCTGGGGACATTTGTGTATCTGGCACTCTGGGGACATTTGTGTATCTGGCACTGTGGGGCAATGTGTATCTGGCACTATGGGGTTATATGTATCTGGCACTGTGGGGCAATGTATATCTAGCACTGTGGTGCAACGTGTATCTGACACTATTGGGGTCATACGTGTATCTGCCCCTCCCCCATATGTGTATCACGCCCCCATTTTCATTGGCCACGCCCCATGTGGCATTTGGCCACACCCATTTTTTTGCGCGCGCGCCTTCGGCGCGCGCACACAGTACCCGTAAGACATTTTTTCTACTTGCACCACTGGTAGTGTGTGCTCCTCCTCCCTGTACTGTGCTGTATGTAGTGTGTGCTCCTCCTCCCTGTACTGTGCTGTATGTAGTTTATGCTCCTCCTCCCTGTACTGTGCTGTATGTAGTCTGTGCTCCTCCTCCCTGTACTGTGCTGTATGTAATGTGTGCTCCTCCTCCCTATACTGTGCTGTATGTAGTGTGTGCTCCCTCCCTGTACTGTGCTGTATGTAGTGTGTGCTCCTCCTCCCTGTACTGTGCTGTATGTAGTGTGTGCTCCCTCCCTGTACTGTGCTGTATGTAGTGTGTGCTCCCTCCCTGTACTGTGCTGTATGTAGTGTACTGTGCTGTATGTAGTGTGTGGCCACCACACTACCTGCATGTTCCAGATCACTGAATACAGATCCCTGAAAGTTCTTCTGACAAGCCTTCAAACTTCCCCTCTTCCCTAACAACACACCACTCTGCACTGCACTGCACTGGACTCTCTGTACTGTGCAATCAGTGATCTGCAACATGCAGGCAGTGTGGTGGCCACCCCTTCCCTCTCTTCTAGTAATTTCCTCCTACCCCTGCTCCAGTGAGCCGGCGTCTTCTGTCCCCAGCAGTGCCTGGAGCTCAAGCTCCACTTGTTCCACTCTCCCTACGCCCCTGCGTATGTAATGCGGTGGCTATGTGTGTAATGCATACTTACCTACTCTCCCGGAAGCTGCTGGAGGCTCCCGTTTTTTTGGGTAGCCCCCTGCACCCCCGGAAGAGTGGGCAGGTCTCCCGCATCCTGCCCGCACCCTAGTGATGTGAGCAGGATGGAGAGATAACCTCCCGCATTCGCGGGTCCGTCGGGTGGAGAAGGGGTTAAAATGACGCAAATTGAGTCATTTTAGCCCCGCCCCCTTCCCGCGGACCCGCAAATCGTGGCATTTCCCAATGCGGGGGCGGGGCTTAGTGATGTCACAGTCCGGCCCCGCCCCCCGAAGACACCTGCAGCGTCTCCTCTCCGGGCTTCTCCCGGAGAGGAGAAATACAATGTAGGTAAGTATGGTGTAATGTGGTGCTATTTGTATAATGAGGTTCTATACATGTAATGTGGTGCTAGTCGTATAGGGGGTCATTCCGAGTTGATCGCACGTTGCTGCTCGTGCAATCAACTTGATGCCGCCTATGGGGGAGTGTATTTTAGCATAGCATGGCAGCGATCGCTTGTGCAGCCCTGCTATGCTAAAAAAGTTTCAAGCAAATCAAGACTAGCCCTGCAGCTACTTACCCAGTGCGACGGATCCAGTGATGAAGGTCCCGGCTGTGATGTCAGACATCCGCCCTCCAAACGCCTGGACACGCCTGCGTTCGCCTTACCATGCCCGGGAAACGGTGAGTAGATGTCCCGATCCTCCTTCCCGCTGTCAATCTTCTTGCGATCACACCTGCAATCGCTTTCATCGGTCCTGGCGACGTTGCCCAGCGACGGCCGTCGCTAGGCAACGACGCGCATGCGCAATGCGGCCGCCGCGCAGCCGCAGTTCCGACCCGTTCGCACCGCAGCGAAGAACCGCTGTGTGCGAACGGGTCGGAATGACCCCCATAATGCGGTGCTATACCTGTAATGTTGTTCTATTTATGTTATGCGGTGCTATTTGTGTAATGTGGTGCTATTCATGTAATAATGTGGTGGCTATGTATGTAATCAGGGGCGGATTGGCCACTGGGACAGATTCCGCTGCACTGGTCCCATGTGTCTGTGTTTCACTACTTGTGTGTGCTCCCTCCCTGTACTGTGCTGTATGTAATGTGTGCTCCTCCTCCCTGTACTGTGCTGTATGTAGTGTGTGCTCCCTCCCTGTACTGTGCTGTATGTAGTGTGTGCTCCTCCTCCCTGTACTGTGCTGTATGTAGTGTGTGCTCCTCCTCCCTGTACTGTGCTGTATGTAGTTTATGCTCCTCCTCCCTGTACTGTGCTGTATGTAGTCTGTGCTCCTCCTCCCTGTACTGTGCTGTATGTAATGTGTGCTCCTCCTCCCTATACTGTGGTGTATGTAGTGTGTGCTCCCTCCCTGTACTGTGCTGTATGTAGTGTGTGCTCCTCTTCCCTGTACTGTGCTGTATGTAGTGTGTGCTCCCTCCCTGTACTGTGCTGTATGTAGTGTGTGCTCCCTCCCTGTACTGTGCTGTATGTAGTGTACTGTGCTGTATGTAGTGTGTGCTCCCTCCCTGTACTGTGCTGTATGTAGTGTGTGCTCCCCCTCCCTGTACTGTGCTGTATGTAGTGTGTGCTCCCCCTCCCTGTACTGTGCTGTGTGTAGTGTGTGCTCCCTCCCTGTACTGTATGTAGTGTGTGCTCCCTCCCTGTACTGTGCTGTATGTAGTGTGTGCTCCTCCCTTTACTGTGCTTTATGTAATGTGTGCTCCTCCTTCCTGTACTGTGCTGTATGTAATGTGTGCTCCTCCTCCCTGTACTGTGCTGTATGTAGTGTGTGCTCCCTCCCTGTACTGTGCTGTATGTAGTGTACTGTGCTGTATGTAGTGTGTGCTCCCTCCCTGTACTGTGCTGTATGTAGTGTGTGCTCCCCCTCCCTGTACTGTGCTGTGTGTAGTGTGTGCTCCCTCCCTGTACTGTATGTAGTGTGTGCTCCCTCCCTGTACTGTATGTAGTGTGTGCTCCTCCCTTTACTGTGCTATATGTAGTGTGTGCTCCCTCCTTGTACTGTGCTGTATGTAGTGTGTGCTCCCTCCTTGTACTGTGCTGTATGTAGTGTGTGCTCCCCCTCCCTGTACTGTGCTGTATGTAGTGTGTGCTCCCCCTCCCTGTACTGTGCTGTATGTAGTGTGTGCTCCCTCCCTGTACTGTGCTGTATGTAGTGTGTGCTCCTCCTCCCTGTACTGTGCTGTATGTAATGTGTGCTCCTCCTCCCTGTACTGTATGTAGTGTGTGCTCCCTCCCTGTACTGTGCTGTATGTAGTGTGTGCTCCTCCCTTTACTGTGCTGTATGTAGTGTGTGCTCCCTCCCTGTACTGTGCTGTATGTAATGTGTGCTCCTCCTCCCTGTACTGTGCTGTATGTAGTGTGTGCTCCCTCCCTGTACTGTGCTGTATGTAGTGTGTGCTCCCCCTCCCTGTACTGTGCTGTGTGTAGTGTGTGCTCCCTCCCTGTACTGTATGTAGTGTGTGCTCCCTCCCTGTACTGTATGTAGTGTGTGCTCCTCCCTTTACTGTGCTATATGTAGTGTGTGCTCCCTCCTTGTACTGTGCTGTATGTAGTGTGTGCTCCCTCCTTGTTCTGTGCTGTATGTAGTGTGTGCTCCCCCTCCCTGTACTGTGCTGTATGTAGTGTGTGCTCCCCCTCCCTGTACTGTGCTGTATGTAGTGTGTGCTCCCTCCTTGTACTATGCTGTATGTACTGTAGTGTGTGCTCCTCCTCCCTGTACTGTGCTGTATGTAGTGTGTGCTCCCTCCTTGTACTGTGCTGTATGTAGTGTGTGCTCCCCCTCTCTGTACTGTGCTGTATGTAGTGTGTGCTCCCCCTCCCTGTACTGTGCTATATGTAGTGTGTGCTCCCTCCCTGTACTGTGCTGTATGTAGTGTATGCTCCCTCCTTGTACTGTGCTGTATGTAGTGTGTGCTCCCCCTCTCTGTACTGTGCTGTATGTAGTGTGTGCTCCCCCTCCCTGTACTGTGCTATATGTAATGTGTGCTCCTCCTCCCTGTACTGTACTGTACTGTATGTAGTGTGTGCTCCCCCTCCCTGTACTGTGCTGTATGTAGTGTGTGCTCCCTCCTTGTACTATGCTGTATGTAGTGTGTGCTCCTCCTCCCTGTACTGTGCTGTATGTAGTGTGTGCTCCCTCCTTGTACTGTGCTGTATGTAGTGTGTGCTCCCTCCCTTGTACTGTGCTGTATGTAGTGTGTGCTCCCCCTCCCTGTACTGTGCTGTATGTAGTGTGTGCACCCCCTCCCTGTACTGTGCTGTATGTAGTGTGTGCTCCCTCCCTGTACTGTGCTGTATGTAGTGTGTGCTCCCTCCTTGTACTGTGCTGTATGTAGTGTGTGCTCCCTCCCTGTACTGTGCTGTATGTAGTGTGTGCTCCCTTCCTGTACTGTGCTGTATGTGGTGTGTGCTCCCCCTCCCTGTACTGTGCTGTATGTAGTGTGTGCTCCCTTCCTGTACTGTGCTGTATGTAGTGTGTGCTCCCCCTCCCTGTACTGTGCTGTATGTAGTATGTGCTCCCCCTCCCGGTACTTTGAAACATATAAGGTTAAAAAAAAGGGATATGTAGAATGAAAAATCAATAAAATCAGAAGTAGATTAAAGGCATGACTGTAGACACTGAAAGTGGGCATATCAGTCCTTGTACAGTATATTCAGATGTACGGATGTACATCAGGGAAGGGCATTTTAGCAGCATATGCATAAAGTCGCAGGTAAACATTAGCATAACGTAAAGCAAAGGAGGCCCCAACTGTGTCTATCTCAGAATCAGGACCTCTGAGGAGTGACCCCGCTCCTCCCACTCAACAGACTCTGCCCCCATTAGGGCTGCTTCCATACATTTCCCAGGCTGGTGTTCGATCCCAATCCGCCCCTGAACAGAGGTGTCAGTTCTTCGAGACAAGGTTCCGGTACTCACTCAATATTCCAAGTTGATCAAGATTTACAGTATATACAGTACTTTATGGATTACCTACTCTGGCTATTTTTGTTTCTGACATTATTTAACTAATTTCTCCTGTTTCCAGAACTAATTCTAAAAATAAAAAATTAAATAAAATTAAAAAAAGGTGCTGGTATTGTGGGATACGGTCAATAGGTCGACAGTCATTAGGTCGACCACTATTGGTCAACATGGTCACTAGGTTGACATGTACTAGGTCAACATGGAAAAAGGTCGACATGAGTTTTTCACATATTTAAAAAATGTTTACAACTTTTTCATCTGATCCACGTGGACTACGAGTGGGAATAGTAACCTGTGCCGAGTGCAGCGTTAGCGAAGCGAGGCACCTTGCCTGAAGATGGAAAGCGAAGTGAGCCATGCTAGGGGACACAGTGCACTAACTGGGGTTCCCCGGTACTTTATGAAGAAAACGACACCCATTTTTTTTAAACCCATGTCGACCTTTTTCCATGTCGACTTAGCACATGTCAACCTAGTGACCATGTCGACATAGTGACCATGTCAACTTAATGCATGTCGACCAATCGTGGTCGACCTAATGAACTGTCGACCTAAGTGTGGTCGACCTAATGACCCATACCCGGTATTGCATACCGCTCAGTAACATAAGAAACAAAGCTCTATATATGAGTAGAAGATGAGAAAAGAAAATTGAAGATTGAATGAAATGATGAAAAAGGTTACTTGGTTATTTGGTAGATCTAAACAAAATTGCGGTGATGATTTGTGCAAATGGAATTTTGCAGAGGAACAATCTTCTTAGAGGTATGGGGGGGTCATTCCGAGTTGATCGCTAGCTGAAAATATCTGCTGCGCAGCAATGATGCAAAAAAACGGCACTTCTGTGCATGCGTATTAGAGATGTGCACTTGAAATTTTTCGGGTTTTGTGTTTTGGTTTTGGGTTCGGTTCCGCGGCCGTGTTTTGGGTTCGACCGCGTTTTGGCAAAACCTCACCGAATTTTTTTTGTTGGATTTGGGTGTGTTTTGGATTCGGGTGTTTTTTTAAAAAAACACTAAAAAACAGCTTAAATCATAGAATTTGGGGGTCATTTTGATCCCAAAGTATTATTAACCTCAAAAACCATAATTTTCACTCATTTTCAGTCTATTCTGAATACCTCACACCTCACAATATTATTTTTAGTCCTAAAATTTGCACCGAGGTCGCTGGATGACTAAGCTAAGCGACCCTAGTGGCCGACACAAACACCTGGCCCATCTAGGAGTGGCACTGCAGTGTCACGCAGGATGGCCCTTCCAAAAAACACTCCCCAAACAGCACATGACGCAAAGAAAAAAAGAGGCGCAATGAGGTAGCTGTGTGAGTAAGATAAGCGACCCTAGTGGCCGACACAAACACCTGGCCCATCTAGGAGTGGCACTGCAGTGTCACGCAGGATGGCCCTTCCAAAAAACACTCACCAAACAGCACATGACGCAAAGAAAAAAAGAGGCGCAATGAGGTAGCTGTGTGAGTAAGATAAGTGACCCTAGTGGCCGACACAAACACCTGGCCCATCTAGGAGTGGCACTGCAGTGTCACGCAGGATGGCCCTTCCAAAAAACACTCCCCAAACAGCACATGACGCAAAGAAAAAAAGAGGCGCAATGAGGTAGCTGTGTGAGTAAGATAAGCGACCCTAGTGGCCGACACAAACACCTGGCCCATCTAGGAGTGGCACTGCAGTGTCACGCAGGATGGCCCTTCCAAAAAACACTCCCCAAACAGCACATGACGCAAATAAAAATGAAAGAAAAAAGAGGTGCAAGATGGAATTGTCCTTGGGCCCTCCCACCCACACTTATGTTGTATAAACAGGACATGCACACTTTAACCAACCCATCATTTCAGTGACAGGGTCTGCCACACGACTGTGACTGAAATGACGGGTTGGTTTGGACCCCCACCAAAAAAGAAGCAATTAATCTCTCCTTGCACAAACTGGCTCTACAGAGGCAAGATGTCCACCTCATCATCATCCTCCGATATATCACCGTGTACATCCCGCTCCTCACAGATTATCAATTCGTCCCCACTGGAATCCACCATCTCAGCTCCCTGTGTACTTTGTGGAGGCAATTGCTGCTGGTCAATGTCTCCACGGAGGAATTGATTATAATTCATTTTAATGAACATCATCTTCTCCACATTTTCTGGAAGTAACCTCGTACGCCGATTGCTGACAAGGTGAGCGGCGGCACTAAACACTCTTTCGGAGTACACACTTGTGGGAGGGCAACTTAGGTAGAATAAAGCCAGTTTGTGCAAGGGCCTCCAAATTGCCTCTTTTTCCTGCCAGTATAAGTACGGACTGTCTGACGTGCCTACTTGGATGCGGTCACTCATATAATCCTCCACCATTCTTTCAATGGTGAGAGAATCATATGCAGTGACAGTAGACGACATGTCCGTAATCGTTGTCAGGTCCTTCAGTCCGGACCAGATGTCAGCATCAGCAGTCGCTCCAGACTGCCCTGCATCACCGCCAGCGGGTGGGCTCGGAATTCTGAGCCTTTTCCTCGCACCCCCAGTTGCGGGAGAATGTGAAGGAGGAGATGTTGACAGGTCGCGTTCCGCTTGACTTGACAATTTTGTCACCAGCAGGTCTTTCAACCCCAGCAGACTTGTGTCTGCCGGAAAGAGAGATCCAAGGTAGGTTTTAAATCTAGGATCGAGCACGGTGGCCAAAATGTAGTGCTCTGATTTCAACAGATTGACCACCCGTGAATCCTTGTTAAGCGAATTAAGGGCTCCATCCACAAGTCCCACATGCCTAGCGGAATCGCTCCCTTTTAGCTCCTCCTTCAATGCCTCCAGCTTCTTCTGCAAAAGCCTGATGAGGGGAATGACCTGACTCAGGCTGGCAGTGTCTGTACTGACTTCACGTGTGGCAAGTTCAAAAGGTTGCAGAACCTTGCACAACGTTGAAATCATTCTCCACTGCGCTTGAGACAGGTACATTCCACCTCCTATATCGTGCTCAATTGTATAGGCTTGAATGGCCTTTTGCTGCTCCTCCAACCTCTGAAGCATATATAGGGTTGAATTCCACCTCGTTACCACTTCTTGCTTCAGATGATGGCAGGGCAGGTTCAGGCGTTTTTGGTGGTGCTCCAGTCTTCTGTACGTGGTGCCTGTACGCCGAAAGTGTCCCGCAATTCTTCTGGCCACCGACAGCATCTCTTGCACGACCCTGTCGTTTTTTTAAAAATTCTGCACCACCAAATTCAAGGTATGTGCAAAACATGGGACGTGCTGGAATTTGCCCATATTTAATGCACACACAATATTGCTGGCGTTGTCCGATGCCACAAATCCACAGGAGAGTCCAATTGGGGTAAGCCATTCCGCGATGATCTTCCTCAGTTGCCGTAAGAGGTTTTCAGCTGTGTGCGTATTCTGGAAACCGGTGATACAAAGCGTAGCCTGCCTAGGAAAGAGTTGGCGTTTGCGAGATGCTGCTACTGGTGCCGCCGCTGCTGTTCTTGCGGCGGGAGTCCATACATCTACCCAGTGGGCTGTCACAGTCATATAGTCCTGACCCTGCCCTGCTCCACTTGTCCACATGTCCGTGGTTAAGTGGACATTGGGTACAACTGCATTTTTTAGGACACTGGTGAGTCTTTTTCTGACGTCCGTGTACATTCTCGGTATCGCCTGCCTAGAGAAGTGGAACCTAGATGGTATTTGGTAACGGGGGCACACTACCTCAAGAAATTGTCTAGTTCCCTGTGAACTAACGGCGGATACTGGACGCACGTCTAACACCAACATAGTTGTCAAGGCCTCAGTTATCCGCTTTGCAACAGGATGACTGCTGTGATATTTCATCTTCCTCGCAAAGGACTATTGGACAGTCAATTGCTTGGTGGAAGTAGTAAAAGTGGGCTTACGACTTCCCCTCTGGGATGACCATCGACTCCCAGCAGCAACAACAGCAGCGCCAGCAGCAGTAGGCGTTACACGCAAGGATGCATCGGAGGAATTCCAGACAGGAGAGGACTCGTCAGAATTGCCAGTGACATGGCCTGCAGGACTATTGGCATTCCTGGGGAAGGAGGAAATTGACACTGAGGGAGTTGGTGGGGTGGTTTGCGTGAGCTTGGTTACAAGAGGAAGGGATTTACTGGTCAGTGGACTGCTTCCGCTGTCGCCCAAAGTTTTTGAACTTGTCACTGACTTATTATGAATGCGCTGCAGGTGACGCATAAGGGAGGATGTTCCGAGGTGGTTAACGTCCTTACCCCTACTTATTACAGCTTGACAAAGGCAACACACGGCTTGACAAATGTTGTCCGCATTTCTGTTGAAATACTTCCACACCGAAGAGCTGATTTTTTTGGTATTTTCACCAGGCATGTCAACGGCCCTATTCCTCCCACGGACAACAGGTGTCTCCCCGGGTGCCTGACTTAAACAAACCACCTCACCATCAGAATCCTCCTTGTCAATTTCCTCCCCAGCGCCAGCAACACCCATATCCTCCTCATCCTGGTGTACTTCAACACTGACATCTTCAATCTGACTATCAGGAACTGGACTGCGGGTGCTCCTTCCAGCACTTGCAGGGGGCGTGCAAATGGTGGAAGGCGCATGCTCTTCACGTCCAGTGTTGGGAAGGTCAGGCATCGCAACCGACACAATTGGACTCTCCTTGTGGATTTGGGATTTCGAAGAACGCACAGTTCTTTGCGGTGCTTTTGCCAGCTTGAGTCTTTTCATTTTTCTAGCAAGAGGCTGAGTGCTTCCATCCTCATGTGAAGCTGAACCACTAGCCATGAACATAGGCCAGGGCCTCAGCCGTTCCTTGCTACTCCGTGTGGTAAATGGCATATTGGCAAGTTTACGCTTCTCCTCCGACAATTTTATTTTAGATTTTGGAGTCCTTTTTTTACTGATATTTGGTGTTTTGGATTTTACATGCTCTGTACTATGACATTGGGCATCGGCCTTGGCAGACGACGTTGCTGGCATTTCATCGTCTCGGCCATGACTAGTGGCAGCAGCTTCAGCACGAGGTGGAAGTGGATCTTGATCTTTCCCTAATTTTGGAACCTCAACATTTTTGTTCTCCATATTTTAATAGGCACAACTAAAAGGCACCTCAGGTAAACAATGGAGATGGATGGATACTAGTATACTTATGGATGGACCAGCGACTGCCGACACAGAGGTAGCTACAGCCGTGGACTACCGTACTGTGTCTGCTGCTAATATAGACTGGATGATAATGAGATGAAATTAATATATATATATATATAATATCACTAGTACTGCAGCCGGACAGGTATATATATTTATTATGTAATGACTGATGACGGACCTGCTGGACACTGTCAGCTCAGCAGCACCGCAGACTGCTACAGTAAGCTACTATAGTAGTATGTATCAAGAAGAAAGAAAAAAAAAAAAACCACGGGTAGGTGGTATACAATTATGGATGGACCAGCGACTGCCGACACAGAGGTAGCTACAGCCGTGGACTACCGTACTGTGTCTGCTGCTAATATAGACTGGATGATAATGAGATGAAATTAATATATATATATATAATATCACTAGTACTGCAGCCGGACAGGTATATATATTTATTATGTAATGACTGATGACGGACCTGCTGGACACTGTCAGCTCAGCAGCACCGCAGACTGCTACAGTAAGCTACTATAGTAGTATGTATCAAGAAGAAAGAAAAAAAAAAAACCACGGGTAGGTGGTATACAATTATGGATGGACCAGCGACTGCCGACACAGAGGTAGCTACAGCCGTGGACTACCGTACTGTGTCTGCTGCTAATATAGACTGGATGATAATGAGATGAAATTAATATATATATATATATATATATAATATCACTAGTACTGCAGCCGGACAGGTATATATATTTATTATGTAATGACTGATGACGGACCTGCTGGACACTGTCAGCTCAGCAGCACCGCAGACTGCTACAGTAAGCTACTATAGTAGTATGTATCAAGAAGAAAGAAAATAAAAAAAACACGGGTAGGTGGTATACAATTATGGATGGACCAGCGACTGCCGTAGCTACAGCCGTGGACTACCGTACTGTGTCTGCTGCTAATATAGACTGGATGATAATGAGATGAAATTAATATATATATATATATATATATAATATCACTAGTACTGCAGCCGGACAGGTATATATATTTATTATGTAATGACTGATGACGGACCTGCTGGACACTGTCAGCTCAGCAGCACCGCAGACTGCTACAGTAAGCTACTATAGTAGTATGTATCAAGAAGAAAAAAAAAAAAAAAACACGGGTAGGTGGTATACAATTATGGATGGACCAGCGACTGCCGACACAGAGGTAGCTACAGCCGTGGACTACCGTACTGTGTCTGCTGCTAATATAGACTGGATGATAATGAGATGAAATTAATATATATATATAATATCACTAGTACTGCAGCCGGACAGGTATATATATTTATTATGTAATGACTGATGACGGACCTGCTGGACACTGTCAGCTCAGCAGCACCGCAGACTGCTACAGTAAGCTACTATAGTAGTATGTATCAAGAAGAAGAAAAAAAAACACGGGTAGGTGGTATACAATTATGGATGGACCAGCGACTGCCGACACAGAGGTAGCTACAGCCGTGGACTACCGTACTGTGTCTGCTGCTAATATAGACTGGATGATAATGAGATTAAATTAATATATATATATATATATATATAATATCACTAGTACTGCAGCCGGACAGGTATATATATTTATTATGTAATGACTGATGACGGACCTGCTGGACACTGTCAGCTCAGCAGCACCGCAGACTGCTACAGTAAGCTACTATAGTAGTATGTATCAAGAAGAAAGAAAAAAAAAAAAACACGGGTAGGTGGTATACAATTATGGATGGACCAGCGACTGCCGACACAGAGGTAGCTACAGCCGTGGACTACCGTACTGTGTCTGCTGCTAATATAGACTGGATGATAATGAGATGAAATTAATATATATATATATATAATATCACTAGTACTGCAGCCGGACAGGTATATATATTTATTATGTAATGACTGATGACGGACCTGCTGGACACTGTCAGCTCAGCAGCACCGCAGACTGCTACAGTAAGCTACTATAGTAGTATGTATCAAGAAGAAAGAAAAAAAAAAAACACGGGTTGGTGGTATACAATTATATATATTATATACAATTATATATATATATATATATATATATATATATTAAACTGGTGGTGATTAATTAAACTGGTGGTCAGGTCACTGGTCACACTATCAGCAACTTGCAAGTAGTACTCCTAAGCAGACAATCACAATATATACTGGTGGTCAGTGTGGTCACAATGGCAGTGTGGCACTCTGGCAGCAAAAGTGTGCACTGTACGTTAAAATATGTACTCCTGCTCTCAGACTCTAACTGCTCCCCACTGTCTCCCCCACAAGTCAGATATACAGTCACACTATCACTTCAGCAAGTAGTAGTACTCCTCCTAATGCTCCCCAAAATTACTAAAGTAAATACTGTGTCTCTCTCTACTCTAGTCTCACTCTCTTCTCTATAAACGGAGAGGACGCCAGCCACGTCCTCTCCCTATCAATCTCAATGCACGTGTGAAAATGGCGGCGACGCGCGGCTCCTTATATAGAATCCGAGCCTCGCGAGAATCCGACAGCGGGATGATGACGTTCGGGCGCGCTCGGGTTAACCGAGCAAGGCGGGAAGATCCGAGTCGCTCGGACCCGTGTAAAAAAACTTGAAGTTCGGGTGGGTTCGGATTCCGAGGAACCGAACCCGCTCATCTCTAATGCGTATGCGGGGCAATGCACGCGCGCGACGTACTTTCACAACGGTCGATGTAGTTTCACACAAGGTCTAGCGAAGCTTCTCAGTCGCACTGCTGGCCGCACAGTGATTGACAGGAAGTGGGTGTTTCTGGGTGTCAACTGACCATTTTCCGGGAGTGTTCGAAAAAACGCAGGCGTGGCTGGACGAACGCAGGGCGTGTTTGTGACGTCAAATCCGGAACTGAATAGTCTGAAGTGATCGCAAGCGCTGAGTAGGTCTGAAGCTACTCTGAAACTGCACAAAATTATTTTGCAGCCGCTCTGCGATCCTTTCGTTCGCACTTCTGCTAAGCTAAAATACACTCCCAGTGGGAGGCGGCATAGCGTTTGCACGGCTGCTAAAAACAGCTAGCGAGCGATCAACTCGGAATGACCCCCATGGAGTCCTGGCTATCCAATCTCCCAGTTTCGCTTATGTTCTGCAATTTTACAGAATGACCATCGGCACCACATTTGGAAATTAACGTTTTGTAGAATTTAAAGTCTATAAATAGATTAAATTCAAACTAGAATCTTTGTTAAATTTTTCTGTGTATTTACCATGCATATGTCATGGGGGTTTGCAATGCCAGTTTAATAAATTTTCTTAAAAATGATAGAAGAAAAAAAACAAATACTGTAGTTACCCCATCAAGTCGCCTATTCCAGATCTAATCAACATTAAGCGCAATAAATAAAATGTGATTCATATTCAGATTTCTACTGGCGCGAAATGTGCTTGTGCATATTAAGCATAGCCAAAAATTAAACTAACTGCACCTCTTTAATAGTGATGAGCGGGTTCGGATCCTCGGGATCCGAACCCCCCCGAACTTCACCCATTTTACACGGATCCGAGGCAGACTCGGATCCTCCCGCCTTGCTCGGTTAACCCGAGCGCGCCCGAACGTCATCATCCCGCGGTCGGATTCTCACGAGATTCGTATTCTATATAAGGAGCCGCGCGTCGCCGCCATTTTTCACTTGTGCATTGGAGATGATCGTGAGAGGACGTGGCTGGCGTCCTCTCAGTTTCTATGTTCAGTGGGCTGCAAATATCTATGCTCAGTGTGCTGCAAATATCTGTGCTCAGTGTGCTGCAAGTGCAAATATCTACGTTCCCTGCCTGAAAAACGCTCCATATCTGTGCTCAGTGTGCTGCAAATATCTGTGCTCAGTGAGCTAATTGCTTTATTGTGGGAACTGGGGACCAGCAGTATTATATAGTAGGAGGACAGTGCAGAGTTTTGCTGACCAGTGACCACCAGTATTATACGTTCTCTGCCTGAAAAACGCTCCATATCTGTGTTGCATTGTAGTATATAGATAAATATATGTATGTATGCATGTATGTATGTATGTATGTATGTATGTATGTGTGTGCGTGTGTGTGTGTGTGTGTGTGTGTGTGTGTGTATGGAGTGTTCTGAATTTTTTTTATATACTGTATATATACATTTCATTGTCTTTTATTTTAAATCACACATTTCTTCGCAGTCATACCCAGGATTAGAACCCACTGACAGCAGACACTTTACTGATGGAGCTATTTGCTCCAGTACAGGAAGCATGAGAATTGTAACTATATGAAGTTATGTGTAATTGTCAGAGAAGTAACTTCATATAGTGAAAAGATAGCGGCAGCCATCAATTAACTTACTTCAATGGTGTCACAGAATGGGGGGAGAAGAGCCCCCCTTCAGAGCAGGAGCCCGGCGGTAGATGACTCCGTTGCCTCCCAGAGTTCTGCCTCTGGTATAACTATATATATAGCAGTACGGTACATTAGTCCACTGCTCTACCTACCTCTGTGTCGTCAAGTATACTATCCATCTATACCTGTGGTGCATTTCAGTTTTGCACAGTTTGCTGACCACCAGTATATATAATATATAGCAGTACGGTACAGTAGGCCAGTGCTCTACCTACCTCTGTGTCGTCAAGTATACTATCCATCCATACCTGTGGTGCATTTCAGTTTTGCACAGTTTGCTGACCACCAGTATATATAATATATAGCAGTACGGTACAGTAGGCCACTGCTCTACCTACCTCTGTGTCGTCAAGTATACTATCCATCCATACCTGTGGTGCATTTCAGTTTTGCACAGTTTGCTGACCACCAGTATATATAATATATAGCAGTACGGTACAGTAGGCCACTGCTCTACCTACCTCTGTGTCGTCAAGTATACTATCCATCCATACCTGTGGTGCATTTCAGTTTTGCACAGTTTGCTGACCACCAGTATATATAATATATAGCAGTACGGTACAGTAGGCCACTGCTCTACCTACCTCTGTGTCGTCAAGTATACTATCCATCCATATCTGTGGTGCATTTCAGATGTGCGCAGTATATATAGCAGTAGGCCATTGCTATTGATATATTAGTGGCATATAATTCCATACATTAAAAAATGGAGAACAAAAATGTGGAGGGTAAAATAGGGAAAGATCAAGATCCACTTCCACCTAGAGATGAGCGGGTTCGGTTCCTCGGAATCCGAACCCGCCCGAACTTCAGTTTTTTTTACACGGGGCCGAGCGACTCGGATCTTCCCGCCTTGCTCCGTTAACCCGAGCGCGCCCGAACGTCATCATCCCGCTGTCGGATTCTCGCGAGGCTCGTATTCTATCGCGAGACTCGGATTCTATATAAGGAGCCGCGCGTCGCCGCCATTTTCACACGTGCATTGAGATTGATAGGGAGAGGACGTGGCTGGCGTCCTCTCCGTTTAGACTAGAGTACTAGAGAGAGACACAAATTTTGGGGAGCATATTATTAGGAGGAGTACTACTTGCTGCTGATAGTGTGACCAGTGACCACCAGTTTAATTAATCCGTTCTCTGCCTGAAAAAAAACGATACACAGTGTGACACAGTCACATACCATATCTGTGCTCACTGCTCAGCCCAGTGTGCTGCATCATATGTAATACTGTATATCATTATCTGACTGTGCTGAGTGCTCACTGCTCACACAGCTTAATTGTGGGGGAGACTGGGGAGCAGTTATAGCAGGAGTACATATTTTAAGTACAGTGCACACTTTTGCTGCCGGAGTGCCACTGCCAGTGTGACTGACCAGTGACCACTGACCACCAGTATTGTGATTGTCTGCTGACCACCAGTATATTGTGATTGTCTGCCTGAAAAAGTTAAACACTCGTCGTGTGGTGTTTTTATAAACGCATTCTGCAGACAGTGTCCAGCAGGTCCGTCATTACATAATATATACCTGTCCGGCTGCAGTACTAGTGTGATATATATATATTTTAATTTTATCTCATTATCATCCAGTCTATATTAGCAGCAGACACAGTACGGTAGTCCACGGCTGTAGCTACCTCTGTGTCGGCAGTCGCTCGTCCATCCATAATTGTATACCACCTACCCCGTGGTTTTTTTTTTTCTATCTTCTTGATACTAGTAGCTTACTTTAGGAGTCTGCAGTGCTGAGTCTGACAGACAGTGTCCAGCAGGTCCGTCATTACATAATATATACCTGTCCGGCTGCAGTACTAGTGTGATATATATATATATTTTAATTTTATCTCATTATCATCCAGTCTATATTAGCAGCAGACACAGTACGGTAGTCCACGGCTGTAGCTACCTCTGTGTCGGCAGTCGCTCGTCCATCCATAATTGTATACCACCTACCCGTGGTTTTTTTTTTTCTATCTTCTTGATACTAGTAGCTTACTTTAGGAGTCTGCAGTGCTGACAGACAGTGTCCAGCAGGTCCGTCATTACATAATATATACCTGTCTGGCTGCAGTACTAGTGTGATATATATATATATATTTTAATTTTATCTCATTATCATCCAGTCTATATTAGCAGCAGACACAGTACGGTAGTCCACGGCTGTAGCTACCCCTGTGTCGGCAGTCGCTCGTCCATCCATAATTGTATACCACCTACCCGTGGTTTTTTTTTTCTATCTTCTTGATACTAGTAGCTTACTTTAGGAGTCTGCAGTGCTGAGTCTGACAGACAGTGTCCAGCAGGTCCGTCATTACATAATATATACCTGTCCGGCTGCAGTACTAGTGTGATATATATATATATATTTTAATTTTATCTCATTATCATCCAGTCTATATTAGCAGCAGACACAGTACGGTAGTCCACGGCTGTAGCTACCTCTGTGTCGGCAGTCGCTCGTCATCCATAAGTATACTAGTATCCATCCATCTCCATTGTTTACCTGAGGTGCCTTTTAGTTGTGCCTATTAAAATATGGAGAACAAAAATGTTGAGGTTCCAAAAATAGGGAAAGATCAAGATCGACTTCCACCTCGTGCTGAAGCTGCTGCCACTAGTCATGGCCGAGACGATGAAATGCCAGCAACGTCGTCTGCCAAGGCCGATGCCCAATGTCATAGTACAGAGCATGTAAAATCCAAAACACCAAATATCAGTAAAAAAAGGACTAAAAAATCTAAAATAAAATTGTCGGAGGAGAAGCGTAAACTTGCCAATATGCCATTTACCACACGGAGTGGCAAGGAACGGCTGAGGCCCTGGCCTATGTTCATGGCTAGTGGTTCAGCTTCACATGAGGATGGAAGCACTCAGCCTCTCGCTAGAAAAATGAAAAGACTCAAGCTGGCAAAAGCACAGCAAAGAACTGTGCGTTCTTCGAAATCCCAAATCCACAAGGAGAGTCCAATTGTGTCGGTTGCGATGCCTGACCTTCCCAACACTGGACGTGAAGAGCATGCGCCTTCCACCATTTGCACGCCCCCTGCAAGTGCTGGAAGGAGCACCCGCAGTCCAGTTCCTGATAGTCAGATTGAAGATGTCAGTGTTGAAGTACACCAGGATGAGGAGGATATGGGTGTTGCTGGCGCTGGGGAGGAAATTGACAAGGAGGATTCTGATGGTGAGGTGGTTTGTTTAAGTCAGGCACCCGGGGAGACACCTGTTGTCCGTGGGAGGAATATGGCCATTGACATGCCTGGTGAAAATACCAAAAAAATCAGCTCTTCGGTGTGGAAGTATTTCAACAGAAATGCGGACAACATTTGTCAAGCCGTGTGTTGCCTTTGTCAAGCTGTAATAAGTAGGGGTAAGGACGTTAACCACCTCGGAACATCCTCCCTTATACGTCACCTGCAGCGCATTCATAATAAGTCAGTGACAAGTTCAAAAACTTTGGGCGACAGCGGAAGCAGTCCACTGACCAGTAAATCCCTTCCTCTTGTAACCAAGCTCACGCAAACCACCCCACCAACTCCCTCAGTGTCAATTTCCTCCTTCCCCAGGAATGCCAATAGTCCTGCAGGCCATGTCACTGGCAATTCTGACGAGTCCTCTCCTGCCTGGGATTCCTCCGATGCGTCCTTGCGTGTAACGCCTACTGCTGCTGGCGCTGCTGTTGTTGCTGCTGGGAGTCGATGGTCATCCCAGAGGGGAAGTCGTAAGCCCACTTTTACTACTTCCACCAAGCAATTGACTGTCCAACAGTCCTTTGCGAGGAAGATGAAATATCACAGCAGTCATCCTGTTGCAAAGCGGATAACTGAGGCCTTGACAACTATGTTGGTGTTAGACGTGCGTCCGGTATCCGCCGTTAGTTCACAGGGAACTAGACAATTTCTTGAGGTAGTCTGCCTCCGTTACCAAATACCATCTAGGTTCCACTTCTCTAGGCAGGCGATACAGAGAATGTACACGGACGTCAGAAAAAGACTCACCAGTGTCCTAAAAAATGCAGTTGTACCCAATGTCCACTTAACCACGGACATGTGGACAAGTGGAGCAGGGCAGGGTCAGGACTATATGACTGTGACAGCCCACTGGGTAGATGTATGGACTCCCGCCGCAAGAACAGCAGCGGCGGCACCAGTAGCAGCATCTCGCAAATGCCAACTCTTTCCTAGGCAGGCTACGCTTTGTATCACCGGTTTCCAGAATACGCACACAGCTGAAAACCTCTTACGGCAACTGAGGAAGATCATCGCGGAATGGCTTACCCAAATTGGACTCTCCTGTGGATTTGTGGCATCGGACAACGCCAGCAATATTGTGTGTGCATTAAATATGGGCAAATTCCAGCACGTCCCATGTTTTGCACATACCTTGAATTTGGTGGTGCAGAATTATTTAAAAAACGAGAGGGGCGTGCAAGAGATGCTGTCGGTGGCCAGAAGAATTGCGGGACACTTTCGGCGTACAGGCACCACGTACAGAAGACTGGAGCACCACCAAAAACGCCTGAACCTGCCCTGCCATCATCTGAAGCAAGAAGTGGTAACGAGGTGGAATTCAACCCTATATATGCTTCAGAGGTTGGAGGAGCAGCAAAAGGCCATTCAAGCCTATACAATTGAGCACGATATAGGAGGTGGAATGCACCTGTCTCAAGCGCAGTGGAGAATGATTTCAACGTTGTGCAAGGTTCTGCTGCCCTTTGAACTTGCCACACGTGAAGTCAGTTCAGACACTGCCAGCCTGAGTCAGGTCATTCCCCTCATCAGGCTTTTGCAGAAGAAGCTGGAGACAATGAAGGAGGAGCTAACACAGAGCGATTCCGCTAGGCATGTGGGACTTGTGGATGGAGCCCTTAATTCGCTTAACAAGGATTCACGGGTGGTCAATCTGTTGAAATCAGAGCACTACATTTTGGCCACCGTGCTCGATCCTAGATTTAAAACCTACCTTGGATCTCTCTTTCCGGCACACACAAGTCTGCTGGGGTTGAAAGACCTGCTGGTGACAAAATTGTCAAGTCAAGCGGAACGCGACCTGTCAACATCTCCTCCTTCACATTCTCCCGCAACTGGGGGTGCGAGGAAAAGGCTCAGAATTCCGAGCCCACCCGCTGGCGGTGATGCAGGGCAGTCTGGAGCGACTGCTGATGCTGACATCTGGTCCGGACTGAAGGACCTGACAACGATTACGGACATGTCGTCTACTGTCACTGCATATGATTCTCTCCCCATTGAAAGAATGGTGGAGGATTATATGAGTGACCGCATCCAAGTAGGCACGTCAGACAGTCCGTACTTATACTGGCAGGAAAAAGAGGCAATTTGGAGGCCCTTGCACAAACTGGCTTTATTCTACCTAAGTTGCCCTCCCACAAGTGTGTACTCCGAAAGAGTGTTTAGTGCCGCCGCTCACCTTGTCAGCAATCGGCGTACGAGGTTACTTCCAGAAAATGTGGAGAAGATGATGTTCATTAAAATGAATTATAATCAATTCCTCCGTGGAGACATTGACCAGCAGCAATTGCCTCCACAAAGTACACAGGGAGCTGAGATGGTGGATTCCAGTGGGGACGAATTGATAATCTGTGAGGAGGGGGATGTACACGGTGATATATCGGAGGATGATGATGAGGTGGACATCTTGCCTCTGTAGAGCCAGTTTGTGCAAGGAGAGATTAATTGCTTCTTTTTTGGTGGGAGTCCAAACCAACCCGTCATTTCAGTCACAGTCGTGTGGCAGACCCTGTCACTGAAATGATGGGTTGGTTAAAGTGTGCATGTCCTGTTTATACAACATAAGGGTGGGTGGGAGGGCCCAAGGACAATTCCATCTTGCACCTCTTTTTTCTTTCATTTTTCTTTGCGTCATGTGCTGTTTGGGGAGTATTTTTTTGAAGGGCCATCCTGCGTGACACTGCAGTGCCACTCCTAGATGGGCCAGGTGTTTGTGTCGGCCACTAGGGTCGCTTATCTTACTCACACAGCTACCTCATTGCGCCTCTTTTTTTCTTTGCGTCATGTGCTGTTTGGGGAGTGTTTTTTGGAAGGGCCATCCTGCGTGACACTGCAGTGCCACTCCTAGATGGGCCAGGTGTTTGTGTCGGCCACTAGGGTCGCTTAGCTTACTCACACAGCTACCTCATTGCGCCTCTTTTTTTCTTTGCGTCATGTGCTGTTTGGGGAGTGTTTTTTGGAAGGGCCATCCTGCGTGACACTGCAGTGCCACTCCTAGATGGGCCAGGTGTTTGTGTCGGCCACTAGGGTCGCTTAGCTTAGTCATCCAGCGACCTCGGTGCAAATTTTAGGACTAAAAATAATATTGTGAGGTGTGAGGTGTTCAGAATAGACTGAAAATGAGTGGAAATTATGGTTTTTGAGGTTAATAATACTTTGGGATCAAAATGACCCCCAAATTCTATGATTTAAGCTGTTTTTTAGTGTTTTTTGAAAAAAACACCCGAATCCAAAACACACCCGAATCCGACAAAAAAAATTCGGTGAGGTTTTGCCAAAACGCGGTCGAACCCAAAACACGGCCGCGGAACCGAACCCAAAACCAAAACACAAAACCCGAAAAATTTCAAGTGCACATCTCTACTTCCACCTCGTGCTGAAGCTGCTGCAACTAGTCATGGCTGAGACGATGAAATGCCATCAACGTCGTCTGCCAAGGCCGATGCCCAATGTCATAGTAGAGAGCATGTAAAGTCCAAAAAAATAAAGCTCAATAAAATTACCCAAAAATCTAAATCAAAATCGTCTGAGGAGAAGCGTAAACTTGCCAATGTGCCATTTATGACACGGAGTGGCAAGGAACGGCTGAGGCCCAGGCCTATGTTCAAGGCTAGTGGTTCAGCTTCACCTGAGGATGGAAGCAAATTGAAGATGTCACTGTTGAAGTACACCAGGATGAGGATATGGGTGTTGCTGGCGCTGGGGAGGAAATTGACAAGGAGGATTCTGATGGTGAGGTGGTTTGTCTAAGTCAGGCACCCGGGGAGACACCTGTTGTCCGTGGGACGAATATGGCCATTGACATGCCTGGTCAAAATACAAAAAAAAATCACCTCTTCGGTGTGGAATTATTTCAACAGAAATGCGGACAACTGGTGTCAAGCCGTGTGTTGCCTTTGTCAAGCTGTAATAAGTAGGGGTAAGGACGTTAACCACCTAGGAACATCCTCCCTTATACGTCACCTGGAACGCATTTATCCGAAGTCAGTGACAAGTTCAAGAACTTTGGATGACAGCGGAAGCAGTCCAGTGACCACTAAATCCCTTCCTCTTGTAACCAAGCTCCTGCAAACCACACCACCAACTCCCTCAGTGTCAATTTCCTCCTTACACAGGAAAGCCAATAGTCCTGCAGGCCATGTCACTGTCAAGTCTGACGAGTCCTCTCCTGCCTGGGATTCCTCTGATGCATCCTTGAGTGTAACGCCTACTGCTGCTGTCGCTGCTGTTGTTGCTGCTGGGAGGCGATCGTCATCCCAGAGGGGAAGTCGGAAGACCACTTGTACTACTTCCAGTAAGCAATTGACTGTCCAACAGTCCTTTGCGAGGAAGATGAAATATCACAGCAGTCATCCTGCTGCAAAGCGGATAACTCAGGCCTTGGCAGCCTGGGTGGTGAGAAACGTGTTTCCGGTATCCACCGTTAATTCACAGGCAACTAGAGACTTGATTGAGGTACTGTGTCCCCGGTACCAAATACCATCTAGGTTCCATTTCTCTAGGCAGGCGATACCGAAAATGTACACAGACCTCAGAAAAAGAGTCACCGGTGTCCTAAAAAATGCAGTTGTACCCAATGTCCACTTAACCACGGACATGTGGACAAGTGGAGCAGGGCAGACTCAGGACTATATGACTGTGACAGCCCACTGGGTAGTTGTATTGCCTCCCGCAGCAAGAACAGCAGCGGCGGCACCAGTAGCAGCATCTCGCAAACGCCAACTCGTTCCTAGGCAGGCTGCGCTTTGTATCACCGCTATCCATAAGAGGCACACAGCTGACAACCTCTTACGGAAACTGAGGAACATCATCGCAGAATGGCTTACCCCAATTGGACTCTCCTGGGGATTTGTGACATCGGACAACGCCACCAATATTGTGCGTGCATTACATCTGGGCAAATTCCAGCACGTCCCATGTTTTGCACATATATTGAATTTGGTGGTGCAGAATTATTTAAAAAACGACAAGGGCGTGCAAGAGATGCTGTCGGTGGCCCGAAGAATTGTGGGCCACTTTCGGCATTCAGCCACCGCATGCCGAAGACTGGAGCACCAGCAAACAGTCCTGAACCTGCCCTGCCATCATCTGAAGCAAGAGGTGGTAACGAGGTGGAATTCAACCCTCTATATGCTTCAGAGGATGGAGGAGCAGCAAAAGGCCATTCAAGCCTATACATCTGCCTACGATATAGGCAAAGGAGGGGGAATGCACCTGACTCAAGCGCAGTGGAGAATGATTTCAACGTTGTGCAAGGTTCTGCAACCCTTTGAACTTGCCACACGTGAAGTCAGTTCAGACACTGCCAGCCTGAGTCAGGTCATTCCCCTCATCAGGCTTTTGCAGAAGAAGCTGGAGACATTGTAGGAGGAGCTAAAACAGAGAGATTCTGCTAGGCATGTGGGACTTGTGGATGGAGCCCTTAATTTGCTTAACCGGGATTCACGGGTGGTCAATCTGTTGAAATCAGAGCACTACATTTTGGCCACCGTGTTCGATCCTAGATTTAAAACCTACGTTGTATCTCTCTTTCCGGCATACACAAGTCTGCAGAGGTTCAAAGACCTGCTGGTGAGAAAATTGTCAAGTCAAGCGGAACGTGACCCGTCAACAGCTCCTCCTTCACATTCTCCCGCAACTGGGGCTGCGAGGAAAAGGCTAAGAATTCCGAGCCCACCCCCTGGCAGTGATACAGGGCAGTCTGGAGCGAGTGCTGACATCTGGTCCGGACTGAAGGACCTGCCAACAATTACTGACATGTCGTCTACTGTCATACTGTCACTGCATATGATTCTGTCACCATTGAAAGAATGGTGGAGGATTATATGAGTGACCGCATCCAAGTAGGTACGTCAGACAGTCCGTACGTATACTGGCAGGAAAAAGAGGCAATTTGGAGGCCCTTACACAAACTGGCTTTATTTTACCTAAGTTGCCCCCCCTCCAGTGTGTACTCCGAAAGAGTGTTTAGTGCAGCCGCTCACCTTGTCAGCAATCGGCGTACGAGGTTACTTCCAGAAAATGTGGAGAAGATGATGTTCATCAAAATGAATTATAATCAATTCCTCCGTGGAGACATTCACCAGCAATTGCCTCCAGAAAGTACACAGGGACCTGAGATGGTGGATTCCAGTGGGGACGAATTAATAATCTGTGAGGATGGGGATGTACACAGTGAAAGGGGTGAGGAATTGGACGATGAGGAGGAGGTGGACATCTTGCCTCTGTAGAGCCAGTTTGTGCAAGAAGAGATTGATTGCTTCTTTTTTGGTGGGGGCCCAAACCAACCAGTCATTTCAGTCAGTCATGTGCTGTTTGGGGACTATTTTTTTGAAGTGCCATCCTGCCTGACCCTGCAGTGCCACTCCTAGATGGGCCAGGTGTTTGTGTCGGCCACTTGTGTCGCTTAGCTTAGCCATCCAGCGACCTTGGTGCACCTCTTTTTTTCTTTGCATCATGTGCTGTTTGGGGACTATTTTTTAAATCTGCCATCCTGTCTGACACTGTAGTGCCACTCCTAGATGGGCCAGGTGTTTGTGTCGGCCACTTGGGTCGCTTAGCTTAGTCACACAGCTACTTCATTGCGCCTCTTTTTTTCTTTGCATCATGTGCTGTTTGGGGACTATTTTTTATATCTGCCATCCTGTCTGACACTGCAGTGCCACTCCTAGATGGGCCAGGTGTTTGTGTCGGCCACTTGGGTCGCTTAGCTAAGTCACACAGCTATCTCATTGCGCCTCTTTTTTCTTTATATCATGTGCTGTTTGGGGACTATTTTTTGAATTTTCCATCCTGCCTGACACTGCAGTGCCACTCCTAGATGGACCAGGTGTTTGTGTCGGCCACTTGGGTCGCTTAGCTTAGTCACACAGCTACCTCATTGCGCCTCTTGTTTTCTTTGCATCATGTGCTGTTTGGGGACTATTTTTTTGAAGTGCCATCCTGCCTGACACTGCAGTGCCACTTCTAGATGGGCCAGGTGTTTGTGTCGGCCACTTGGGTCGCTTAGCTTAGTCATCCAGCGACCTCGGTGCAAATTTTAGGACTAAAAATAATATTGTGAGGTGTGAGGTGTTCAGAATAGACTGAAAATTAGTTGAAATTATGGTTATTGAGGTTAATAATACTATGGGATCAAAATGACCCCAAAATTCTATGATTTATGCTGTTTTTGAGGGTTTTTTGTAAAAAAACACCCAAATCCAAAACATACCCGAATCCGACAAAAAAAATTCAGGGAGGTTTTGCCAAAACGTGTCCGAATCCAAAACACGGCCGCGGAACCGAATCCAAAACCAAAACACAAAACCCGAAAAAGTTCCGGTGCACATCACTACTTTTAAACCACTTAACTGACAATTTTTTCTCTCCAAAATCCGCTCCGAGATTGTCATTTTGTTTAATGATTGATTTAGGTGTAAAATAGTTTAATAAATTAACCAAAATGATTTTCTTTAAAAAAAAAACAAACAAAAATAAAACAACATTTAAAAAAAATGTAAAAAAAATCAGAAAAACATTGATGATTGAAACATTGTGACAATCGATGTTCGGGACATCACGACCATCGCGACTTCCCATTTTAGGCATGCGGCCCTCAGCAGCCCCTGGAGCCCTTCAGGAAGGTGAGGGGCTGTGTTTTTTTTACATTTCACCAGCGGCTGGTAGTGTCTGCAGCTGCTGGATGGGGGGTGCTGCAGGGCTGAACGATCAGCAGCGATCGGCAGCACGAAAGGCCCTGGAGGAGAGGGAACCAAAAAGCAGAGGGACCGGAGGTCCTCTGAGAGCAACAATTGCAGGAAGCTTTGCTTCCTGCTGCTGCACAGTGAACTTTCTGACTGGTTGCATCAGATGCGACCATGTCAGGGAAAGCCCAGCCTGGTGTGGTCGCATCTGATGCGACCATGCCAGGCAAGTGGTTAAACAGAGATACATTAGCTGCAATTTGAGTTCAGAAAAGATCACTGACCATATCAATATCACTTTAGGATCTATCTGATGCCAATTGGGACAGGTAGTAAAATGCAGTTGGACTATGAGTGACTGGATCTTCCAATTTACTGACATGCCAAATCTGACAATGGAAAAACCTTGTTAGTCTTTGCCAGGGTCAGACTGGCCCATAGGGGTACAGGGTAAACCCTCGGTGGGCCACACTGACTGAGGGCCCACCCTCTCCTATAGGTATTATGCTCCAGACTTGAATTATACACTATACATACAGTTGTGCTCATAAGTTTACATACCCTAGCAGAATTTGTGATTTTCTGGCCATTTGTCAGAGAATATGAATGATAACTCACAAACTTTTCTTTCACTCATGGTTAGTGGTTGGGTGAAGCCATTTATTGTCAAACAACTGTGTTTACTCTTTGTAAATCATAATGACAACAGAAACTACCCAAATGACCCTGATCAAAAGTTTACATACCCCAGTTCTTAATACCATGTATTGCCCCCTTTAACATCAATGACAGCTTAAAGTCTTTTTTGGTAGTTGTGGATGAGGCTCTTTATTTTCTCAGATGGTAAAGCTGCCCATTCTTCTTGGCAAAAAGCCTTCAGTTCCTGTAAATTCTTGGGCTGTCTTGCATGAACTGCACGTTTGAGATCTCCCCAGAGTGGCTCAATGATATTGAGGTCAGGTGACTGAGATGGCCACTCCAGAACCTTCACTTTATTCTGCTGTAGCCAATGATAGCTTTGGCCGCCTAGTGTTACAGGTGCCAAACAGCTCTCCCGCCCACAGGGGAAGCTTTGGTACGTCCCAAGAGTACCCCAGTGACCCCTAGTGCATGAAAAAGAAAATAGGATTTTGGTACTTACCAGGTAAATCCTTTTCTTTGAATCCATAGGGGGCACTGGATGCCCACCCAGAGCAGTTTTACCTGGTTTGTGGTAAGTTCAGGGGATCTTATGGTAACACATTCTCACCGACTGGTTCAAATTTTCAAGTTCTATCGGTTATGGTGTCACCAAACCCAGCCAAATCTCATCCTAACCCTCTGTTCTACACTCTCTATGTACCCCATCTATGTCACCCCTGTCTGTCTACCCCTCCCCTTTAGAATGTAAGCTCTCACGAGCAGGGCCCTCTTCCCTCATGTGCTTATCCTTTCTTACTTTAATAATCTTCAACTGCACCACATCCAGCAGTCTTCTGCCACCTGATACTTATTCCAGTGTCATCTGCTGATGTAACTATGTTTATTTACCCTCTACTTGTCCTATACTGTCATCAACTGTAAGTTGCTGTTTTCCTGTTTGATTATTTGTTTATGTATTCTGTAATTGGGCGCTGCGGAACCCTTGTGGCGCCATATAAATAAAGGATAATAATAATAATAATAGGTCGACTTGGACTTGTGTTTTGGATCATTGTCATGTTGGAATGTCCAAGTACGTCCCATGCGCAGCTTCTGGGCTGATGAGTGCAAATTTTCCTCCAGTATTTTCTGATAACATGCTGCATTCATCTTGCCATCAATTTTGACCAAGTTTCCAGTGCCTTTGAAGCTCACACATCCCCAAAACATCAGCGATCCTCCTCCGTGTTTCACAATAGGAATGGTGTACCTTTCATCATAGGCCTTGTTGACTCCTCTCCAAATGTAACGTTTATGGTTGTGGCCAAAAAGTAAAATTTTGGTCTCATCACTCCAAATGACTTTGTTCCAGAAGTTTTGAGGCTTGACTCTGTGCTGTTTGGAGTATTGTAAGCGGGATGCTTTGTGGCATTTGCGTAGTAATGGCTTTCTTCTGGCGACTCGACCATGCAGCCCATTTTTCTTCAAATGCCTCCTTATTGTGCATCTTGAAACAACCACACCACTTTTTTTCAGAGAGTCCTGTATTTCAGCTGAAGTTATTTGTGGATTTTTCTTTGCATCCTGAACAATTTTCCTGGCAGTTGTGGCTGAAATTTTTGTTGGTCTACCTGACCGTGATTTGGTTTCCACAGAATCCCTCATTTTCCACTTCTTAATTAGAGTTTAAACACTGCTCATTGGCATTCTCAATTGCTTGGATATCTTTTTATATCCCTTTCCTGTTTTATACAGTTCAATTACCTTTTCCCACAGATCCTTTGACAATTCTTTTGCTTTCCCCCATGACTCAGAATCCAGACACGTCAGTGCAGCGCTGGATGAAAGATGCAAGGGTCTTTCAGGAGTCCAGAAACTCACTGACCTTTTATACACACACATTGGGGTATATTTACTAAGGTCCCGATTTTGACCGAGATGCCGTTTTTTCTTCAAAGTGTCATCTCGGTAATTTACTAAGCAAAAATCTCGGCAGTGATGAGGGCATTCGTAATATTTTGGAAGTCCTAGGATAAAATCACGAATCAATACACCATCGGTCAAATACGCCTGCAATTTGCTAGAAATCGGTCATTTACTAAAAAGTGCAAAACACAAACACTGCCGACAATAGCCAAACACTGCCGTGCTAAAATACAAATCGTGAAAAAGTGCTAAAAAAAAACAGACCTGCTTTTTTATCCCGTGTTTGTATAGGCATGCACGGATCCATGAGATCCGTGCATGTTTATCAGTGGGAAGGGGTGGGAAACGTTATAATTTTTCAAAAAAAAATTGCGTGGGGTCCCCCCTCCTTAACCAAACCAGCCTCGGGCTCTTTGAGCCGGCCCTGGTTGCAAAAATATGGGATAAAAATTGACAGGGGTTCCCCCATATTTAAGCAACCAGCACCGGGCTCTGCGCCTGGTCCTGGTTCCAAAAATATGGGGGACAAAAAGCGTAGGGGTCCCCCGTATTTTTGAAACCAGCACCGGGCTCCACTAGCTGGACAGATAATGCCACAGCCGGGGGTCACTTTTATACAGTGCCTTGCGGCCGTGGCATCAAATATCCAACTAGTCATCCCTGGCCGGGGTACCCTGGGGGAGTGGGGACCCCTTCAATCAAGGGGTCCCCCCCAGCCACCCAAGGGCCAGGGGTGAAGCCCGAGGCTGTCCCCCCCATCCAATGGGCTGCGGATGGGGGGCTGATAGCCTTTGTTCAAAGTGAATGATATTGTTTTTAGTAGCAGTACTACAAGTCCCAGCAAGCCTCCTCCGCAAGCTGGTACTTGGAGAACCACAAGTACCGGCATGCAGTGGAAAACCAGGCCCGCTGGTACCTGTAGTACTACTACTAAAAAAATACCCCAATAAAGACAATACACACACACCTTGAAAGTATAACTTTAATACATACATACACACCACCATATACACATACTTACCTTATGTTCACACGAGGGTCGGTCCTCTTCTCCAGTAGAATCCATGGTGTACCTGTTGAAAAAATCCTACTCACCAAATCCAGTGTAGAGGGCTCCTCGGATAATCCATTTGTAATCCACGTACTTGTAAAAATAAAAAAACGGGACACCCGACCACGAACTGAAAGGGGACCCATGTTTTCACATGGGACCCCTTTCCCCGAATGCCAGAAACCCCCTCTGACTGATGTCTAAGTGGGTTTCTTCAGCCAATCGGGAGCGCCACGTTTGGCACCCTCCTGATCGGCTGTGTGCTCCTGTACTGTATGACAGGCGGCACACGGCAGTGTTACAATGTAGCGCCTATGCGCTCCATTGTAACCAATGGTGGGAACTTTCAGGTCAGCGGTTGACCGAAAGTGACCTCACCGCTGACCTGAAAGTTCCCACCATTGGTTACAATGGAGCGCATAGGCGCTACATTGTAACACTGCCGTGTGCCGCCTGTCATACAGTACAGGAGCACACAGCCGATCAGGAGGGTGCCAAACGTGGCGCTCCCTGATTGGCTGATGGAACCTTCTTGGACTTAAGTCAGAGGGGGTTCTAGGCATTCGGGGAAAGGGGACCCATGTGAAAACATGGTTCCCTTTCAGTGCGAGGTCGGGTATCCGTTTTTTTATTTTTACAAGTACGTGGATTACAAAAGGATTTACCGAGGAGCCTAAAACACTGGATTATGTGAGTATAATTTTTTCAACAGGTACACCATGGATTCTACTGGAGAAGAGGACCGACCTGCGTGGGAACATAAGGTAAGTATGTGTATATGGAGGTGTGGATGGATGTATTAAAGTTATACTTTCAAGGTGTGTGTGTGTTGTCTTTATTGGGGTATTTTTTTAGTAGTAGTACTACAGGTACCAGCGGGCCCATTTTTCCGCTGCATGCTGGTACTTGTGGTTCTCCAAGTACCAGCTTGCGGGGGAGGCTTGCTGGGCCTTGTAGTACTGCTACTAAAAACAATATCATTCACTTTGAACAAAGGCTATCAGCTCCCCATCCGCAGCCCATTGGATGGGGGGGACAGCCTTGGGCTTCACCCCTGGCCCTTGGGTGGCTGGGGGGGGGACCCCTTGATTGAAGGGGTCCCCACTCCTCCAGGGTACCCCGGCCAGGGGTGACTAGTTGGATATTTGATGCCACGGCCGCAAGGCACTGTATAAAAGTGACCCCCGGCTGTGGCATTATCTGTCCAGCTAGTGGAGCCCGGTGCTGGTTTCAAAAATACGGGGGACCCCTACGCTTTTTGTCCCCCGTATTTTTGGAACCAGGACCAGGCGCAGAGCCCGATGCTGGTTGTTTAAATATGGGGGAACCCCTGTCCATTTTTTCCCCATATTTCTGCAACCAGGATCGGCTCAAAGAGCCCGAGGCTGGTTTGCCTTAGGAGGGGGGACCCCACGCAATTTTTTTTTTACATTTAAACATTTTTTTTTTTTTTACAAGGTGCACAATGAAGCCCAGCACGGATCTCTCAGATCCGGCCGAGATTCATTGTATTAAAGTCGGCAGTGTTTTACAAGTCACTCACGTAAAACACTGCCAAAAAAAAACGAATGACATCGACATCGGAAAACCCGAAAATGCAGAATACGGCAGCTTAGTAAATTAGTCGTAATCAATTCAAAAAGTTGCATATTTACACTTTCGATGTCATTCGTGATTGAACTTTGACCTCAAACGGGAAAATACGAATCTTAGTAAATTTACCCCATTGATTACAAGCAAACAAATCACAGGTAAGGATGGTTACCTTTAGTAGCCATTCAAACCCGTTTGTGTCAACTTGCGTGCATGTTATCAGGCCAAAATCTCCAGGGTATGTAAACTTTTGATCAGGGTCATTTGGGTAGTTTCTGTTGTCATTATGATTTAAAAAGAGTAGTAAACACAGTTGTTTGACAATAAATGGCTGCACCCAACCACTAACCATGAGTGAAAGAAAAGTTATCATACATATCCTCTGACAAATGGCCAGAAAATCACAAATTCTGCTAGGGTATGTAAACTTATGAGCACAACTGTATGTTACATTATACTTCACAGGACTATGGTGTATTTTCTACAATGAATTGCTGTTATTCATATGGTACATTAGCATTCATAGAATAGCAGCATTTACAATATATATTTATCAAAGAACCCAGACACTGCACTCTCTACAGTGGTGCCGAGAGGTGTAGACAGCATCGGCACTTGAGTGTGGGGAGAGAGAGCAGTGATTGCTGTAGTGCCAGCCTCTCTCCCCAGCCCAGCACACATGCTGCTGTCTGGGGAGAGAGGCATCTGCAGAATCAGTCACTGCTCTCTCTCCCTATGTGATATGCAGGGCGGGAGTGACTGATCACCCTGCTGCACGTCCCCGCCGTCCATCTGCCCCGAAGCCGACGCTCGTCCATGTGGCACGTGCTGACACTTTGCAGCTGCAAACTAATGATTTTTTTACCCATATTTCCAGAGAAGAGGGGCTGGCCACACCTCCCTGCATTGGCCATGCCCCCTCCAAGTACCTGTGCCCTTCATAGCTGTCGGCGCCTCTGACTCTCTCATGCCTCCCCACATGACCCTCCCCAGGAGGGACAACATGTTCTACTCCTGGACTTTCTTCTTAATGTATGATTGTCTACACCTGTTTTGAACAGGTTAATGGATAAGAAAGGTGTTTCAGCACAGGTGATGGCAATCATAAATTATGAGGGCAGTCCAGGAGCAGAGCATTCTGTCCCTCCTGGAGAGGGTCATGTAGGGAGGTATGCTCTCTAACAGTTTGCCAAGCCACACCCCCTCTGGAGGTTGACCACACTCCTAAGCATGGGCCCCTACCACTGCATTTCCTGCTGGGCCCTTCATGAGCCAGTCCCACACTGATCTTTACTGAAGTAATTTTGTGGATTGAACCCCTTTCTATGTAGCGTGATATACAGCACATAACACACATAACATTATCAGGCCCACACTGCCAAAAATAATTATTTATTAATTATTTGTTAAAACACTGCTTGCTGCATTTAGGCAAATAAGTGAATAAGTATAGCCACAATTTACATTTTACAGCAAACAGCAAATTGAAGCACTTAATAAATCCAGCGACTTGTAAACAGGAGGATGCCATTACTGAGAAGGTAATTTCTATAAGGATTAAATGTGGTGAAGCTGTCACTCCTCAGCTGATAAATAGCCTCTAATAAGAGGTTCTCTTCTACTGTTATTTTCTCATTCCGACCAATCACTGCCCTGCAGAAGTGACACTTGGCACCATCCCACATTAATCATGCAGACGTTACATTCATCTCTGGGCTTTCTTGAGTCCATCTGATGCTGTAAAAGCCCGTTTGTTAACATTACATGGCAAACTGCCATTTGTGACATAAAAATGATGCTATTTCCATTAACATCTGACATAGATTTGTAGCACGAAAAAAAAAAGAAGAGAACTACACAATTCACAGCATTTGTGTAAACATATTGGACCCGTTCATCGTACATTATAAGATTGTCTCCTGTTTCTCTGCTCTTAAAAAGTATAATAATTATAATTAATGATATAGCCTCTGTATTAACATGCTGCAGGCTGCAACTTTAAGCCAAACTCCCAACAAATGTTATTTCAAAAGCTCTTCCACCAGCTTACTGTATTTACTCAGCTTCAAAATTCATCACAGGCTTTTATGATAGCAGAAAAAAAACATATAGAAATGGTTTTGTCTTAAATTCATACGTCTGTATTAGACTCATATAAACATACTGTATTCCAGAAGCTGTATTTCTTACACGTCTGGAAATAATGATTCATAACAAGTTATCTTATCTGACAATTTTGTTATATTGCAAAATGGTTTCAGTCGTGTGAGCTAATATAAAAAATTTCCTTTTATGGGTTCTGTGTTTTCTGTGGAAACTTTGTTTTTTGAGGGTGATTTAAGGGGGCATTTATCAAAGCTCGGAGAGAGATAAAATTGTGAGAGATAAAGTACCAACCAATCACTCTTGTAATTTTTCAAACACAGCCTGTAAAATATAAATTAGAAACTGATTGACTTTTACTTTATCTCTCACAAATTTTTCTCTCTCCGAGCTCTGATAAATACCCCCATAAGTACTACATTTTGCTAGCTTTTATTTATTTATTTATTCATTTATTTTATTTTCATTATAGGACAACAGATAATTTTTGAGGGGGGTATTTTATTATCAAAGCTCAGAGACAGATACATGAGAGATAAAGTACCAGCCAGTCAGCTTCTGCCTTACATTTTATAGTCCATTGCCCCTATTTATCAAGCCTTGGAGAGTGATAAATAGCATGGTGATAAAGTACCAATCAACCAGCCATGTTACAGGCTGTGTTTAAAAAATGAGCTGATTGGTTGGTACTTTATCACCGTGCTATCTATCACTCCAAGGCTTGATAAATCTGGGCCCATGTCTGAAAAATGACAGTCTGGAGATGATTGGTTGGTACTTTTTCTCTCACAATTTTTTCTCTCTCCAAGCTTTAATAAATATCCCTCTATGCAGTGATAAGAGCGGAGAAGTAAGCCAGTGGAGAAGTTGCTCCATCAACCAATCAGCAACTGTGTATAATTTTATAGTATGCAAATTATAGATGTTACTTCAGTGCTGATTGGTTGCCATGGGCAACTTCTCTACTGGCTCACTTCTCCGCTCTTATCATTGCTTAGTAAATGTCCCCCAAAGACCTAATTTCTTTAATTCATGTTTTAAATCTTCTGCTTGTTCTAATTGCTGCTGTTTACATTAGCCTACTTTATTTACTGTTATAATATATATTTTCTACATTGCCATAAACTATATTGTCAGTGTGTTATTTCTTTACAGGATGAGATATCTATTCTGAATAAAAATAAAAAATTGTTTCTGTATATATATTCTGTATTGCTAAATTTATGCTACAGACTTGTTACTGTGCAATTGGCTTTGTTATATTATCTACATAGAAGGATGCGCTGTACACTGCACTTATTTCAATTCTGTATATATATTTAAATTATTATGAACTGAATTATATTTTTGTTACCATGTGTATACCATTTATATTATCATCATTTTCATCTAAGTCACAATTTTAATGCTTTTTTTTGTACCTACTGTAATTAATCTTACATTAAAAATGAGGTGTTAATTCCTCTTCTATTTACTACAAATAAAATGACTTTATTTAATGATCCATAGTATATTATTGTTGTGATATATTCAGACACTTATTAAGTAACTGTGCAATTTTAGTGAGTTTGTTTCAGAATTAGAATGTAGTTTATTACATAATTCTTAGCATATTCTGTTTTATGTTAAGTCTGTTTATTGTATGAATATATTTTTTATGCATTGTTTTTGTTGTATAGTTGACTAGTATTGCTGACATAATGTAATGTACTATGTACTGTATATTTTATTTCATTGAACACTATAATATGGCTACGTATTAATTTATTATTATTATTATTATTATTATTATTATTATATACTAGATAACTGTATTTACAGGCAAATGGCTTGTGTCAACATTATCTGAAATTGAGCAAATGTCTATAAATAGATTACAGTCAAAACTCACGGAAGCTCCATTTAACTTAAAAGGATTTTTTTCTCCTGTGTGTTTACAATTGTAACTTTGGGGCAGATTTATCATAGAAGAAAAGCAGTATTACTGGGTTTTCTTTTGCTTATATATCAGAGATGGAAGAGTCACTGGCATTCTCTAGCGCATGCTACGCCATGTCTTCGGAAGTCAATTTTACAACATTGTGGCTGTATTTATCTCACTATAATGCCTGTTCTGCTATTATCACCTTGGGATGGTGGTAACAGACCAAAGTCTTTATTCTTTGAATAAAACTTTTATCAGAAAACAGAGAAAAAAAAGTTAAATTAACTAAGATCTATTTTTTTTACATTTATTTTACATAAATATAAATCAAGGTCAAAATCTTACAGGACAACACTGGTTCAGCTGAGTATCGCTTAGCTGGCCTGGCAATTTATGTTTAAGTGCAGTAAAAAGCTTTTCATTGTGGTTATAGCCACATTCGGGGACATTTCAATAAATGCTTCCTTTTATTTTGGGCAATGTTATGTAGTGCTACAGTAATAATTTGCCTGTTTATAAATTTATTGTCACTAATAATTAAAAAAAAAACAGTTTGAATCATTGGGATTTTTTTAAACAAATGGTCTTTTATTTTGTAATATTTTTAGGGTATTTTTACATGACTTGTATAGAAAAATATAAATTTTCTTACAACATGGTTTTGTATGCTATTTTGAATATTTTTAAAGTGTTTTGGAGATAAAATAGCTACTATGTATCTGTATTTTCACTAAAAACAAGTTGGTATAAACTCATTTATTATTTCAAGACATTGTCCTGCAGAGGTCTCTCTTCACATCTGGAAGGAGTATCCATGGATAGTCACATTTTCCAGATTCTGAAAATGCTTATTCCTCACGAGATTTAATGAAGACTAACAACAGAGATTTATTAAATTTAGATTAACACCTCTAAAGAAATCAAATAAATGTCGAAAACAGCTTCTGAGAGTTTGGGCAACATCTTGTCTTCACATGTCTGTTAGACATTAGCAAATTTGTAGCAAAACTGTTGAGTTAAAGTGGAACAGGATGTTTTACAACAATCATGGAGTCCTCACTTTTGCTCTCCATTTTGTGAAATACCATTCTTCACTAGATTTGCAAATCTATAGTATTGTATAGATGAATATACTGTAGCTGGGTCAATGGCTAATTTATTGTTTTATATATGTGCTTGGAATAGGATTGGAAACACTTAAGGTTAAATTAAGTCACTCAAACAAGCAGAATGTAGAACAAGGTAAATATTTGAAAAATGTTTTTCATCTCTAATATCTGTGAATTTTATAAAGCTGAAATTTTAATTCTTGATAATTTCTCCTGGTTGAAACAAATGCTGCCTGTTATTTATCTGTATGAGTACCTGTTATGTATTTTACCTCCTTGAGATGTCAGTCTACAAGTAGGAGGGGGCAGAATGAAGCTGTAGACTTATGTATTATTAAACCTTTCCCAGGAATAGAAAAAAACAGTAACCAGTCAGAAAATTGCAACATTTAAGATAGAATGTTAATTACAATTAAAAAAAAAAGTAACATTTTTATATTATTTTTATAACTTTTATAAAATTAGGTACATTAAAATAGATCAAATATACCCTTCCAGATCTACACATGTGGGTATATGTATCATAGCTTGAAGAGAAATAAAGTATCAACCAATCAACTCCTGTCATTTTTCAAACACAGCCTGTAAATTGACAGGAGCTGATTGGTTGGTATCTCTCTCCACTTTATCTCTCTCTAAATGCAGTATACCCCTCTAAACCAAATACCAAAGGGGAAAATTAACTAGAATGGTTAATATATGACTATATTAGGAGGGCAATATTATTTTAACATTTTTTTAAGGGAGCAATATTATTTTATTTATTTATGTATTTATTATTATTATTATTATTATTATTAATATTATTATTATTCATAATAATAATAATAATAATAATAATAATATTATTATTAATAATAATAAAAATTATTATTATTATTATTATTATTATTATTATTATTATTATTATTTTTATTTATTTATATAGCACTTACCTCCTAAAAGACTCAAAGCACATATTATAAGGGCATTACTATTTAAATGCTAACATGGGCAATAATAATTCATTTATGATGAGGGAGCTCTTTATAGTACAACACACATGTGGCACTACAAGTGTCAGCATGCATGTTTACCCAGGATATGCTCCGGCTTAGAGGGTAAAGACTCTGCATTTGTGTGGTGATGTATCATGGTTTTCAAATCACCAAAAGAATTGCTGGTTAGTAAATTCCCCTCAAAATCTGCATTCTTATTGTATTTCAGTTCTTATTCAGAATGAAGCAACTTAGTACTGGTCAGAGTGCTGCTCTAATCGGGGATGTGCTACAGCTCAATGAATAAAGTTAGTCATAAAAAGCCCAGAGGAACATTACATGGTGTACTAAAGTATAAAACAATAATCTCAGTGGGAGGACGGAGGTTTTTGCAGTTGAACAATTGTTTAGTCAAAACAAGACTTAGATCTCTCATCAAAAGTTCAAGTTTCAATTCAGATTTCCTGTTCACTGGTGGCTAATTAATGGATTAGTGTCTGTTGAATATGACATAACTCAAATTCAGCTGATTTTAACTCAAAACCACTCATCTCCCCACAAGTGTTTCATCACTGAGTGTTACATATATTGGATTTCAGAGATAAAGTACCGGATCTGACATAAAGTGAGTTGATGTTAGTTAAGCTTATTAACGTTAAAATAACTTATATGGCCTGCTGAGAAAGTGTTAAATAGGACATACAATCTTAGTTGTCTACAGAACTTTGTACATATCTGTTAAATACCACATACCCTTTGTATCTGTAAATGTAATATTTTATTAAATGCTACTTTGATTTAATGCTGCACAGCCACTCAGAACAACCTGATTTTCACGCTTACGACATGGTTAAAAAATTTTGGGGAAATTTAGAAAAAAACTACGTACGTTTTTTCTCAGGATGTAATCAAACAGTCACTTAGATCACTGTGAATGCAGATGTCAGAATGTCCCCAGAAAAGCACTTAGGGTCTAATTCAGACTGGAACACTGCAGCGCAGCATTCGCAGTCTGATGCCCAGCAAAGTGTGCACTGACAGGCAGAGGCAGTTGCGGGGCGGGAGGTGAAGTGTCGGTGGCGGCGTTGGGGGGGTGCGGTCTTGACAATGCAGGCAAGTCTGGAACGTTTGAGGGGTGGGCCAAGGCAGGTGCATGACATCACAGCCGCTGCGAACCTAATCATAGCAGGTAGCCGTCTGTCTTCGCAGCTAGGCTGCGTAGGCAGAGGGCTACTCGACAGATGTGAAAGCATCACCGCCGTGCAATGCGGTGTCTGAGGGGGGCGGGAGGGCTGAATTCAGTATGTGGGGCGGACTTGTACTATGCTGGGCGTCACCCCGGATGTCAAAGTTATTGATCGTAGATGTTCGTTATTTCGCACATCTATGATCAAGTCTGAATTAGGCCCAGAGGTAGATCTGTGTGTTTAGTGCTTATTATTTATGAACAAAAAAAGAAGAAAACATAACATTTTCATGCTACTGCTACAACTACTACTACTACTGCTACTACTAACATATTGGTATATTCATCATTGTAAACAGCAGCATCCCCTGGGCTGCACGCCAACTACCTTGTCTGTGTGTGTCTTTTGGAGGGGAGCTAAGTACATATATACATGCATGTGAATATGTATGTAATATATGTGCTGGTGTGTGTCTGTATCTGCAGCGGCGCTGTGTACCACAGTCACCATGCAGATCTCAGGACTTGGCATTAAGATTCCCTCTCCTAAGCCTGCCTCCAGACTGCTGTGACACTATTCCCTCTCCTAAGTCCCCTCCCCCACACAAGGTGGCCAGCGCTGATTATAAATCAGGCATTCCCAGCCTCGGTCCTAAAGGCAGACTGCCAGTGCAAGGTTTTAGTGATATCCATGCTTGAGCACAGGTGACTAAATTAGTACCTCAATTTTATTTAACCATCTGTGCTGAAGACTGGATATCACTAAAACCTGCACTGTTATGGGCCCTACACACTGGCCGACATGACTGCACGATATGAACGATCTCGTTCATTAATGAATGAGATAACGTTCATATCGTGCAGTGTGGAGGCACCAGCGATGAACGATGCACGGCCCCGCGCTCGTTCATCGCTGGTCCCCCGTCGGCTGTACATGCAGGCCAATATGGACAATCTCGTCCATATTTGCGTGCACTTCAATGCAGCCAGGTGACGGGAGGAGTGAAGAAACTTCACTGCCCCCGTCACTGCCCCCCCGCCGCCGGGTCGCTCGTCGGCCGTATCCGCCGTCGGGCAGCTCGGCGGCGGATCAGCCAGTGTGTAGGGCCTATTAGTGTGCCTTGAGGACAGAGGTTGGGAATGCCTGTTATAGATCTTTGTATTTTGATATAAGCTTACCATACTATTCTTTAAATCAAGATACTCATGAATTACACAGGTTCTATGGCTGATTAAAACCAGGTGAAATGCAGGCTTGAAATTAGCCAGCCAGAGAACCTCTGTAATTCATGAGTGTCCCATCTTAAAGGGATAGTATGTCAAGTCTAATTTGATACATATTTGCCTACTCTCCCGGAACAGCTGGGATGAGTTGACTGTGCCGCCACACTCCCGCACAGCCCACCTTTATGGCCACCACTCCCCATAGGGGTCATTCAGGTGCGGACGCAAAATAGCTATTATATGCATTATACGATTGATGTATCACACTGTGCATGCACCTGAGCCGCAGTGCACATGCGCAGTGAGTGACACAAAGTAAGTGAAAGGAAGTCAGCCTGTGGGGGTGGTAATGGGGAGTGGTCGGACAAACGATGGCGTTTTCTGGGTGTGCATACATTAGCAGATGCGATCACACTTTCTGCTGAAGAGGCCTGTGCGTCCTGGGAGATCAGCTCAGCCTGCGCATCTACAGAGGCACTCAGGCTCTGCGTGGTGACCCGATGTGCGACAATGCAAGCAATGTTTCTGCAGTCATGTGTCACTGTATGCAAATGAGATTGCAGTGGGTGTTCTTTTGCATGGGTTAGCTTTTGCTCATATTAGCATATAATCGCAACGGCATACAGCAAATCATAGCAACAGAAGTAGGAAGCACAACCACACCTGAATGACCCTCCCTATGCGTCAACCGGGCTGCCCCCTCCCAGAGGAAGGAACAGCAATGTCTGCAAGTTTGATTTGATAGCTGGTAGAGATTGATTAAATCCCTCCTAAAATTTCATTCTCTAGTTCAGTATTTCCCAGCTCCAGTCCTCAGTGAGCCTAAAGAGTTCAAGTTTTCCAGATCTCCTGATTTTGTGCACTGGTGTATTTATTACTGGTTGACACATTTTAAAAGATCCACAGGTGGTTCTAATTATGTCACTTGTGATACTAATGAGACTTACCCCAGTGACACTCGGTGCAGCATTGCCAGGGAGTCGTTGCGAAAAAGGAGCATAGCTTAGTTGAGGGGCGTGGCTTAGTGCAGGGGGTGTGGCTTAGAGTCCTGTTCCCCATTTTTCGGTGCTATGGGGGTCCCGGAGATGCGGGCTGCCACCCTTTCCCTGAACTTCCCTGCTCCTACACTGTGACAGGAGCCGGGTGCTGAATGTAGTGTTACAGTGCAGCACTTGGTTCATGTTACTGAGCAGGAGCCAGCATTTTGGTGTCACCCCTCGGTGGGTAACACCCAAGTGTGGCGGCCCACACACCCCTGCACCTCCCTTGTGATGCCACTGTAAGGAGATATGTAAAACATATACTGTCAGGGGTCCCTGAGGACTGGAGTTGGGAAACACATCAATGCAGTTAGCCCTCATTGTTTATTTAAAACGTTTAGAGGACAATTCCGTCAATGGCTTGACACCAGCACATAGATGTGCGCAGGAACCGTATATGGCAGATATGTGCACAGTGAGTATCGTGGAATGTATGGCACATCGGTGCTAATTATTTACAGTTATTTATATAGCATACATGTATTGGGAAGTGGTATGCCGGTGGCCGGGCTCCCGACGACCAGCATCCCGGCGCCGGAATCCCGACCACCGGCATATAGACAGCTGGGCGAGCGCAAGTGAGCCCCTTGCGGGCTCGCTGCGCTCGCCATGCTGCGCCACGCTATGTATTCTCCCTCCAGGGGGGTCGTGGACCCCCAAGAGGGAGAAAAGATGTTGGTATGCCGGCGGTCGGGATTCCGGCACCGGTATGCTGGTCGTCGGGAGCCCGGCCGTCGGCGTACAAAAGACCACCCCATGTATTTGTGATACCCTGAAACTGCAACCCAAATCAACTGTGGCACTACAGGTGCCAGCATGACTTTAATAAAAGTAAAATGTTTGCTGGAGTTGCATAAGCACTGTGCCAGCAGCCTACAGCTTGCAGCACAGAAGGAGTTAACAGCACAGCTCATAGCAATACAGATCAGTCTGCAAAATGCAAAGGGCATGACTCACCCTTTTGCAAACTAAGAGCGGGAAATCCCAGATAGAATGTGGTCCTGGGAATGCAAAGTTATAAAAGGGTTGTCCTGCAGCAGCCTGCAGAACAGTGAGCTAGGGATGGACATCGAAAGCAAAACATCATATGATGGCAATGCTCCACCATTGAAACTTTCGATGCAATGGTTACTAACCATCACATCAAAAGTATTCGATGGTGAAAACTAGTTATATGACTAGTTCATGCGCAAAAGCCTGCATTTTCGTTTGCAATGTGGGAATTGGGATCGGGGGCAGGACCAGACTCTGAGCAACATATTACTTTATCACTGGACATTGTGTGTATAATATACATATATAATATACATACACAATGCCCAATGATGAAGTAACATTGCCCCCTCAGTGCCAAATATACAATGCCCCCACTGTGCCAGATATACGATGCCCCCACAGTGCCAGAGATACATTGCCCCCACTGTGCCAGATATGCAATGCCCCCACAGTGCCAGATATGCAATTCCCCCACAGTGCCAGATATACAATGCCCCCACAGTGCCAGATACATTGCCCCCACTGTGCCAGATATGCAATGCCCCCACAGTGCCAGATATGCAATGCCCCCACAGTGCCAGATATGCAATGCCCCCACAGTGCCAGATATACAATGCCCCCACTGTGTCAGATATACAATGCCCCCACTGTGTCAGATATACATTGCCCCCACAGTGCCAGATATACAATGCCCCCACTGTGTTAGATATACAATGCCCCCACAGTGCCAGATATACATTGCCCCCACAGTGCCAGATATACAATGCCCCCACAGTGCCAGATATACAATGCCCCCACTGTGCCAGATATACAATGCCTCCACAGTGCCAGATATGCAATGCCCCCACAGTGCCAGATACGCAATGCCCCCACAGTGCCAGATACGCAATGCCCCCACAGTGCCAGATACGCAATGCCCCCACAGTGCCAGATATACATTGCCCCCACAGTGCCAGATATACAATGCCCCCACTGTGTCAGATATACAATGCCCCCACAGTGCCAGATATACATTGCCCCCACAGTGCCAGATATACAATGCCCCCACTGTGTCAGATATACAATGCCCCCACTGTGTCAGATATACAATGCCCCCACTGTGCCAGATATACAACTCCCCCACAGTGCCAGATATACAATGCCCCCCCTGTGGCAGATATACATTGTCCACTGTGCGCTCATTGCCCCCCACCCCTTACCGCTGGCTCTGTTTCTTCTATGTGAGGGGCGGAGAGCGCAGCATAGCGTCTCTCTTGCCCCTCAATTCTCTTTGATGCCCGGTCTCACTCAACAACGGCGACGGGGTCAATCTGAAATGATGCGCCGGTTCGTTAGCCAATCAGAGCTCGCGGACCGGCAGCCAATCAGGAGCCGCTGCTGCTGGTCCATGAGCTCTGATTGGCTAGTAAACCGGTGCCTTATTCAGATTGACCGCGCTGCCACCGATGGAGAGTTAGACTGGGCATCCAAGATAATTGAGGGGCAGGAGAGGCGCTGCGCTCTCCTCCCCTCACACAGAACGAAGCCAGCGGAATGCAGTATTGTGAACGGCCCGGCGGTACGGCGTACCGGCTGGGAATTTCTTACAATAATGTGGATGGCAATGTGGTTTGCTTTGCTGTCTCACATGGGACCAATTCCGATGATTATGGTGTGGAGTTTGTATGTTCTTTCCATGGTTTTTGTGTTTTCTCTTGGGTTTTTCCCACAGTCCAAAACATACTCAAGCAAAGACTTTGTCCATAGCCCTCCTAAATTATTCCCCCTGATCAGTGGTGGTGTATAGCTGGAGTGATATACAGATCAGTGAGGTCACTCTGTCTCCTCTGAATCCTCCTGAGCTCCGAGTGTCTGTGGCTTCTGCTGCTGCAGGGTAAGGTCTGGGATCTGATTGGCTCTCTGAGTCAGTGAGAGCCAATCAGAGCTTGCAGTGGGCCCTGTTGCCTAGCAGCAGCCTAGAGAGGGGAGGGGGTGAGGGGACTGGCTGAGCAGGCTCATGTCTGAAACAGACAGCCTCCAACGGATTTAGGAAGTTTCCCTGATAGACACAGCAGCAAGGGGAGGCATAGCTATTTGGAATTAGAAAAAAACAAGCCACCATCGGAAGACCATCGAATGACTATCATTCGATGGTGAAAAACATCGGGAGGCCACCATTAAATGCTAAAAACACTACCATCGAAACGAAAACATCGATGGTTCAGAAACATCGACCATCGATGTCCATCCCTACAGTGAGCTGAGGAGAGTGAGCAGGCAGTGAGGAGACTGAGAGAACAGTGAGCTGAGGAGATCGGGGCAGAGGCGGTAAGACGGAGAAAGAAAGGACCGCGGTGTGAGGGGAACGAAGAGAGCGCGCCCACCCGCCGGACTCGCCGCTGCCTGCCACGGCCGGAGAAAAGGAACAACACCGCCGCGTGTACAAGAGAGGGAGGTGGCTCAGGTCACAGAGGCTTCCTGACACCTGCCCAACATCAAAGACGCCACGGCACAAGGGCTGGAGATCCGGAAGGGGGGAGATCGCGTGGGAAGAGGATTCCCCTAACAACAGTCGTACGGGAGAGGCTGCAGTGATTGGGAGCACGGCTGCAGACAGCAGGAGCAACGAATATACCGCAGGTACTCTCACTTATCCCCAATACCCCAGCTATCCGGGTTACAGGAACCCCAAGTACAGAAGTACTGTACCTGGGTCTTCATAGATGTTTCCATGTAAAGTAGAGGGTTATCATTAACTGCCGCCTGTCAGAAAGGGGGACGCCCCTAACCCTAAACAGCTCCGTCAAAGACTCGCCCTATGTAATAGCGCCTCCTAACGGGTCCATGTTATGACCTTCACACTTATACTGCACCCGGTTGTTACAGCACAGTTCAACAAAAGGTAACAGGACTGTGCAAACCCCTGTTCTTACTGTGCAAGCCAGAACTGGTCTGTTTACTAGTTTATATCACTGGATGATAACTGACTTACCTTTCTGTGGATACAAATGCGGTTGGTACCGTGAATCATTACTGCTATTCTGTATTATGGAGAAAGTGGTTTTGCATGCCTGTTTACAACTGTTTACCTTGCGTCCACTGACGCCTCCTTAGAAGTCCTCTGTTTCAGTATAAGCAGTCTATTAGAGAGACATTGGCCGCAAACGCACCTGGGGCGCAGGAACTGAACATTACGGTCCAGCATATAACGCCCCCCCCCCCTCGTGGACAGTTTAGGGAGGGCTCCCGCGTTACTGCCAGGACATACTTTACCCTAATAGGACATTATTCTCCAAATGATTGGTAGTACGGGTGAAGTATTTGATTGTTTGATTTGGTCAAAGTTATACCTTCGAGGTGTTAAAACTGTGAATGTTGTTATAAGACAGGGAAAGACTCAGGTTATTGTAATAATGTTCAACCTATGCAACTGTGTTTAATGAAAATTGAGTTACAGCGGTGACTGATATCGTCAGTGCAATAAATGGTTGTCACCGTCTCCATGTGTCGTGGTCCTTGAGCACATTGGGTTTGGGTTGCCCTTCCGGGGTTCTCCTGGTCCTTCTGCCCCAGCCTTACAGGTGAGGAGAAGAATAGACGCTGGCCAAGACATCATTGAAGAGTGGATACGGCCGATTACGAGACCGACAGAGTTTCAGGTACGAACCCTTTTATAGAGATATTACACTTGGCGTCCGCGAACAGGATCGTTTCAAGATGTCGAACCCAGATGTTCCGGAGTCGTCCTCGGCACAGGGACAACCACCAGCGGCACCCGGAAATCCGACAGGGACAACGGCATCACCGATCACCATGCCATATTACTTTGGGGCCTCATGGTTGCCGACATATGCAGGAAAACAAGTCCCTGGCTCAAGTACTTTCAAGGCATTCAAAGACAAAATGCTCTCCATGTTCCGCCTATATACGCTCACGGAAGAACAAAAAGTAGAGATCCTGAAGGGACAATTAACCGGCCCAGCACTGAGGGAAGTAGAAGCATGGGAGGATAAGGAGAAGAAGAGTGCAGATTGTATACTCCAGAAATTAAGGAACATATTTGAATGCAGAACGGTAGCAGAACTAAAAAGCCGTCTGTACGCAAGAAAGCAACGACCAGGCGAATCTCTACGGGAGTTTGCACTAGGCCTACAGGAAGCCTTGAGGGCTGTACGAACACTAGATCCACTGGATGCCGGACTGACCGATGACACCCTAATTAATTTATTTATGGAAGGAGCACAAGGTGAAGCAATTCGGTCACAATTACGAATGTGGAAACGCCAAAAACCGGACAGTTCCTTCTCTGCATTTAAAGAAGATGTTCTACAGATCTTAGGAATGAATCAGGGCAACGAGGCTGAAGACGACGAGACACCAAGGAAAGTGGACGAAGAAAGCCTCCAGAGCACCCCTTCGTACAAGAATGTAGACACCACTACCCGAGCGGGGGCAGTCCTTCAGCAGGCACAGGCCCCAACAGGGCCAGACCCTATCGAATCCCTTAACCGACAGATGTCAGAAATGACGCTCAGCCTGTCTCGGATGAGCCAGAAGCTGGAAGAACTCTGCAAAGAACCAAGTGGAAGCCGACGCAGAGAAGGGCATCAAGAACGCGGTGGAAGACGCCACCCTCGATGGGAGGTCACGAGGGAGTCAGGCCGGAGGCCTACCGATCGGTTTGACCCACAGGGTCGACCGATTTGTAGGGGATGTCACCAGAGCGGACACATCGAACGGAACTGCCCACTTGACCCTTTAAACGGGGGGACCCCGAGGCGAGGGACCGACCCTCGGGAGGAGAACCACTGACAGGTCCGCCATCGCGGGATTGGTGGCCCCAGTATGTAGGAGAGTGCCCTCACCTGAACATCCGCATCAATGGGATCGAGATACCAGCTCTCTTGGATACGGGCTCACAAGTCTCTACAATCCGATTCACGGAGTTCCTCCAACACTGGGACGAAGCTACCATTGTGTCCCCACCCACTACATGGCTCCACTTGCTAGCCAGCAATGGACAACCCATCGCCTTCCAAGGCTACTGGGAAGCCGACGTGGAAGTAGGAAACGCCGCCCTGACCCGCCAAGGATACCTCATCACCACGGCGCCCAACGCACACTTGCCACCCGTGATCCTAGGCATGAACATTCTGCGAAACTGTCCAGAGGAACTAGTAGAAGCCCTGCGACACGAGATGAAGACCGCGACCCCTAAGGAGCGAAAGGCCCTGCAACAGACCGTCAAAGTACTAGAGGGCCGAAGGAAATTCATTAATGGTCAGGGTGAGATTGGAAAAGCCCGAATCACCGACCGCCAACCTGTTCTGTTGAAACCGAATTCGGAGCAAGTGGTGTGGTGCAAAATGAGAATTGGTCCGGGGGGAAGAAACTACGAGGCTCTGGTGGAACCCTGTGACCGGGACGGACAACAGCCGTTCGCTGTGGCGAGGACACTAGCCAAGGTGGTACACGGGAGGGTACCAGTCCGTCTTCTGAACCCACACTCATATGCCATCAGACTCTACAAGTATTGTCCGGTGGCGAAGGTCAGTTGGATCGACTTCCAAGACATCGTGAGACAGGGGGTAACCATGGCTCAATCAGGAGCGGCAGACGGCGAAAAGTCGGCGGCTGAGGAAGAACCCCCATGGTGGGCCGAGATCCAGATTGGCGATGTTGACACCCCCACTGACCAAAGAGATGGAATATTACAGCTGGTGCGACGCAACGTTGCTGCATTCAGCCAACACCCTTCGGATTTTGGTCAAGCGGATGAAGTGTATCATCACATTCCCACCGGGACAACCCCTCCTATCAAGGAACGCCACCGACCCCTCCCCCCAACTATGTACCAGCCAGTGAGGAACATGATTGCGGAAATGAAAGAGGCTGGAGTCATCCGTGAAAGCCACAGCCCATGGGCCGCTCCACTGGTGATAGTGAAGAAGAAGGACGGTAGCCTGCGCTTCTGCGTAGATTATCGCAGGCTCAATACTGCAACCCACAAGGACGCCTATCCGCTTCCCCGAATCGAAGAATCTCTGACAGCCTTGAAGACGGCGGCGTATTTCTCCACACTGGACCTCACCAGCGGCTACTGGCAGGTCCAAATGGCCCCTGAAGACATTGAGAAGACGGCCTTCACTACGCCAATGGGCTTATTCGAATTCCTAAGGATGCCATTTGGACTCTGCAACGCCCCGGCCACCTTCCAACGTGTCATGGAGCATTGTCTCGGACACCGCAACTTCGAGATGGTCCTGCTGTACCTCGACGATGTGATAATCTTCTCCAGAAACTACGAGGACCATCTGCGACATTTGGAAGAAGTGTTCCAACAGTTGATCCACTGCGGCCTGAAGCTTAAACCGAGCAAATGTCACCTGCTCAAGCCCAAGGTCCAGTATCTGGGGCATGTCGTCAGCGCTGAGGGCGTGATGCCCGATCCGGAGAAGATCAGAGTCGTTCAGGACTGGCCAGTCCCCAAGACCGTCAGAGATGTCCGAAGCTATTTGGGATTTGTGGGGTACTATCGACGCTTCATTGAACAATTTGCCGCAGTGGCAGCCCCGTTGCACGAATTACTCAGAGGCCAATCGGGTCATGAGCGAAGAGGGTCGTCCCTGGTATGTTGGGGAGAGGAACAGCAGCGAGCCTTTCATCGGTTGAAGACGTCCTTAATCGAAGCCCCGTTGTTGGCCTATCCCGATTATGAACAACCATTTCAAGTTTACACAGATGCTAGTCACCGGGGTTTAGGGGCCGTACTCTCCCAGGTGCAGGACGGGCGGGAAAGAGTGATTGCATACGCCAGCCGGGGCCTCCGCAAGACCGAGCGTAACTGTGAGAATTACAGCGCATTTAAGCTAGAGTTACTCGCCCTCATCTGGGCCGTCACCGAGAAGTTTAAACACTATCTGGCCGCCACGCCGTTCGTCATCATGACGGACAATAACCCGCTGGCACATCTGTCCACTGCTAAGCTCGGAGCCCTGGAACAGAGATGGGTATCCCGATTAGCAAATTTCCAGTACACCGTATCCTACCGAAGTGGGAAGTCCAACGGGAACGCCGATGCCCTCTCCCGGTTACCCACCGTGGGCATTACAGAGGAAGATAGAGATGTGGATGAGGATGTCGAAACCCCGGTGTTTAAAGTCTCTCGAAAGGGACGAACGGTCACGTCAGACCCCCTATCCGTCACCGGACCTCCACGAGTAGAGAATGCCCTACTGGATGCTCCCACAGTCGACTGGCGCGAGAAGCAGCGGAAGAATCCAGTGCTGAGGGAACTTGTGGCCTTGTTGCACCAGCGGCGCCCATTGACCCGGGCCCAACGGGATAAAGCCGACCCGGAATTGATAAAGTTACTACGGCATAGGGACCGCATTCACTTGGAGGAGGGGATCCTAGTGCGTACCAGCATAGATCCAAGTACCCACCAACCAGTCACTCAGGTGGTTGTATCCAAAGATCAAGCTGCTCTTCTGCTCACGGCCTACCATGACAAGTCCGGGCACTTCGGCACACAAAAGACTGAAGCTATCCTACGCACACGGTATTTCTGGGTGGGCATGCGAGAAGATGTAGAAAGATGGTGCCGCGACTGTGTTCCATGCACAAGGAAAAGGCAGGCCGACATTACCCAAAAGGATCCTCTGCATCCCATTAAGAGTCAACATCCACTACAAATTGTTGCCCTGGACCACGTGAAATTGGAGCCGAGCACCAATGGATATCTGTATGCCCTTACAATAACGGACCATTACAGTAAATTCCTAGTAGCCGTCCCGGCCAAAGACCTCACTGCAAAAACCACTGCTGAACTGTTTTTGAAGCACTTTGCCAGGCCCTATGGGTATCCAGACTGCATCTTGACCGACCAAGGCCCTGCCTTTGAGTCGCAGTTGTTTCACGAACTGTGTTCCTACTACGGCTGTCGGAAAGCTCGGACCACAGCCTATCACCCACAGGGGAATGGATTGTGCGAAAGAGCTAACCAGACCCTCATCGGGATGCTCCGGAGCCTGGTGGCAGAAGATCGCACCAAGTGGCCGACCGTACTCCCCGAATTAACCTATCTTTACAACAACACTGAACATTGCTCTACCGGCTTCACACCGTACTACCTCATGTTCGGCCGACGAGGCAAATTACCCCAGGACCTGGAATTGACCCCTGCTGTGGTCCCTCCCATCGACCCAAAGACCGACTGGGTCCGTGAGCACCAGCGGAGGATAGAAGCTGCCCGAGAAATTGTAATAAAAAGAATTGAGCATGCCCAGCAGCGCCAAGAGATAAACTACAATGCCCACATCCGACCGGAGGCACTGAAGACTGGGGACCTTGTCTGGAAGAAACGGAATCACCGTACCAGCAAGCTTGACGCTATGTGGGAAAGTTGACCGTACGTCGTGATCAGTGTTCCTGAGGGCGACCGATACACCTACAAGATCCGTAAGGGCCCGGAAGGTCCAGTCAGCGTGGTACCAAGAGACCAACTCAAGCTCTGTACCGTAGAGTTACCAATGAGAAGCGCAGATCCACCTGTGGCAGAGGGACGGGAGACCCTAGGGGGCATACCCTTACACGATCCCATGGAGCTCTTAGTGTTTATGGGTGGACTACCACCACCGTATTCAGCCCCACCCATAACGCCAAACCCGGTGTTCAATGGGCCTGTTGAAGACCAGGATCGGCCTAGCCTAATTACCGCTCCTGACGAGAGCGACATCCCTGGGGTTGAGACCAGAAGGTCAGGACGCAGCACCCAGGGCGTCCCGCCTTTAAGGTATAGGGAGTAAACTGTTAACCGTTTCCACTGTATACTTATATCCGATTTGTTTACACCTGTTTATTGTTATGCTTAAATTGAGATTTATATTAGAGACTTTGGCCTGCCGCCATAGGCGTGAGGACACGCAAGATTTTAGCTGGGGTGCATGTGATACCCTGAAACTGCAACCCAAATCAACTGTGGCACTACAGGTGCCAGCATGACTTTAATAAAAGTAAAATGTTTGCTGGAGTTGCATAAGCACTGTGCCAGCAGCCTACAGCTTGCAGCACAGAAGGAGTTAACAGCACAGCTCATAGCAATACAGATCAGTCTGCAAAATGCAAAGGGCATGACTCACCCTTTTGCAAACTAAGAGCGGGAAATCCCAGATAGAATGTGGTCCTGGGAATGCAAAGTTATAAAAGGGTTGTCCTGCAGCAGCCTGCAGAACAGTGAGCTGAGGAGAGTGAGCAGGCAGTGAGGAGACTGAGAGAACAGTGAGCTGAGGAGATCGGGGCAGAGGCGGTAAGACGGAGAAAGAAAGGACCGCGGTGTGAGGGGAACGAAGAGAGCGCGCCCACCCGCCGGACTCGCCGCTGCCTGCCACGGCCGGAGAAAAGGAACAACACCGCCGCGTGTACAAGAGAGGGAGGTGGCTCAGGTCACAGAGGCTTCCTGACACCTGCCCAACATCAAAGACGCCACGGCACAAGGGCTGGAGATCCGGAAGGGGGGAGATCGCGTGGGAAGAGGATTCCCCTAACAACAGTCGTACGGGAGAGGCTGCAGTGACTGGGAGCACGGCTGCAGACAGCAGGAGCAACGAATATACCACAGGTACTCTCACTTATCCCCAATACCCCAGCTATCCGGGTTACAGGAACCCCAAGTACAGAAGTACTGTACCTGGGTCTTCATAGATGTTTCCATGTAAAGTAGAGGGTTATCATTAACTGCCGCCTGTCAGAAAGGGGGACGCCCCTAACCCTAAACAGCTCCGTCAAAGACTCGCCCTATGTAATAGCGCCTCCTAACGGGTCCATGTTATGACCTTCACACTTATACTGCACCCGGTTGTTACAGCACAGTTCAACAAAAGGTAACAGGACTGTGCAAACCCCTGTTCTTACTGTGCAAGCCAGAACTGGTCTGTTTACTAGTTTATATCACTGGATGATAACTGACTTACCTTTCTGTGGATACAAATGCGGTTGGTACCGTGAATCATTACTGCTATTCTGTATTATGGAGAAAGTGGTTTTGCATGCCTGTTTACAACTGTTTACCTTGCGTCCACTGACGCCTCCTTAGAAGTCCTCTGTTTCAGTATAAGCAGTCTATTAGAGAGACATTGGCCGCAAACGCACCTGGGGCGCAGGAACTGAACATTACGGTCCAGCATATAACGCCCCCCCCCTCGTGGACAGTTTAGGGAGGGCTCCCGCGTTACTGCCAGGACATACTTTACCCTAATAGGACATTATTCTCCAAATGATTGGTAGTACGGGTGAAGTATTTGATTGTTTGATTTGGTCAAAGTTATACCTTCGAGGTGTTAAAACTGTAAATGTTGTTATAAGACAGGGAAAGACTCAGGTTATTGTAATAATGTTCAACCTATGCAACTGTGTTTAATGAAAATTGAGTTACAGCGGTGACTGATATCGTCAGTGCAATAAATGGTTGTCACCGTCTCCATGTGTCGTGGTCCTTGAGCACATTGGGTTTGGGTTGCCCTTCCGGGGTTCTCCTGGTCCTTCTGCCCCAGCCTTACAGGTGAGGAGAAGAATAGACGCTGGCCAAGACATCATTGAAGAGTGGATACGGCCGATTACGAGACCGACAGAGTTTCAGGTACGAACCCTTTTATAGAGATATTACATATTGCGCACAGTGAGAACATACAAGCTCAACACATTGGTTTGGAATTTAACTCATAACCTCTGGGTTGGGAGGTACTAATGCTAGCTACTATGTCATCCATGCAGTCCACGGAAATTGATCAGAATGAAGCAACCTATAGTTCACTTTAGATTATAGTTTTGCTAAAGTTGTCAGGGGGAACACTAGGTATCTGAAAGGGATCCGGTCTCTAGGTCGACAGTAACTAGGTCGACACTATCTAGATCGACCACTATTGGTCGAAAGTAACTAGGTCGACGGGATGTTAGGTCACCTGGGTCTCTAGGTCGACATGTTCTAGGTCGACAGGTCAAAAGGTCGACATGAGTTTTTCACAATTTTGTATTTTTTTTAACTTTTTCATACTTAACGATACACGTGGACTACGATTGGAACGGTAATCTCTGAAGCGAGACATGCGAGGGGACACGGTGCACTAATTGTGGTTCTCGGTCACTCTACGAAGAAAACAACACAAACCCCCCATAAAAAACTCATGTCGACCTTTTGACCTGTCGACCTAGACCCTGTCGACCTAAAGACCCTGTCGACCTAGAAACCCTGTCGACCTAGTTACTATCTACCTTCCATACCACACCCATCTGACAAGGATATGGGGGTCATTTCGACCTGATCGCTCGCTGCAGTTTATCACAGCGCAGCGATCGGGTCGGAATTGCACCGGCGCGTGCCGGATGGCCGAAGGCTGTCATTCAGTAGCGATCGCCTCTGCCTGATTTACAGGCAGAGGCGGTCACAGGGCGGGAGGGGGCTGGACGGTCAATGCAGGCGTGGCCAGACCATTGGAGGGGTGGGCTGCGGCCGCTGCGTGATGTCTCACGCAGCTGCTGCGGCCAGTGGCAGCTACGATCAACTCCCGGCCAGCCGCAGGAGCTGCGCTGGCCGGGAGTTACTCCACAAATACAGAAGCATCGCCGCTGTGCATGTCAGGGAACATGATCGTAGCTGTGCTAAATTTAGCACAGCTACGATCAACTTGAAATGACCCCCATGGTGTAAAGTGTGCCACACATAAGTTGATGCTGCTATTTGGCATGAGGGTAGGAGGAAAGGATTCATGTCCAATTTGAGACGCAAACTGGACACAATTCAGCTGCTCAGTATCTCAGAATAAGGAACCCAATTGCTCCGGAATCTTTGGGGTCTGTAAATGATTCTAATTCAGATATGGTGCTATAGATCTGATTCATGGCAATGCAGCAGGAGGAGTCTACTTGTAATATATGCATCCTGCTGCAGTAGTGATCTGACCTGCGTCCCAGGATGCAGGCAGCGCATCACTTACTCACCATTGGGCAGCTTTGCTGCACCTAATGGGAAGCACAAGCCACCTGTTGCAGGGGCCAGGAAATCTGTGCATTCATGGCAGGGACATTTTAAGAGAGGAGGAGGCCCATGTTCAGCCTCCTCCGTTCGGGCCCCCTCCTCTCTTCCCGGAGTGCTTTAGAGTCTGAGCACTAGAGGGCTCAGACTCTACTGTGCATGCGCAGATCTCCGGGAAAATGGCGCGGCGGCCATTTTCCCTGAGATTTTTCTACTGCGCATGAGGGCCAATATTGGCCCTCATTCCGAGTTGTTTACTTGCTAGCTGCTTTTAGCAGCATTGCAAACGCTAGGCCGCCGCCTTCTGGGAGTGTATCTTAGCTTAGCAGAATAGCGAACGAAAGATTAGCAGAACTGCTACTAAATAATTCTTTGCAGTTTCTGAGTAGCTCCAGACCTAGGGGGTAATTCCAAGTTGATCGCAGCAGGAATTTTTTTAGCAGTTGGGCAAAACCATGTGCACTGCAGGGGAGGCAGATATAACATGTGCAGAAAGAGTTTGATTTGGGTGGGTTATTTTGTTTCTGTGCAGGCAGGGGCGGATCCAGAAGAAAATGATAGGGGGGGGGGCACCATGGAAGGGGCAAGTACATTTGCGTGCGGCTTCGGTGCATGGTGCAGTGTGCAGGGGGCAGCGTTTGAGGGACAGGGGGCAGCGTGTGAGGGTCAAGGTACAGGGGGCAGTGTGTGAGGTGCTGGGTACAGGGGGCAGTGTGTGAGGGGCAGGGGGCAGCGTAATAATGCCCACAGTAGTAGCACCCCATAATACACATAATGCCCACCACAGTAGCGCTTCTTATACAATGCCCACAGTTGTAGCACTCATTATGCAATGTCCATTGTACTGGTAGTGCCCCTTATATAGACCCCATAGTAGTGGTGCCCCTTATGCAATGCCCGTATTGCCCCCAGTAGTAATGTTGCCTGTAGTAATACCACCAGTCATTTAGCACCCTAGTAGTTATGCCCCCAGTGGTAATGCCCCTGCAGTTATGACCCCTGTAGTTTACCCCCCCTTTAGTTTAGCCTCCAAGTAGTAATGCCCCCAGTAGTTTGCCTGCTTGTAGTTTAGCCACCAGTAGTAATGCCCCCTGTAGTTTGCCCCATTGTAGTTTAGCCCCTGTAGTTATGCCCCCCTTGTAGTTTAGCCTCCAGTAGTAATGCCCCCAGTAGTTTGGCCCCTGTAGTTATCCCCCAGTAGTTTGGCCCCTGTAGTTATGCCCCCAGTAGTTTGGCCTCCCTGTAGTTTAGCCCCCAAGTAGTAATGCCCCTGTAGTTACGCCACCAGTAGTAATGCCCCTGTAGTTACGCCGCCAGTAGTAATGCCCCTGTAGTTACCCTGCCAGTAGTAATGCCCTCCTGCAGTATACCCCCAGTAGTTAGCCCTTTGTAGTTTGCCCCCTTGTAGCTTACCCTCAGTAGTTTGCCCCCTTGTAGTTGGCCCCAGTAATAATGCCCCCAGTAATAATGTCCCCCAGTAGTTTGCCCCCAGTAGATGCCCCCCCAGTAATAATGGCCCCCAGTAGTTTGCCCCCAGTAGATGCCCCCCAGTAAAAATGTCCCCCAGTAGCTGCCCCCAGTAGTAATGCCCCAATAGATGACCCCCCAGTAGTAATGCCCCCAGTAGATGCCCCCCCAGTAATAATGCCCCCAGTAGTAATGCCCCCCCAGCAGTAATGCCCCTTGTTGATGCCCCCCAGTAGTAATGTCCCCCCCGTAATTTGCCCCCAGTAGATGCCCCCGCTGCACTAAGAAAGATAAAAAACTACATACTTACCGAGCCCCGTTCCCGCTTCCAGACCTCCTCCTGGCGTCCTCTCCTCAGCACTATGAGAGAGACATCATGACTGACGTCTTTCCCATAGCGCACGCCGCAGTGACAGCGCCGGAAGCCGGAGCTCAGTACTGAGCTCCTGCCTCCGGCTGCCGCTGTGCAGGGGGACGGGCGCCCGCTGGTAAAACAATCTCAGCGGGCGCCCGTCATCTCCCTGTGCGGCGGCGGCGGGGATGGACGGACAGAGGGAGAACGGCCACAAATGACGGGGGGCACGGGCCCGAGTGCCCCCCCCCTGGTTCCGCCACTGTGTGCAGGGTAAATACTGGCTGCTTTATTTTTACACTGCAAATTAGATTGCATATTGAACACACCACACCCAAATCTAACTCTCTCTGCACATGTTATATCTGCCTCCCCTGCAGTGCACATGGTTTTGCCCAACTGCTAAAAAAATTCCTGCTGCGATCAACTTGGAATTACCCCCTTACTCCTAGATTGCGATCAGCTCAGTCCGTTTAGTTCCTGGTTTGACGTCACAAACACGCCCTGCGTTCGGCCAGCCACTCCCCCGTTTCTCCAGACACTCCCGCGTTTTTCCCTGACACGCCTGCATTTTTTAGCACACTCCCGGAAAACGCTCAGTTACCACCAAGAAACGCCCCTTTCCTGTCAATCACTCACCGTTCAGCAGTGCGACTGAAAAGCGTCGTTCGAACACCAGCAAATCTACTATGTTTTGTGTTAAATAACTTAGCGCATGCGCTCTGCGTACCATGCGCATGCGCAGTTAGCAACAAATCGCAGCATAGCGAAAATCGTCAACGAGCGAACAACTCGGAATGACCCCCATTGTTTTTAGTCCAAAAGGTTGCACCGATGTCGCTGGATGACTAAGCTAAGCGACACAAGTGGGCGGCACAAACGTCTGGCCCATCTAGGAGTGGCACTCCAGTGGCAGACAGGATGGTACTTTTAAAAATAGGCCCCAAGGAGCACATAATGCAAAGAAAAAAAAGAGGCGCAAGATGGAATTGTTCTTTGTGCCCTCCCACCCACCCTTATGTTGTATAACCAGGACATGCACACTTTAACAAACCAATCATTTCAGCGACAGGGTCTGCCACACAACTGTGGCTGAAATGATTGGTTTGTTTGTGCACAAACAAAAAAAGAAGCAATTAATCCCCCCACCTAAAAAGAAGCTATTAATGTCTCCTTGCACAAACTGGCTCTACAGAGGCAAGATGTCGTCCTCATCCTCCGATTCTTCACCCCTTTCAGTGTGTACATCCTCAGAGAGTATTAATTCGGTCCCGCTGTTATCCACCATCACAGATCCCTGTTTTTTTTTTGTGGAGGCAATTTCTGGTAAGGTCTTCCTGGAGGAATGTATAATTCATTTTGATGAACATCATCTTCTCCACATTTTGTGGAAGTAACCTCCTACGCCAATAGCTGACAAGGTTACCGGCTGCACTAAACACTCTTTCGAAGCACCCCCTTGAAGGGGGACAACTTAGGTAAAATAATGCCAGTTTGTGCAAGGGCCTCCAAATTGCCTCTTATTCCTGCCAGTATACATACGGACTGTCTGACAGGCCTACTTGGATGCTGTCACCGATATAATCGTCCACCATTCTTTCAGTGGTGACAGCATCATATGTCCTGACCAGATGTCAACATGTGTTCCTGACTGCCCTGCATCACTGCCAGCGTGTGGGCTAGGAAATGTTATCCTTTTCCTCGCAGCCCTAGTTGCAGGAGAAAATGAAGGAGGAGCTGTTGATGGGTCACGTTCCACTTGAGTTGACAATTTTCTAACCAGCATGTCTTTGCTCCTCTGCAGACTTGTGTCTGCCGGAAAGAGAGATACAACATAGGCTTTAAACCTAGGATCGAGCACGGTGGCCAAAATATAGTGCTCTAATTTCAACATATTGACCACCCTTGAATCCTGGCAAAGTGACTGAAGGGTCATAAGTCCCACATACTTAGTGGAATAGCTCCGTCTTAGCTCCTCCTTCAATTTCTCCAGCTGCTTCTGCAAAAGCCTGATGAGGGGAATGACCTGACTCAAGCTGGCAGTGTCTGAGCTGACTTCACGTGTGGCAAGCTCGAAGGGTTGGAAAACCTTGCACAACATGGAAATCATTCTCCACGGCACTTGAGTCAGGTGCATTCCCCCTCCTTTGCCTATATCATAGGTGGATGTATAGGCTTGAATGGCCTTTTGCTGCTACTCCATCCTCTGAAGCATATAGAGTGTTGAATTGCACCTCGTTACCACCTCTTGCTTCAGGTAATTGCAGGGCAAGTTCAGGAGTGTTTGCTGATGCTTCAGTCTTCTGCACGCAGTGGCTGAATGTTGAAAGTGGCCCACAATTTCTCCTGCGCGCCCCTGTCAAATTAATTGTATGTGCAAAACATGGGACATGCTGGAATTTGCCCAGATGTAATGCACCCACAATATGGGTGACATTGTCCAATATCACAAATCCCCAGGAGAGTCTAAGTGGGGTAAGCCATTGTGCGATGATGTCCCTCAGTTTCCGTAAGAGATTGTCAGCTGTGTGCCTCTTATGGAAACCGGTGATACACAGCATAACCTACCTATGAACGAGTTGGCGTCTGTGAGATGCTGCTACTGGTGCAGCTGCTGTTGTTGCTGCGGAAGGCAATACATCTACCCAGTGGGCTGTCACAGTCATGTAGTCCTTAGTTTGCCCTGCTCCACTTATTCACATGTCCGTAGTTAAGTGGACAGTGGGTACAACCGCATTTTTCAGGATACCGAGGACACTTTTCTTAATGTCCCTGTACAGTCCAGGAATCACTTTCCTAGTGAAGTTGAATCTAGAAGGGATTTGGAACCGGGGACACAGTACGTCCATCAACTGTCTATATCCCACTGCACTAATGGTGTATATCGGATGCACGCCTAACACCAGCATAGTTGTTATGGCCTCAGTAATCTGCTTTGCAACAGGATGACTGCTGTCAAATTTCATTTTCCTCGCAAATGACTTTTGTACAGTCAATTGCTTAGTTGAAGAAGTACAAGTGGTCTTCCGACTTCCCCTCTGGGATGATGATCGACTCCCAGCAGCAACAACAGCAGCGGCAGCAGTAGGCGTACCACTCAAGGATCCTCTGGAAGAATCCCGGTTAGGAGAGGACTCGTCAGTGATGCCAGTGACATGGCCTGCAAGACTACTTAAGTTCCTGACTGAGGAGGAAATTGTCATTGAGGGAGTTGGTCGTGTGGCTTGCAGGAGCTTGGGTACAACAGGAAAAAGGGATTTAGGTGTCAGTGGACTGCTTACACTCTTACTCAAAGTTTCTGAACTTGACAATGACTACTGATAAATGCGCTGCAGGTGACGTATAAGGAAGGATGTTCCTAGGTGGTTAACATCGTTACTCCTGCTTATTATGGATTGACAAAGGCAACACATGGCTTGACACCTGTTCGGATTTGTGGAGAAATAATTCCATACCGAGGAGGTGGCGTTTTTGGTATTTTGCCCAGGCATGACAATGGGTTTTCTCATCCCATGGACAACAACTGCCTCCACTGGTGCCTTATTCAAACAAACCACATCACCATCAGAATCCTCATAGTCAACTTCCTGCTCAGCGCTGGTGTTTGTCTACAGTGACACCTTCAATCTCAATATCAGCAACTAGACTGGTGGTGCTCCTCCCAGCACTTGCAGGGGGCGTGCAAATGGTGGTAGGAGCCTCCTCTTTCCATACAGTCTTGGGAAGTTCAGGCATAGACATCGCAACCGCGGATATACTTGGACTCTCCTTGGGGATTTGTGATATCTCTGAACGCGCAGTTGTTTTTTCCTGTGCTTTAACAAGCTTAATTTTTAAAAAATGAGAAGCTGAGCAAACAGTCATGAGCATAAGCCAAGGCCTTAGCCTTTCCTTGCCACTTCGTGTCGTGAATGGCATATTGCCAATTTTATGTTTCTCATCAAATAATTTATTTTTATTTCTGATTATTAATTTTTGCTTCTTGGGTTTCACATGCCCTCTATGACATTGGGCATTGGCCTTAGCAGACGTTGATGGAATTGCATTGTCAATGTCTTGACTGGTGGAAGCAGCAGTTTCAGCACTAGAACTAGAACTAGAAACTGGAAGTGGTTCCTGATCTTCCACTATATTTTCCTCCAAATTGTTGTTCTCCATTTCACAGGAAAGCACCCTTTTATTGTTACAGTACACTGAACAGTGCCCCTTTATTTTCACAGCAGCCCTGTATTCTTACAGCATACAAGACCAGTGTGGTTTTATTTTAACAGAAGCACCCCTGAATTTTTACAGCATACAAGACTGGTCCAGCACCCCTGTATTTTCACAGCACACAGAACCAGTGTGCTTTTGTTTTAACAACTGCACCCCTGAATTTCTACAGCATACAGGACCAGTGGGCTTTAATTTTAACAGAAGCACCCCTGATTTTTTACAGCATACAATACTGGGCCAGCACCCCTGTGTTTTCACAGCATACAAGACCAGTGTGCTGTTATTTTAACAACTGCACCCATGAATTTTTACAGCATACAGGACCAGTGTGCTTTTATTTAAACAGAAGCACCCCTGAATTTTTACAGCATACAAGGCTGGGCCAGCTCCCATGTATTTTCACAGAATACAGGACCAGTGTGCTTTTATTTCAACAAGTACACCTCTGAATGTTTACAGCATACAGAACCGGTGTGCTTTTATTCTAACAGAAGCACCCTTGATTTTTCACAGCATGCAAGACTGGGCTAGCACCCCTGTATTTTCACAGCATACAGGACCAGTGTGCTTTTATTTAAACAACTGCATCCCTGAATTATTACAGCATACAGGGCCAGTGTAAAATAATTTTAACAGAAGCACCCCTGATTTTTTACAGCATACAGGGCCAGTGTACTTGTATTTGAACAACTGCACCACTGAATTATTACCGCATACAGGGCCAGTGTAATATTATTTTAACAGCAGCACCCCTGAATTTTTACAGCATACAGTGCAAGTGTACTTTTATTTTAACAACTGCACTCCTGAATTATCACAACATACAGGGTCAGTGCTATATTATTTTAACAGCAGCACCCCTGACATTTTACAGCATAGAGGGCCAGTGTACTTTTATTTTAACAACGGCACCCCTGAATTTTTACAGCATACAGGGCCAGTGTGCTCTTATTTTAGCAACTGCACCCCGATTTTTCATAGCATACAGGACCAGAGTGCTTTTATTTTAACAACTGCACCCCTGAATGTTTACAGCATACAGGACCAGTGTGCTTTTATTTTAACAACTGCATCCCTGAAATATTACAGCATACAGGGCCAGTGTAATATTATTTTAACAGCATCACCCCTGAATTTTTACAGCATACAGGGCAAGTGTACTTTTATTTTAACAACTGCACCCCTGAATTTACACAGATATACAGGGCCAGTGTAATATTATTCTAACAGCAGCACTCCTGAAATTTTACAGCATAGAGGTCCAGTGTACTTTCATTTTAACAACTGCACCCCTGAATTTTTACAGCAAACAGGGCCAGTGTGCTTGTATTTTAGCAACTGTACCCCTGATTATTCATAACATACAGGGCCATTGTGCTTTTATTTTAAAAACTGCATGACTGAATTTCTACAGCATACAGGACCAGTGTGCTTTTATTTTAACAGAAGTACCCATGAATAACAAAAGCATACAAAACTGGGCCAGCACCCCTGTATTTTCACAGCATACAGGACCAGTGGGCTATTATTTTAACAATTGCATCCCTGAATATTTACAGCGCACAGAACCAGTGTGCTTTTTATTTTAACAACATAAGCACCCCTGCATTTTTACAGCATACAAGACTGGGCCAGCACCCCTGTATTTTCACAGCATACAGGAAAAGTGTGCTTTTATTTTAACAACTGCACCTATGATTTTTTACAGAATACAGGGCCAGTGTGCTTTTATTTTAACAAATGCACCCCTGAATTTTCACAGCATACAAGGCTGGGCCAGCTCCCATGTATTTTCACAGAATACAGGACCAGTGTGCTTTTATTTTAACATCTACACCTCTGAATGTTTACAGCATACAGGACTGGTGTGCTTTTATTCTAACAGAAGCACCCTTGAATTTTCACAGCATGCAAGACTGGGATAGCACCCCTGTATTTTCACAGCATACAGGACCAGTGTGCTCTTTTTTTAACAACTGCACCCCTGAATTTTTACAGGATATATGACCTGTGTGCTTTTATTTGGATAAAATTACCCCTGCATCTTTACAGCATACAAGACTGATCCAGCACCCCTGTATTTTCACAGAAAACAGGACAAGTGTGCTTTTATTTCAACAACTGCACCACAGCATAAGGGTCAGTATACTTTTATTTTAACAACTGCAACCCTGAATTATTACGGCATACAGGGCCAGTGTAGTATTATTTTAACAGCAGCACCCTTGAATTTTTATAGCATAAGGAGCAGTGTGCTTTTATTTTAACAACCGCACCCCTGAATTTTCACAGCATACAGGGCCAGTGTGCTTTTATTTTAACAACTGCTCCCCTGAATTATTACAGCATACAGGGCCAGTGTACATTTATTTTAACAGCAGCACCCCTGTATTTTTACAGCTCACAGGACCAGTGTGATTTTTTCTAACAGAATCACCCTTGAATTTTTACAGCATACAAGACTGGGCAAGCACCCCTGTATTTTTACAGCATACAGGACCAGTGTGCTTTTATTTAAACAATTGCATCCCTGAATTATTACAGCATACAGGGCCAGTGTAATATTATTTTAACAGCAGCAACCCTGAATTTTTACAGCATACAGGGCAAGTGTACTTTTATTTTTACAACTGCACTCCTGAATTATCACAACATACAGGGCCAGTGCTATATTATTTTAACAGCAGCACCCCTGAAATTTTACAGCATAGAGGGCCAGTGTACTTTTATTTTAACAATGGCACCCCTGAATTTTTGCAGCATACAATACTGGGCCAGCACCCCTGTTTTCACAGCATACAAAACCAGTGTGCTGTTATTTTAACAACTGCACCCATGAATTTTTACAGCATACAGGAACAGTGTGCTTTTATTTAAACAGAAGCACCCCTGAATTTTTACAGCATACAAGGCTGGGCCAGCTCCCATGTATTTTCACAGAATACAGGACCAGTGTGCTTTTATTTTAACAAGTACACCTCTGAATGTTTACAGCATACAGAACCGGTGTGCTTTTATTCTAACAGAAGCACCATTGATTTTTCACAGCATGCAAGACTGGGCTAGCACCCCTGTATTTTCACAGCATACAGGACCAGTGTGCTTTTATTTAAACAACTGCATCCCTGAATTATTACAGCATACAGGGCCAGTGTAAAATAATTTTAACAGAAGCACCCCTGATTTTTTACAGCATACAGGGCCAGTGTACTTGTATTTGAACAACTGCACCACTGAATTATTACCGCATACAGGGCCAGTGTAATATTATTTTAACAGCAGCACCCCTGAATTTTTACAGCATACAGGGCAAGTGTATTTTTATTTTAACAACTGCACCACTGAATTATTACAGCATACAGGGCCAGTGTAATATTATTCTAACAGCAGCACCCCTGAAATTTTACAGCATAGAGGGTCAGTATACTTTTATTTTAACAACTGCACCCCTGAATTTCTACAGCATACAGGACTGGTGTGCTTTTATTCTAACAGAAGCACCCTTGAATTTTCACAGCATGCAAGACTGGGATAGCACCCCTGTATTTTCACAGCATACAGGACCAGTGTGCTCTTTTTTTAACAACTGCACCCCTGAAATTTTACAGGATATATGACCTGTGTGCTTTTATTTGGATAAAATCACCCCTGAATCTTTACAGCATACAAGACTGATCCAGCACCCCTGTATTTTCACAGAAAACAGGACCAGTGTGCTTTTATTTCAACAACTGCACCACAGCATAAGGGTCAGTATACTTTTGTTTTTACAACTGCAACCCTGAATTATTACGGCATACAGGGCCAGTGTAGTATTATTTTAACAGCAGCACCCCTGAATTTTTATAGCATAAGGAGCAGTGTGCTTTTATTTTAACAACTGCATCCCTGAATTTTTACAGCATACAGGACCAGTGTGCTTTTATTTTAACAACTGCACCCCTGAATTTTCACAGCATACAGGGCCAGTGTGCTTTTATTTTAACAACTGCTCCCCTGAATTATTACAGCATACAGGACCAGTGTACTTTTATCTTAAAAGCAGCACCCCTGTATTTTTACAGCATACAGGACCAGTGTTATTTTATTCTAACAGAAGCACCCTTGAATTTTTACAGCATACAAGACTGGGCAAGCACCCCTGTATTTTTACAGCATACAGGACCAGTGTGCTTTTATTTAAACAACTGCATCCCTGAATTATTACAGCATACAGGACCAGTGTAATATTATTTTAACAGCAGCACCCCTGAATTTTTACAGCATACATGGCAAGTGTACTTTTATTTTAACAACTGCACTCCTGAATTATCACAACATACAGGGCCAGTGCTATATTATTTTAACAGCAGCACCCCTGAAATTTTACAGCATAGAGGGCCATTGTACTTTTATTTTAACAACGGCACCCCTGAATTTTTACAGCATACAGGGCCAGTGTGCTTTTATTTTAGCAACTGCACCCCTGATTTTTCATAGCATACAGGACCAGTGTGCTTATATTTTAACAACTGCACCCCTGAATGTTTACAGCATACAGGACCAGTGTGCTTTTATTTTAACAGAAACACCCCTGAATAATAAAAGCATACAAGACTGGGCCAGCATCCCTGTATTTTCACAGCATACAGGACCAGTATGCTTTTATTTTAACAACTGCATCCCTGAAATATTACAGCATACAGGGCCAGTGTAATATTATTTTAACAGCAGCACCCCTGAATTTTTACAGCATACAGGGCAAGTGTATTTTTATTTTAACACCTGCACCCCTGAATTATTACAGCATACAGGGCCAGTGTAATATTATTCTAACAGCAGCACCCCTGAAATTTTACAGCATAGAGGGCCAGTATACTTTTATTTAACAACTGCACCCCTGAATTTTTACAGCATACAGGGCAAGTGTACTTTTATTTTAACAACTGCACCCCTGAATGTTCACAGCATACAGGGCCAGTGTGCTTCTATTTTAACAACTACATGCCTTAATTTTTACAGCATACAGGACCAGAGTGCTTTTATTTTAACAACTGCACCCCTGAATTATTACATCATACAGGGCCAGTGTAATATTATCTTAAAAGCAGCATCCCTTAATTTTTACACAGTGTGCTTTTATTTTAACATATCTACCCCTGGAATTTTACAGCATACAGGACCAGTGTGCTTTTATTTTAACAACTGCACCCCTGAATTTTCACATCATACAGGGATAGTGTGCTACTATTTTAATAACTTCATCCCTTAATTTTTACAGCATACAGGACCAGAGTGCTTATATTTAAACAACTGAACCCCTGAATTATTACATCATTTAGGGCCAGTGTAACATTATCTTAAAAGCAGCATCCCTTAATTTTTACACTATACAGGGCCAGTGTGCTTATTTTAACATCTCTACCCCTGAAATTTTACAGCATACAGGGCCAGTGTGCTTATATTTTAACAACTGCACCCCTGAATTTTTACAGCATACAGGACCAGTGTGCTTTTTATTTTAACAACAGAAGCACTTCTGAATTTTTTACAGTGTACAAGACTGGGCCAGCATCCCTGTATTTTCACAGGATATAGGACCATTGTGCTTCTATTTTAACAACTGTATCCCTAAATGTTTACAGCATACAGGACCAGTGTGCCTTTTACTTTAACAACAGAAGCACCTCTGAATTGTTGACAGCATACAAGACTGGGTCAGCATCCCTGAATTTTTACAGCATACAGGGCCAGTGTGCTTTTATTTTAACAACTGTACCCCTGAATTATTACAGCATACAGGGCTAAAATATTATTATTTTAACAGCAGCACCACTGAATTTTTACAGCATACAGGTCCAGTATGATTTTTTTTAACAACTGCACCTCTGAATTATCACAGCATACAAGGACAGGGTAATATTATTTTAACAGGGACACCCCTGAATTTTTACAGCATACAGGACCAGTGTACTCTTTTAACAACTGCACCCCTGAATTTTTACAGCATACAGGGCCAGTGTGCTTTTATTTTAACAACTGCATCCCTAAATTTTCACAGCATACAGGACCAGTTTGACATTATTTTAAAAAATGCACCCCTGGATTTTTACAGCATACAGGAACAGTGCGCTTTTATTTTAACAGAAGAACCCCTGAATTTTTACAGCATACAAGACTGGGCCAGCAACCTTGTATTGTTACAGCATACAGGACTTGTTAGGGTCTCCTGCCCTGTGCTGCCACGTCGTCATGGCAACCGGGAGACAAGTGCTAGCGGAGTAACCTGAGCGCAGCTGATACTCCGGTTCGGGTCTTTTGCTGTGCAGTGGTTACAGGCTCTGTGCACGGCAGGGGATCCGGTGCTGGTTTTTGTGCTCACATTCTGTGAGGTCTGAGTGGGGCGTGGACAGCACCTGCTTTATAAGGCCTCTTCTCAGGTTAAGCAGATGCTGCTGAATCTTTGTTGGTTAGTCAGTTCCTGAAAGTTAGCCAGTACTGTGTAGCTTTGTATTTATTGTTGCTTACTGCAAATAGGCCTGGGGATTTGGTACTACACTCTGCCAATCCAGACCTAGCAGTAAGACTGGAGTCAGTCGTTTAGCTTGCTGGGGTTCTTTTACTACTCTGTGAACTTAGCAAGTTTGCGGCTGTATTCTAAGACTTGCCTGCCTAAATCCTGTCTCACTGTGCAAGGTGTCAGGTGTCAGTTTAGTGGCAGTAAACTGAACTTGTGCACTGCAAGTGAGAATTAGGATTGTGGAGACTCTCCTTGTGTCTATCATTCCATCTCTGACCAAGGAGTTTACTGCCACACCCGTTGGTAACCCTTTAGGGTTTTGCTGTTGCCCTTAGCAACAGCATTTCGGGTTCTCTACGTATTAAAACACAACATCTTGCTTTTCCCATCTGAGCATTACTAATACTAGGGAGACACCCAGTTCCTTAGCCTCTGGGCTTCTCTGTTCACTTTGTGTGTATTTTGTTACCCTATCACCTTCTGTGTACGTAATGTCATATTCCCCAGTCTGGGGGATTAGTAATCCTTCTTCCAGTGGAAGACCTTCCCCTCTTCTGATACGTGGCCAGAGGGAGTTTGTTGTTGAAAGGATTCTTGACTCCAAGATGGTTCGGGGTCGGCTGTCATTTTTGGTGCACTGGAAGGGGTATGGCCCGGAGGAGCGGTCGTGGGTGCGCAGTTGTGATCTTCATGCCCCCAGACTGATACGCTCTTTCTTCTCGCAGTTCCCCGATAAACCCGGTGGTAGGGGTTCTTTGACCCCACGTCAGAGGGGGGGTACTGTTAGGGTCTCCTGCCCTGTGCTGCCACGTCGTCATGGCAACCGGGAGACAAGTGCTAGCGGAGTAACCTGAGCGCAGCTGATACTCCGGTTCGGGTCTTTTGCTGTGCAGTGGTTACAGGCTCTGTGCACGGCAGGGGATCCGGTGCTGGTTTTTGTGCTCACAGTCTGTGAGGTCTGAGTGGGGCGTGGACAGCACCTGCTTTATAAGGCCTCTTCTCAGGTTAAGCAGATGCTGCTGAATCTTTGTTGGTTAGTCAGTTCCTGAAAGTTAGCCAGTACTGTGTAGCTTTGTATTTATTGTTGCTTACTGCAAATAGGCCTGGGGATTTGGTACTACACTCTGCCAATCCAGACCTAGCAGTAAGACTGGAGTCAGTCGTTTAGCTTGCTGCGGTTCTTTTACTACTCTGTGAACTTAGCAAGTTTGCGGCTGTATTCTAAGACTTGCCTGCCTAAATCCTGTCTCACTGTGCAAGGTGTCAGGTGTCAGTTTAGTGGCAGTAAACTGAACCTGTGCACTGCAAGTGAGAATTAGGATTGTGGAGACTCTCCTTGTGTCTATCATTCCATCTCTGACCAAGGAGTTTACTGCCACACCCGTTGGTAACCCTTTAGGGTTTTGCTGTTGCCCTTAGCAACAGCATTTCGGGTTCTCTACGTATTAAAACACAACATCTTGCTTTTCCCATCTGAGCATTACTAATACTAGGGAGACACCCAGTTCCTTAGCCTCTGGGCTTCTCTGTTCACTTTGTGTGCATTTTGTTACCCTATCACCTTCTGTGTACGTAATGTCATATTCCCCAGTCTGTCTGTGAGTTCATTTGTTTTGCATACCTATCCGTTCAGACACCAGTACATTCCTGCAGGCACTGGTGTGCATAACAGTTCAAACACCAGTACATTCCTGCAGGCACTGGAGTGCATAACAGTTCTGACACCAGTACATTCCTGCAGGCACTGGTGTGCATAACAGGACTCCTGTGCTTTTATTTTAACAATTGCACCTGTCAAAGTCAAAAATATTACATACACACAACATTCAAACTCCATACAGAGTGGCCTCTGTTCGTGTGCGTTACTGGCGTGCGTGTGCATACACGCATCATGCACAGAATATATGGTAGCATACGCCTTCGCACAGAGAAGCCACAAAGACATATTCAACACATAAATTACACATAGACAGAACATGTTTAGCACCAGACATGTATTATATGGTATTTATATAATAGAGTGTAACATCAGATATATATGTATTATTGGGATGGAATGAGCTAATTATATCATGCTTAGTGTCAAAATGATCAGGAGAATGTGTGGATTAATTTGATAGCTATGGGTAACTTGTAGCACATTGCAATGATTAGTTATGATTAAATGTATGAAATCTAAAGTCACTCTTATGGGAACAAAGAACTTCATGAAGAAAGCATGTGTGCAGAAAACCAGTGGCTAACCCCTATAACTGCATCTTCAAACTTGACATTGCTTGCATATGAACTGACCAATAACACACAAGGAATGAGAGACCTCCCCCTCCTGGGCCAATGGAAGGAGACCGAAACCAACAACCTGTTAACTTAACTCCCTCTTTTTGATATAGGCAGCTTTGTAAGGCATAGTTAGTTGCTGTGAGGAAGGCATGGAGACAACTGTGCACTGAGCATAGGGTGAATTATGCTGATTGTAACTGATTCTTATGTAACTGCAACTGCTTCTTTTGTAACTGTAATTCTGTAACCATATTTATATGTTATTTTGCATGCATAACTTTTTATATCAAATACATATATCTCTGAGCACTGGACCTCAGTAATACAATGCGTGCGACTGCTTGCTTTCTCTTAAGGGCTATAGTGCTGCGACGTTCAGTGCACTTTTATTGTATATGGTAATAAGATGCACCTTGCATCCGCAGTATATATTAATGCTGGCATTTAAATGTTTATTAGAAATAATGGAAATTCACAGTTGGGGGCTTGCAGCCAGGATATCACGTATTTAATGATGCACTGTACAGATACACTGTGGTCTACCAGCTAAGGATGGACGCATCTAAATGCCACTGAACCACATCCATTTTTTTGCATTATCAGTAAGGCGCTGATATGAATCAAGGGACAATAGATTTCTTTGTTGCCTTTGAGTGTGACAAAAACGCACAAGGTCCCTCATTCCAAGTTGTTTGCTCGCTAGCTGCTTTTAGAGCATTGCACACGGTAGGCCGCCGCCCTCTGGGAGCAGTGACGTGCAGTGAGGTCAGTGACTGGTGAGGCACTGACTGATGGCGGCGGCACCCCCCTCCCACCACACACACACACCTATACCCCAGCCCTGCACCCAGCAACCTCCCTTATGCACCCATACTTGCACCCAACCCTACCCCAGTCACAGTGGTGTAGCTAGAAATTTTTCTCCCCCAAGCCATAACATTCTCTGGTGCCCCTCCATAATTGGCACTAGTAAAGTGATGAATCTGTGCGCGCCATCGGCACGCACCACAAAAAGGGGCGTGGCCGTGCCAAAATGGGTGTGGCTTTGCATAAAGGGCGTGGTATTGGAGGAAAATACTACCTTATACCCCAGTTTTGCAACCTGCAGGAAAAAAAATATAATCCTGATTCATGCACCTTACGTTATTTGTAATTTTTCCTCCTTATAGTAATGCCCAGTATACAATATGCCACATACTGCAATGGCTCTTAAACATTATGCCACACACCATAATGCCCCCAACACATTATGCCACACACCATAATTCCTGTGACACATTATGACACGCATCGCAATGCCCGTTATACATTATGCTACACACTGCAATGACCCTGATACATTATACCACATACCACAATGCCTGCGATATAGTATACCACACACCGTAATGCCTGTGACACATTATGACACACACCGCAATGCCCGTTATACATTATGCTACACACTGCAATGACCCTGATACATTATACCACATACCACAATGCCTGCGATATAGTATACCACACACCGTAATGCCTGTGACACATTATGACACACACCGCAATGCCCGTTATACATTATGCTACACACTGCAATGACCCTGATACATTATACCACATACCACAATGCCTGTGATATAGTATACCACACACCGTAATGCCTGTGACACATACCGCAATGCCCGTTATACTCTATGCCACACACCGCAATGCCCATTATACATTATGCCACAAACTGCAATGCCCCGAGACATTATATCACATACCACAATGCCCGTGATACATTATGACACCGCAATGTCCGTGATACATTATGCCACACACTGCAATGTCCGTGATACATTATATCACACACTGCAATGACCCTGAGACATTATACCACATACCACAATGCCTGTGATATAGTATACCACACACCGTAATGCCTGTGACACATTATGACACACACCGCAATGTCCGTGATACATTATGCCACACACCGCAATGCCCGTGATATAGTATACCACATACCACAATGCCTGTGATATAGTATACCACACACCGTAATGCCTGTGACACATTATGACACACACCGCAATGTCCGTGATACATTATGCTACACACCGCAATGCCCATTACACATTAAGTCCTACAGTAAGGCTTCTAATTACTTTTAAATTACCTGCTCGCTGCCAGGGGTGTCATGCTCTTGGTTCCATGCACGGTGCCAGGGGTTTTCATGCTCAGGGTGTCATGCTTGTTGCCAGGGGTTTCATGCGCTGGGTGTTATGCTTGTTGCCAGAGGTATCATGTGCTGGGTGTCAAGTGTGTTGCCAGGGGGTAATATTTGTTGCCAGGGGTTTCATGCACTGGGTGTCATGCTCGTTGCTAGGGGGTAATGCTTGTTGCCAGGGATTTCATGAGCTGGGTGTTGTGCTTGTATCCAGGGGGGTAATGCTTGTTGCTAGGCCTGTGCTCCCAGTGCCATATATGCCCCTACTTCCAGATATTCCCCCACTGGGTGTGCATATGGGGCACTGGGGGCATATGTGTATCTAGTGCCAGATACACATATGCCCCCAGTGCCCCATATGCACCCCCAGTGCCAGGTACACATATACCCCCTGTGCCAAATATGCCCCCACCCCCAGTGCCAAGTACACATATACCCCCCAGTGCCAAATATGCCCCCCCCCCTCCCAGTGCCAGGTACACCACCCTCCTCCCCGGGCTCCCCCACTGCTGTGCTGTTTTGGGAAGGACACGGAGGGCACAGCATGCACCTCTCCTGTGTGTCCCTCTAGGGCAGGCTTTTTCAACCAGTGTGCCGTGGCACACTAGTGTGCCGCGACCAGTTGCAAGGTGTGCCGCGGAGACAGAGCAGCTCCCTGCACCTTCAGAGTGAACTGTTGGCCCGAGCTCTTCTTAGAGGATCAGTCGTGCTCCGGCCGTGACCTATGCCTTGAAAATGATGTGATATCATAGGTACAGCTGCCACGTCTCACCACCCAACCAGCCCACCAGCTTGCATACACATCTTCCAGTTCCCACCTGCATACACAGCTTTCCTTCCCACCCACATCCACACCTGCCCGACTGACCGCTGCTCAGTTTTCGCAGAACTCCACTATGAACCATCCCACTGCCACTAAGGGACAGGGAGGAGGACAGCTGATAATAATATTTGTTATTTTATTTCACCTGTGGGGAACAATAGTATTTCAATAGGATTTATGTGGGGAGAATAAGAATTTATGGATTTATGGGGGGAACAATGTGAATAATTCATGTGGGGAGCAATAGGATTTATGTGGGTAGAAATGTGATTGATTTTATGTGGGGAACAATAGGATTTATGTGGGGAGTAATAAGATTTATGTGGGGAGCAATGTGATTGTTTTTTTTATTGTTTTTTTACTGTGAGGGCTAATGTGTGTGTTTTGTTTTTTTCTGTGGGGAACTGATGGTGTGCCTTGGCAATTTTAAAATATTGATTGGTGTGCCGCGAGAAAAAAAAGGTTGAAAATCACTGCTCTAGGGTCTCCGGCAGCAGCAGCGTGTCTGTTAAATGAAGTGCCGGTTCGTGAGCCAATCAGAGCTCACGAACCGGCACTTCATTTAACAGACACGCCGCTGCCACCGCAGCCCTGCGCCTCCAAGCGATTGTAGTGGCTGAGGGGCCCTAGTTACTCCACTGCCCAGTCACCTTTCCCCTCCCAGTTTATGTTGCAGCAGTGGGTCTGTCTGGGTCCCGTTCTGACTGTGCAGGAGCCGAATCTGCATGTCTGCATGAGCACTGGAAGGGGGGGGGGGCTGCCAGACGATGAGGAGCCAGCTACACGAGGAGCAAGCAGAGGCAAACGCAGAATTTGTTGAGGTTTCCACATACAAAAACACACATATATATATACACACAAACATATACTGTATATATTTAAAAATAAATGACTAGCACTCCGTACAGCAATATAATGATGCCCAGGTGCCCGCCACACTGCAAAGATAATGATGTACATAACCAGGCTGGAGGCAATCACAGGATGTGTTAATGTTTAAAAAAAATGCTACTTGCACCACTCTTTTACTCCAAAGTTTAAGTTCCTTTTTTATACATTAACAAGTCCAGTGCCGAGTGTCTGTATAACACAGTATAGCTAAACTTACACTTGTTGTGTCTCAGGCAGAAGCAGGACAAGACCGTGCTGAGGATGAGAACGGGGCAAGACACGCGGTAGTATTAGGCTCCGCCCACTCGTGATGCCGCGATTCGCGGGTATATGAGGGGGCGGAGCCAAAATACCGGGAGGGGCGTGGCTGCGATTGCGGGCCCACAGACAGCTTTTTAAAAGAAAATTGTCCTGTCAGGGGGGTTTCTGAGTACCCAGAAACCCCCCCTACGTGCGCTAGTGAGCTGCAGGTCCGCTGACAGGCATCTCGGTATAGTTGGGGGCGTGGCCTAATCACAGACTGTGCCAACGCCCCTTAAAAAAAAAAACCACAGCAGCAGGTACCGCAAGCCTGCAGAGTAGAGATTATGCAGCGGGCCACTGGTATTTCATCCAGACATGCCGACAGACAAATCCGTCCCTGGCTGACACTATCTCTCTAACTCCCACTGTACAGCACTGACAGTGACAGCCGGACACAGTCACTGTCAGTGCTGAATCTGGTGTCCAATCACATCTGCTTTCAGTGCAGGGGCGTGCTTTCATATGGGCTGAAAGCACGTCCCTGCACTGAGGCACTTGTATAGGTGCCGCTTACAGTGATTTTCTTAATAGGCTTTTACAGCCATCAGCTCGGCCATGCCCCCTGACCACCCCCTGCTTCCGGCAACTTTTAATTGGCAGCGGGAGGCACCGCTCTCGGTGCCTCTGAAATCATCTTAAACAGGTATTTTCTCTGAAAAAGATTATCATAATATAAAGAAGATACTTATAACACAGAATATATGTCATAAGTATCTTCTTTGTATTATTTGAATCACTAATGACAGGGGAGGCACTGCCACCCCTGCCTACCCTGACTGCACGTCCCTGTCTGGGAGTGTATCTTAGCTTATCAGAATTGCGAACAAAAGATTAGCAAAACTGCTACTAAATAATTCTTTGCAGTTTCTGAGTAGCTCCAGACCTACTCACAGATTGCGATCAGCTCAGTCCGTTTAGTTCCTGGTTTGACGTCACAAACACGCCCTGCGTTCGGCCAGCCGCTCCCCCGTTTCTCCAGACACTCCCGCATTTTTCCCTGACATGCCTGCGTTTTTTAGCACTCCCAGAAAATGCTCAGTTACCACCCAGAAACGCCCATTTCCTGTCAATCATTCACCGATCAGCAGTGCGACTGAAAATCATTGTTCAAACACCAGCAAATCTACTAAGTTTTGTGTTAAATAACTTAGCGCATGCGCTCTGCGAACCATGCACATGCGCAGTTAGCAACAAATCGCAGCATAGTGAAAATCGGCAACGAGCGAACAACTCGGAATGACCCCCAATATTAGAAATGTTACAGCATACTGTTTATTGTTACTAACGAGGTTCAATAAGTCATAATGTGTTTGATTCAGATTGGATTGTTTATCTGTTTAGTAAATTTAAAGAGCGTTTAAAGGTTGGTGCATGACGGATATAGCGGTGTTAGCATGCTGCGTCCTATTCACATACTGCTAACACAGGCCTGAAGTAACAAAGCTTTGTTTGCACTGAAAAAGACGCAGCGTGTGGAAGCGGTGTTACCATGCAGTGGGACTTATCCATTAGGGCAACTTCTGGTGCTTGTATAATTTGGGATTTATTTATGACAAAGGATAGAGCTAGGGTTTGTATTCTGGCCACATGACGTGGACACTATTTTGTGCCCAAGCACATGGCTTGGAAGGGGGAGGAGCAGTGGCCATTTTAGGTCTGGTGCAAGGTACAGTAATGAATAGCAAATATTACCTGTTGTTTCTGCTGTACAAATCTGCATTGGTGTTATGCACACCAGTGCCTGCAGGAAAGTACTAGTGTCAGAACTGTTATGCACTCCAGTGTCTGCAGGAATGTACTGGTGTTTGAACTGTTATGCAAAACAAATGGACTCACAGACAAACTGGGGAATATGACATAACGTACACAGAAGGTGATAGGGTAACAAAATACACACACAGTGAACAGAGAAGCCCAGAGGCTAAGGAACTGGGTATCTCCCTTGTATTAGAACTGCTCAGATGTAAAAAGCAAGATGTTGTGTTTTAATACGTAGAGAACCCGAAATGCTATTGCTAAGGGCAACAGCAAAACCCTAAAGGGTTACCAACGGGTGTGGCAGTAAACTCCTTGGTCAGAGATGGAATGATAGACACAAGGAGAGCCTCCACAATCCTGATTCTCACTTGCAGTGCACAGGTTTAAGCTTACTGCCACTAAACTGACCCCTGACACCTAGCACAGTGAGACAGGATTAGACAGGCAAGTGTTAGAATACAGCCGCAAACTTGCTAAGTTCACAGAGTAATAACAGAACCCCAGCAAGCTAAACGACTGACTCCAGTCTTACTGCTAGGTCTGGATTGGCAGAGTGTAATACCAAATCCCCAGGCCTATTTGCAGTAAGCAACAAACAAATACAAAGCTACACAGTACTGGCTAACTTTCATGAACTGACTAACCAACAGAGATTCAGCAGCATCTGCTTACCCTGAAAAGAGGCCTTATAAAGCAGGTGCTGTCCACGCCCCACTCAGACCTCACAGACTGTGAGCACAAAAACCAGCACCGGATCCCCTGCCGTGCACAGAGCCTATAACCACTGCACAGCAAAAGACCCGAACCGGAGTATCAGCTGCGCTCAGGTTACTCCACTAGCACTTGTCTCCCGGTTGCCATGACGACGTGGCAGCACAGGGCAGGAGACCCTAACAGTACCCCCCCTCTGACGAGGGGTCAAAGAACCCCTACCACCGGGTTTATCGGGGAACTGCGAGAAGAAAGAGCGTATCAGTCTGGGGGCATGAAGATCACAACTGCGCACCCACGACCGCTCCTCCGGGCCATACCCCTTCCAGTGCACCAAAAATGACAGCCGACCCCGAACCACCTTGGAGTCAAGAATCCTTTCAACAACAAACTCCCTCTGGCCACGTATCAGAAGAGGGGAAGGTCTTCCACTGGAAGAAGGATTACTAATCGCCCGTTTTAAAAGGGAACAATGAAATGTTTTATTGATACCCAAAGAACGGGGCAGATCTAACTGAAATGCCACCGGATTGATAACCCTGGTGATCTTATAAGGGCCGATGAACCGGGGCCCTAACTTATGAGATGGCTGTCTCAACTTCAAATTCTTGGTAGACAACCAGACGAAGTCTCCTAATTTGAAGCTGCAGGGTCTTTTCCGCTTATCAAAAACCCTTTTGGTCACTAATGACACAGACACAAGGGCTTTCTTCACTTTCCGCCAAATACCTCTAAGGACCGAAACCACAGAGGAACCACCAGGCGTGGAGTCCAGGGGGTCAAAAGAATTGGCCTTAGGATGATGCCCATACACACAAAGGAAGGGAGAGATCCCTGTAGCAGAGTGAGCCGCGTTGTTATAGGCAAACTCCGCCATGGACAGATGAGCAACCCAGTCAGTCTGACACTTGGAGACATAACACCTGAGGAACTGCTCCAAGGACTGGTTCACCCTTTCAGTCTGCCCATTAGACTGCGGATGGTAGCCTGACGACAAGCTGACAGAGATCTGGAGATCGGAACAAAATGCCCTCCAGAATTTGGCCACAAACTGGGATCCGCGGTCAGAGACCACATCAAGTGGCAACCCGTGGAGACGCACAACATGCAGCATAAATAATTCAGACAGGCGTCTGGCTGATGGCAGCCCAACCAGTGGAACGAAGTGCGCCATCTTCGAAAACCTGTCAACGACAACCCAGATGGCTGTCATCCCCGAGGATTTGGGCAAGTCCACCACAAAATCCATTGAAATGTGGGTCCATGGCTTAGATGGGATAGAGAGTGGATGTAATGGGCCAACAGGAACCCCTCTAGGAGTCTTATTTCGGGCACAGATGTCACATGCCCAAACCCACTGATCCACATCCTTAGCCACCGAGGGCCACCACACCGCCCTAGATAGCAACTCCCGAGTTCTGGCAATACCCGGGTGACCTGCCGACTTCTTGGCATGGAATTCCAGGAACACTCGCTGTCTTAACCTAGGAGGCACAAACAAAAGACCTACCGGAAGGTCTGGAGGAGCCTGCTCCTGTGCTCTAAGGACTAATGATAAGAGGTCCTGGGTAATGCCCACTTTAATACATGATGGGGAAACAATGGGCAACGGCTCCTCGGTGGTCTCCTGGATTGGAGCAAAACTCCGCGAGAGCGCATCAGCCTTGATGTTTTTTGACCCAGGGCGATATGTTATCAAAAAATTAAAGCGAGCAAAAAACAAAGCCCATCGTGCCTGCCTGGCATTGAGACGCTTCGCTGACTCTAAATATGCCAGATTCTTATGGTCAGTGAGAATTGAGACCACAAACTTAGCCCCCTCAAGCCAGTGTCTCCACTCCTCGAGTGCATCCTTAATAGCCAACAATTCCCGGTTACCCACGTCATAATTCATCTCGGCAGGCGAAAATTTACGGGAAAAGTAAGCACAGGGATGAAGGCGATTATCAGACACTCCCATCTGAGAAAGCACTGCCCCAATACCCATCTCAGAGGCATCCACCTCCACCACAAAAGGACGCTCTGGATCTGGGTGTCGCAGCACCTTGGCCGAAACAAATGCCCTTTTGAGACGGGCAAAAGCCGCTTTAGCCTCACAAGACCAGTGAGCAACATCCGCCCCTTTCTTAGTGAGTGCCACCAAGGGCGCCACTATAGACGAAAATCCAGCGATAAATCGTCTATAAAAATTCGCAAAGCCCAGGAAACGCTGAAGCGCCTTCAAACTAGTGGGCTGCACCCAATCCAGGACTGCCTGTACCTTGGAACCCTCCATTTGGAAACCTTCTGGGGAGATAATATATCCTAGAAATGCGATTTGCTGAACTTCAAATTCGCACTTCTCCAGCTTCGCCCCAAGCCGGTGGTCTCTGAGTTTCTGGAGGACTAAGCGTACATGCTTCCGATGTTCCTCCAGGGAATGGGAGAAGATTAGGATGTCATCTAAGTATACAACTAAGAATCTATCCAAATATTCCCTGAGCACATCATTCATGAAATCCTGGAAGACTGCCGGGGCATTACAGAGCCCAAAAGGCATCACCAAATATTCATAATGCCCTGAGTGGGTATTAAAGGCAGTCTTCCATTCATCCCCCTCTCTTATTCGGATTAGATTGTACGCACCGCGTAGGTCAATCTTAGAAAAAATGGTGGCAGTACGAAGCTGGTCAAACAAGACCGAAATGAGAGGCAGTGGGTATGAGTTTTTAATCGTGATACGGTTCAATTCCCTGAAGTCGATGCAGGGTCGCAACGAACCGTCCTTTTTACCCACGAAGAAGAACCCCGACCCAACTGGAGACTGTGAAGGTCTGATAAATCCCTTAGCCAAGTTCTCCTGAATGTACTCTGCCATAGCCTGAGTCTAAGGACGTGACAGGGAGTACAACCTGCTCTTGGGAAGCTTAGCATTTGGCAACAAATCAATGGCACAGTCATAGGGGCGATGGGGAGGTAGTACCTCTGCAACTTTTTTGGAGAACACGTCCGCAAAATCTGCATAACACCCTGGCAATCCTGGCAAACTTAGCTGCGAGAGCCTGACTGGAAGGCTCAAGCAACTCCTGAAACAATCAGTACCCCAGCTAAGAATCTCCCCAGAGACCCAGTCAAATTGAGGATTGTGGGCCCTTAACCAGGGTAACCCCAACACCAATGGGGCAAAAGTACAGACAGTCACATAAAAGGACAATTTTTCAGAGTGTGTGGCTCCAATAAACAAAGAAATCTGGCTAGTGCAAGAGGTAATTTTACCTTGGGATAATGGTTCCCCGTTTAACCCACAAATCTCAATTTCCGATGCCAAGGGTACTAAGGGAACAGAGTGTTTTAGGGCGAATTGGCGGTCCATAAAAACCCCGTCGGCCCCACTGTCCACAAAGGCCTCAGTCTTGACAGTTTGACCGAGGATCTTCAAGGTCACCGGAATGATAAAAGTCTTCTTGGGAAATTCTGACTTCTGGCCTGACAGGATATTTCCCATCACCCTCAGGCCCTGAAGTTTTCCGGCTTTTCTGGGCATGATACTACCACATGACCTTTATTCCCACAGTACAAACACAACCCCTGCTGTCTCCTCCGCGTCTTCTCACGCGAGGAGAGGCGGGTAGCCCCAATCTGCATAGGCTCCTCAGAAAATTCCTCAGAGTCTGAGGTTCCCTTGGGAAGGAAGGAAATCTCAGTCTCCCTTTCAAGCCTACGCTCTCTCAGCCGTCTATCCACCCGGATGGATAACTGCATGAGCTGATCCAAGCTATCAGGCAAGGGATATTGTACCAGTTGGTCCTTTATCTGGTTAGAAAGACCTCTTCGGTACTGGTGTCTCAGGGCTGGGTCATTCCACTGGGTATCATGGGCCAACCTCCGAAACTCCGTAAGTAAACCTCAACTGGCCTTCGCCCTTGCTTAAGGATCGAAATCTGAGCCTCGGCTGAGGCCGTCTTGTCAGGGTCATCATACAACATGCCCAGTGCCGTAAAAAAAGCATCAACACTTTTAAGCGACGGACAGTCAGGCTGCAACCCATATGCCCAGACCTGTGGGTCTCCTTGTAGCAAGGAAATCACTATGCCCACCCGCTGAATCTCCGACCCAGAAGACTGAGGCCTAAGCCGGAAGTATAGCTTGCAGCTCTCCTTGAAACAAAAGAACTGCGAGCGATCTCCAGAAAAACGATCCGGGAGATTTACTTTCGGCTCCTTAACCCCTGCAGGTGCTGCTGCTGCGGGAGCTCCGCCAGCAGCCTGGGAGGTGTGCATTTTAATGGACAAATCATTAAATTGTCGAGTCAGGACCTGCACCTGATCGACCACCTGTTGCAACGTATTTTGAGGGGTATGCTCCATATTCCCACAAAATTTCAACAGGAGTATTAGGCTGCTGAATATGTTATGCACACCAGTGCCTGCAGGAAAGTACTAGTGTCAGAACTGTTATGCACTCCAGTGTCTGCAGGAATGTACTGGTGTTTGAACTGTTATGCAAAACAAATGGACTCACAGACAAACTGGGGAATATGACATAACGTACACAGAAGGTGATAGGGTAACAAAATACACACACAGTGAACAGAGAAGCCCAGAGGCTAAGGAACTGGGTATCTCCCTTGTATTAGAACTGCTCAGATGTAAAAAGCAAGATGTTGTGTTTTAATACGTAGAGAACCCGAAATGCTATTGCTAAGGGCAACAGCAAAACCCTAAAGGGTTACCAACGGGTGTGGCAGTAAACTCCTTGGTCAGAGATGGAATGATAGACACAAGGAGAGCCTCCACAATCCTGATTCTCACTTGCAGTGCACAGGTTTAAGCTTACTGCCACTAAACTGACCCCTGACACCTAGCACAGTGAGACAGGATTAGACAGGCAAGTGTTAGAATACAGCCGCAAACTTGCTAAGTTCACAGAGTAATAACAGAACCCCAGCAAGCTAAACGACTGACTCCAGTCTTACTGCTAGGTCTGGATTGGCAGAGTGTAATACCAAATCCCCAGGCCTATTTGCAGTAAGCAACAAACAAATACAAAGCTACACAGTACTGGCTAACTTTCATGAACTGACTAACCAACAGAGATTCAGCAGCATCTGCTTACCCTGAAAAGAGGCCTTATAAAGCAGGTGCTGTCCACGCCCCACTCAGACCTCACAGACTGTGAGCACAAAAACCAGCACCGGATCCCCTGCCGTGCACAGAGCCTATAACCACTGCACAGCAAAAGACCCGAACCGGAGTATCAGCTGCGCTCAGGTTACTCCACTAGCACTTGTCTCCCGGTTGCCATGACAACGTGGCAGCACAGGGCAGGAGACCCTAACAATTGGTCTTAGAAGCCACGTAACTTAAGGTCCTGAAAGCCATTGTTAAACAATCTGTAGCCTTTGTCGCAATATAAACAATATATATGTACAAATTCATCACCATTGAAAAGCTACCAATGAATTTAACTAACCCATGCCATATTCAATTATAAATAGTGTTTCAATTAGATCTAGTGAGTAATAGTGAGATAAATACTTAGCTTGATTTAAGAAAATACACACAGATGATAGAGTTTTTCCATGATTTGTTTTAGACTTGGAAGGTACTGAATGTGTAAGATGACCGATGACCCTCTGCTTGTTACAAGACCTAGATAATTGAAATGTTAATGAACTTGTTCAACTACTCTGCAAGTGAGACATCTGTTGAGATGCAAATTAGGGGTGCTGTATAAACCACATTCATTCAGTATATGAATATAAAAAATACATGTGCTGTGTGAGGGTTTCATAGAGTGTAATAATATATATATATATATATGTTATATTACTATTAATATATGGATATATGTATATTTTTATCATTGCAGGTTATGCTAGATAGCTATCCAATCTGAATCATAGCATTTAAATTATAGTAAATAGCCATATGGAATTGAAGTGTAATAACACTAGGGGGATGTTATCAATCACTGGTAAAATTATTCTTTTTTTTCTGTACAGAAAATCTAAAAGTGTGGGTTTTTGAAAGTAAGTGTGAGTGGATTGAACCCCAGAAATTCGGGATCCCATAGGAAGGCACTGAGTAAGCAGAGGCTCGGTGGCGTTGAGCTTAGCGACCTCACGTATTTATTGGTATTGAGGCACATAGTGTGTGTGTTTTTAAAGGTAAAACGTGCGGAGGAGCATCATTTTTGGTGTTACGCTCCAGCTGTGGAGTGCAGCTTGTGAATTCGACTCCCGTGGTCAAAGGGCATATAGATAAGCTGTGCGATTGGACCGCACGTGTGTGTATGTGATACATGGCGTAATGTGATACCATTTGCGTAATTTTGCGCAATTGCGGCATCATATGCGCTGTGTTAGCATATGCAGATGTGATTTGTGTAAAGAGAAGGAATTTTCGCTGACTCTCTCAGGAAATATTCCTGGTGGAACTCCATAGGATGATGTTTCCCAAGCGGTATTTCTGTGGAAAGAAACCAAAAAGATCAGGCTTTTAACCTCCACTGAAGAAGGCGGGATATTAATTTATTGCTGTTAATACTCCATACTTCCAGTGCTGAGGGGTCTGGTAGGGTCCTCACCGGGTACGCGGGGCGACCACTATTGGAGTGGACCGTGGTACTGTCCAGAGGAGACGTAGCGGGTGAAAAGCACTCAGAGGACTTTTCACTGTCGTTTTGCATTGGCCACTTAGTGCTTGTGTTTAAAAAGTCCACAATGGGAGCTAAGTGTGCACGCAAGAGGCATTCAGGAGCCAGGGTTCAGGCTGAGGAGCAGGGGCTGAAAGGGTCTGCTGGTTATGTGTAAGGACAGGGGCCAAAAGGGTCCACTGGTTTAGGAACTAAGTTCCGGAGGAAGTCTGCTAGATGGGGTGATCGATAAGTTGTTTCTCACCCGGAATTCTAGTGGAACAAAACCCGAGTAACATTGACAGGATGTTCCTTACAAGGAGACTTTTTGTAATGATTGGGTAAAAATGACGATGAATGAATAAAATATCATTTCCAGTGATTGGTGGTTTTGATCCTAAGGTATTGCAGGTAGTATGAAAACAAATATGTTTAACCAAAGTCATATAAGACAAGAACGAAAACATAATAACTGTTTGAACTCATAGCAACAATGAGGAAGTAATAAGAGAAAGCAAGTACACCGCCATATGTGGATGTGGAAGCAGTTACAGCCTTTATACAAACTATAGAAAAAAATATGAAAAATATAAATGTAACCTATAATATGCTCTAATGAATGTCAAAAGTTTTATTTAAGAGGAGATGGTGACCCAACTCTGGTTTCAGCCATTTCTCATGCACTCAGAGGAGTAATATCCAACCGATAAAAGAGGAGCTATAGCTTGCAGGGGAAGTGGCTGAGACCAGTGGAACTGGTAAGTATGGGGCCATTCAAGTACATAGATAGTAAGACCCAAAAATAAAATAAAAATCAGGAAAGTTATAACACAAATGGAGAACATCCTGTCCGAACATTAGTATTTCCCAGTAGGAAAGCGGACTGGGAAGGGGTAACCCCCAGGGTACTTCTTTTTAACTATCACATAAGAAGTATTCATTTCTAGGAATGCCCTTGTCTAGATAAGCTCAGAAATGTTTGTTGGACCATGTACAGACCCTTAAATACAGGATGAGAAGGATTAAATGAATACTTTGCATGACCTAGAAGCTTTTGTTGTAGTACTAGAAAATTCTCCGTCATGATAAGATCACTGGTAAATACTAATTCGGCAAATGGGAGTAACGAGAGAAGTTCAACATTACCCTTTGACAAAACCTGCAGAAGTTACGATTGGGCCTCTATGATGCTAAACCCTTTTCTTTTCTCCTGGCAGCAGTGGCCCCTGACTAACTTAATCGACAGAAATTTTGTTGTGTAAATTGAAATGTGAAATACATATATTGTACTCCCGCTCAGGAAGTACAAGGTATGTTAGATACTCCTCAAAGACTAATGTTGCATTCCACTGTTCTAGATTCATGTCCATCACAGGTAGAGGAAATTATCTCACAGATACTGGGTTCCCTATGAACTTAGGATGGACAGGACACTGGATTGATGGCTGAGGTAGTCCCAGTAGTGACACAGGAAGCACAAGATTTGAGGGGGTAGACCAAGTAGTTAATCAATTCTCCGTAGTGCCCAATCCAGCTGTCATTTTAATAAAATCCTCTCCACCTCTACAAACTTTACTGTCACCAACCTCTATTCTGTTTTCTTCACTGTTTTCTCTTCATCTTTGCATTCACAAAGGGGGTACAATACATGGACTCGACTCTCCCAAAGTTTCATTGACAGCCTGAGTATTTTCTCCCGGGCCTTGCATAGCTGCTTACTATCCTTTCAGCCCGATAAGAGATCAGTATTGATATGACTTTATTACTGTGCTCCAATACATTTGTGTCTTCACTGGCGGATACTAAAAAACTTCTGTTTCATCTCTTCCAGACAGGACACAAGGTCTCAAGGGATAAACTCCAGTTGTGTAGGACAAAGGTCAAATGCTTAGGACGTAGTACTGATACATGATTTGAAAAGTTCATACACCACATGCCATATTTGTCCTTCAAAGTTCTGCCCGAACCCGGTATGTCTCATCAGCACGAGTTACAAAATGGATGTCACGGATGACACCAGTATATTACTGAATGTGCCTTGTAATGCACAAAGGGTGGAGGATGAGAATACTGGTGAAGGAAAATTTTGTATGGACACTGATGCGCATGATTGTATGGAGTATCTGAATCAGACTTTTACTACGAGACCAGACTTAAGTGACAGCCCGTTAGTGAACGCAGACCTGATATTTCCCCCCCCCCCTAGACTGACGGTAGTTACCACAGACAGACAAACATGTCACAGGATATGCTGTTGTAGATGACTGAGGTATTATAGAAGCTGCAACCTTTGGGCAGACCGCATGCAGCACTGGTCGCTGAGCTGTACTCACTGACCAGGACATGCGAGTTGGCAGAAGATACGTCAGCCAATATATATACCGACTCTAGAGATTTTTCTTTTCTTTTTTTTTTGAGTAATGCTCATGGTACTCTACATTGCAAACACACAACAATTAAAATGAGATGCAAATTTGTGTTCCCTACAGGAAAAGGAGGTCTGGAAGGTGAAGGGGTATGGTCAGGAGTCCTCACGACTCTGGCTAGATGGACAAGGTAAGCCAGTGGCCCCAGGGCATATCTCCCAAGCTTAGCTGAGGCGGCACATGGTCTGACTCATCTGGGTAAGGAAGGTATGTGCAAATTGGTAAGAGCTTACTGGCGTGCACTAGGGTTCTCTTCTCAGGCAAGCAGGAAAGCGATGACCTGTCTTACTTGCATGAGGAAGAACATTTGGTAAGGTAGCACAAACAGAGCCATCCCATACTCCTCCTGCAGACGGCCCTTTTCAGGTAATACAAATCGACTTCGTACAGTTAACACCCTGTAGGAATTTGAAATATGTATTGGTGTGCACTGATGTTTTCTCAAACTGGGTTGAGGCATTCCCTGCTGCTACAAATACTGCTGTGTTTATCGCAAAGAAAATTGTGCAGAAATTTGTGTGTAGACATGGTATCCCTAGGAGTAGAAACAAAGCGATAGCTGAAACTGGACTATTGTGGTCATAGACACTGCCACTAGTGTTATGTAGCATCGGAACCACTCCCAGATCCCCACTTAACGAATCACCCTGGGGTATATTTACTAAGCTCCCGATTTTGACCGAGATGGTGTTTTTTCTTCAAAGCGTCATCTCGGGAATTTACTAAACTCAAATCTCAGCAGTGATGAGGGCATTCGTATTTTTTTGGAAGTCAAAGAAAAAAAATACGAATGAATACACCATCGGTCAAATACGACTGTTTTTTGATACAACTCGGTAATTTACTAAAAAGTGTCTTTCACGAACACTGCCGGCAATAGCCAAACACTGCCGTGAAAAAATACAAATCGTAAAAAAAAGCAGATTTAAAACAGACCTGCTTTTTTTTTACCGTGTTCTGATAGGCATGCACGGATCCATGAGATCCGTGCATGTTTATCAGTGGGAAGGGGTGGGAAAGTGTTAAATTGTCAGGAAAAAAATGCGTGGGCCCACTCCTAAGCAAAACCAGCCTCGGGCTCTTTGAGCCGGACCTGGTTGAAAAAATATGGGGAAAAAAATGACAGGGGTTCCTCCATATTTAATCAACCAGCACCGGGCTCTGCGCCTGGTCCTGGTTCCAAAAATATGGGGGACAAAAAGCGTAGGGGTCCCCCATATTTTTGAAACCAGCACCGGGCTCCACTAGCCAGGTACATAATGCCACAGCTGGGGGACACTTTTATACTGGTCCCGGCGGCCCTGTCATTACATACCCAACTAGTCACCCCTGGCCAAGGTACCCTGGAGGAGTGGGAACCCCTTAAATCAAGGGGTACCCCCCTCCAGCCACCCAAGGGCCAGGGGTGAAGCCCGAGGCTGTCCCCCCCATCCAAGGGTGGCGGATGGGGGGCTGATAGCCTTTTGAAAAAAATGTGAATATTGTTTTTAGTAGCAGTACTACAAGTACCAGCAAGCCTCCCTGCAAGCTGGTACTTGGAGAACCACAAGTACCAGCATGCGGTGGAAAACCGTGCCCGCTGGTACCTGTAGTACTACTACTAAAAAAATACCCCCCAAAAAACAGGACACACACACCGTGACAGTATAAGTTTATTACATACATGCACACCTACAAACATACATACTTACCTATGTTCACACGAGGCTCGGTCCTCTTCTCCATGTAGAATCCTAGGGGTACCTGTGAAAAAAAATTATACTCACATAATTCAGTGTACCTTCTGTTCTTTGTATAATCCACGTACTTGGCAAAACAAAAAAACGGAAACCCGACTACGCACTGAAAGGGGCCCCATGTTTACACATGGGACCCCTTTCCCCGACTGCCAGGACCCCCCCTGACTACTGTCAAAGAGGGTCCCTTCTGCCAATCAGGGAGCGCCACGTCGTGGCACCCTCCTGATTGGCTGTGTGCTCCTGTAGTGTCTGTGAGGCAGCACACGGCAGAGATACAATGTAGCGCCTATGCGCTCCATTGTATCCAATGGTGGGAACTTTGCGGTCAGCGGTTGACCGAAAGTAACCTCACCGCTGACCGCAAAGTTCCCACCATTGGATACAATGGAGCGCATAGGCGCTACATTGTATCTCTGCCATGTGCTGCCTCACAGACACTACAGGAGCACACAGCCAATCAGGAGGGTGCCACGATGTGGCGCTCCCTGATTGGCAGAAGGGACCCTCTTTGACAGTAGTCAGGGGGGGGTCCTGGCAGTCGGGAAAAGGGGTCCCATGTGTAAACATGGGGCCCCTTTCAGTGCGATGTCGGGTTTCCGTTTTTTTGTTTTGCCAAGTACGTGGATTATACAAAGAACAGAAGGTACACTGGATTATGTGAGTATCATTTTTTTTCACAGGTACCCCTAGGATTCTACATGGAGAAGAGGACCGAGCCTCGTGTGAACATAGGTAGGTATGTATGTTTGGAGGAGTGCATGTATGTAATAAACTTATACTGTCACGATGTGTGTGTGCTGTTTTTTGGGGGGTATTTTTTTAGTAGTACTACTACAGGTACCAGCGGGCACGTTTTTCCACCGCATGCTGGTACTTGTGATTCTACAAGTACCAGCTTGCGGGGGAGGCTTGCTGGGACTTGTAGTACTGCTACTAAAAACAATATTCACATTTTTTTCAAAAGGCTATCAGCCCCCCATCCGCCGCCCTTGGATGGGGGGGACAGCCTCGGGCTTCACCCCTGGCCCTTGGGTGGCTGGAGGGGGGGGCCTTGATTTAAGGGGTTCCCACTCCTCCAGGGTTCCCCGGCCAGGGGTGACTAGTTGGGTATGTAATGCCAGGGCCGCCGGGACCAGTATAAAAGTGTCCCCCAGCTGTGGCATTATGTACCTGGCTAGTGGAGCCCGGTGCTGGTTTCAAAAATACGGGGGACCCCTACGCTTTTTGTCCCCCGTATTTTTGGAACCAGGACCAGGCGCAGAGCCCGGTGCTGGTTGATTAAATATGGGGGAACCCCTGTCATTCCCCCCCCCCATATTTTGTCATCCAGGATCGGCTCAAAGAGCCCGAGGCTGGTTTAGCTTAGGGGGGGGGGACCCCACGCATTTTTAAAAAAAGATTTGTAACAATGTTATTTTTTTAACGAAAGGTTCACAATGAAGCCCTGCACGGATCTCACAGATCCGGCCGAGATTCATTGTGTTAATGTCAGCAGTGTTTTACTATTCACTCCCATAAAACACTGCCAAAAAATACGAATGACATCGACATCGGAAAACATGAAAATGCAGAATACGACAGCTTAGTAAATTAGTCGTAATAAAATCAAAAAGTTGCAAATTTACACTTGCAATGTCATTCGTGTTTGAACTTTAACCTCATTCTGAAAAATACGAATTTTAGTAAATATACCCCCCTCTTTGAAATTTTTTTTTTTTTGGAAGACAACCTCATGTCATGATTGATCCGCACCATGATCTGAAATACACCAATGAGATGACAGTACAGTACCTTATCGAGATGAGCCAGCATTTGAGAACTTAACAAAAGAACTTGAAACTGTTGATTCCTTTTATGCCAACTACTAACTGTCTTGCTTGTGAACCAAGAGACTGTGATTATTCTTATGCTCAGGTTGCCTTATAGACAGGTGGGAAGGACTGTACCAAGTTTTGTTGACAGCACGATTTCAGTGAAAGTAGCCGAGAGAGACAATTGGGTCCACGATTCCCATTGCAAGAAAATCATTAGTCCAGAAGGAACTCGTAAAGGGCGTGAAATCGCAGAAATATCACTCGAGAATCTGTTCCGTGAAGACTGAGAGGCGGCACTGTTGAACACTACCTGAGCGTACTAAAGGATTGCAAAAAGACCAGTCGTAGTAATGGATTTGGTATAAGCAAGATTTGTTTTGTTCTATCTTTCTTTTTCTTTTGACAAACATTTTTTTTCCAGGACATTCTATTTTTGTGAGGTTTCATGAGGAGTTGAGTGTGGGACTGGAACTGGTTCTGGAGAAAGGAGTGATGTCTTTATAGGATCCCAGGAACAGCCTATCACTTTGTTTAAAGCCAGAGAAAATCAAAGGTCTAGTAGTTACGGAGTTCGGAGGTAACATGATAGGCTATTGTCTGAGGAATACTGTATTTTGTAGTTATTGTGACCCTATAATTGAAGATGAATGCATCCAGAGTTGTCAGTTAAGCAATAATGTTGAATTTAACAGACATCCTATGAGTGATTATCATTCATTAGTGGGTAAGCTTTTAAATTAAACGGAATGTTGGATGTGCTCACATGTACCTCTAAGACAAAATAATGCAGGATTAGTGCCATATTCTTTAGAGTTAGCTGAGGTGCTTGAATGACACGGAAGGATAGGGGGGGGGGGACCAGTGGACAAGGAACATAATAGAACTAGACCCCCTAGTCTTAAGATCGACCAGTATCATAGATAAATCCCTGGTATGTTTAAATCTCACTAATTTCAGGAAACCAGGAAATTGGGAGGTAATCAGGAACAATCAGACAATTGCCTATTCACACATAGCAGATAAAGAGCTCATTAATACCATGACCATACAAAAGATTGTTATATGTGGAAGAAAAGTTTTTGAGTGGCTCTCCCCGAACTCCGAAGGTTTATGTTATCTAGTAAGGACACTACCGGAAATAATAATCCTTGTTCAATGATGAAACAGACCTAGCATACGATCCAGAAATTGAAACAATGTTCAGGGAGTGATAGGAATATATACCATGAAAATTTTACATTTCTCTTTCATGACTTGTTTGTGTTTTCTCACTCTACCCAGCAAAACCTCTATCAAATCCGAACATCAGTGTGCAAAGACGTAGGTACATGTATGTATGCAACATTCGTTCAAGTCAGACATCATAGGCTATAGCACTGTCCCAGCATACTCTATAGGTTGAATGTCATCCCAAATCCAACCAGTGGTCTCATGACCGCCGAGCGCATATAGAGGATGTCCCGTCCTCTTCCCTGTCTTCCCCAACTATAGTCAATGTCTGATTTGCAAAATGAATACATACGTGTGTCTAGGTCACCAATTATGTGTTTGAAATTTTTTTTTGTAATTATGTTTAGTGTGACTGTTATGACAGTTATTGTTTACTGTCAAAGGGTGGACTGTCAAAGTCATAAATATTACATACACACAACATACAAACTCCAAACAGAGTGGCCTCTGTTCATGTGCGTTACCGGCGTGTGTGTGCAAACACGCAGCGTCCACAGTATATACGGTAGCATACGCATTTGCACAGAGAAGCCACAAAGACATATTCAACACATAGATTACACATAGACAGAACATGTTTAGCACCAGACATGTATTATATGGTATTTATATAATAGAGTGTAACATCAGATATATATGTATTATTGGGATGGAACGAGCTAATTATATCATGCTTAGTGTCAAATTGATCAGGAGAATGTGTGGATTAATTTGATAGCTATGGGTAAATTGTAGCACATTGCAACGAGTAGTTATGATTAAATGTATGAAATCTAAAGTCACTCTTATGGGAACAAAGAACTTCCTGAAGAAAGCATGTGTGCAGAAAACCAGTGGCTAACCCCTATAACTGCATCTTTAAACTGGACATTGCTTGCATATGAACTGACCAATAACACAAGGAATGAGAGCCCTCCCTCTCCTGGGCCAATGGAAGGAGACCAAAACCAACAACCTGTTAACTCCCACTTTTTGATATAGGCATTGATATAGGCATAGTTAGTTGCTGTGAGGAAGACATGGAGATGACTGCACTGAGCATAGGGTGACGTATGCTGGCTGTAACTGATTCTTATGTAACTGCAACTGCTTCTTTTGTAACTGTAATTCTGTAACCATATTTATATATGTTATTTTGCATGCATAACTTTTTATATCAAATACATCTCTGAGCGTTGGACCTCAGTAATACAATGCGTGTGACTGCTTGCTTTCTCTTAAAGGATATAGTGCTGCGACGTTCAGCGCACTTTTATCATATATGGCAATAAGATGCGCCTTGCGTCTGCAGTATATATTAACACTGGCATTTAAATGTTTATTAGAAATAATGGAAATTCACACACCCCTGAATTTTTACAGCATACAGGGCCAGGGTGCTTTTAATTGAACAACTGCACCCCTGAATTATTACATCATACACGCCCAGTGTAATATTATTTTAACAGCAGTATCCCTTCATTTTTACAGCATAAAGGGCCAGTGTGCTTTTATTTTAACAACTGCACCCCTGAATTTTTACAGCATACAGGGCCAGTGTAATATTATTTGAACAGCAGCACCCCTGAATTTTTACAGCATACATGGCCAGTGTGCTTTTATTTTAACAACTGCACCCCTGATTTATTACAGCATACAAGGCCAGTGTAATATTATTGTAACAGAAACAGCCATGAATTTTTACAGCATACAGGACCAGTGTGCTTTTATTTTAACAACTGCATCCCTGGCTTTTTACAGCATACAGGGCCAGTGTGCTTTTATTTTAACAACTGCACCCCGTAAGTTCCACAGCATACAGGGCCAGTGTGCTTTTATTTTAACAACTGCACCCCTGAATTTTTACAGCATACAGGACCAGTGCACTTTTATTTTAACAGATGCACCCTTTAATGTTTACAGCATACAAGACTGGGCCAGCACCTCTGTATTTTCTCAGCATACAGGACAAGTGTGCTTTTGTTTTAACAACTGCATCCTTGAATTTTTACAGCATACAGGACTAGTGTGCTGTTTATTTTAACAACAGAAGCACCCCTGAATTTTTACAGCATACAAGACTGGGCCAGCAACCTTGTATTTTCACAGCATACAGGGCCCGCGTGCTTTTATTTAACAACTGCACCCCTGAATTGTTACAGCATACAGGGCCAGTGAGCTTTTAATTCAACAACTGCACCCCTGAATTATTACATCATACATGCCCAGTGTAATATTATTTTAACAGCAGTATCCCTTCATTTTTACAGCATACAGGGCCAGTGTGCTTTTATTTTAACAACTGCACCCCTGAATTTTTACAGCATACAGGGCCAGTGTAATATTATTTTAACAGCAGCACCCTTGAATTTTTACAGCATACATGGCCAGTGTGCTTTCATTTTAACAACTGCACCCCTGATTTATTACAGCATACAAGGCCAGTGTAATATTATTGTAACAGAAACAACCATGAATTTTTGCAGCACACAGGACCAGTGTGCTTTTATTTTAACAACTGCATCCCTGGCTTTTTACAGCATACAGGGCTAGTGTGCTTTATTTTAACAACTGCACCCCGTAAATTTCACAGCATACAGGGCCAGTGTGCTTTATTTTAATAACTGCACCCCTGAATTTTTACAGCATACAGGACCAGTTCGCTTTTATTTTAACAGATGCACCCTTTAATTTTTACAGCATACACGACTGGGCCAGCACCCCTGTATTTTCACAGCATACAGGACAAGTGTGTTTTTATTTTAACAACTGCATCCCTGAATTTTTACACCATACAGGACCAGTCTGCTGTTTATTTTAACAACAGAAGCACTCCTGAATTTTTACAGCATACAAGACTGGGCCAGCAACCTTGTATTTTCACAGCATACAGGGCCCGCGTGCTTTTATTTAACAACTGCACCCCTGAATTGTTACAGCATACAGGGCCAGTGAGCTTTTAATTCAACAACTGCACCCCTGAATTATTACATCATACATGCCCAGTGTAATATTATTTTAACAGCAGTATCCCTTCATTTTTACAGCATACAGGGCCAGTGTGCTTTTATTTTAACAACTGCACCCCTGAATTTTTACAGCATACAGGGCCAGTGTAATATTATTTTAACAGCAGCACCCCTGAATTTTTACAGCATACATGGCCAGTGTGCTTTCATTTTAACAACTGCACTCCTGATTTATTACAGCATACAAGGCCAGTGTAATATTATTGTAACAGAAACAACCATGAATTTTTGCAGCACACAGGACAAGTGTGCTTTTATTTTAACAACTGCATCCCTGGCTTTTTACAACATACAGGGCCAGTGTGCTTTATTTTAACAACTGCACCCTGTAAGTTTCACAGCATACAGGGCCAGTGTGCTTTTATTTTAACAACTGCACCCCTGAATTTTTACAGCATACAGGACCAGTGCGCTTTTATTTTAACAGATGCACCCTTTAATTTTTACAGCATACAAGACTGGGCCAGCACCCCTGTATTTTCACAGCATACAGGACAAGTGTGTTTTTATTTTAAGAACCGCATCCCTGAATTTTTACAGCATACAGGACCAGTGTGCTTTTTATTTTAACAACAGAAGCACCCCTGATTTTTTACAGCATACAAGACTGGGCCAGCAACCTTGTATTTTCACAGCATACAGGGCCAGTGTGCTTTTATTTTAACAACTGCACCCCTGAATTGTTACAGCATACAGGGCCAGTGCACTTTTAATTTATCAGAAGCACCCTTGAATTTTTACAGCATACAAGACTGGGACAGCAACCTTGTATTTTTACAGCATACAGGACCCATGTACTTTTATTTTAACAATTGCACCCCTGAATTTTTACAGCATACAGGGCCAGGGTGATTTTATTTTAACAACTGCACCCCTGAATTATTACATCGTACAGTGCCAGTGTAATATTATTTTAACAGCAGCATCCCTGAATTTTTACAGCACACGGGGCCAGTGTGCTTTTATTTTAACATCTGCACCCTGAATTTTTACAGCATACAGGACCAGTGTGCTTTTATTTTAACAGAAGCACCCCTGAATTTTTACAGCATACAAGATTAGGTCAGCACCCCTGAATTTTCACAGCATACAGGACCAGTGTGCTTTTATTTTAACAACAGCACCCCTGATTTTTTACAACATACAGGAGGACAGTGCCCCTGCCTTCTGAACAACACAGTGACAGTCTGAACAGCAATAACACCCATGTACAGCTGCAGCACCCCTAACCGCACATAAACCACCATTGACAGCCAGGACAACACCCCTACCAGCACAGGTACACCACAGTGACAAAAGCAGCAACCCTATAAAGCACACACTGACCCCACTTGATGCCAACACTCTCAGAGAGACAGAGGTCTGTCTCCCTCACTTTCCAAGTCTGGAGTGAAAATGGCGGTGAAGCGTGGCTGTTTATATGGAATCCAAAACCCGTGAGAATCTGACAAGAGGATGATTACATTTTGCCTCATTCTGGTTTCTGAATCTGGTGGGAATTCCCAAGCTGGGCTCAGATCCCAGCTCAGAACGTGAAATCCAGGGGGGTTTGGTTTTCTGGAAACCGAACCTGCTCATCTCTATTCAAGAGGTGGTAGTATGCTGATGTTTGTGCAGTTGGATGATTCTCTTTGTACTGTGCATTCCTCTCAGTCACACTGCACATGCGATGTTATGGTTTGAAGTGAGAATTCAGATGCAGAGTGACTAACAGTCAGTGTGTATTTATTAGAGATGAGCGCCGGAAATTTTTCGGGTTTTGTGTTTTGGTTTTGGGTTCGGTTCCGCGGCCGTGTTTTGGGTTCGACCGCGTTTTGGCAAAACCTCACCGAATTTTTTTTGTCGGATTCGGGTGTGTTTTGGATTCGGGTGTTTTTTTCAAAAAACACTAAAAAACAGCTTAAATCATAGAATTTGGGGGTCATTTTGATCCCAAAGTATTATTAACCTCAAAAACCATAATTTACACTCATTTTCAGTCTATTCTGAATACCTCACACCTCACAATATTATTTTTAGTCCTACAATTTGCACCTAGGTCGCTGGATGACTAAGCTAAGCGACCCTAGTGGCCGACACAAACACCGGGCCCATCTAGGAGTGTCACTGCAGTGTCACGCAGGATGTCCCTTCCAAAAAACCCTCCCCAAACAGCACATGACGCAAAGAAAAAAAGAGGCGCAATGAGGTAGCTGTGTGAGTAAGATAAGCGACCCTAGTGGCCGACACAAACACCGGGCCCATCTAGGAGTGTCACTGCAGTGTCACGCAGGATGTCCCTTCCAAAAAACCCTCCCCAAACAGCACATGACGCAAAGAAAAAAAGAGGCGCAATGAGGTAGCTGTGTGAGTAAGATAAGCGACCCTAGTGGCCGACACAAACACCGGGCCCATCTAGGAGTGTCACTGCAGTGTCACGCAGGATGTCCCTTCCAAAAAACCCTCCCCAAACAGCACATAACGCAAAGAAAAAAAGAGGCGCAATGAGGTAGCTGTGTGAGTAAGATAAGCGACCCTAGTGGCCGACACAAACACCGGGCCCATCTAGGAGTGGCACTGCAGTGTCACGCAGGATGTCCCTTCCAAAAAACCCTCCCCAAACAGCACATGACGCAAAGAAAAAAAGAGGCGCAATGAGGTAGCTGTGTGAGTAAGATAAGCGACCCTAGTGGCCGACACAAACACCGGGCCCATCTAGGAGTGGCACTGCAGTGTCACGCAGGATGTCCCTTCCAAAAAAACCCTCCCCAAACAGCACATGACGCAAAGAAAAATTAAAGAAAAAAGAGGTGCAAGATGGAATTGTCCTTGGGCCCTCCCACCCACCCTTATGTTGTATAAACAGGACATGCACACTTTAACCAACCCATCATTTCAGTGACAGGGTCTGCCACACGACTGTGACTGAAATGACAGGTTGGTTTGGACCCCCACCAAAAAAGAAGCAATTAATCTCTCCTTGCACAAACTGGCTCTACAGAGGCAAGATGTCCACCTCATCATCATCCTCCGATATATCACCGTGTACATCCCCCTCCTCACAGATTATCAATTCGTCCCCACTGGAATCCACCATCTCAGCTCCCTGTGTACTTTGTGGAGGCAATTGCTGCTGGTCAATGTCTCCACGGAGGAATTGATTATAATTCATTTTAATGAACATCATCTTCTCCACATTTTCTGGATGTAACCTCGTACGCCGATTGCTGACAAGGTGAGCGGCGGCACTAAACACTCTTTCGGAGTACACACTTGTGGGAGGGCAACTTAGGTAGAATAAAGCCAGTTTGTGCAAGGGCCTCCAAATTGCCTCTTTTTCCTGCCAGTATAAGTACGGACTGTGTGACGTGCCTACTTGGATGCGGTCACTCATATAATCCTCCACCATTCTTTCAATGGTGAGAGAATCATATGCAGTGACAGTAGACGACATGTCCGTAATCGTTGTCAGGTCCTTCAGTCCGGACCAGATGTCAGCATCAGCAGTCGCTCCAGACTGCCCTGCATCACCGCCAGCGGGTGGGCTCGGAATTCTGAGCCTTTTCCTCGCACCCCCAGTTGCGGGAGAATGTGAAGGAGGAGATGTTGACAGGTCGCGTTCCGCTTGACTTGACAATTTTCTCACCAGCAGGTCTTTCAACCCCAGCAGACTTGTGTCTGCCGGAAAGAGAGATCCAAGGTAGGCTTTAAATCTAGGATCGAGCACGGTGGCCAAAATGTAGTGCTCTGATTTCAACAGATTGACCACCCGTGAATCCTTGTTAAGCGAATTAAGGGCTCCATCCACAAGTCCCACATGCCTAGCGGAATCGCTCCGTGTTAGCTCCTCCTTCAATGTCTCCAGCTTCTTCTGCAAAAGCCTGATGAGGGGAATGACCTGACTCAGGCTGGCAGTGTCTGAACTGACTTCACGTGTGGCAAGTTCAAAGGGCATCAGAACCTTGCACAACGTTGAAATCATTCTCCACTGCACTTGAGACAGGTGCATTCCACCTCCTATATCGTGCTCAATTGTATAGGCTTGAATGGCCTTTTGCTGCTCCTCCAACCTCTGAAGCATATAGAGGGTTGAATTCCACCTCGTTACCACTTCTTGCTTCAGATGATGGCAGGGCAGGTTCAGTAGTTTTTGGTGGTGCTCCAGTCTTCTGTACGTGGTGCCTGTACGCCGAAAGTGTCCCGCAATTCTTCTGGCCACCGACAGCATCTCTTGCACGCCCCTGTCATTTTTAAAAAAATTCTGCACCACCAAATTCAAGGTATGTGCAAAACATGGGACGTGCTGGAATTTGCCCATATTTAATGCACACACAATATTGCTGGCGTTGTCCGGTGCCACAAATCCACAGGAGAGTCCAATTGGGGTAAGCAATTCCGCGATGATCTTCCTCAGTTGCCGTAAGAGGTTTTCAGCTGTGTGCGTATTCTGGAAAGCGGTGATACAAAGCGTAGCCTGCCTAGGAAAGAGTTGGCGTTTGCGAGATGCTGCTACTGGTGCCGCCGCTGCTGTTCTTGCGGCGGGAGTCCATACATCTACCCAGTGGGCTGTCACAGTCATATAGTCCTGACCCTGCCCTGCTCCACTTGTCCACATGTCCGTGGTTAAGTGGACATTGGGTACAACTGCATTTTTTAGGACACTGGTGAGTCTTTTTCTGACGTCCGTGTACATTCTCGGTATCGCCTGCCTAGAGAAGTGGAACCTAGATGGTATTTGGTAACGGGGGCACACTGCCTCAATAAATTGTCTAGTTCCCTGTGAACTAACGGCGGATACCGGACGCACGTCTAACACCAACATAGTTGTCAAGGCCTCAGTTATCCGCTTTGCAGCAGGATGACTGCTGTGATATTTCATCTTCCTCGCAAAGGACTGTTGGACAGTCAATTGCTTACTGGAAGTAGTACAAGTGGGCTTACGACTTCCCCTCTGGGATGACCATCGACTCCCAGCAGCAACAACAGCAGCGCCAGCAGCAGTAGGCGTTACACGCAAGGATGCATCGGAGGAATCCCAGGCAGGAGAGGACTCGTCAGAATTGCCAGTGACATGGCCTGCAGGACTATTGGCATTCCTGGGGAAGGAGGAAATTGACACTGAGGGAGTTGGTGGGGTGGTTTGCGTGAGCTTGGTTACAAGAGGAAGGGATTTACTGGTCAGTGGACTGCTTCCGCTGTCGCCCAAAGTTTTTGAACTTGTCACTGACTTATTATGAATGCGCTGCAGGTGACGTATAAGGGAGGATGTTCCGAGGTGGTTAACGTCCTTACCCCTACTTATTACAGCTTGACAAAGGCAACACACGGCTTGACACCTGTTGTCCGCTTTTCTGTTGAAATACCTCCACACTGAAGAGCTGATTTTTTTGGTATTTTCACCAGGCATGTAAACGGCCATATTCCTCCCACGGACAACAGGTGTCTCCCCGGGTGCCTGACTTAAACAAACCACCTCACCATCAGAATCCTCCTGGTCAATTTCCTCCCCAGCGCCAGCAACACTCATATCCTCCTCATCCTGGTGTACTTCAACACTGACATCTTCAATCTGACTATCAGGAACTGGACTGCGGGTGCTCCTTCCAGCACTTGCAGGGGGCGTGCAAATGGTGGAAGGCGCATGCTCTTCACGTCCAGTGTTGGGAAGGTCAGGCATCGCAACCGACACAATTGGACTCTCCTTGTGGATTTGGGATTTCGAAGAACGCACAGTTCTTTGCGGTGCTTTTGCCAGCTTGAGTCTTTTCAGTTTTCTAGCGAGAGGCTGAGTGCTTCCATCCTCATGTGAAGCTGAACCACTAGCCATGAACATAGGCCAGGGCCTCAGCCGTTCCTTGCCACTCCGTGTGGTAAATGGCATATTGGCAAGTTTACGCTTCTCCTCCGACAATTTTATTTTAGGTTTTGGAGTCCTTTTTTTACTGATATTTGGTGTTTTGGATTTGACATGCTCTGTACTATGACATTGGGCATCGGCCTTGGCAGACGACGTTGCTGGCATTTCATCGTCTCGGCCATGACTAGTGGCAGCAGCTTCAGCACGAGGTGGAAGTGGATCTTGATCTTTCCCTAATTTGGGAACCTCAACATTTTTGTTCTCCATATTTTAATAGGCACAACTAAAAGGCACCTCAGGTAAACAATGGAGATGGATGGATACTAGTATACTTATGGATGGACTGCCGAGTGCCGACACAGAGGTAGCTACAGACGTGGACTACCGTACTGTACTGTGTCTGCTGCTAATATAGACTGGTTGATAATGAGATGTAGTATGTATAAAGAAGAAAGAAAAAAAAAACCACGGGTAGGTGATATACAATTATGGATGGACTGCCGAGTGCCGACACAGAGGTAGCTACAGCCGTGGACTACCGTACTGTACTGTGTCTGCTGCTAATATAGACTGGTTGATAATGAGATGTAGTATGTATAAAGAAGAAAAAAAAAAAACCACAGGTAGGTGGTATACAATTATGGATGGACTGCCGAGTGCCGACACAGAGGTAGCTACAGCCGTGGACTACCGTACTGTACTGTGTCTGCTGCTAATATAGACTGGTTGATAATGAGATGTAGTATGTATAAAGAAGAAAGAAAAAAAAACCACGGGTAGGTGGTATACAATTATGGATGGACTGCCGAGTGCCGAGTGCCGACACAGAGGTAGCTACAGCCGTGGACTACCGTACTGTACTGTGTCTGCTGCTAATATAGACTGGATGATAATGAGATGTAGTATGTATAAAGAAGAAAGAAAAAAAAAACCACGGGTAGGTGGTATACAATTATGGATGGACTGCCGAGTGCCGACACAGAGGTAGCTACAGCCGTGGACTACCGTACTGTACTGTGTCTGCTGCTAATATAGACTGGATGATAATGAGATGTAGTATGTATGTATAAAGAAGAAAGAAAAAAAAAACCACGGGTAGGTGGTATACAATTATGGATGGACTGCCGAGTGCCGACACAGAGGTAGCTACAGCCGTGAACTACCGTACTGTGTCTGCTGCTAATATAGACTGGTTGATAATGAGATGTAGTATGTATAAAGAAGAAAGAAAAAAAAAACCACGGGTAGGTGGTATACAATTATGGATGGACTGCCGAGTGCCGACACAGAGGTAGCTACAGCCGTGGACTACCGTACTGTACTGTGTCTGCTGCTAATATAGACTGGATGATAATGAGATGTAGTATGTATAAAGAAGAAAGAAAAAAAAAACACGGGTAGGTGGTATACAATTATGGATGGGCTGCCGAGTGCCGACACAGAGGTAGCTACAGCCATGAACTACCGTACTGTGTCTGCTGCTAGTAGACTGGATGATAAATAATGATATAAAAAATATATATATATCACTACTGCAGCCGGACAGGTATATATTATATAATGACGGACCTGCTGGAGTGGACACTGTCTGTCAGCAGAATGAGTTTTTTTAATTTTTATAGAATAAAAAAACACCACACAAGTGTACTTTTTCAGGCAGACATTCAATCACAATATACTATACTGGTGGTCAGTGTGGTCAGGTCACTGGTCACAGTGGTCAGTGGTCAGTCACACTGGCAGTGGCACTCTGGCAGCAAAAGTGTGCACTGTTTAATATGTACTCCTGGCTCCTGCTATAACCTATAACTGCTCCCCAGTCTCCCCCACAATTAAGCTGTGTGAGCACAGTCAGATATTATACATAGATGATGCAGCACACTGGGCTGAGCACAGATATGGTATGTGAGTGTGACTGAGTCACTGTGTATCGTTTTTTTCAGGCAGAGAACAAGAACAGAACGGATTATTAAATAATAATAAATTATAAAACTGCACTGGTGGTCAGGTCACTGGTCATCAGTCACTAGTATAACTCCTCCTAAGCTCCAGTAAGTAAATGAAGTGTCTCACTCTCACTCTCCTATCTATTTTAATTTCTAAACGGAGAGGACGCCAGCCACGTCCTCTCCCTATCAATCTCAATGCACGTGTGAAAATGGCCGCGACGCGCGGCTCCTTATATAGAATCCGAGTCTCGCGATAGAATCCGAGCCTCGCGAGAATCCGACAGCGTGATGATGACGTTCGGGCGCGCTCGGGTTAACCGAGCAAGGCGGGAAGATCCGAGTCGCTCGGACTCGTGTAAAAAAACATGAAGTTCGGGCGGGTTCGGATTCAGAGAAACCGAACCCGCTCATCTCTAGTATTTATGGGAGGTAACGGCAGTGGGTGCTGGCTAGTCAAACACAGGCAGGTCCAGAGGTGTCACCGGGTGTGGTGACACCTGGTGCACACCCTAGATCTCCCGGTGAAAAGGGTGCATGACCGCACATTTGTATACAAGGGGTGTCTCTATACAAATACCATTGACTGTGGCAATAGCATACAGTATATACATACCCACTGCATATAAAAACACAGTTGCAAATACAACTGCGCACATCTCTGAATCAGTCATTACTTGTCTTTGTTGGATCAAAAACAAGAAACCAAAAGGTTTTCTTTATTGGACTATTTTTATTAAAATTAATATTATTTAAATGAGGAGAATGTGTATTTAGTACAAATAAAATGTTTTTTATATAACAGCATTTGTGTGTTTGTTTTCCATTTAGTATATTGGACGGTGTCAAAGTCAAATTGCATATTTCGATATTTAGAATACACTATGGCATTTACTAATGGATGCATCTACGACGCATGTGTCAAATACGCGTGCTATAGGTAATATGGTAGGGCGTGAATGACCGCAACGGCGAGTTACTGTGCACATTAAGGTAGAAGACGCATTTGGTAATAAATATCATACTGTAACACATAGCAAATATTTCTTATTTTCTTATTTCTTATTTACAGATTATTATTATTAATATACTTTACTTATATGGCGCCACAAGGGTTTCCGCAGCACCCAATTACAGAGTACATAAACAAATAATCAAAACAGGAAAACAGCAACTTACAGTTGACGACAATATAGGACAAGTACAGGGTAAATAAATATAGCTACATCAGCAGATGACACTGAAATAAGTATCAGGTGGCAGAAGACTACTGGATTTGGTGCAGTTGAAGATTATTAAAGTAAGAAAAAGGATAAGCACATGAGGGAAGAGGACCCTGCTTGTGAGAGCTTACATTCTAAAGGGGAGGGATAGACAGACAGACAGTGGTGACACAGATGGGGTACATAGAGAGCGTGGAACAGAGGGTTAGGATGAGATTTGGCTGGGTTTGGTGAAGAAGTAGGTATTGAGAGCCCGTTTGAAGTTTTGTAGAGAGGTGGAGAGTCTGAGGGGGAGAGGTAGGGAATTCCAGAGAAGTGGTGCAGCACGTGAAAAATCTTGGAGGTAGGAGTGGGAGGTAGTAATCCGTAGGCAGGAGAGTCGGCGTGCATTAGCCGAGTGAAGAGGACGGGTGGGAATGTAAAGGGATATAAGGTCAGAGATGTAGATGGGAGAGGAGTGGGTGAGGGCTTTGTAAGTGAGTGTGAGAAGCTTGAAATGGATTCTGAAAGGGAAGGGAAGCCGGTGAAGGTCTTGTAGGAGAGGAGAGGTGGACATACTGCGTTTGGTGAGGAAAATGAGCCGGGCAGCAGCATTGAGGATAGATTGGAGTGGAGAGAGGTATTTGTCAGGAATGCCAGTCAGGAGGAGATTACAGTAGTCCAGTCTTGAGATGACCAGTGAGTGGATAAGAGTCTTAGTAGCATCCTGGGTCAGAAAGGGTCTGATCCTAGAAATATTTTTTTTGATGAAAACGGCAGGTTTGTGAGAGATGCTGAATGTGTGGTTTGAAGGAGAGGGAGGAGTCAAGGATTACTCCAAGACAGCACACTTGGGGGCTAGAGGAGATAGTAGTGCCATCAATAGATAATGAGATTGTAGGAGGTGAGGTTATGCGGGAGGGAGGGAAGATGATCAGCTCAGTCTTAGACATGTTAAGTTTAAGAAAGCACTGGGACATCCAAACAGAGATAGCTGAGAGACAGTTGGAGATGCAAGTGAGGAGAGCAGGGGAGAGGTCTGGAGAGGAAAGATAGATTTGAGTGTCATCAGCATAGAGATGATATTGGAAACCAAAAGAACTAATGAGCTTACCTAGTGAGGACGTATAGAGAGAGAAAAGAAGAGGACCAAGGACAGAACCTTGGGGTACACCTACAGTTAGTGGAAGTGAGGAGGAGGTGGAGTCATGAGAGGAGACAGAATGAACGGTCAGGTAGGAAGACAGCCAAGAGAGGGCAGTATCATGCAGACCAATGGAGTGAAGGATTTGCAGTAGGAGAGGATGGTCCACAGTGTCAAAAGCAGCAGAGAGATCAAGAAAAATAAGTAGAGAGTAGTGGCCCTTAGATTTGGCAGCATTGAGGTCATTGCATACTTTTGTAAGGGAAGTTTCAGTGGGGTGGAGAGGACAGAAACCAGACTGGAATGGGTCAAGCAGTGAGTGTGAGGAAAGAAAGGAAGTAAGGCGGTTGTAGACAATACGCTCACGGAGTTTGGAGGCAAAAGGGAGGAGAGAGATGGGGCGGTAGTTGGAGAGAGTGTTTGGATCAAGGGTAGGTTTTTGAAGAATCGGAGAGAGGAGTGCATGCTTGAAGGCAGAGGGGACAGTGCCTGATTAGAGAGAGATTGAGAAGGTGGGAAAGATGGGAACAGGCAGGAGAGAGGCAGCGGAGGAGGCGGGAGGGGATAGGGTCAAGTGGGGAGGTGGTGAGAGGACAGAAACGAATGAGGGCCATGACTTCCTCTCCAGATGTATGGGAGAAAGATGTCAGAGTTGGTGGGAGGGATGGGGAGGGGTGGTAAGGGATCGGAGGAGGCTGGTTACTAATGGTCTGGTGTGATGTGATATCCTGACATATGGAGTCAATTTTGGATGTGAAGTAAGTGGCAAAGTCAAGAGCAGAGAGTGAGGAGGGGAGATGAGGTGGAGGTGGGCAGAGGAGTGAGTTGAGAGTGGCAAAGAGGCACCGGGGGTTGGAAGACTGGGAGGAGATAAGGTTCTTGAAGTATGACTGTTTAGCAAGAGAAAGGGCAGCACTGAAGGATGAGAGCATAAGTTTGAAATGGAGGAAGTCTGCCTTAGAGCGTGATTTCCTCCAGTGTCGCTCAGCAGTATGTGAGCATTTTTGCAGATATCTGGTGCATTTGGTGTGCCAGGGTTGAGGTGATAATTTGCGAGGGTGAATAGTGGTTGGTGGAGCATCAGAGTCAAGAGCAGAAGTAAGGGATGCATTGTGAGTCAAACAGGGAGGATGGAATGTGATATCAATAGCCTCAATGTTACGCTTAGTGATGGTAGCCTTAGGAGGTAGAGATGGGGAAGCAGAGAGAGATAGGTTAAAGAAGAGCAGGTGGTGGTCAGAGAGGGGAAATGGGGAGTTTGAAAAATCAGAAATATCACAACGGAGAGTGAAAACCATATCCAGTGAGCTCCCATTCACATGGGAGGGTAAGGAGGTCCACTGGGAGAGACCAAATGAAGAGGTGAGGTTAAGGAGTTTAGAGGCAGGGGATTGTGTGGGGATGTCGATAGGGATGTTAAAAATCATCTAGGATAATGGAGGGAATGTCAGAAGAGAGGAAGTGAGGAAGCCAGGAAGCAAAGTTGTCAATGAATTTGGAAGCAATGCCAGGGGGGCGGTAAATGACAGCTACTCTAAGATGGAATGGTTGAAAGAGGCGTATAGCATGGACCTCAAATGTAGAGAATGTAAGGGATGGTTCTGGTGGTATGAGTTGGTAGGAGTAACTAGAAGGTAAAAGGACCCCAACACCACCCCCATGGTGACTTCCAGGTCGGTGTGTGTGTGTGTGAATGCGAGGCCCCCAGCAGAGAGAGCAGAAGGAGAAGTAGTGTCAGAGGGCATAATCCAAGTTTCAGTAATGGCTAGTAGGTGCAGGGAGTTGGAAATGAAAAGGTCATGAGTGGGGACCAGATAATATACACATTAGCACCATCTACCCAACACACCATTTATATATATTGTAAGTTGTAACACATGTGTAACAGTGACAATTGCATAATAACGCTTATAGACACACAGGGACATATTATCTCCCCATGTCTGATATCAAAATGATCGTCAGTTCATTAGCTAATATCCGATAGTAGCGAAAAGACCGTAGCATGTGGCATTCGCAAGATATTAGCAAGTATCAGATATGTGAACATAATATGAACAAGTAATTAGGTACACAGAAACTAGTTGTCTGGTGAGACCGTGAGGACAGTAACAGTCGCATTCCCGAAGACAATACATTTGAAGGGGCCAATGGACTATCAAAATTTGAAACTGTGTACTTTACTGACCAATTGTAGCAGTGCTTCCCCCACTGCACGGTGGGGGTTGGAAATCCTGTATAACTATAGGACAAGCCACAGTAAGCATTAGATCTCCTATCTCAAATCATCGCAGTTATTTGCTGATGACTGTGATCCAGGGGTGTTTGCATATGTATTTAGTCTGTTACCTGTAAGTCCTTATTGGTGTATTATACTATACTTGCATTTCTCTGTATATTCATGTTTATTGTTTGATCAATTGTTACTGCATTCTGTATCTGTTTTCCCCTTTTCACTTTATTATGTTTGTGGGTTGGAGCGCAGTACACTTGTAACGAGTTTATTTAAGGTAAAGTGCCGCACTTCTCATCAGAGTTGCATCCATACGTTCACAGGTTTGAGTTTACATATTCATAGCACTGGAGGTGTCATACGCTAATTGACGCAGAGTTGCGTCCGGTTACATTAACGATTGCACTGGTTTTTAAATATTTTCAACTTTTACAGTTTGGGGGCTCTTCCATGGCTTTATATCTTTGCTGATTTTGCACAGAAACGTGTCATTTAAGGTAAACAAAATTGTTTAGTTTTTATTTAATCTTTTTCATCCAATGCTGACAAACCACGTCTGCTGTTTTGTGTAAAAGCCAGTACTCACTGGCAGATGTGGGGAGAGATGTGTGCTGAGCGAACCGCTCAGCACACATCTCTCCCGCCGCTCAGCACAGCGCGATGTGTGCTGAGGGTGCGGGGGAAGCAGGGTGGCGCTCATTTCACCCAGCGGGTGAAGTGAGCGACCCACTAGATTGGCCTGCATGCAGGCCAATCTAGCACCAGCGATAGCGAAGCGCGGGGCTGCGCATCGCTATCTCTGTGAGGGGTACACACGGACAGATCACTGCCTAAAATCTAAGCAATCTAGTCAGATTGCTTAGATTTTAAGCAGCGATCGCTCCCTGAGTACCCTCCTTAAGACTGCAAAGTACTAAAGTGAATACAGGGACGATAACGACGATAAGGAACATTTATTTCCTTATCTGTACTCGGTGCAATTAATAAGTTACTGTATTATCTGTGTTAATTATCAACTATTGTCTTCCCTCTTTTGTGGGTTGCTGTATTGTTGCCACAGGTTTATGCAAATCATTTAGGGCTTAATTCAAGTTTGATTGTTTGTTTGCTAAAAGTTTAAAACCGTGCGTATATTCCCCCATGGTAAAATCATAAGCCTGTAATCAAAACTTGGTTGCAGTTAACACGCGGCTGAGCCGAGATTCGTCTGCAAACAGCGAGTGTTTTCACAATAAGACACTCGGTGCCTGTGGGGAGCACTATAGTATGCTTTTGCAAGCGTTAAAGTATGCTTTGGTGAGTGTTAAAGTATGCTTTGGCGAGTGTTAAAGCATGCTTTGGTGAGTGCTAAAGTATGCTTGGCGGGTGCTAAGGGTATGCTTTGGCGAGTGCTAAAGTATGTTTTGTAGAGAGCTAAAGTATGCTTTGGCGAGTGCTACAGTATGCTTGGTGAGTGCTACAGTATGCTTGGTGAGTGCTAAGGTATGCTTTGGAGAGTGCTAAAGTATGCTTTGGTGAGTGCTAAAGTACACTCAGTTGAGTGCTAAAATACGCTGTGTGGTCACGCCATATTTGGAGCGCCTTTGCGGCTCAAGCCTCTGACGCACGCTATAGGAAACACGGTTTAAATTGAGTAATAACAGATATAAGTTGCTTTACGTAAAAGTATGCAAGTAGTTGTACTGAGTAATAGAGTTAAGTAAGCGTATAAGAAATGCATTGTGTAAATTGTAGCGCGAAATTGGAACCCGGACGTGAAAATAAGTATATAAGTGCGAAGTGTATAGTGTGCAATATAACAATCCAACCTGAAAGGGGCCATTACTAGTGTACATCTTGCTAAGGTATAGTAAGACCTCTGGGAAATTACCAGTTTTGGGAAGTGATTCTTTTCTGTACAGAAAATTATTGTGAATTTGTGTGGGTTGAAAGTAAAGTGTGTGTGGAGTGAACCCTGAAAAGGGTATAACGAGATGACGCCAGGGTAGAGAGACCCAGCGGCATACGGGCTTTATACCGTATGTTAAATTGATTTGTGTATAGCCTACGGATGAGGTCGATTCGTAGAAGGTACGATTAGTGACAATACGAAGGACTGATAAGCAGGGTTAGGAGAGGCGTACCTTCACCAGATGTCTACATAGCCATAAGACATACAGATAACAAGTACATGTGTGTTTTATAGCCGGACTGCGCATCTGTGCGTCAATCCGCATTGTGTCAGGTCAAAAGAACCAGACCATTAGTGCAAACGACTCTGCTGGTGTGAGACACTGTCATTCGCATTGCGGATTAAACACAATTGTGATTTGTTTAAAGAAAGCAGGTCAAAAGAACCAGACCAGTCGTACAAACGGCTCCGCTGGAGTGAGATACTGGGAGGACATCTGTTGTCCTCTCACAACAGAGAGAACAGCCGCATAACTTCTTCTAAGTTATAGCTTCTATTAAGGGGGAGATAAGGAGTGAAAGAAACAGGTCAAAAGAACCAGTTGTGCAAACGGCTCCGCTGGGGTGAGACACTGTAACGCACAATCTATCTCCAGCATCCTAGTAACAAGTGAACGACATAGGCGACTTCGCTGGTTACGCTAATTTCTTACTTGTTTGTTAGTTGTTCCTCAGTTGGAGGGAGTATGGGAGGGCAGTTCAGGAATCCCTCACCGGCATTTCTCTGGGAAACCTTTAAGGATTGCAGAAAGCCACAATGAGAGCTAAAGGTTCACGTGGAATGGCCGTTGTTGCGATTCAGGTTGCGAGAGCTATCAGGCCAAAAGGGTCAGCGATATCTAAAATGATGCAGAAATATGGTAGGTAGACACTGGCTTTCGTGAATGAATACGTATGAATGAGAATTGTAAAACATAATTTCCTATTATTGGTAGTTTTGACCAGAGGTATTGCATACTGTAAGAAATAGGATATGTCTTATAAAATCCCATAAACTGAGGATAAGACATAATGACTGTTTAAATTTGTGGCAGCATGAAGGTGATGCTCAGAGAGGAATGGGGTATGCAGCAAATGCAAGTATAACACCAATAAGGGCAACTGCACCACCACCATCACCACCACCACCACCATATGTGGATGGGAAAAAGGTAACAGCCAATACAAAAACTGGTAAGACTAACCCTTGCAGTTTATATCCTGTTTTAAGTAAGTTCCAAGGTAACGGAGCAGGAGTGGTGGACGAAGCTCCACTGATCTTGGCTGTTTCACATGCCATTAGTATTAGGCTGCAGGAGAGGCAGACCCAACAAGGAAAAGGAGGGGCTGCTCCTCAGGATGAGGAGACAGCTGAGATCAGTGAACATGGGGAGTATGAGGCCGTTCATAGCACTGAAACAGTACTTCCTGTAATCAAATTGGTAAGTAATGCAGTGACAGGAATGTACCTCATACATACTCTGGCTGTCCCAAGTGGGAGAGCAGACGGACAAGGTGTTATTCCCATTAAAAATATCGCCATGCATTGCCCATGGACCAGAGCTGAGTTAAGGTCCATTATGAGAGAGTTTCCAGACCCTAAAAAGGATTTAGTGGGGTGTCAGAAATTCATCCGAGACTTGGGCTATGCTCATGGACCCACGAATAAAGACTGGCAGGTAGTATTGAGGTCATGTTTGCCTCCTTACATTGATAGCTTGAAATTTATCAAAGATTGTCAATTGAAGGAAGATAAGACCTTATCGGATGCCGACAACCAATTAAATGTGACCCATATAACTAACCAATTAGGAATATACTTTCCAGTAATAGTGGACTGGAGCAAATTTTTTTCCATAAAACAAAAGGACAATGAAACTGCCGCAGACTATTTTGTTAGAAGTTTGCTAGCAATGTCTAAATGCAAAGGAATTACTGATATGAAAGACATCGTGCACCATAGGGAGGTGGCTGTCTCAGTGCTTATGGACGGCCTAAAGGTAATTTTAAAAGTAAAAGTGCAAACATCCTTACCAAACTAGCGTGGGATAACTGTAGATGCCCTCAGGGAATCTGCACTAGAACACTATAGGAGCATAGGTAAGTACAAAGAAAGACAAAATGAGAAGCTAATGATGGTAAATATCCAGGCATTAGAGAACACCCCAACAAGACCAAAACAGATTAATATGCACTGGGAACCACGTAAAAGACCTATCAGATGCTACACGTGTGGGAGAGATGGGCACTATTCCAGAGACTGCCCAGGACATAGGAACACTAGGATTTATGACACACATAGAAGGGATTAAGATTCATATAGGGGTAACCAAGGCCCACCGAACAGGGTAGCACATAGACACCCCCCCAGAGGAGACTGGCGAGACTCATAAGTGTCTCCAAGTATATCTGCAGACATCATAGCAACTAACGCTATGATGCACGACCAAGGAAGGCAATAGGGAGAAGGTCACACCTGTATCCTACAACCAGTTAGGTTAACTAATGATCTTAGGAAAGAACCCCAAGTGACGGTTGACATAAATGGTACAGAGCAAACCTTTCTTCAGGGCCAGTGCTAGGGTGTTCGGCACCCCCCTGCAAACTATAAATTTGCGCCCTCCCAACTTTACAAAGGCACAGTGCACGTCGAAAAAGGGATGTGGTCTCACAAGGAAGGGACATGGCCACACAATTGTACCCCCATTTAAAACGCCCCCAGTAGTGGTGCTGCTTACACATAACACCGCAGTTGTAGGGGTGGTTATTTATATGCCGGCTGTTGGGATCCCGGCGCTCAGTATACCGGCGCCGGAATCCCGACAGCCGGCATACCGACAACTGGAGGGAGAATGAATAGCGTGGCATGTGCAGTGCGCCACCGTGCCCGCAAGGGGCTCTTTTGCGCTTGCCCCACTGCCGGTATGCTGGCGGTTGGGATCCCGGCACCGGTATGCTGGGCGCCAGGGTCCCAACCACCGGCATAGCACACTACACTCAGTTGTAGCACAGCTTACACATAACGCCACAGTAGTAGCACCACTTACACATAATGACCCCAGTAGTAGCGTCGCTTGCACACAATAAACCCAGTAGTAGCGCAGCTTACACGTAATGTCCCAGTAGTAGTGCAGCTTACACATAATGCCCCAGTAGTAGTGCAGCTTACACGTAATGCCCCAGTAGTAGTGCAGCTTACATGCAATGCCCCAGTAGTAGCGCAGCCTATACGTAAGGTGCCAGTAGAAGCGCAGCTTACATGTAATGCCCCAGTAGTAACGCCCCAGTAGTAGTGCAGCTTACACGTACAAACCCAGTAGTAATGCCCCAGTAGTAGCGCAGCCTATACGCAATGCGCCAGTAGTAGCGCAGCTTACACGTAATGCCCCAGTAGTAGCGCAGCTTACATGTAATGCCCACAGAAGTGCAATTTATTCACATCCCCCCTCCCCCGCACACATACACAAACACACACACACACACACACACACACACACACACACACACACACACACACACAATTTCTCACTTACTCTCCCTGGCTGGCAGGATCTGGAGCAGCATGTCCTCCTCTGTGGCACTGCAGTCTGATGGTCCAGTGTAGCTCTGCCCCCTCTGCCCATTTAGCTCTGCACCCTCTATCCATGTAGCTCTGCCCCCTTCATCCAATCAGTCACTGTCACAGGAGAGGAGAGGAGGCTTTCAGCTGCCGGCACCACTGCCTGTCATGCAGTGACAGGCACAGCAGCCAGCAGCAGCAGCAGGGGTCCCAGGTGCAGCAGCAGGTATGCAGAGAAGGTAGAGCGCCTCTCCTGCCTGGCGCCTACCTGCACTGCATGTCTTTGCTGAGCGGGTAGCGCCGGGCCTGCCTTTCTTGTAGATACAGGGGCAATCAGATCAGTATTGACTTCTCCACTTAGTAAAAAAATATAAAAATGACTGGGAAAACTATTTCGGCAATGGGGGTAACGGAAACTGTGTAACATTACCCTTTAATTAAGCAAGCAGAGGTTACTATTAGTCCGCTACACACCAAACACTCTTTTCTCCTGGCTGCAGCGGCCCCTACTAACTTATTGGGAAGAGATTTGCTTTGTGAAATGGGATGTGTGATTTATTGTACCCCTGATGGTGTATATTTAGACACCCCAGGAAACTTCGCTCAGGAAGTACAGGACATGTTGGACACTCCCTAAAGACTAATGTTGCATTCTCCCGTTCTAGATTTGCAACCATCTCAGGTAGAGCAAATGATCTCACACATACCGGGTTCCCTTTGGACTAAAGATGGACAGAACGCTGGATTAATGGTGAATGTAGCACCCTTACTAATCCAATTAAAAGACAGTAGGACAGCTCCAAGAATACCACAGTACCCCCTGAAGCCAGAAGTGGAATTAGGGGTGTATCCTGTAATTGAAAGGCTGCTCCAACAGGGAATTCTAATCAGAACTTCCAGCACAGCCAATAGTCCCATCTTTCCAGTAAAGAAAAGAAGGGGGGGGGGGGGGGGGCCTTCAGGCTAGTGCAGGATTTAAGAGGGGCAAACAAAGGAGTTGAGAGCCAATTCCCCGTAGTGCCTAATCTAGCTGTCATCCTAATGCAAATTTCTCCACATTCTACCCACTTTGCTGTAATTGACCTCTGTTCTGCTTTCTTTTCTGTCCCACTTCACCCTGACAGCCAGTATCTGTTTGCCTTCTCCTATAGAGGTGTACAGTATACCTGGACCCACCTTCCAACACCCAGAAAGTAATCGAAATGCAAAATTTGTGTTCCTCACAGGAAATCCAGACCCTGGAGAGATGGACAAGGTGAGCCAGTGGCTCCCAAAGCATATCTCCCCAGCCTAGCTGAAGCAGCACACAGTCTGACTCACCTGGCCAAGGAAGGAACGTGCAGACTAGTGAGAGCCTACTAGAGTTCACCAGGATTCTCTTCTCAGACGAGCAGGAAAACCATGTCATGTCTTACTTGCCTGACGAAGAACATTGGTAAGGCAGTACCAACAGAGCCATCCCATATCCCTCTACAGACGGTCCTTTTCAGGTAATACAAATTGACTTTATACAGCTACCACCCTGTAGAAATTTGAAATATGTGTTAGTTTGTATTGATATGTTTTTCAATTGGGTAGAGGCATTTCCAGCTGCCTCTAATACTGCTGTATTCACTGCCAAGAAGATAGTGCATGAATTTGTATGTAGGTATGGTATCCCTAGGATTATTGAAAGTGATAGGGGTACCCACTTCATGGGAGAGGTCTTTCAGGTCATGTGCAAACTCCTGGGGATTGATAGCCAGTGCAAAGGTGGAGAGAGTGAATAGTACAATCAAGAACAAATTGAGCAAAGTGATGACTGAAACTGGACTACTGTGGCCAGAAGCACTGCCACTGGTGTTGTATAGCATCAGGACCACTCCCAGGGCTCCTCTGAATTTATCACCCTTTGAAATTCTTTTTGGAAGGCAACCTCATGTGATGATAGACCCTTGGGACGATTTGAAATGCAACAATAAGGGTGACAGTTCAATACCTCATAAAAATTAATAAGCACTTGAGAGAACAGCAAAAGAACTTAAAGCTGTTGATTCCAGATATGCCAAGTTCAAACTGCCATGATATTGAACCAGGGGACTAAGTGATGATTCGAAATGTTTTATGCTCAGGCTGTTTGATAGACCATTAGGAGGCACCGTACCAAGTTGTGTTGACCAGCACCACTTCATTGAAGTTAGCAGAGAGAGAGACTTGGGTCCATTCGTCGCATTGCAAAAAAGCCAGTAATCCGGAAGAAGCTCAGGAAAGAAGTGAAATAAAGGAGTTATCACTAGAGAACCTATTCCGGGAGAACTGAGGCGATAACAGTGGACATTCCCCAACCCCCAAGTGTATTAAGTGGTCACACAGGACTTTTGGTTGAGAGATGGAAGATCGTCGGCAATCAACGTTTTTCTTTTCCTATTTTTTCCTTTTTGCCTTTATTTTTCTCATGACTTTATTTTTGCGAGGGTTCGGAAAGAATTAAGTGAGGGCCTGGGACAGGCTCTTCAGGAAACGACGATGACTTGATAGAATCCCAGGCACAGTCTGATACTTTGCTCAAAGCAGGAGTGAGTAAGAGGTGGAGAGTACGGAGTTTGGAGACAATGTGAGGGGTTATTGTCTGAGGAATACTGTATTTTAGAAAAGCGTACAAGTGGCTATCTCCGAACTACGAAGGGTTATGCTACCTTGGGAGAATACTGCCAGAGGTAATTACCCTTACACATGACAACATGGTAAATATTCACAAAAGTATTCATTCTTCTTACACTCACACCCAATACGAACACATTCATGAGAGAAATTATGTAGATGGAGTAGTACCGATGGCGTCTAATTTGATCCAAGAATACACAGGGATTCAGATTCTGATGGCATTAGATATAACTTGAACTGCCAGAGGAATCATAAATTATAAGTACATCCAAGCATTGGCTAATGTATGATGACACCTTCAGATATACGGTCAGGGGAGTTACAGGCATATACGAAAGAACTGGTGCAGCACCGCATGGTTCTGAATTAAGTGACAGCTGTAACTGGTGGATATTGTGTAACATTGGCAACACAGTTTGGAGTCAAATGTTGCACATATATCACGAATAGTACTGAGGACCAAAGGGAGGTGATAGACCACAAAATGGATGAGATCTTATAACTCAAATGGGAGTTTAAGAGGAGGCACAATCTTACTTTATTGGCCATGGGTGAGAAGATTGTGGGGTGGACCTCCTGGTTGAATCCGCTTAAATGTTTTTTTTTGTTTAGAAGGATGGGCTCAGGAAATTATATCCAGCATAGGGAAGCTGCTCCTGTGTCTCTGTGGTGTCATCATTATTATCTGTTTGGTGATTAAATGTGTTCGGGTGATAAACCAGAGAAAAAGTAGGCATGAGAGACCGGAAGATGTTAGCACAAATTTAATGAGCTTAAGGAGAAGCAGTACTGTGGGAGAAGACCTAATCTATAACCCTGAAGTGGAAACGGTGATCAGATAAGGGATACCATGTAAATGCCAAAATTTGTATGCACTGTTTTCTTCCTCCTCTCTGCGCCATTGATCATCGTCTCAACAATGCCAGGATTTGGACTTCCTAAACATCTTTTATAGGTTGGATGCACTCCCACGTCTTACCCATGGGCCTTACAAACCCGCTGAGTGTATATATAGGTTGTATTATCCTCTTTTCTGTAATCTCCAGTTGATAATACACATAGCCGATGCAGGAACATTATCCACACATAATGGCATACACATACATCTCCCCAAATGTATCATTGGGTAAATGTGCTTCCCCATTTATTAATAATCTACAGATGAGGGCAGCTAGAAATGTCCTTTTGTAAAAAGCTTGGTATGTTTGAACATCTACAGACCATTAATACGGGATAAATTAATACTTTGCAGACTTAGAAGCTTTTTGTAGAACTAGGACTTATTTTGGCATGATGATACATTCCCCTCAAACACACACCCATACATACACGCTTTACCTATCCCATTAGGTATATTCCCATCTACAATTCTTCTTATTCTTCTTCTAAGGTACTTACTCAAATGTTGTGTATACGTATTATGAAATATGAATTATGTGATAGTTTTGGTTACTATCAAAGGGTGGTCTGTCAAAGTCAAATTGCATATTTAGATATTTAGAATACACTATGGCATTTACACAAGGAGGGTCTCTATACGAATACCATTGACTGCAGCAATAGCATACAGTATATTCAAAGAACCACTGCATATAAAAACACAGCTGCGAATACAACTGCACACATCTCTGAATCAGTCACTACTTGTCTTTGTTGGATCAAAAACAGGAAACCAAAAGGTTTTCTTTATTGGACTATTTTTTTTAAATTAATATTATTTAAAATGAGGAGAATGTGTATTTAGTACAAATAAAATGTATTTTATATAACAGCATTTGTGTGTTTGTTTTCCATTTAGTATATTGGACGGTGTCAAAGTCAAATTGCATATTTCGATATTTTGAATACATTATGGCATTTACTAATGGACGTGTCTATGACGCATGTGTCAAATACGCATTCTATAGGTAATACGGTAGGGAGCAAATGACTGCAACGGCGAGTTACTGTGCACATTACAGTAGAAGATGCATTTGTTAATAAATATCATACTGTAACACATAGCAAATATTTCTTACTTACAGATAATATACACATAGGACAATCCACAGTAAGCATTAGATCTCCTATCTCAAATCATCGCCGTTATCTGCTGACGACTGTGGCCTGGGTCCAGGGGCGTTTGCGTATGTATTTGGTCTGTTACCTGTAAGTCCTTATTGGTGTATTATACTATACTTGCATTTCTCTGTATATTTGTGTTTATTGTTTGATCAATTGTTACTGCATTCTGTATCTGTTTTCCTCTTCTCTTTATTAAATGTTTGTGGGTTGGAGCTCAGTACACTTGTAACGTGTTTATTTAAGGTAAAGTGCCACAATTCTCCTCATCAGAGTTGCATCCATACGTTCAGAGGTTTGAGTTTGCGTATTCATAGCACCAGAGGTGTCGTACGCTAATTGACACAAAGTTGCGTCCGGTTACATTAATAATTGCACTGGTTTTTAAATATTTTCAACTTTTACAACGGGTCTCATATGGAATCTTTGGACCTGGTTCAGAGTTGTACGCAGAACTGATGTTTTCGCAGTTGATCGATTATTGGGCAGCTGTGCATGGTTATAAGTCGCACTGCGCATGTGCCACGATTGCCTTGTGGTGGTGTCTCACTTCCCGCAGCCACGCTGTGTGACTACAGGCTTCTCAGAAGTTCAATTGACCTGCAACTAATGCTGCATATTTGTATGCAGCTGCTGGGACTCGCACAGCTGCCAGGGGGCATCTCAATACAAATCCAGGCAGCTGCGGCATTTGCACATTTTCACAGAGTATCTGTGTGCACATTTGCAGCTGTGGTAGCATTCGTGTACACCTCTGATTCACGCCATTGTCCTAAATGTAGGGACCACATGAGATGGAGGGGTTGAAAATGCCCAAGTTCCAATCAAGTGTGGGCATAGGATTTGTAGGGGGGTGTTTATGTTGCCCATTTCACTTTTTTTAAAACTGTTTTTTTTTTATTGCCAGTTCTAATTGTATTTCAATAGGAACACAAAAGGTGCTTCTGTATTAGGTCCTTGATTTAAGTAGGACCAGTGCTGGTAATTCAGACAAATAAATAATTTCAAATTTAAGAAGGGACATGCAGGAGCCGCGTTGTGCAGGTGCAGATCTGGTCCTGCCAATTGCAGTTAGGGGTTTGCACTGGGCCATTTTTCGGGTTTTGTGTTTTGGTTTTGGATATGAATCTCCTTCATGTCTTGGACCTGTATTGGTGTTGCCAAAACCACCCTTGCAGAATTTGGTTTTGGATCTGGATTTTTTTTTTTAATCATAAAAACAGCTAAAATAACAATATGGGGGTGTTTTTGTTGTAGTATTAACCTCAATAACATTCATTTCCAATCTATTCTGAACACCTCACAGCTCACAAAATTGTTTTTATCCAGTTTAGGTCAAAAGGTTGCACCAAGGTAGCTGCATGACTAAGATAAGTGACAGCAGTGGGCAGCAAACACGTGGCAGTTAACAATATATTTTTAAATGCTGTAATCATCTGTTAAAATTATTTTAAAATTAGGATCAAGTTCTTCTGTTCCTCAAAGATACTTTGATATGGATAAGGTTCGCTAATCAGCCATTAAAAATTATTTTCAAATTAGTATTAAGGTCTTCTGTTCCTCAAAAATATATTTGACATGCAGAAGGTTCACTATTCACTTATAACATAAGAATATAAGCTATGGACACAGTACCCTGAAATGGACGGAGCATACCTGGATGTATACTGGGAGGATACAGCACAAAATATATATAAAAAAAGTTTTTATTTTGGGTGGACTGACAGAACACTTCTAGATGGACAGAGCAGCTGCAGTCCCTGTATGTATACTGGGATGACACAGCACAAAATATTTTAAAAAAAGAATGTATTTAAAAAAAGATGCATTAAGGTTAGGGTTATTCCGTATAGAATTCAAACTTTGGAAAACAAATGAAATGCTACTAACTAGAGCATAATTTCAGTGCATTTACAGACGTTCCAGCAATGGTTAAAGGGGTGAGCGGATCGCATACACTTGCAAACTTTTTTTTTTTTTTTTCAAGTTTGCATTTAGACCCAACCTTGGCATAAAAGTGCACTTAAATGTATGAATAGCAACTCATAATTTCTAAAAGAGAAAATAAACAACAGAACTGTTTTTATTGCAGTACTGTTGCAAAATTGAAATGGACCTCATGATAAATCTCTCAACCGGTGTAAGAAATGTGATGAAGTTGGGAACAGGTCAGCATTGCCTATTTGTGTAAGTTCCTCCACTCCTCCAACTAAATGGAGATTTGGCTGCACAGCTGTGGGCAATGACTTCATAGTCTCTGCTGGTGGAGTTATTTAAATCACTTGCCAGCACAGAAATAATATGGTCGGCTGCTTGCACAGAAAAAATAAAGGTTTCAGTGCATTCAAATAATGACAAAGTAATCATTTCTCGTGTTTTCTCCTACAAACGTTCATATGTTTTATTCTCTTGAGGTTTGGGTTCCAGAGGTGCACATTAATCATGGTTCAATTCCAATAGCCTTTGTTTCTTCTCTAAATTAAACTAATATTACCCTATGGGCTGGTACTAATATTTCATTAAAACACATTTTTATTAACCATTTCATCAGCAAAAGAGGAGTCAGTAATATACTCTAAAAAGTAAACTTTAGGTCTTATCATTAGCCCAAACCTCATGAACATGTTAGTTACCATTAATTTCTTTCAGGGGGATTACCAAAAACATGGAACACTAAGGTTATTTTTTTAAATTTCCGATTTGAGAACTGAAATAATTCCCTTAGACAAAATTTGGCCCCAGGGACCACAACCCAGGAATACACATCCCCAGTGTAGTAGAAATAAGCTTCACCATCCCCTGGAACCCTCAGTGTTACCTTAAATGGATTGTTTCATAAGCTTTTATTCTCTGGTTGCTGTGTAACACCAATGAGAGCACATACTGTATCACTCATGGGTCCAGGGGCGTAGGGAGGGTGGAACAAGTGGAGCATGAGCTCCAGGCGCCGCTGGGGACAGATGGCACCGGCTCACTTCACAGCTGAGAGCCGGGATCTCGGGCAGGGTTAAGAGGAGATAACTAGAAGAGAGGGAAGGGGTGGACATCACACTGCCTGCATGTTCCATATCACTGATTGCACAGTACAGAGAGTCCAGTGCAGTGCAATGCAGTGTGATGTGTTGTTAGGGAAGAGGGGAGGATTGGAGGCTTGTCAGCAGAACTTTCCTGGCTGTCAGGGATCTGCATTCAGTGATCTGGAACATGCAGGCAGTGTGGTGGCCACCCCTTCCTTTTCCTCAGTCCTTTCCTTCTACCCACGAGGCCCAGCCTGTCAATCACATAGAAGCGCCGCCCCTCCAGGCTGGGACGAGGAGCTGCTGCTCTGCTGCTGCCAGGGCCGGACTGGCCATCTGGCACTTCTGGCAAATGCCAGAAGGGCCGATGGCCACGTGGGCCGGTCCAGAGGTCACTGAGACGCGCTGCCGCTCAGTCCGGCGGCAGCGCGTCTCAGCTGTCAGGATTGGAGAGCTGTGAGGGACGGGGGTGAGAGCGCCGGGCGCCCGCCAGCACGGCTGTGTCTGGCGCGGCGCGTATAGCGGACTTCAAAGCAGCCGCCGGTTCGTGAGCCAATCAGAGCTCGCGGACCGGCAGCCAATCAGAAGCCGCCGGTCCGCGAGCTCTGATTGGCTCACGAACCGGCGGCTGGTTTGAACGCTATGCGCTGCCGCGCCAGACACAGCCGTGCTGGCGGGCGCCCGGCACTCTCACCCCCGTCCCTCACAGCCCGGAGGAGGAGGAGCAGCAGCAGCAGCAGCAGCAGCGGTAAGCAGCTGCAGCACTGGCTGCTGTGGGGGCAATTGTATACCTGGCACTGTGGGGGCAATTGGCTGGCACTGTGGGGCATTTGTATACCTGGCACTGTGGGGGCAATTGTTTACCTGGCACTGTGGGGGCATCTGTATACATGGCACTGTGGGGGCATCTGTATACCTTGCACTGTGGGGGCATCTGTATACCTGGCACTGTGGGGGCATTTGTATACCTTGCACTGTGGGGGCAATTGGCTGGCACTGTGGGGCATTTGTATACCTTGCACTGTGGGGGCAATTGTTTACCTGGCACTGTGGGGGCATCTGTATACATGGCACTGTGGGGGCATTTGTATACCTGGCACTGTGGGGGCATTTGTGGATCTGGCACTGTGGGGGCATTTGTATACCTGGCACTGTGGGGGCATTTGTATACCTGGCACTGTGGGGGGCATTTGTGGATCTGGCACTGTGGGGGCATTTGTATACCTGGCACTGTGGGGGCAATTGTTTACCGGTCACTGTGGGGGCAATTGTTTACCTGGCACTGTGGGGGCATTTGTATACCTGGCACTGTGGAGGCATCTGTATACCTGGCACTGTGGGGGCATCTGTTTACCTGGCACTGTGGGGGCATTTGTATACCTGGCACTGTGGGGGCATTTGTATACCTGGCACTGCACTATCGGGGGCATATAATGTAAATTTCGGCTCGTACCGGGTGCTGTAATGTGAATTTTGGCTCATACTGTGTGGTATAATGTGAAAGGGGCAGCAGTACTAGATAGTATAAGGGGTCCTACTATTGTGGTGCATAATGCGTATAAGGGGTGTATGGTGTGGTAAACTACACTGAAGGCCACGCCCCCTTTGAGTGGCCACGCCCCATTTTCCGGAGCGGAAAAGGTGTGCGATAGGCCGTCTGCACACACACACATCACTCGTTGCTGTCATGGGTAAAAGGGGCGATTTATAAGAGTTGCAAAAAGGGATGATTAGCGGCTTTCGGGCCAAGGGTGACAGTATTTCTGAAACAGTGCAGTTTGTGACCTGTTCACATGCTGCTGTGGTGAAGGTGTATCGTGACTGAACAAATGGCACCATTGTGAATAACCGACGTGGAAACTGCGGACCACCACATGCCACTAATGTGAGAGGTGAACGTCGGCTATGAAGGTTGTAAGGGCCGACCAACATGCTACAGTGTTGCCACTTACCGTCAAAAGGACCCTGGGGGCTCCCAGATGTGTCTAAACGGCAGTTCAGCTAAACCTTCTGTGTATGGTGTTCCGAAGCGGTTACTTTGGCTATTAGCTGGTGGTCATAATAATGTGACTTGCCCGTGTACATACACTGTATATAAAAACAAGACAACACAAGATATCCCTTTAACTTCACCAATGAAGAGGCAACACTCAGCTGCATCACAATGTTTGATTGTGTCTGGATGCAAATAGTTGTGTCCTTTATTCATGTAAAAAAGTTTTGACATTTTTTGTTACTACATTCTCTAGGGTATTCAATTATCTGCTAATTCGTGGCAATTTTTCGCACTCCCATTTTTCGACCTATTTAATTCCAAACGGGTTTCACGTGAAAATTGTTACAGTGAAAAGTGTAGGTGAAAATGGGGAAATCAGCCTGTACCCCAAAAAATGCTAATCTAACAGAAAACAGAAGAGAAGTGTATTAGAGATCACATTGGAGAGTTTTTGGGGACTTAAATTGTGTGAAATGGCTGTTATATGCATTTTTAAAAAAATGCAAAAAAATTACAGAAAGCGAGTTTTTTTGCGCAAAATAAATGCTCTCATTAAATTTGGGGTACATGAAAATGGGTATAAGTATATATTTGGGTCATTTCAGGGTACTTAAAAAAAAGTTGAAACAGACCGATTACTCCCACCTGCAAGCCTAAAAACACCTGTCCCACTCATAAAGCACCCCAATATACCTGTCCCATACCTTGAACCCCAATTTCCATCACTTTGTACTTTTTCACCCTAAAAATGACATGTCATTATTGGGCAATTAAAAATAATTAAAAACTTCAACGTGCCTAATTAGTCATTAAGGGGGGTGTCCCAGGAGTTTTGTACCATAGTGGTCATTCCAAGTTGTTCGCTCGTTGCCGATTTTCGCTATGCTGCGATTTGTTGCTATATGCGCATGCGCATGGTACGCAGCGCGCATGCGCAAAGTTATTTAACACAAAACTTATTAGATTTGCTGGTGTTCGTACAACGCTTTTCAGTCGCACTGCTGTTCGGTAAATGATTGACAGAAAAGGGGCGTTTCTGGGCGGCAACTCAGCGTTTTCACGGCGTTGACTAAAAAACCAGGAACTAAACAGACTGAGCTGATCGCAATCTGTGAGTAGGTCTGGAGCTACTCAGAAACTGCAAAGAATTATTTAGTAGCAATTCTGCTAATCTTTCGTTCGCAATTCTGCTATGCTAAGATACACTCCCAGAGGGCGGCGGCCTAGCGTGTGCAATGCTGCTAAAAGCAGCTAGCGAGCGAACAACTCGGAATGAGGGCCCATATCCAAACATTTTTACCTTAAAATAGTGACTTTTCCCAACTTTTCACCTGCTCAGTGTAGGTGAAGTGAAAATAGTGAAAAAATTATCACCGATAAATTTTCCTGGAAAATTGAATTGGCTGTAATTGCGTTTCACGGGAAAAGTCTGTTTTTTTGCGCGAAAAAAACGGACTTTTCACACGAAAAGTCCCTTATCGCTGCTAATTGAATATTCCCCTCTGTGTCTAATCATTTGCCACATATACAGTATTACTGAAGGTGCACATATTTGGGTGCAGGTTTTTGTGTAAGAAATGACATGTTTCTTTTTTTAGCCGTCTTCCATGAGCTGTTACGCACATTTTCAAATAATTGCTGTGCGTGAGTTAGTATAGTAAGCCGAGATTAATAGCAGCCATTACAAAATGAGACGGCTGAATTAATAAAGAAAGTCTCCAGAAACTGCACTTTCAACGCCTTCACATTAATGACTATTTCTGAATGGCTTTATTTAGAAATCATTATATTTGTGTAGATTACATTTTTTCCAATAGTTCCACAGTTAAAATGAAAGTGTAACTGATACACTTAGTCATTCTTCTGTCAGATATCAACAAGTGCGGAACACTGAGGCTGCAGCTCTCTTGACATTACTTCCATTGGTAAATACGCAAATCAAAGAAACTCAGGAATACCAAAATAACCTGGCCTGTAATGTATCACAGTTATTAAAAAGACGCGTTGAGTTAATTAAATAAGGGAGCGCTTGTGCAAAAAACTATAAAGGGACAGAGAAATTTACTGGATACTTGGTGCCAGGTACAATTGAAGTTGATTAAGATGTCATAACTATTAGGAGTTTTATTTGGGTTTATGACCCATATATGATATAAATTACATTTCAGTTTTGCCAGAAATAGCTTTTTATGTTTGGAATGCTCATCCAGAAAAGTGGAAATGTATTGATGACTTCATTCACAGTTCTTTTACACTTTGTGTGGGCTAATGGTAGTGTCTTGTATTTATGTTATATAAGTTATTGCAGTTCCGTTATACAGTATGTGCCATGATGACTCAAGACAACAGTTAACAAATGGTACTTAATCATGTGAATGAATTGCGTAATGGCATTACCTATTGTTAGAGGATGGAAATTTAATTAAAATAATATATAATAAGTACGGATATAGGCATGATGAGGAAGTATGACTTTATTCAAGCACAGTTTGTGTAACCTTGTGTAATGTTCCACTGTGTTTTACCATAATGCATGCTAGGATATGGCCAGGGATGTGTAAGAGGTTTAGCCACCCACCACCTAAATCTACAGGAGGCGTAGGGACTGAACATTTTAGGTGCAATTTCCATCAAACGTCCTTCTAGCCCTAGGCGCTAACATTTCTACAGATGTATCCTCCAACATCCTTTCTGCAGCAACATTAAACAGCCCTTCTGTGGTGTGGCTCGGTAGCGCTGAGCATCTTTATGTGCAACTTTTTCTATTTAAATGCATCTTAAGTTGCATTACTATGTAAATTGGACGCACAGGCAGCATATGCTCATTAAAATTATATGCAGCATGCCTATATTCTGTGTGTGACTGCGGCTGTATCAGCATATGAAATGGAACACTACCGAGTTTTCCTGGAAATCACTGTAAAGTAGCATTTCGTATGCAGATATTTATTGGTGCTAAGTGAATTTTCTCAAGGCTGCTTTGCCCATCAATGGAAAATACACAAGGTCCTCTGCGACGTTGACATATGCTACCTGCCAACAACCAGGTTAATATAGCCTTCTTACTCCCTTTTTTGGTCTACCTTCCACTTACTACTTTGAAAACCCTCCCCCCTTTTCTGCTGGATAACCCTAATTCTCCTACTGTCTTGCTCTTGGCCTGCGGCTTCCTGCTTGCATCTCTTTCTCCTCTCCCCTTGGCCCCTCCTGTACACATCATGGCATTGCCTGCCACATGCAGCCCTGTACTTACACAGTCACACAGGTAGACAGGCTAATGCATCCCACTGGTGGTCTTCAGTTTGCCGGCTGTCGGAATCCCGGCGCACAGTATACCGGCGCCGGAATCCCAAAACCCGGCATACCAACACTTTTTCTCCCTTTTGGGGGTCCACTGGAGGGAGAATAGATAGCGTGGCGCGCGTAGCATGCACCATGCCCGCAGCGTGGTGAGCGCAGCGAGCCCGCAAGGGGCTAATTTGCACTCGCCCAGCTGTCGGTATGCTGGCGGTCGGGATTCCCGGCCGCCGGCATACCCTACTACACCCCATCCCCCAACATGCTCATCTTCTGACACATTCTCTGCTGCTCTGAACTCAGAACATCCCAGAAGAATTGGAGGTCAATATTCAATAGAATGCATATTCCAAACTTTTGTCCAAAGTACTGTACATTAAAATGCTAAAGCACTAAACGAGTGAATATTCTATAAGACAGAAATACTTTATTACGTTTAGCATTGATACTGGAATATTTGCTTGACCTCTTACTGTATACATATGGAGCAGCATTTCTGCATGTACTGTAAATATGAGAGATTTGCTTTTGAAACACTGAGTTTCTATGACCTTCATAAGGTCTAATTTCAAATAGATAACATTTATGTGTCAGATCAATAAGAAAAGGGGCCGCCGCCTTTGGTAAATTAACATATTGGGTCCTCTTCATTGATCTCCACAGAACCCCCCCATGTCCTGTAAATATAATACCAATACTGACATACTCAAATGTACACTGTTGTCTTAAAATAGGATTTTAATACCTACCGGTAAATCCTTTTCTCTTAGTCCGTAGAGGATGCTGGGGACTCCGTAAGGACCATGGGGTATAGACGGGATCCGCAGGAGACATGGGCACACTAAAAGACTTTGAATGGGTGTGAACTGGCTCCTCTCTCTATGCCCCTCCTCCAGATCTCAGTTAGAAAACTGTGCCCAGGGAGACGGACATTTCGAGGAAAGAATTTATCGTTTAAACACGGTGAGTGTCATACCAGCTCACACCTCGAACATACCGCAGAACGTGGCATTCAATAGAATACCAGCCAGCGGCATGAAAAATACACAGCCACATGCTGAGAGAATATGTAACACAACCAGTGTGTCAACACAACCAATAATAAGACACCGCCTGTCATGGCATGCACAACGTCAGCAACAGCCTGACAGAAAAGAAACACCACAAGAGTGTAACCATAACCCATAACTGCAGACACAGTACGCACTGGGACGGGCACCCAGCATCCTCTACGGACTAAGAGAAAAGGATTTACCGGTAGGTATTAAAATCCTATTTTCTCCTACGTCCTAGAGGATGCTGGGGACTCCGTAAGGACCATGGAGTTTATACCAAAGCTCCAGACCGGGCGGGAGAGTGCGGACGACTCTGCAGCACTGAATGAGCAAACATGAGGTCCCCATCAGCCAGGGTATCAAACTTGTAGAGCTTAGCAAAAGTGTTTGTACCGGACCAAGTATCCACTCGGCAAAGTTGAACCACCGAGACTCCTCGGGCATCCACCCAAGAAGAGCCTACCTTCCTAGTAGAATGGGTCACCACCGAATTCGGTAACGGCAATCCAGCCATAGAACGAGCACGCTGAATTGGATCACAGATCTAGCGTGTAACCGAATGCAGAGACGCAGGCGTCCCAATCACGCTGGGAGCATGCCGGACAAACAGAACATCTGTTTCCCCAATCTGAGCCAAATTGGCAACATAAATATTCAAAGCCCTGACTACATCGAGAGACCTTGAATCAGGCAATGCTTAAGAAACCACAGGCATCAAATAGGCTGGTTTCTGCGAAACACCTAAGCCACTTTTGGCAGAACTATTATCCGAGTTCTCAATTCCGCTCTATCCACCTGGAAGATCCAACAGGGGCTCTTGTGAGACTCAGCCGCTACTTCCGACACCCGCCTTGCGGACGCCAAAGCCAAAAGCACGACCACTCTCCAAGAGAGAAATTTTAACACAACCTTTCATAAAGGTTCCAATCATTATGACATAAGAAAACCGCAACACCACGTCAAGGTCACACGGTGCCAATGGGGGCACAAATGGAGGTTGGATGTGCAGTACTCCGTCCACAAAGGTCCGAACTTCTGGAAAGGTCGCCAATTCTTTCTTGAAAGAAAATTTATAAGGCCAAAACCGCACTTGAATGGAGCCTAACTTTCGGCCTGCACCCACACCTGCTTGCAAAGAATGGAGAAGAACGACTCAGCTGAAGCTTCCGTAGTAGCCTTCTTGGATTCACACCAAGACACATATTTTCTCCAAACATGGTGGTAAGGCTTTGCCGTTACTTCTTTTCTAGCCTGAAGAAGAGTGGAAATGACTTCACTGGGAATACCCTTTCTGGCTAGGATATGGCGTTCAACCGCAACGCCATCAAACGCAGCCGCGGTAAGTCTTGATACACGCCCGGATCTTACTGTAACAGTTCCTCATGTAGAGGAAGAGGCCAGGGATCTTCTATGAGCAAATCTTGAAGAACTGGATACCAAGCCCTTCATGTTTAGACCGGAACAATAAGGATTGCCTGAACCTTTGTTCTTCTTACATTTATCACCTTCAGAAGAGTGAAAATGGAGGGGACACATAGACCGACTGAAATCACCCAAGGTGCCCCGAGGACGTCCACTGCTATATCTTGAGTGTCCCCTGACCTGGAACAATATCCCTGAGATTTCTCGTTGAGGCGAGATGCCAACATGTCCAATTGAGGCATTCCTCAAAGACTTGTCGCTTCAGTGAAACTTCTCGATGATGACTGTATTTCTCCCGGATGGAGATCGCATCTGCAGAGGAATCTATTTCTCCGTCGTTCACATCCGGAACGAAGACTGCTAATATAGCGTTTACCAGTCTTTCCATCCAGCGGAAAACTTTTACGGCATCTGCCATTGCCGCTTTGCTCCTTGTTCCGCCCTAGCGGCTTACTTACACCACTGATGTCAAGTCATCCGACAGAATTAACACGGGCAGATCACTAAGCATATGTTCACTGAAAATAGCTCTTAATTCAAGAAAGCTTATTGCAGACAATCTTCCCAGCTTGACCTTTTCCTCTGGAAATACTTCCCTTGCAAGGACCGCTCCCCAGTCTCGGAGATCTGCATGCATGGACACCAGGATCTCCTCCTGGATTCCGAACCTTCGTCCCTCTAGGAGGTGAGAACTGAGTAGACACCACAGGAGCGATATTCAGGCCATTAGGATTATATTCTGGCGCATGTGCAGGTGAGACCCGGACCACATTTCCAACTGGCCCCCTCAAAACCACTCTGGCATTTGACCTGCTCACCAAAAAGCCTCTTAGGCCGCACCATCTTCTTTATCAACAGAACATATTAATGGATTGTCACTGCAAATCTTATCCGACTCTGGATCCTCAGACCTCTTTCCACAGTAACATGCAGAACCTCAACCGTTCAGTATCTACACTGATACCCACCTCCGACGTCTACGTCGTTGGGAACAACAGCCTTTCCCTGTGTTGAAGAACAGTCAGAGAGAAACAACGATTTGCACTTGTGTCTTGACCTCGCCTTAATCAGGAGAGTGTCCCAGTACAGAATAACAATGGCTCTCACTAGTGAAAGAATACCATCCTACAGCCATCACTCCGGTGAAATGCAAAGACAATCCTGGATATCAAACCAGGTAAGCTGAATGCGGAGAACAACATATTTAACCCCTTTCTACCTTTACGTGCTGGAACTCCTTGGCCTGAGTGATTCCATGGTATGGCGTCGTGTACTACCTGCCCTTCCAGAGGGGAAACGGCAAGAACTATTTGAAAAATCAGTGAGGGAAACCATCTGTAAATGCCAGTATATCCCCCTTTGGATTATCTAATTAACTCACAGGTCCAAGTCCATTCCCGGACTGACTGAAGAGTAGTAGACCAGTTCCCACCTGAGTGGGCTCCAGCCAGATAGACCCAGCGACATGCGGTGGATGTGGTAGAAACAGAAAACGACATCCGCTTCTGCGAACCTAAAAAGGCTGCAGAACTCTTACCTTTTCACCTTCCACAATCTGCACCGAAAGGGAAAAAAGAACGGTATCAAACCGGTTAAAATGACTGCATCCCACAACAGAATGCATCACCAACCGTTGTAAGGGAATCTAACTCACGAAGTTAGACTTAACAGTGTACTATCCGCCGAGATTGACTGAACTGAGGCCTCCCCAAACAGCGGTACACCGTCCCAGGAAAACACTCCAGTGTCTCTCGGAGTCAGCCTCAGCATTCCTTCTGCAGTCGCACGGCAGCCTGCCACCATGTTATAGAGAAGAATCAACATAAGAAACATCCCCTCTCTCTTTAGGATAATTCTATCGGATGCCTTTCCGAATACAAACACTCCCCCATGTGCATGTAATGCAAATAACTCCAAAGTATAGAATAAAATATCACTTAGCTTCCTGTGTACGATCCTTTGTGACAGGGCCCCGTGTCGACCAGGAGTTGACTTTCACAGTATTCTATCTGCCGCATGAAAAGAATAAACATTCGGACTCCTTGTGAGGATATAAGACCAACTCATCCCGCCGACCTAGAGCTTTATCAACAGAGCGACCAGCACATAAGAAGAATACTTTGATAAGCTGAAGGCTGCATAAGCCTGAGGCCATATAAGCGATCAACTTTTTGTGATTGGTTGTTAAATGACTAAGCAGTTGCTAGGCAGATCAGTTTTCCCGGTTGTTTTTTTCCTATTGGTTTAAGGGGTTGTGCATCAGGATGAAGAGGAGGGTCTTAGGTTAGTATATAGGGGGTGGCCATCTTGCTAGACTCCCTCTTGCCTTTCAGTTTATGCCCTAGGAAGGATAAGTACTATTGCTTATTTTCACTGCCTGTAAATTGTTTTTGTTTTTTTTTTTAATTTCATTTGCCTTCTCTAGGGCATTATACAGTGATGTGCCCCCTCTCTGCGTGTCATTGTCTACTTTTGCAGATTCTCCCCCCTCTGCCATGCCTCGTCCAAAACGTGCAGCTCCCCCCCCCCGGCGCCTCGTGGATGCGGGGAGCGCCTTCCGCTCCCGCTCCCCGAGCGTTGCGCCACAGAGAGGACTTCCCCCTGTTTCAGACAGGCGGCGGGGACGGGCAGTTACAGCCCGCTCCCCTGCCGCACGGAGACGGGCGGCCAGCGGCCGCTCGTCACGTGGTGCCGATGCGCGCGGCTCGGCCGGGCCGCGCGGCCCGGCGCTCGCAGCGGGACGGGCCTCTCCTCTCCCTCCTGCCTCGGGCGTCTGCAGCACTTCCCCTCCGGCGGCCGGCGGCCGCTCTGCACGTGGCGCGGGTGCGCGCGGTCCGGCTGGGCCGCGCTCCCCGGCGCCTCCCGCGGGCGAATCGACTTCCCTCCCTCCTTCCATAAGTGCCTCCGGCACTCCTCCTCCATCCCCGCGGTCGGCTCTCGGCGGCGTCCTGGGGGCACAAGCTGTGCCGGACGGCCGCGGCAGAGCTGCGGGGGGCGAGGGGGGGTCAATATGCAGCTGGGGGATATGAGCCCAGGGCAGCGGGTAGCGGCTCCCGCTGTCCCCGGGACAATACAGGGCCCCATACTACCCCCCTCCAGCGGGGGGTTTAGCACACCGCACCTCAATTTAAATAATATTGGGCCGTTTGGGCCTAGTGTCGCCGAGGCGGGGGACGTGGCAGCGGCGGCCGCCACACCCGCCCCGGCGGCAGTCACATGGCAGGGTTTTCCCCCGGCCTCGGTGGCCTGCTCGGGCTCCTCCTGGGTGTCAGACGCCCCGACGCCATTAACGGCGCCCCCGCTCGTCGGTTTTCAAACCCCTCTCCACGCCCTTCCCGGTCTTTTTCAGTTTGGGTCCACACAGACATCCGTCTCGGCGGCTTATATGACGCCCGGCGGGGCACTTTCGGTAGCAGCGCAGCAAGGCTTCGCGGGGAGCCAGTCCTTCCCCGGGGGTTTTGCGTGGCCTCCGGCTCCAGCATTCCCCTTAGCCGCCAGCATGCCTTCCATGGGCTTCATGACGGTGTCCGGCACACAGTTTTCCCCGCACGGGGCCAGCGCGGGCGCCGGCGTGCAGTCCACGTGGTCGGTCGGTGGCCCCCGAGTCGCGGTGCCCTTGCCGGCCTTTGCGGGCCTGCAGTCAGGGCAGGCACCGGGCGGTGGGTATCAGGTGGCACAGAGTTGGCCCCCTCTTGCGGCGCCCCCTCAGTTCCTTCCGGCGTCATACGGATGGGCGGGGGCGGGCGGCTGCCCGCCGCATACGGCGTGGCGGCCGTCTTACCCCGCGAGTTTCGGTGCAGTGAGCGGGTCAGCCTTTACGCAGTCGATCGGGTACACCTCGGCGGGGGCCCCCTCCCTGCAGCTGCCGGGCGGCCATCCGCCACGGAACGGGGGGACGGGCTCTCCGCCTCCGCATTTGCGGACAAGTGTTAATGATGTTCTGGTTCCCCCGGTGCCGGTTGTCCCCTCTTTTTCTCCCTTGCAGGTTCCGTCTAATTCAGGGGCTACGCCCGTCACGAGGCGAAGGTCACGGACAAGCGCGACTGCGAACGTGGAGGTACGGCCAGCAGCGGAGGCGGGTGCAGCGGACGACGCGGTTCCGGGTCCTTCAAACTCCGGTGAGCTAAATATTCCTTTACACGTTTCAACTTGTAGTTCCTCGTCTTCTAGCAGCGTATCATCCGGCTCTCCGCGGCGCCCGCGTAAATTAGCTAGGCTCATCGCGCGGCGAATGGCCAAGGAGGCGCACAAGGTGGCCGCTCCTGCGCAGGTGGTCCCCTCCGACCCTCCCCGTTACGGCGAGATGGTACATTGCGCCAACACGGCAGTGACAAGAGGGGTTCGTAAGCGCATGCGGGAAAAAATACGTAAGGGGAAGTATGTAGACATATTCACCCTTACAGAGGAAATGCGGCAGGGTTTTGACACGGCCAAGAAACCGGGTGGTATTGGGGAAAATGCGTTTCGCAATTTTCACCAGTGGCTGCGTGGGTTTTTGGTGTTCATGGCTTGCTACACGGAATCGCGTCCCGCGGAGTATGCCAACTTGGTGAAATATTTGTTTTTAGTACACGATATGTACTTAAAATCCAAGGGTTCCGCGTGGCGGGATTACGACGAGAAGTTTCGTCGCAATCAGGATGGCAACCCCATCCTGCCCGCGGGTTTTAAGGATGTTGAGGTGTGGTTGGAGGTCACGCAGCAGGTCAAACCCACCCCGGACGTCACGGCCAAGAAGCCCGGGGCGGCCGGGGCGGTGGCTTCTCGATTGACGGGAAAAGGCAAGTGCTTTGCCTACAACGACGGCAAATGCGGCAAAGGAACGGGCTGTCGTTTTCGCCACTCATGCAGGTTGTGCGGAGCCAGTCACCCGGCCAAGGAATGCACCGCGGCGACAGGCGGTAAGCCTGCCGCTTCCACCGAGGCCGGTGGAATTGGCAAGTAAGGCCTTCTCCCCGATTATAGTTCCCGAGTTGCAGCGCTGGCTTACCTTGTACCCCGATGAGTCGGCGGCATCGTTTCTCTTGCAGGGCTTTCAGCACGGTTTTCGTTTGCCAATCCCGGATTCGGTGTATGTGGTTGCACGCCAGAATTTGAGATCGGCTCGGGAATTCCCGCAGGAAGTCCGGCGGAAGGTTGACGGGGAGATTGGGCTGGGGCGCATGGCTGGGCCCTACGCCCTTTCCCCGTTGCCCTCCTTGTGCATTTCCCCAGTAGGGGTAGTGCCCAAGAAGGCCATAGGTAAGTTTCGTTTGATACAGCACTTGTCGCACCCGCCGGGGCTGTCGGTCAACGACGCTATCCCGGAAGCCCAATGCAGAGTTCGATATCAGTCGTTTGACGACGCGCTGCGATTAGTGCGGGATTGTGGTCCGGGGAGTCTGTTGGCAAAATTGGACGTGGAGTCGGCCTTTCGGCTACTCCCGCTACACCCAGATTCCCTGCGGTTTCTGGGTTTCAAAATAGGGGGCGAATTCTACGTCGATCGGTGTCTCCCCATGGGTTGCTCTGTCTCCTGCGCCTACTTTGAGTGCTTTAGCACGTTTTTGCACTGGTGCGTCCAGACCGCCTCCGGGCAGATGGGGGTGGCTCACTACCTGGATGACTTTCTTTTTGTAGGCCCCGGAGACAGTTCGGTCTGTGGGGACATTCTCTCGGTGGCCAGGTCGTTATTCTGCGCTTTAGGGGTACCGGTTGCGCAGGATAAGTGCGAGGGTCCTTGCACTTGTCTTAGCTATTTAGGTATCGAGATTGACACGGTAGGGGGGTGCTGTCGCTTGCCCGAGGATAAGGTGCGGAAACTATTGGGTTTGATTACAGACTGTTTAGGAAAACGCAGGGTTCGGCTTAAACAGGTGCAGTCCTTGCTTGGTTCTCTCAATTTTGCGTGTCGGATTATCCCCATGGGTAGGATTTTCTGTCGCAAACTTGAGCGGGCCACCGCGGGGACGGTTCAACAGAATCACTCCGTGTACCTTTCCCGCGAGATCAAGGATGATTTGCGGATTTGGGTCTCGTTCCTGGTGTCCTTCAACAGGGAAGTGTTGTGGCCCGCTCCTTGTTGTTCCAGTAAGCAGCTGCAGTTGTTCACGGATGCTTCAGGCAGTCGAGGTTTCGGCGCGTTCTTCGCTGGCTCATGGTGCGCTGCGGCCTGGCCGGCATCTTGGGTAACGCGTGGGTTTACCAAGAACCTGCTTCTGCTGGAATTGTTCCCGATCTTAGTGGCGCTTGAGTTATGGGCCGGACGGTTCGCAAATAGGGACATTTTGTTTCTTTGCGACAACTTAGGGGTAGTGCATGCGATTAATAACCAGCGTTCCTCATCTCCGCAGGCGCTGCGATTGCTAAGGCATTTAGTGTTGGTTTGTTTGCAGCGCAATATTAATTTTAGGGCTCGCCACGTACCTGGAGTTGACAATGGAATTGCGGAGGCATTGTCCCGGTTCCAGTTTGACAAATTCAGGACGTTGGTTCCGGGAGCGGAGGCAGAGGGGTTACAGTGCCCACCTTCTGTCTGGCAGATGGTCGAAGCGGTTTAACGGCGTTGGCCAGGTGTGCACTGGCTCCATCTACGCTACGAGCGTATGATGCTGCATGGCGGGATTGGTCAGCCTTTCAGAGTAGGTACGGGGTAGCAGGTGAGTCCTCGGCCGACGCCCTGTTGACCTTTGTTTGGGAGCATTACCAAAACGGTAGGTCAAAAGCGGCCATGGCTACTGCCCTTGCGGGCATCGCCTTTCACTCGCGACTCCACGGGACAACGGACCCCACGGGGTCGTTTGTCCTTTCCAGAGCGCTGAAAGGTTGGGCTAGGTTGCACCCGGCGCCTGCGGATTCACGTAGGCCTATAACGTTGCAGCTGCTAGCGGAATTGCTGCGTGTGCTACCTCGGATTGCGTCCTCGGAATTTGAGGTGGCATTGTTTAGTAGCGCGTATGCCCTGGCCTTTTTCGGGGCTTTTCGGGTGAGCGAGCTAGTGGCGAGCAGCAAGGCGTCCCGGGAATTGGGTCTGCTCTACGAGAATGTGCGCTTGCAGGAGGGCCTGTTGCTCTGTAGGATTGTGCGGTCCAAGACAGATCAAACAGGTCGGGGTCGCTGGTTGTCCTTGGAGGCTCAGGGAGGTATGGGCGTTTGCCCGCTGCGGTTGACGCAAGAGTATGTGCGGTTAAGACCTCCGGGGGGCAACCAGTTGCTGGTGCACGCGCAGTTGGACCCTCTGACAAAGTTTCAGTTCTCATCGGTGTTCAAGAAATGTTTGACGGCGTTGGGCTTGCAGGAGGCGGACTTCGGTACTCATTCCTTTCGGATTGGGGCGGCTACCCATGCGGCGGCCGCTGGTTCATCACCAGCGGCTATTCGGGAGTTGGGTCGCTGGAAGTCGGCCTCCTATAAGTCCTATGTCCGTATAGATAAGTTATAAGTGCGCCTGTTGCGCTAACCCAAAAACGTGTTTACTCGTCGGTTTTTGAACGCTTACCGTTCAGGAATCGAGGGTGTGAAGCGAATTTTTAAAATTTTTCCTCCGAGGGGGCCTAATTTCAATTGGCTGTTCTACCAAGGTCCACGGGAGGTTTTTTGAGTTTTCTCCTTCACTTGGGTTTTATTGGTTACGTTGTGTTTAAGTTACAGATTATGTGCATAATCTGACATTAGGATATTTTCTTTTACAGCTGTCAGCAATTTTGGAGACCACATATGGATGGTTGGTCATTCATATGTTTTTTGGGCGGAGAAATATCCCATGGCATCTAGGGCGACTGAGATTTTTGGGTCCCGGCAATTTAGATGGTTAGGTGTTAGGGGCATGTTATGGGGTGATTTGTTGCGCGTCCTTTTTTCTAGGGAGCGCCGCTGGGGTCGCCCCAGTTGTATTATCATTCATCTGGGTGGTAATGATCTGGGCCGAGTAAAAGGCATAGACTTGATTTTGTCTATAAAGGCGGATGTGGTGGCGATACGTTGTCACTGGCCTGGGGTATGCATTGTCTGGTCGGAAATGGTGCCCCGTTTCCATTGGCGTGGTGCGGTGCGTTTCTCGGCGCTGGAGAAAGCACGCAAAAAGGTGAACTCGACGGTGTCTCTGTTTGTCAAGGCCATAGGCGGAGTGGCAATTAAGCATCCTCTGCTGGTGCTGCGGAACAGGCAGTTCTATAGAGACGATGGGGTTCACCTTTCTCCGGAAGGAGTGCAGTTTTTTCTGGAAGATATTTTCGGTCTTTTTCGTTAGAGCTAGTTAGTTTCTGGTTGGTTAAGGTTCTGTTTGCGGATGGCGGTGGCGGTTTGGAAAACATTGGTGGCGGGAAATCGCTGCCAACCAGCTGTCACACAGGCATAAGTGGTCATTGTGGGGCTCCCTCTTTAAATGGACGGCAGGTGTGTCCTTTTCTTGCGGTTGGACATTTAGACGTTCCCCTGCGGGAACCGAACGTTTGCCAGAGAAAGAGGGGTAAGGCCAGCACAATGCGGTTTATGCGGGAAGGAGGCGGGGTATGTGTACTCCCCTCCTTGGTTTGGTGGTTTGTCATCTAGGTGACGGGTGCTGGTGTTTGGCAGCGGTTTTCTGTTTGCCATCCTCCAAACTAAAGTTAATATATATTCAATTCAATTCTAATTCAGCCTCAATTATTAGTTTAAAGAGTTGGTCAGCGATTAATAAACATCGTCTGACCTTTAACTCCAGCTACTGTGTCCGTGTCTTTATTTCAGTGTGTGGTGTGGTTTTATTTAGTGATAGGCTAGCTTAAGTAAAAGGTTTATGTAATCACAATAAAGTTATGAGCGGCTTAGATAAGCTGAAGGCTGCATAAGCCTGAGGCCATATAAGCGATCAACTTTTTGTGATTGGTTGTTAAATGACTAAGCAGTTGCTAGGCAGATCAGTTTTCCCGGTTGGTTTTTTCCTATTGGTTTAAGGGGTTGTGCATCAGGATGAAGAGGAGGGTCTTAGGTTAGTATATAGGGGGTGGCCATCTTGCTAGACTCCCTCTTGCCTTTCAGTTTATGCCCGCCCGCCCTCCCAGAATGCGTCTACGTTTTTTGTTCTTGCTGTGGGCTATTGAAAGCCAGATTGGCGGGAAATCGCTGCCAACCAGCTGTCACACAGGCATAAGTGGTCATTGTGGGGCTCCCTCTTTAAATGGACGGCAGGTGTGTCCTTTTCTTGCGGTTGGACATTTAGACGTTCCCCTGCGGGAACCGAACGTTTGCCAGAGAAAGAGGGGTAAGGCCAGCACAATGCGGGTTATGCGGGAAGGAGGCGGGGTATGTGTACTCCCCTCCTTGGTTTGGTGGTTTGTCATCTAGGTGACGGGTGCTGGTGTTTGGCAGCGGTTTTCTGTTTGCCATCCTCCAAACTAAAGTTAATATATATTCAATTCAATTCTAATTCAGCCTCAATTATTAGTTTAAAGAGTTGGTCAGCGATTAATAAACATCGTCTGACCTTTAACTCCAGCTACTGTGTCCGTGTCTTTATTTCAGTGTGTGGTGTGGTTTTATTTAGTGATAGGCTAGCTTAAGTAAAAGGTTTATGTAATCACAATAAAGTTATGAGCGGCTTATACTTCAGCATTCATTAGAAATCATAATATGAATATACATAAATGTAATATCCGTATACACACATATCCTATATATATATATATATATATATATATATATATATATATATATACCATACATATAAGCAGATTGTCCAGAACCGTCGGGTCCCTAGTGACAATAATGTGTTCTGAATGTGTATGACCATGTACTGAAAGCCCCAGTTGTGGATCTAACAGGAAACCTTATAGTCGACAGAAAACCTAGTATTCGTCGACTGCAGGGAGTAGTAACTGGGCAAAATAACATTCTTGCGACCCCGAGGGATCTGAGGGAAGTATACACATATAATTTTAATAACACTCCCCCACAAATACTACCATGTCTGTGCTTGAGCTACAGGCCCATGGAACAGTACCACACATATACATATAAAAATATATATACAGGTTAGTTACAGCATGTTAATTTTCACCCAGTAATGACAGATGGTGCCGACAGGGTCACCCACATATTACTGTGTCTCCCCTACAGTGTTTACTTTGAAAAGCATACAATTACCGACCTGCTGACACTGCATCTACTGAATCAAGTAACAACAGGAGTCGGCGATGCCGATAGAGAGAATCCCATAGCTGTTTGCGACATAGCACTCACACATGTCGACACATGTGTACTAAAAAGCTATAGTGGGTATATCTGACAGGGAAAACACTGACATATATGCACAACTCAATTGATTACATGCGCATTATCTAAGATAGTGCTATATTTCACACTATATTGCACTAAACACTGTGCCCCCCCTTCGTTTACACTGTACACTGTTTTGGCGGGGACATGCTGAATCATGTTGTGAGGGCTAAGCCCCGCCCCTTCTCGGTGTGCTTCAGCCCGGCTAATATTTTAGCTTTTTATGCTGGCAGGGGTCCGTATACAGTGCCTATGCACTGTATACGTATTTAACCAGGCTTAATGGAGAGTATATTGCTGCCCAGGGTGCCCCCCCCGCGCCCTGCACCCTTGTAAAGACGGTGTGTGGGAGCAATGACGCGCAGCGCGACCGCTGCTTTATACTGGCTGGGGTATCGTACACGGTGCCCAGGCACCGAATATGCAGCTCTTGCCAGTGAAAAGACCCTCAGTAACTTGCTGCCCTGGGCGCTCCCCCCCCAGCGCCCTGCACCCCGTGAGTGCCGTTGGTGTGTGGGAGCATGGAGCACAGCACGACCGCTGCGCTGTACCTCCGTTACTGAAGTCTTCTGCCGTCACTGAAGTCTTCTGTTCTTCTAATACTCACCCGGCTTCTTTCTTCTGGCTTCTGTGAGGGGGGTGACGGTGCGGCTCCGGGAACAAGCAGCTAGGCGCACCAAGTGATTGAACCCTCTGGAGCTAATGGTGTCCAGTAGCCTAAGAAGCAGAGCCCTTGAACTAAGAAGAAGTAGGTCTGACTTCTCTCCCCTCAGTCCCACGAAGCAGAGAGCCTGTAGCCAGCAGGTCTCCCTGAAAATAAAAAAGCCTAACATAAAGTCTTTCCAGAGAAACTCAGTAGAGCTCCCCTAGTGTGTGTCTAGTCACTCCTGGGCACAGAATCTAACTGAGGTCTGGAGGAGGGGCATAGAGGGAGGAGCCAGTTCACACCCATTCAAAGTCTTTTAGTGTGCCCATGTCTCCTGCGGATCCCGTCTATACCCCATGGTCCTTACGGAGTCCCCAGCATCCTCCAGGACGTAGGAGAAAACCTTTTAACCATCAGTTGCAGAATGATCACAGTACATTGATTATGTCAGCATTATGCAAACATTAATTACACTATGGGCCTAATTGAGATCTGATCGCTGGCCTGCTAATTTTGCTGTCCTGCATTCAGATAGTCGCAGCCTAGAGGGGGAGTGTAAATTCGCCGTGTAAGTGTGTGATTGCATGCTGAGCTGCAAAAAATCACTTTGTGCAGTCTGTATGCAACCCAGGACTTAATCCCCAAGTGCGATGAGAACGGGCTGACCGGGGCCGGGGCTGACGTCAGACACCCTCCCTGAAAATGCTTGGGCACGCTTGCATTTTCCCGAACACTCCCAGTAAACGCTCAGTTGCCACCCACAAACAGCCTCCTCCTGTCAATCACCTTGCGAACACTCATGCGATCGGATTTTTCGCACCGTTCCGTCGTTGACCGGCGATGCCCGTTGTTGCTGTCCAACGTGCGTGCGCATTGCGGTGCATACGCAGTTAGGATCTGATCACCCGCTGTGCAAAAATGCACAGCAGCAATCAGATCTGAATAACCACCTCATATTCTAAATTCATTGTATTAACATTGGCCCAAGGGGGTAATTCGGAGTTGGTCGCAGCAGCAATTTTGTTAGCAGATGGGCAAAACCATGGGGGTCATTCCGACCCATTCGCACGCTGAAGTTTTTTGCAGCGGTGCGAATGGGTCGGAACTGCTCATGCGCTGCAGCCGTATTGCGCACGCTGCCAGCGGAAAAAGTGAACGCAGCAGTGAGCACAAGAAGACTGACAGGTGGGAAGCATTCGGGGGCGTGAACTGACCGTTTTCCAGGTGTGGTGGCGAACGCAGGCGTGTCCAGGCATTTGGAGGGCGGATGTCTGACGTCAATTCCGTGACCTTCATCGCTGGATCCGTCGCACAGGGTAAGTAAGTCTGAGCCTGGTCTTGTTTTGCAGGAAACTTTTTTAGCATAGCAGGGCTGCATAAGTGATCGCAGCCCTGCTATGCTAAAATACACTCCCCCAAGTTGATCGCACGAGCAGCAAAAAGTTGCTACGTGCGATCAACTCGGAATGACCCCCCATGTGCAGGTAGGGCAGATATAACATTTACAGACAGAGTTAGATTTGGGTGGGTTATTTTTTTTATGTGCAGGGTAAGTTCTGTCTGCTTTATTTTTATACTGCAATTTAGATTTCAGTTTGAACACACCACACCCAAATCTAACTCTCTCTTCACATGTTATATCTGCCCACCCTGCGGTGCACATGGGGGGTCATACTGACACGATCGCACGCTGCAGTTTATCACAGTGATCAGGTCAGAACTGCGCACGCGCCGGTGCCGCATTGCGCCAGCGCATGCTAGACGGCTGAAGGCTGTTGGGCCGCTACGATCACCTCTGCCTGATTGACAGGCAGAGGTGGTCGCTGGGCGGGGGGGCGGAGCGGCGGTGTTTGGGCACCGTTTCGTGGGCACGGACCGGCCAACACAGGCGTGGCTGGACCGAACGGGGGCGGGCAGCAGTGGCTGTGTGACATCACACGTAGCCGCTGCGGGCCGGGGAGCGATGAGTAGCTCCCGGCCAGCACGCTAAAGCTGCGCTGGTCAAGAGCTACTCTTGTTGTGCAAAGGCATCGCCGCTGTGCGATGCCTTTGCACTTCTGCGGGGGGGTCGGCACTGACATGCAAGGCGGGATAGCCCTGTGCTGGGCATCCCCCCGCATGTCAGTGTGAATGATCGTAGCTGTGCTAAATTTAGCACAGCTATGATCATCTCGGAATGACCCCCCATGGTTTTGCCCAACTGCTAACAAATTTGCTGCTACGATCAACTCTGAATTACCCCCCCAGTTGATTCCTGCACTTCACTGCACTTGATACAAGTATTGTCCCAAATTAAATTAATACTTACTTTAAATTGATTACAGCATATTGATTAGAGAGTACAGAAACATTGGGAACACTACTTGATAGAAACAAATTACAGGATTATTTTAATAGATACTGAAAAAAACCATAGTAAAACATTTTTGGGGTTATCAGTTTAATTGCAATTAATCCAGTTATTTATAATATTAAAAAAATGATTCTGTTAATATACTTATGAGAAAGAGAACATTTCAACTGCTAATGAACATCCAGCTACTTTTTTTTTGCTAGCTATCCTTTTAACGAATTTTGCTGTGAGTAGTGGGTTAAAGAGCTGGAGAGAGTCCGAGTGTAGCTGTGAGTCATTCTAGGCAATAATGTGTAGATTCATAAATTATTACTCAAACTGTGCCAGATACGGATCCACTTCAGCAAGTGCCAGACAAGTGCTTCTCATGCATCTGCTTAGCCCTAAATGCTGATCAAGGTGAAATATGACAGCACTGATCTGTTTCTCTACTTTTAAGTAGTTATAGATCAAATTGTTGCTTACTTGATCACTATCACAATAAGTTACTGCACAAACTACTATTACAAGGAGCCCAATTAATTTCTGTGACTTTGAGATAGATGTAGGATGTCAGATGGCTCCATTAAATCCTCAACCATGGCTCATTTGGGATATCTAGTTAGTGTTTGCTCCACATATGTTGATAGATTGCAAAATACTGACTTGCACTAAAGGATGATAGGGCCACTCTCTGCTCTCAGAGATAAATTACTTTTATCTCTACATCTCATTAAGATCAGCACAGTTTATTTTGAGTTGTTAAAAAACAGAACTAACTCATTAGAGTGTTCCTTTATAGTAAGATACAGTACTTCACAGTGACAGTATGTGAAACTTTTAAAAGGTGGAGGCTCTCGTGTACATTTTAGCTCAGACCAGTAGAGGGCTATCTGTTCAGCATTATTTTTAGTTATCCATAGCCTAAGTTTATTCCAAATATTTGTGCAGTAGTGATGGGACAGAGGTAGCATGTGGCCTTCACGTGGCCTTCAGAATGCTCCTTCTCACATGGACTTCCTTCCTTCCTTATACCACTTTTCCCACTGGCATATCTATAATGGGTGCAGTGTGTGCAGTGCACGTGGGTGCCCTGGAGTCCAGAGAGCCCACACCGCACACTCTGCACCCATTTTTTCAATACTTACCCACGTTGACATCAGCAGTGCTGCAGGAACCACCAGAAAAATGTCGGGCATTTTTCCAGCGTTTCGCACATGCGCAGTAGAAAATCACTGGGAAAATAGTTGCTGCATAATTTTCCCAGAGACCTGCATATGCCTACTAGACTCTGGTACAGTGCTAGGTTCTCCAAGTGACCCTAGTACCCAGAGTTTATTGCTCTGCTGTCTAGAGACGAGGGTGCCCGAATGGAGACTGCATACAGTCCTCCTCCTCTCTTGATAGACCCCTGTTTTTTCCACCTACATCCCAGGTTTGACCAGGGTTTTTGAACACGGTTCCAACTTCCAACCTGGGTCACACCTGGGTCAGACCCTGTTCACACTGCAGCTTTGATCCAGGTTATTCCTGGGTTGGGCCTGTTTACACTGCCTCCGTGTGCAGTCTTTCTGTTCTGCTGGCGATCTGACTCTCCATATGCTTGTAACGTGACCTGGGTTGGATGACCTGGATGACCGTTTACACTACAGCCTTACCCGGGTCCAACCCTGGTAGCTACCAGGGTTAGCCCCGGGTAACTGGACCCATGGTATTTTTTTGGGACCCTTTTCCACTGAGCCACGACCCGGGATGACCTGGCATTTACCAGGGTTGTTGCGGCAGTGAAAAAGAGGTATTAGTTATTATACTAGTATTTGTGGCGGCACTAGTTACATAGACTGACTTCCTTACTTAGTTATTCTGTTAACATTAGTGGTGCGCTGGCGCTTGTGCTGCGATGGTCTTGTGATGGCAGTTTGTGGGCGGTAACAGAGGGAAGGGTGGCCACTCAAAGGCAAGTGTGGAGCGACTGTTTCAGCGGCTAGTCACAGCTTGTGACTGCGTCCTCTCATGCAGTTAATATGGCTGTGGCAAAAAATGATGGGATTGGAGAGTCAGGGTTTTTTAAAATGCTGTTTTTTGTCGATTGCCCGACAGATGGCTGATTATCAATGTCCACCAATCGGCAGATTGAATCAGCACAACAGGGGATAGGGCTGCAGATGTATAGCCCACATTAGTTAGGAAATTGATTATTGACCAATGGGGGGTAATTCCAAGTTGATCGCAGCAGGACATTTTTTAGCAACTGGGCAAAACCATGTGCACTGCAGGTGGGGCAGATATAACATTTGCAGAGAGAGTTAGATTTGGGTGTGGTGTGTTCAATCTGCAATCTAATTTGCAGTGTAAAAATAAAGCAGCCAGTATTTACCCTGAACAGAAACAAAATAACCCACCCAAATCTAAGTCTCTCTGCACATGTTATATCTGCCTCCCCTGCAGTGCACATGGTTTTGCCCAACTGCTAAAAAATTTCCTGCTGCGATAAACTCAGAATTACCCCCAATGTGTATTGTCTAATGGTTGCTTCTTCCTACACAAGTGGCGGATCTCAGACACCTACAGTGTGCATCTCAATACAGATCCCAGCAGATATGATATTTGCATATGTTCATGCAGCCACTGTGTACTAAATCGCAACTGTGATCGCACTTGCGTAAATCTCTGAATCAGACCCATGGTGCAGTCACATTCCTTAGTAGCCAGCTTGTCCAGATTTGTGGATAGGCAACAGAGGTCAATGTCAACTAGAGGCTAAACTGCAAACAGTAAGTCAGAACCCCTTAACTAGTGCTGGTGATCATCAACATCATCATCATTGTGTCTTGTTACACCAGCCTTCTTGCACCCAGAAAACATACGCCTCTTTATAGGTATATATGCATATATTTCCCAGTCTTCTCCATTCGCAACTATGTAAGCACTAGTTACCAACCCATTAGAATGACAATGCAACATAACAGTAATGTCAGTGCCGTCAGCTGTGTGCGTCTAAATGGAGCAACACTTGAATCTAGTGGCAGCTGGCATGCAAAACACTTGAATCCCCCCAGAGAGGTGAGGAGCAGCATTACCCTTTAATTATATACAGATGTAGCCACGCTCATTGTTGCTATAGTTATGCCATACTTGTGTTTTAGCCGTGGCATAAATATAGCGCAGGTTGGCATGGTAAGGCACAAGAGGATCCACAGCATGCAATACACAGTGCAGAAAACATTAGAAGTGGATAGATACAGCATTACAAGATACTACTGTATACAATAGCAAGCCCTGACAAGCGGGGGAGTCACTTACACTGTTTTACTGTAAAGCTTTATAGTGTAAATAAAGTTCTTGGTATAGTAATGCAGGTCACACACGATCCCTGTAATATCAGCACTGATACTGTATGCAGTGATAGAGATGCAGTAATGGAATCTGTTTCAAATAAGCAGTGGGCACCATGGGCGTTGCTTGAAATCATCACTTTGTGTCAGGCCAGAAAAAGGGCTTATTGCATTGAGCTGACTGCTTCTTTTGTCCCCTACACACCAAAGCTAGCATGAGCCAATCATCACAAATCTCACATGCCGTGGTCACGGTCCTTGCAATCTCGGCAGTGAAATGCGGCAGAGACACAGTGATACCGTAGCATGTCTTATAAATACACCGGGCCTCCAGGGCAGCTGCTTGAAATGATTACAGTACTTTGTGGCCAAGACCAAAAAAAGATTTTGATGTTTACATTGAACTTTTTACGGGCAGGTACTTACTGTATCTTTCATGCAATACCATCAGGGAGGCATCTGAATGGCTCCAAGTTTATCCTGCAGCAGGACAATGACCCCAAACATTCAACATCATTAAGAACTATCTTTAGCCTTAAGAAGAACAAGGAGTCTTGGAAGTGATGATATGGCCCCCACAGAGCCCTGATCTCAACATCATCGAGTCTGTCTGGGATCACATGAAGAAACAGAAGGATTTTAGCAAGCCTACATCTACAGAAGATCCATGGTTAGTTCCCCAAGATGTTTGGAACAATCTTGCTGCTGACTTCCTTCAAATACTGTGTGCAAGTGTACCTAGAAGAATTGATGCTGTTTTGAAGGCAGAGGGTGGTCACATCAAATACTGATTTGATTTAGATTTATCTTCTGTTCATTCAGTTTGCATTTTGTTAATTGATAAAAATAAAACTATTAACACTTCTATTTTTGAAAGCATTCTTACTTTGCAGCATATTTTCCACGCCTGCCTAAAAATGTTATACAGTACTGTATATATATATATATATATTAGAGATGTGCACTTGAAATTTTTCGGGTTTTGTGTTTTGGTTTTGGGTTCGGTTCCGCGGCCGTGTTTTGGGTTCGACCGCGTTTTGGCAAAACCTCACCAAATTTTTTTTGTCGGATTCGGGTGTGTTTTGGATTCGGGTGTTTTTTTCAAAAAACACTAAAAAACAGCTTAAATCATAGAATTTGGGGGTCATTTTGATCCCAAAGTATTATTAACCTCAAAAACCATAATTTACACTCATTTTCAGTCTATTCTGAATACCTCACACCTCACAATATTATTTTTAGTCCTAAAATTTGCACCGAGGTCGCTGGATGACTAAGCTAAGCGACCCTAGTGGCCGACACAAACACCTGGCCCATCTAGGAGTGGCACTGCAGTGTCACGCAGGATGGCCCTTCCAAAAAACACTCCCCAAACAGCACATGACGCAAAGAAAAAAAGAGGCGCAATGAGGTAGCTGTGTGAGTAAGATAAGCGACCCTAGTGGCCGACACAAACACCTGGCCCATCTAGGAGTGGCACTGCAGTGTCACGCAGGATGGCCCTTCCAAAAAACACTCCCCAAACAGCACATGACGCAAAGAAAAAAAGAGGCGCAATGAGGTAGCTGTGTGAGTAAGCTAAGCGACCCTAGTGGCCGACACAAACACCTGGCCCATCTAGGAGTGGCACTGCAGTGTCACGCAGGATGGCCCTTCCAAAAAACACTCCCCAAACAGCACATGACGCAAAGAAAAAAAGAGGCGCAATGAGGTAGCTGTGTGAGTAAGATAAGCGACCCTAGTGGCCGACACAAACACCTGGCCCATCTAGGAGTGGCACTGCAGTGTCACGCAGGATGGCCCTTCCAAAAAACACTCCCCAAACAGCACATGACGCAAAGAAAAAAAGAGGCGCAATGAGGTAGCTGCGTGAGTAAGCTAAGCGACCATAGTGGCCGACACAAACACCGGGCCCATCTAGGAGTGGCACTGCAGTGTCACGCAGGATGGCCCTTCCAAAAAACACTCCCCAAACAGCACATGACGCTAAGAAAAAAAGAGGCACAATGAGGTAGCTGTGTGAGTAAGCTAAGCGACCCTAGTGGCCGACACAAACACCTGGCCCATCTAGGAGTGGCACTGCAGTGTCACGCAGGATGGCCCTTCCAAAAAACACTCCCCAAACAGCACATGACGCAAAGAAAAAAAGAGGCGCAATGAGGTAGCTGTGTGAGTAAGCTAAGCGACCCTAGTGGCAGACACAAACACCTGGCCCATCTAGGAGTGGCACTGCAGTGTCACGCAGGATGGCCCTTCCAAAAAACACTCCCCAAACAGCACATGACGCAAAGAAAAAAAGGGGCGCAATGAGGTAGCTGTGTGAGTAAGATAAGCGACCCTAGTGGCCGACACAAACACCTGGCCCATCTAGGAGTGGCACTGCAGTGTCACGCAGGATGGCCCTTCCAAAAAACACTCCCCAAACAGCACATGACGCAAAGAAAAAAAGAGGCGCAATGAGGTAGCTGTGTGAGTAAGCTAAGCGACCTTAGTGGCCGACACAAACACCTGGCCCATCTAGGAGTGGCACTGCAGTGTCACGCAGGATGGCCCTTCCAAAAAACACTCCCCAAACAGCACACGACGCAAAGAAAAATTAAAGAAAAAAGAGGTGCAAGATGGAATTGTCCTTGGGCCCTCCCACCCACCCTTATGTTGTATAAACAGGACATGCACACTTTAACCAACCCATCATTTCAGTGACAGGGTCTGCCACACGACTGTGACTGAAATGACGGGTTGGTTTGGACCCCCACCAAAAAAGAAGCAATTAATCTCTCCTTGCACAAACTGGCTCTACAGAGGCAAGATGTCCACCTCATCATCATCCTCCGATATATCACCGTGTACATCCCCCTCCTCACAGATTATCAATTCGTCCCCACTGGAATCCACCATCTCAGCTCCCTGTGTACTTTGTGGAGGCAATTGCTGCTGGTCAATGTCTCCACGGAGGAATTGATTATAATTCATTTTAATGAACATCATCTTCTCCACATTTTCTGGAAGTAACCTCGTACGCCGATTGCTGACAAGGTGAGCGGCGGCACTAAACACTCTTTCGGAGTACACACTTGTGGGAGGGCAACTTAGGTAGAATAAAGCCAGTTTGTGCAAGGGCCTCCAAATTGCCTCTTTTTCCTGCCAGTATAAGTACGGACTGTCTGACGTGCCTACTTGGATGCGGTCACTCATATAATCCTCCACCATTCTTTCAATGGTGAGAGAATCATATGCAGTGACAGTAGACGACATGTCCGTAATCGTTGTCAGGTCCTTCAGTCCGGACCAGATGTCAGCATCAGCAGTCGCTCCAGACTGCCCTGCATCACCGCCAGCGGGTGGGCTCGGAATTCTGAGCCTTTTCCTTGCACCCCCAGTTGCGGGAGAATGTGAAGGAGGAGATGTTGACAGGTCGCGTTCCGCTTGACTTGACAATTTTCTCACCAGCAGGTCTTTGAACCCCAGCAGACTTGTGTCTACCGGAAAGAGAGATCCAAGGTAGGTTTTAAATCTAGGATCGAGCACGGTGGCCAAAATGTAGTGATCTGATTTCAACAGATTGACCACCCGTGAATCCTTGTTAAGCGAATTAAGGGCTCCATCCACAAGTCCCACATGCCTAGCGGAATCGCTCCGTGTTAGCTCCTCCTTCAATGTCTCCAGCTTCTTCTGCAAAAGCCTGATGAGGGGAATGACCTGACTCAGGCTGGCAGTGTCTGAACTGACTTCACGTGTGGCAAGTTCAAAGGGCAGCAGAACCTTGCACAACGTTGAAATCATTCTCCACTGCGCTTGAGACAGGTGCATTCCACCTCCTATATCGTGCTAAATTGTTTAGGCTTGAATGGCCTTTTGCTGCTCCTCCAACCTCTGAAGCATATATAGGGTTGAATTCCACCTCGTTACCACTTCTTGCTTCAGATGATGGCAGGGCAGGTTCAGGCGTTTTTGGTGTTGCTCCAGTCTTCTGTACGTGGTGCCTGTACGCCGAAAGTGTCCCGCAATTCTTCTGGCCACCGACAGCATCTCTTGCACGCCCCTGTCGTTTTTTTAAAAATTCTGCACCACCAAATTCAAGGTATGTGCAAAACATGGGACGTGCTGGAATTTGCCCATATTTAATGCACACACAATATTGCTGGCGTTGTCCGATGCCACAAATCCACAGGAGAGTCCAATTGGGGTAAGCCATTCCGCGATGATCTTCCTCAGTTGCCGTAAGAGGTTTTCAGCTGTGTGCGTATTCTGGAAACCAGTGATACAAAGCGTAGCCTGCCTAGGAAAGAGTTGGCGTTTGGGAGATGCTGCTACTGGTGCCGCCGCTGCTGTTCTTGCGGCGGGAGTCCATACATCTACCCAGTGGGCTGTCACAGTCATATAGTCCTGACCCTGCCCTGCTCCACTTGTCCACATGTCCGTGGTTAAGTGGACATTGGGTACAACTGCATTTTTTAGGACACTGGTGAGTCTTTTTCTGACGTCCGTGTACATTCTCGGTATCGCCTGCCTAGAGAAGTGGAACCTAGATGGTATTTGGTAACGGGGGCACACTACCTCAAGAAATTGTCTAGTTCCCTGTGAACTAACGGCGGATACCGGACGCATGTCTAACACCAACATAGTTGTCAAGGCCTCAGTTATCCGCTTTGCAACAGGATGACTGCTGTGATATTTCATCTTCCTCGCAAAGGACTGTTGGACAGTCAATTGCTTGGTGGAAGTAGTAAAAGTGGGCTTACGACTTCCCCTCTGGGATGACCATCAACTCCCAGCAGCAACAACAGCAGAGCCAGCAGCAGTAGACGTTACACGCAAGGATGCATCGGAGGAATCCCAGGCAGGAGAGGACTCATCAGAATTGCCAGTGACATGGCCTGCAGGACTATTGGCATTCCTGGGGAAGGAGGAAATTGACACTGAGGGAGTTGGTGGGGTGGTTTGCGTGAGCTTGGTTACAAGAGAAAGGGATTTACTGGTCAGTGGACTGCTTCCGCTGTCGCCCAAAGTTTTTGAACTTGTCACTGACTTATTATGAATGCGCTGCAGGTGACGTATAAGGGAGGATGTTCCGAGGTGGTTAACGTCCTTACCCCTACTTATTACAGCTTGACAAAGGCAACACACGGCTTGACAAATGTTGTCCGCATTTCTGTTGAAATACTTTGACAATGTTAAATTCCTTTGTCGTATAATCAACCCTTACGAAGCTAAGAACACTGTACGCTGTTTGCTTAAGAAGTACCGTAATGGTACGCTATCTGCGTAGCGATCGCTCAGCCGTAGGCGAGACGCTCAAGCGTCACGTTCGCTCACGGCCTAGTGATCACAGGACACGTTATTGGTTATGTCTAGGGGAAAGATTCGCTGTAACGTAGCGTACGCTCGAGACCACGAGGAGGTCACCAGCGGTGCAGACGCTCACAGCACAATACCTTTATATTTAAACCTTTTAACAATGTAATGCGCTATATACCTTAATGTGAATACAGGGTGTAAATGCAACTTTGTGTAGCCTGACTACCTACAAAGCTGTTTGAGCGTCACCGACGCTCAAGTGAACACTTAACACTATAGTAAATACACAGATACTGTTTTAGGGTTCCAAAGCCTATTATCTGTATTATATCTAGTATACTTGTAAAAGAGTAACACAGTACAAATGATACACTACAATATAACAAAGCCTTCCTAACCAAACACCTAACTAAGGGATAAACTACAATACTATCCTGGCCTAACACAATACAATACAATACTATAAAGTTTAGTCTAGGGGAGTTACGAGAGAAAAGAGAAAATAGAGAGAGAGAAATAGACACAGAGGGAGAGAGAGGAATTGGCTCACAGAAAGACAATGATTACGGAGAGAACTTACGCACAAAGGGTATGATCGCCTGCGCCTCGATATCCAGCTCCCGATTATCAGCAGATAACCGTTGATGAGAGAGTGAGCTGGATGTGGTCGGCCTGCCTATTTATGCCCCACACACAATGCAATCTCCTGGTCCTACAATCCTTCAGTTTATTGGACACAGGAATTCGGCCCTGTACTGTAACCAAAGGTCATAGGTTGATTCATACAGGTGGGCTGTGCTGAGTTTAAACGGCTCAGGTGGGTGGGAAACTGGGTTTCCCGCCGCATACCTGAGTATGGGTAAATAATAGAAATGGACATAAACTTCTTATGTTCATAACTATTCGCACGAGCGATTAATACGCTCCAAACCAACACCGGAATATTGCTAATTAAATACTCTTCCGATGGGTATCAAACACTGCTGTATGACTCCTGTTAGACCCTTCGTGCAATACAAAGAGGGATTCCTCCGCTCAGGGACATTCTATCTAAACCAAACTTACAGAAACTATTGAGGGGAACATGATCTATAAACGACATTAATTGTGAACCTTTGTAACGAATGAGTCGCACGCTACGATCACATAAACTCTACCGTAAATGCGCATACTGCGCGTGCGAGTGCACGCTATTGCGGGTATGCGCTTCCACGGGAGAGCGTACGCATGCGCAGCACGGACCAGTGTGCGGTGCAAATATGGCAGTGTGCATTGAGACATTTTTCTGACTTCGACAGTCCACCCTTTGGCAGTCAATAATAACTGCCACAAAATATTTAAGGAGAAAAATGTAAGTCAGGGGTTAATTGATTTCCATGGTGGGGAAAGGAGGAAGAATGGAGTAGGTGTGAAGAGAGTATGACCTAGTGAGAAAGCAGGAGCATGTGTGTATGAGTCCATGTTTGGGGGGGTCATGTATCATCGTGCCGTACGTGTGGTAAATCAAGCTTCGAGGTATTGCGAAGTATACATTTGAATTCCTTCTTATCCTGTGGTACAGGTCTGTGGATGGGCTGTCAAACTCTACCGAGCTCATTTCGGCTGTGGTTGTAACACAATGGGGATGCACATTTTAGTTGATGATACATGAATTGGGGGGGTATGTGGTTGCTGCTATCTGTGCCTGTATTCCCTATCGACTATGTGTGTTATTACCTGAGGGTTGCAGAGATGAAGATAAAGAACACTTACGAAAAATGCAATGATATTCTATGTCAGGTTAATGTACGTTCGTCGATTGAGGTCTTGATTGGTGTCGTTTGATTGCAGTCTTCTTCTTTGTGCTTTTGCTCATAAATCGTGAGTAAAGCAAACAACGTCCATGGATTTACAAAAAATGTTGGGCTAGCGTGATTTTAAAGTTCCTAGGGAAACTGGGGTACCCATGGCATTGTCCATAAAATCTTGTATATCAGGTCGTCTGCTCTTCTTCTTTCCATCTTTCCGTTGTCGGCCCCTTGGCTCATCAGGTCCTTCGTCTACGTGGGTCTTTGTACCTCGGAGGAAAACATAGAAATGGGTGAAAGACGGACCGTATACTCATTACATCATTACGTCATGGTTTCTAGCATTGGGTCATAAATCAAATCCAGGTTAATTACAGTTTCCTCACTCCTCAAGCTCATCACTTTCGTACTTTGTTTGCACCTCATTAAAGCCTGCCCGCATCTAAATATCAATCCAATAGATATAACGACACCCAAAATACATAGGAGAAACTTTCCAACATCCATTATGACTCCTTGAGCCCACTCTCCCAAACCGGAGAACCAATTTCGCGGGTTCAACCATGACACCCAACCAGTCAGCTCATTACCTACAGCAGCAAGGGTGAGATTGTGTTTCCGACGAAATTCCCACTTTAATTGCAGAATATCGTCCATCTTTTGGTCTATGACCTCTACCGGATCCTCGGTGTTATTTGTGATATACGTGCAACACTTTATACCGTACTGTGTTGCCAATGTAACACAATATCCGCCTGTTACTGCTGTAAGGTAATTAAGAACCATCCTATGCTGAACTAGTTCTGTTTTGTAAGCTTGAAGTTCTCTTCCAGTGTATCTAAACGTGTCATCATACATTTCAGTGATATTATCTAACAAATTGGCGAGTGCGGAAATGTATTTATAATTCATCACACCTCGAGCGGTACGAGTGAAATCTAACGCTACCAGAACCTGAATCCCGGTGGATTCATGGATAAGATCAGAGGCCGGATGCTCTAACCTTTCTGACAGTTGTCTTTTAACTCGGTGTTCGTAGTGAGTGTGAGTATAAGGAGCTTGGGCACCACGGTGTATGTCCTTCATTTTGTCATGTGTTACAGTCATCACTTCAGGCAATACTTTTCCAATATAACACAATCCTTCAGAGTTTGGGGCAAGCCACTTGTACGCCTTTCTCCCGCATATGAAATATGCATCATCGGGGAGAACATAAGGGACGGAGAAGGACATGACCATGTTACAAACCTTCCAGGTGAAATCTCCTGACCCTAATTCTTCCATCTGCCTAATGCACGTATCGGTCTGTACGATATGTGCACAGTATCCTGGTGATACCTCTCCAACTCTAGTAATCCTATTTCCTAAGGTATACCTATACCGGAAAGATTTTCCTCTACTGGCTATGTGGCGTACAAGCTCTGTATCTGTAGGCATTCTATCTGCTCTGTGTGAAAAGGTCATGGTAAGGTTGCTCCATGACACTTCCCAATTTCCCGGTTTTCTGGGATTGGAGATGTTAAAACATAAGAGGGACCTATCCACATGGTATTGGTGGAGCTTCAAACTAGGAGGGCTGGAGATGTTAAACCTCCGGTCCACCGGTCTCCCACCACTTAGCTCAAGTACCTCCCCTAACGTTAAAGGAAATGGTACTAGCCCTGATTTGCTGTGACCCTGAGGTACTTGAGAGCATACCCAACAATCTGTTTGGTTCAACACGTTACCCACTAGAGAGTGATAGTCACTCAATGGATGCCGGTCCATATGGATATTAAAACTAGATTGGCATTGCTTTATGCATCCATCTTCAACCAGATTACCACAGAGCCTACAGATACAATTTTCCTCAGCTAACAATCCATCACAATTTCTTCTATCGGATCGTTTTCTGATACTCGCCTTTGCTTGTTGGATTGGTTGATCTTGGAAAACTACGCCTCCATCATCATAATCGGAACCCATTCCAGAACCTCTCTCGACCTCTATGGTACTCTCGCCGGAACAGACTGCTCTGGTCAACATCATGGTTAACATCAAAATCCGGATCACAGTCTCTTTGGGCAAGTCCATCTTTGAGGAGGAAATGGAGAAGAATGAGAAAGGGGAAAAAGAAATATCAAGGGAGAAGGGATGGGAAGTGGAGAAAAACAATAAAAGGGAGAAGGGAGTCGACAACTGCTTTCGATCTTCAAGGCTCAGGTGCCGCCTCAGTCCTCCTGGAACAGACACTCCAGTGATACAACCTCTACCGTCTGTTCCTTATCACGGGACTTCTCTGGGTCAGCAACCTTCTTGCAGTGGGATGAATGGACCCAAGTCTCTCTCTCAGCAACCTTCAATGCTGTGGTGCTAGTCAATAAGACCTGGTATGGTCCTTCCCATCTATCAATAAGACAACCTGAGCGTAGAAAATTTCGTATCATTACATAATCCCCAGGTTCAATGTCATGACAATTACTATCTGGTAAATCAGGAATCACCAACTTCAGATTATCATTTTGACTCCTCAACTGCTTACTCATGTTAATCAAGTACTTTATAGTTACTTCATTGTTACATTTCAAATCATCCTGAGGGTTAATCATGACATGCGGTTGTCGACCAAACAGAATTTCAAAAGGAGACAGATTAAGAGGGGACCTGGGAGTGGTTCTGATGCTATATAAAACAATGGGTAAAGCTTCTGGCCATGTCAATCCTGTCTCTGCCATTACTTTACTCAATTTATTTTTAATAGTGCTGTTCACTCTTTCGACCTTCGCACTCGCCTGTGGACGGTACGGAGTGTGCAGCTTGCTATCAATTCCCATCAACTTACACATTCCTTGAAAGACATCACCTGTAAAATGGGTACCCCTATCACTTTCAATGATTCTAGGGATACCATATCTACATACAAATTCCTGCACAATTTTCTTAGCTGTAAACATGGCGGTATTTGTAGCTGCTGGAAAAGCTTCGACCCAATTCGAGAAAACATCTATACAGACAAGTACATACTTTAAGTTTCTACATGGGGGCAATTGGATGAAGTCAATTTGTATTACTTGGAAAGGGCCGCCGGCAGGTGGGATATGGGAGGGTTCTGTAGGTATTGCCTTTCCAATATTCTTTCTCAGACAGGTAAGGCATGACATTGCTCTTTTACCAGCATGAGAGGAGAATCCTGGGGCGCACCAGTATGCTCTTACCAATTTGCACATCCCCTCCTTGCCTAGATGAGTCAGCCCGTGAGCTGCTTCAGCCAGACATGGAAGGTATGCCCTGGGGGCCACTGGTTTACCATGTCCATCCGTCCAGAGCCCTGAGGGCTCCTGGCCATATCCCTTTGCCTTCCAGACTGCTCTCTCTTGAGTGGAACACAAACTCTGCATCTCACACAACTTCTGTGTGTTGATGGTATTAAATACCATCAACTGTGTGGTGTCTGTCCGTATGGGGGTAGCAGCTGCAAGCTTTGCAGCTTCGTCTGCTCGGCTGTTACCAAGGGATACTGGGTCTTGGCTATACGTATGTGCTTTACATTTGATAACAGCCACTCTGTCGGGTTCCTGTATCGCTGTTAGAAGCCTTTTTATATACGCTGCATGCGCTATCGGTGTGCCAGCTGCCGTCATGAAATTTCTGAGCCGCCATAGGGCTCCGAAATCATGGACTACCCCGAACGCGTATCTAGAATCGGTGTAGATATTGGCAGACTTACCCTTAGCCAATTCACATGCTCTGGTTAGGGCGACCAGTTCAGCAACCTGGGCTGAGTGAGGTGGGCCTAGCGGTTCCGCTTCTATGGTGTCTTGGTCATCTACGACTGCGTATCCAGTACACAAGTCTCCCGAGTCTGACTGTCTGTGACAACTACCGTCCGTGTAGAACGTGAGTTCTGCATCTTCTAGTGGATTGTCACTGATGTCAGGCCTTGCGGTAAAATTTTGGGTCAAATATTCCATACAATCATGTGCATCCTCCTTTGTATAAAATCCTCCTTCCCCATCACTCTCACCTCCCACCCTTTGTGCCTGTCCAGGCACACCTGGGAGAAATGTTGCAGGGTTTAATGCGCTGCATCTCCTTATGGTGATGTTTACTGGGGCCATTAATGCCAATTCCCATCTCGTAAACCTTGCTGATGAGACATGTCTGGTTTGGGCAGAATTTAATAAGGCAGATACTGCATGTGGTGTATGGATTGTGAGGTTGTGGCCTAGCACGACATCTTCGCTTTTCGTCACTAGCAATGCTATCGCCGCAACGCTACGCAAGCATGTGGGGAGGGACCGCGCTACCGTATCTAGCTGAGCGCTGTAGTATGCAACTGGCCTGCTGGCGTCACCGTGTTTTTGTGTTAGTACACCTGCTGCGCACCCAGCACTTTCTGTTCCGTATAGTTCAAAGGGTTTCCCATAGTCTGGCATACCTAGTGCAGGTGCCTGCGTTAGACACTGTTTGAGTCTCTCAAATGCCGTTTCAGATTCGTCTGTATGCGAAATCCGATCAGGTTTGTTTGAGGAGACCATTTCCTGCAGAGGTAGTGCCAATATGGAAAACCCTGGGATCCAATTACGGCAATACCCACACATTCCTAAAAACGTTCTGATCTGTTGCTGGGTTTGTGGTAGTGTCATGTCTCTAATGGCTTGGATTCTATCAGCGGTCAGGTGTCTCAGTCCTTGTGTTAGACAGTGTCCCAAATATTTTACCTTAGCTTGGCATAATTGCAACTTGTCTTTGGAGACCTTGTGACCTGTGTCTGAAAGATGAAACAGGAGCTGTTTCGTATCTTTCAGAGAGGCTTCCAGTGAATCTGAACACAGTAGTAAATCGTCCACATACTGTATCAATACTGATCCACTTTCTGGTTGAAAAGACTGTAAACAATCATGCAAAGCCTGAGAAAATATACTTGGACTATCTATGAAACCTTGGGGTAATCGAGTCCACGTGTATTGGACTCCTCTGTATGTAAATGCAAACAAATATTGGCTGTCAGGGTGCAGAGGTACCGAAAAGAAAGCGGAGCAGAGGTCAATGACAGTGAAAAATTTGGCAGTGGGAGGAATTTGCATTAGGATGACAGCTGGATTAGGCACTACAGGGAATTGACTCTCAACTATTTTGTTAATCCCCCTTAGATCCTGCACTAGCCTGTAACCCCTCCCCCCACTCTTTTTAACAGGGAAGATGGGACTATTTGCTGTGCTGGACGTTCTTACTAGAATGCCCTGCTGTAGCAAGCGCTCTATTACGGGAAAAACTCCTAACTCCACCTCTGGCTTCAGAGGATACTGTGGGATTTTTGGAGCTATCCTACCATCTTTTACTTGTACTACTACTGGAGCTACGTTTGCCATTAATCCAGTGTCCTGTCCATCTTTTGTCCAAAGTGACTCTGGTATCTGAGATGTCATCTCTTCTACCTGGGATGGGTTCCTATTTGTCATAATGGTGTGTGACATTAATTTTGATGGGGAGTCTAACATGTCTCGTACTTCCTGAGCGTGATTCTCAGGTATGTCCAAGAATACACCTTCAGGAGTACAATAGATGACGCAACCCATTTTGCATAGTAAGTCTCTTCCCAGGAGATTGGTAGGTGCCGATGCAGCCAGCAAAAAGGAATGCTTGGTATGCAAAGGTCCTATTGTAATCTCTGCTGGTTTGCTAACAGGGTAATGCTGGACTACTCCTGTTACTCCCATGGCTGGAACTGTCCTACCAGTGGTTCTCATGCCCACTGTCGAATTTATCACTGACTTGGCCGCCCCTGTGTCTACAAGAAAATTTAAAGTTTTACCAGCTACATTGATTGCAATCTCTGGTTCACTTCCAAGACTAGCAATCAACTTAACTGGCTGCAGATTACAGGTATGGCCACACCCCTATTGGGTATGGTGACCTCCCTGAATCCCAGTGGCAGCAACTACTTGTGGGGGAGTTAGCTGGGAACTACCAGAGGCGTGCCAATCTCTGTTCGGGGGGTATCTTTTTGTTTCCCCTGTATGTGGCTCAAAACTCCGCCTCTGTGGACCCTGCTCCCAATGTCGTGTGTGGTGTTGTTGTCTAGGGGGTTGAAAAGATCTTTGTACATTCTTTGATCTACATTCTCGTGCAAAATGTCCTGGTCTGTTACAAGAAAAACATGTTATTCCACTTGCCTTACCCACAGGATTCGGTGGTACATACGCAGGCTGCCTTGTGGTCAGCGCCTGTATACTTACGGACATCAACTTATCACTTTGCGACTCCCTGTGCCTAGTGATGTTTTTGTCGTGATCAACAGCAGCCTCTCTCAAAGTGGACACTGACAGACCTCGCCAACATGGTTGTGTGGTCTGTACCCTAGCCTTTAATGTTTCTTTCAAACCATCCATCAGTACAGATACTGCTACTTCTCGATGGTTTGGGTTGGTCTTTATGTCTTCTATACCAGTGTATTTTGCCATTTCTGATAATGCCCGGTGGAAATATTCTGCTGCCGTTTCAGACTCTTTTTGTTTGATGGAAAATAGTTTATTCCATTTAGCAACGGCTGGGAAATATTCTTTTAGCTGCAAATTTATCCTTTTTACATTATCCTGGTCGTACACATCTGTAAGTGGTACCTCTTTGTCTAGTCCACAATCAGCCAAGAATTTAACTGGGTCGACACTGGGGGGTAAGCAAGCTCTTAGCACTACCTGCCAATCCTTATTATTGGGCTCTAAAGTGTTTCCTAGATCCCTGATATATTTTTGGCTTGCCACTAAATCCTTTCTGGGGTCTGGGAATTCAGACACTATGGTCCTTAATTCCATTCTAGTGAACGGGCAATACATGGCGATGTTCCTGATGGGTGTGACTCCTGATGCATCTGTTTTCCCATTGGGAACTACTATCACCTTAACTGGATTAACTCTTATAACTTCACTCTGTGTAGATTCTACAGCTTGGGGTGTAAGTGTTTCAGTGTAATGCATGGTGCCGTACTTACCTGATGACACGACCTCACCTATCCCTCCGCTAGGGGCCTTCACTAATCTCGTGGCTGTTGATGTGCCTACTGTAGTCTCTGAAATGGTGGCTGCAAGAGAGAGAGCTGAAATTGTTGATGGATCGTCTTCTTGGTCACACTCCTGGGGAAGGTTCAAAACAGGGTACAACTTGCACGGGTTAATACTTGCATGGGTTATTTGGTTAACATCATTAACATTAACATGGTTACTAAGAGTTTTAGTTTTACAACCCAGTGCGTCTTTCTCCGTAATCAACTTCTCTCCTGATATATATGGTGGAGGAGGAGCTGTGGCTATCAGTTTCCTTACTGCCCCAGATCCTGCCGCCAGAGCCAAACCTCTCTGTATCTCACCTTCCTGGTGCCACAACTGTAAATAATCATAATGCTGAATTCGTCTCTTTGTTGGTTTTACGAGACATATCCTCCTCCTTAAATTTTGTAACACTTCCGGGCTGAAACTACCTATTCTTGGGAACTTGTCCCTGTCTTGTACAGTCATTCTCTCCCATTCATCACATAAAACCTCTGTGTGACTACCGTATTTTTCACACATAATGTATCTTGCCGACCCAACTGGTCGGTTCACAGAATCAACCTGAACCAGGGTTGATCGCCCCCTACCTGAGCAACTGGCCCCCATCGTCTGTAGGTGTTGCTTAGTCCTCCTTGGATTTTCTGTATCAAGGTTTTCAGCAAGCCTTTACAGACAACCAAATTACTCCACAGTAGGCCGGCGGTGGCGGTTTACCGAGTACCCCACTCACTCGCCCACCTCGACCAATACGACCTGATCACACCGATATGGTGCTGGCGTACTCGATACAGGGCCCCTATGGAACCTTCAGTTTACTGGAACATATGAGGGATACCCGCAGGACACTTACTCTTTCCAGTAAAGTTTAGGTTGTTGGATAGTTCCTGAGTGACCAGCGAACTTCCCTTCCAAAAATAAAAAATTACACAAATCACGTCAGAATGTACAAATAGCGTTTATGACCTTCGTACACAAATAGTACCGGTCAGGTTTACCAATGCACACAATTACGTGCGGTACAATCGTTCAGCACATAAGCAACTAATCTTATGTGCGGAGCGACCAGTGGAATCGAAAATTTCGGCTGCGAATTCCTTCAGCCAGAGCTTAATGGCCTATATGGGTTCTGCACCAACACCCCAGGCGTTGTGCCACTGGACTTTTATAGCGGACCTTTTTACCTTATGACCTCCTGGTCTTGTTACCTTATGACCTCCTGGTCTTGTTACACCTTATGGTCCGCTATACTCTAATGCTCAAATATTTATTTAACCAGAGATGCCTCCCTAGCCACCGTATATGTCACTTACACGTATGTTCCTTGACGAGTACTCGGCTTTCCTTTTGGTTCCCCCTTTAAAATTGTATAAACACACTCACTCAACACATGTACACTTTTGTTTCTACCTCTATTTCTGCGCAGAAATTTGTCTTCAGCCCAAGTGTGTTACTAATTAGGAGCAGGATCTGTTAAACTAAATTTCGGGTTTTCCAAAAATTGATTTGCGTTATTTACCGCGTCGCGTTATCTACCGCTGTGCGTTACTTATCGCCTTTGCGCTAATTATCGCTTTGCGCTAAAATCCACTTTATCACAACTTGAGCTACGTGGACGTAACCAGACGCTACGTTGCGTAATGTACGCTGCGTGCGTCTGCCTTTCGGATTGCGTACGCTAGTCTTTGTTAGCGACACGTGTACGCAATGCAGAGGATCCACCGTAACACAATATTTATTTATCAATGTAGATGATCCCTGATCATCCACCGCAATCCACACTGCACACTGGCTGCCTCGTCTCTAAGACAAAACCGTGTTCTATACTTTAATTATTACTTTTACTATTAAATAACAGCAAATCTCTTTTTGCACTTTCTATCAACTATAAAAATTGGCAAACAGGAATAGTGATATACGAAAAATGAAATATACAAGTGGAAAGAAATGCAGGTATATGCGTGCGTACGCAAGACAAAAGAAAAATAAACCGTTTTAAAAGACACAAGCGTTTTGTTCTTACTTCCGGTTACCGGGTTCCTTCAGCACTCTTTACCTAAGCGAAGCAGACGCTTATCCCGTCAGCAATTGTGAGACAACCTCCCACCCTTTTGCTGGGGGATAAAGTCTGCTGATCTACCTAGTGCAGATGTGAAAAGGACCGGGCGAGCCCGCAATTGACAATGTTAAATTCCTTTGTCGTATAATCAACCCTTACGAAGCTAAGAACACTGTACGCTGTTTGCTTAAGAAGTACCGTAATGGTACGCTATCTGCGTAGCGATCGCTCAGCCGTAGGCGAGACGCTCAAGCGTCACGTTCGCTCACGGCCTAGTGATCACAGGACACGTTATTGGTTATGTCTAGGGGAAAGATTCGCTGTAACGTAGCGTACGCTCGAGACCACGAGGAGGTCACCAGCGGTGCAGACGCTCACAGCACAATACCTTTATATTTAAACCTTTTAACAATGTAATGCGCTATATACCTTAATGTGAATACAGGGTGTAAATGCAACTTTGTGTAGCCTGACTACCTACAAAGCTGTTTGAGCGTCACCGACGCTCAAGTGAACACTTAACACTATAGTAAATACACAGATACTGTTTTAGGGTTCCAAAGCCTATTATCTGTATTATATCTAGTATACTTGTAAAAGAGTAACACAGTACAAATGATACACTACAATATAACAAAGCCTTCCTAACCAAACACCTAACTAAGGGATAAACTACAATACTATCCTGGCCTAACACAATACAATACAATACTATAAAGTTTAGTCTAGGGGAGTTACGAGAGAAAAGAGAAAATAGAGAGAGAGAAATAGACACAGAGGGAGAGAGAGGAATTGGCTCACAGAAAGACAATGATTACGGAGAGAACTTACGCACAAAGGGTATGATCGCCTGCGCCTCGATATCCAGCTCCCGATTATCAGCAGATAACCGTTGATGAGAGAGTGAGCTGGATGTGGTCGGCCTGCCTATTTATGCCCCACACACAATGCAATCTCCTGGTCCTACAATCCTTCAGTTTATTGGACACAGGAATTCGGCCCTGTACTGTAACCAAAGGTCATAGGTTGATTCATACAGGTGGGCTGTGCTGAGTTTAAACGGCTCAGGTGGGTGGGAAACTGGGTTTCCCGCCGCATACCTGAGTATGGGTAAATAATAGAAATGGACATAAACTTCTTATGTTCATAACTATTCGCACGAGCGATTAATACGCTCCAAACCAACACCGGAATATTGCTAATTAAATACTCTTCCGATGGGTATCAAACACTGCTGTATGACTCCTGTTAGACCCTTCGTGCAATACAAAGAGGGATTCCTCCGCTCAGGGACATTCTATCTAAACCAAACTTACAGAAACTATTGAGGGGAACATGATCTATAAACGACATTAATTGTGAACCTTTGTAACGAATGAGTCGCACGCTACGATCACATAAACTCTACCGTAAATGCGCATACTGCGCGTGCGAGTGCACGCTATTGCGGGTATGCGCTTCCACGGGAGAGCGTACGCATGCGCAGCACGGACCAGTGTGCGGTGCAAATATGGCAGTGTGCATTGAGACATTTTTCTGACTTCGACAACTTCCACACCGAAGAGCTGATTTTTTTGGTATTTTCACCAGGCATGTCAACGGCCATATTCCTCCCACGGACAACAGGTGTCTCCCCAGGTGCCTGACTTAAACAAACCACCTCACCATCAGTATCCTCCTTGTCAATTTCCTCCCCAGCGCCAGCAACACCCATATCCTCCTCATCCTGGTGTACTTCAACACTGACATCTTCAATCTGACTATCAGGAACTGGACTGCGGGTGCTCCTTCCAGCACTTGCAGGGGGCGTGCAAATGGTGGAAGGCGCATGCTCTTCACGTCCAGTGTTGGGAAGGTCAGGCATCACAACCGACACAATTGGACTCTCCTTGTGGATTTGTGATTTCGAAGAACGCACAGTTCTTTGCGGTGCTTTTGCCAGCTTGAGTCTTTTCATTTTTCTAGCGAGAGGCTGAGTGCTTCCATCCTCATGTGAAGCTGAACCACTAGCCATGAACATAGGCCAGGGCCTCAGCCGTTCCTTGCCACTCCGTGTGGTAAATGGCATATTGGCAAGTTTACGCTTCTCCTCCGACAATTTTATTTTAGAGTTTTTGAGTCCTTTTTTTACTGATATTTGGTGTTTTGGATTTTACATGCTCTGTACTATGACATTGGGCATCGGCCTTGGCAGACGACGTTGCTGGCATTTCATCGTCTCGGCCATGACTAGTGGCAGCAGCTTCAGCACGAGGTGGAAGTCGATCTTGATCTTTCCCTAATTTTGGAACCTCAACATTTTTGTTCTCCATATTTTAATAGGCACAACTAAAAGGCACCTCAGGTAAACAATGGAGATGGATGGATACTAGTATACTTATGGATGGACGAGCGACTGCCGACACAGAGGTAGCTACAGCCGTGGACTACCGTACTGTGTCTGCTGCTAATATAGACTGGATGATAATGAGATAAAATTAAAATATATATATATATATATATATATCACACTAGTACTGCAGCCGGACAGGTATATATTATGTAATGACGGACCTGCTGGACACTGTCTGTCAGCACTGCAGACTCCTAAAGTAAGCTACTAGTATCAAGAAGATAGAAAAAAAAAATAAACCACGGGTAGGTGGTATACAATTATGGATGGACGAGCGACTGCCGACACAGAGGTAGCTACAGCCGTGGACTACCGTACTGTGTCTGCTGCTAATATAGACTGGATGATAATGAGATAAAATTAAAATATATATATATATATATATATCACACTAGTACTGCAGCCGGACAGGTATATATTATGTAATGACGGACCTGCTGGACACTGTCTGTCAGCACTGCAGACTCCTAAAGTAAGCTACTAGTATCAAGAAGATAGAAAAAATAAATAAACCACGGGTAGGTGGTATACAATTATGGATGGACGAGCGACTGCCGACACAGAGGTAGCTACAGCCGTGGACTACCGTACTGTGTCTGCTGCTAATATAGACTGGATGATAATGAGATAAAATTAAAATATATATATATATATATATCACACTAGTACTGCAGCCGGACAGGTATATATTATGTAATGACGGACCTGCTGGACACTGTCTGTCAGCACTGCAGACTCCTAAAGTAAGCTACTAGTATCAAGAAGATAGAAAAAAAAATAAACCACGGGTAGGTGGTATACAATTATGGATGGACGAGCGACTGCCGACACAGAGGTAGCTACAGCCGTGGACTACCGTACTGTGTCTGCTGCTAATATAGACTGGATGATAATGAGATAAAATTAAAATATATATATATATATCACACTAGTACTGCAGCCGGACAGGTATATATTATGTAATGACACTGTCTGTCAGCACTGCAGACTCCTAAAGTAAGCTACTAGTATCAAGAAGATAGAAAAAAAAATAAACCACGGGTAGGTGGTATACAATTATGGATGGACGAGCGACTGCCGACACAGAGGTAGCTACAGCCGTGGACTACCGTACTGTGTCTGCTGCTAATATAGACTGGATGATAATGAGATAAAATTAAAATATATATATATATATCACACTAGTACTGCAGCCGGACAGGTATATATTATGTAATGACGGACCTGCTGGACACTGTCTGTCAGCACTGCAGACTCCTAAAGTAAGCTATTAGTATCAAGAAGATAGAAAAAATAAATAAACCACGGGTAGGTGGTATACAATTATGTATGGACGAGCGACTGCCGACACAGAGGTAGCTACAGCCGTGGACTACCGTACCGTGTCTGCTGCTAATATAGACTGGATGATAATGAGATAAAATTAAAATATATATATATATATCACACTAGTACTGCAGCCGGACAGGTATATATTATGTAATGACGGACCTGCTGGACACTGTCTGCAGAATGCGTTTATAAAAACACCACACGACGAGTGTTTAACTTTTTCAGGCAGACAATCACAATATACTGGTGGTCAGCAGACAATCACAATACTGGTGGTCAGTGGTCACTGGTCAGTCACACTGGCAGTGGCACTCTGGCAGCAAAAGTGTGCACTGTACTTAAAATATGTACTCCTGCTATAACTGCTCCCCAGTCTCCCCCACAATTAAGCTGTGTGAGCACTGCAGTGAGCACTCAGCAGTCAGATAATGATATACAGTATATGATGCAGCACACTGGGCTAAGCACAGATATGGTATGTGATGTGTGACTGTGTCACACTGTGTATCGTTTTTTTTCAGGCAGAGAACGGATTCATTAAACTGGTGGCACTGGTCACTATCAGCAGCAAGTAGTACTCCTCCTATATTATGCTCCCCAAAATTTGTGTCTCTCTCTCTCTCTCTCTAGTACTATTAGTCACTCTAAACGGAGAGGATGCCAGCCCTCTCCCTATCAATCCACGTCCTCTCCCTATCAGCCACGTCCTCTCCCTATCAATCTCAATGCACGTGTGAAAAATGGCGGCGACGCGCGGCTCCTTATATAGAATCCGAGTCTCGCGATAGAATCCGAGCCTCGCGAGAATCCGACAGCGGGATGATGACGTTCGGGCGCGCTCGGGTTAACCGAGCAAGGCGGGAGGATCCGAGCCTGCTCGGCCCCGTGTAAAAAAAGCTGAAGTTCGGCGGGTTCGGATTCAGAGAAACCGAACCCGCTCATCTCTAATATATATATATATATATATATATATATATATTCAATGCTAATAATTACAATTGATTCAAGAAAAGTCTATCTAAAGAAGTCATGTTCATATTTTCCTTCTAGTAAACTTTACTTTCACACACAGCTCTATTACTACATACGTAAAGGGGAAGATCTTGAACATCAGTATTTGAAACCACACAGCCTTTTACATGACAGATTAAAAGATTATGTCTATCAAAACAATATTATTCTAGGTACAACACAAACAAACACACCATTAGGGAGAACGTGTAAATATGAATTCTAAGGGAATGTCTAATCTGTGCAAATAATATGACAAAGATCTGGTTAGTTCAGGAATTAAGTCCAGCTCATAACATCTGTGACATCTTCACATGGTGCATTTTTTGGCGATTGCCTTTAGAATTGGGATATTGTTGGTTTTGTACATAAAGCTTCACTTCATGAGAAGAGAACACCTCCCCAGTTCATTACCACAATAACTGGGAGCTTTCAGGATTAAGAGATCACTGGTGTGGTATTTACATATTTTACGAACACAAAATGAACAAAGCAGTGTTTAACAACAGTGGTTCTCATCAGGATGACTTTGGTATTTTAAAAGTCCTGAAAATATTTTCACAGGCAAGCTTGTTGATTTTATTATAATGCACAGATGCACAGATGGGAAAAGCAGAGAATTTGTTTTGTAGACAGTGGTGCTAGTGCTCAATCACATAGGTAGGTATTTGTTAATTTTATGGGGCCATGAATTCAGCAAAGCAAGAACTCTAAAATCTAGTATCTCTCTCAAGAACTAATGTGATTGGAAAATCTGTTTTCAAATCTCTGTCTACCTCGAATCATTTATTCAGTGCCTTCTTCCAGGGGCGGATTTAGGGGTCATGGCGAGCCTAGGCACAACAGTAACGGCTGCCCCGTTCTGCCTAATTTTATTATTTTCATTGATTTGTTATAGGCCCTCATTTCATAAATAACAATTTAATATAATAATAAAATAGCCATGAACAATTACATTTTTCAATGTATTTTTTCATTATTTATGCATATTTACTAAGTAAGACAGATGACATTGGCAGTATTACCCATTTATGCTCCACGCAAGATGCCGTATGGTACAGTAGAGTGTAAATATTTAGCAGTTACTGGTACATTTTGGTCTGACAGTACTAAAACATGCATCCAAGTGCCGCCCTCCAACAGGTGCCGCCCCTAGGCGTGTGCCTCATGTGTCTAATGGGAAATTCACCGCTGCCTTCAGCCAGAGAGTGGACAATCGGAAACAGTGGTTTGGATGAGCTCAGTACCCATGGATGCAATGTATGTATGTATGTGTTTTCACTACATGGTAATAGAGCACAGAGCAAAGCACTTTATATAATTCTGTGTGTGTATCAGTAAGGTGAAAGCTACATTGACAGGTTTGAGCTGTTACATTTATTGATCTGTAGACTTTGAGGGTGATTTATCATTAAGTAATAATGTGAAAATAAAATTGCCGTGAATATGTTATTTCATTCCCCGAACTCTCCCATCTAATGTATTTATTTTAAATGTAGGGACTTTTGGGTGATTAAACTCTGCTGGGCAAAATCTATTTATTCTCATTCATTTGCACAAGCAAAGCATAGCAGAAAGCTCATTGAAAAATGAAGTGCATTCCCATAGAATTACTGTAGACGTGTACGCGCACCCAGAATTTTGGTTCAAATCATCTTTGTGTTTTGGTTTTGGCAAACCATCCTGATTTGTTTTGAATTTAATTACAAATATTCAAAAACAAGTAAAACCATGTACAGTACTAATGTGTCCCCATACACCTAAGATTTAGGTGCACCAAATACCCCTCTTGGCATGCCAGGGTCCTTGCAACTTAACAATGGCATGTGCACTTTTTAAAAAAAAACATTGCATTTTATTCACACCACTAAAAACAACAAGAAGGGACAAAACTACATGGCTAGCATACACTAACCACTGGGACTTGTGGCACTTGTAAATCTGTGTGCGACTATAAAGTCACAAGTCTGTGTAATTAAAAGGTTTGAGCGCCCGTGGCTATTCCTCTTACCCTATTCTGTTATGTGGAATCTGCAACTTTGTACATAGGTTGTACCAATTCCTTAGCTACCAAAGTCACAACTTAGTGTCTATGGTGCACTGAATGGCTTTGTATGCAGCTATGGTGTAACTGAGTTGCAATATTTAGTGAAAAGGTATGATATGCTACCCATGTCACATGGTATAAAGATGCTAGGTTTATACATCTGTAATTCTGAGCTGTATTGTTTATTTAGAGTACAATAACGAGTTAATTTCCCGCACCGGTCAGCTGATGATAATACAATGAAAATTTAAATTAGAGCATTGGATACGAAACCAGCTAGTTGCAGAGTATCTCTACCTGAGTTTTAAATTGAAGAGGCTGGAGGTGCTCCTGCAATCAAAAAACCAAACCATGTAGCCAAGTATTTGTTGATTAGAGACAACAAAAGAAATAGATTGCTTTTTGGAGCACTCTTTTAAACAAAAAATTGTTATGTATACAAATATGATATGATTATGGTATTTTTAAAAACGTAACCTTTAATATTCTTCCCTAAAATAAGTGGGGTAATTACAGTGACAAAACCTTTCCATGTGTGTCACTCTAAACGTGCATAAATTCAATTGCACCCCCTGTAGATACAATACATTCAATAGAACAATAGATTATGAGTGGTGAAAATATTTGTAAAATTAATTACAGTGATATCAATAAAAATACATATCTTTCTACATCAAATAATTACCAATCAATTTTAATACTAATAACTCGTAGCCAGTATAATAAAGATTGTGTCAATGTTTTGACTAATTTCAAAATGCTTACAATTCTTATTGTGTTACTACTCAGCACGCTCTAATCACCTGTATCCACATTGTTTCCATACTCCATTGCATTTAGACATTTGCCTTCCGCACAAGAACATTTAGAGATGATGAAAAAAAATATTAATGTAAATAAGAGTAGGTGTCAATAATTCAATAATTTCTTGATACTTTTTGATAAGTACTGTGCACTGACATATACACACATATATATATCTCTTCACATCATAACTATGATCCAATTATTTGGTTAGAGCAATTCAGCAGATTGTAATTAGCAACACACACAGTATTCCCACATAGTGCAATTCAAAAACAAATTCCATGTGTTTCATAACCCATCCGGGCTTTATAAATTTAATATCGTCAGGTGATATTGAGGAATATCCTCAAATACTGGATAAAGACATCACTTTAAAGATCCCTGGTTAATTACATTCACATTTTTACATGAGATTGGCTATATCATCCTGACCACTGACCTCCTGCCTTGCGCACGTGAACACCTTTAGTTGTGCACAACCATAATTCAATTATTGATTATTGTGGTGTTTCACCCAAGACACTTTAATCGGCATTTAAACCGGCACTGTTTCTTACTTTCGGGGTACCCCTCTCCTTGGTGTGTTTGCAGGCAGCTCGCAGTGAACCAGATTGATTATGTCACTGTGTAGTTGACTGCTACTTCACCAATGATTGAGTAGTTCATGCAATCTAAAACGTATCTAGAGTACATGTATGATATTCATGTAAAGCATTGTCACAGTGATGTGTCTGTATAGAATAGTACAGTCCGTATTGCACTACTCCTCATCTGCTGCCCCTCATCATCAATGAGCGGATGAGGAGTGAGAGTAAGGGTAATTGCCGGACTGATGGAAAGAAAGTTTCAGCGCCACTTAATCAACCTGTGTCTGGTGTTAGATGGATCCTGTTGCCAAGGGCATTGCAGGGTCCAAATGCGCCAGCAGGAGACAGGTGAACACCAGGAAAAAGAGAGAGAGATATAGTATGTGTGTATTTATGAAAAAAGAGACTCAATTGAGGCACTTAATTATTAGATGTAAATGGTAATAACTCAGACAACTTGTATTTGTCTAAAAACCTGCCCATTATAAGCAGGTAGTGCAGTGCAACACATTAAACAACATACATTATAAGTTTTAAATCACAGCTGCAAATATCAGAGACATCTGTCCCATAACCACAAATGGTAATGCTGCATTCACTGCATGTAGATGTCACAGGTGAGTATGTCAAAGTATAATACTTGTTACCAGACTGTCGGTGTTTTGCTGAGGGTATCGGAAGCGCAAGCCGCTCGGCTGTCAGTAGCGGTACTCTCTGTGTATAATGTGCTGCTTCCTCCTACAGACTGGACTGTCGGTATTTGCTGAGGGTAATTAGAAGCGCAGGCTGCTCGGCTGTCAATAGCGGTACTCTCTGTATGTAGTACGCGGCTTCCTCCTGCAGTGAGGTGCCGCGAGTCATCGGCAGTAATTTCCGGACTCAATCACCGGCTACGATTCCCGGACTGAACGTTCGTTTCACAACGTCGGCTTGCTCACCAGTCAGCCTGACGTGGTACAAACAGTCACATTATTTAAAGTTCCACTGACCAATCTTATTCAAGCTTGTTTTGTCCGCATGACGGGAATCACCTGAAACAGCTTAATTGAAAGATCTCTCCCAAGACACCTACATAATTATATATGAGTATTCTATATACATATTTGTGAATCCTTAACTTTTAATTGCACAAATGCAAGGATCCCTTACTAATTTTATAGCTAATCTATAATTTTATAGCATAGTTACTTGGTTCAGTATTGTTGGTTCAACCATTGTTGAATTGTTCCAAGTTGGTTAGCTTGGCTTTTCTTTTTGTTATGTGTGAACTGGTGTGAATCTCACCACTATCTGTGTATTTCCTTCTCTCGAAGTATGTCCGTCTCCTCGGTCACAGTTTCTAGACTGAGTCTGGTAGGAGGGCCATAGAGGGAGGGGTCAGCCCACACTATTAAACTCCTTTTTTTTTTTTATATAAAACTGTCAAAAAATAACATTTATTAGGTGCCAGTGTACCACCATTACTAGAAGTGCTGTGAGTCGCAGTGTGTAAAAAATAGATTGTGTGTGTTGTACAGGTTTCAGCATTGTGAGTCAATGCGCTGTGAGTCACAGTGTATAAAAAAAAAATAGATGAACAGTAGGAGCAACCCAGTACAACTGCTGTAGATGCTGCCAGTCAGGATAGTACTTCATCATCTACTAAATGTGGTCCAGAGGACACAAAGTTTAAGAAATGGCACCTAAAATCTAGAGATGAGCGGGTTCGGTTTCTCTGAATCCGAACCCGCACGAACTTCATGTTTTTTTTCACGGGTCCGAGCGACTCGGATCTTCCCGCCTTGCTCGGTTAACCCGAGCGCGCCCGAACGTCATCATGACGCTGTCGGATTCTCGCGAGACTCGGATTCTATATAAGGAGCCGCGCGTCGCCGCCATTTTCACACGTGCATTGAGATTGATAGGGAGAGGACGTGGCTGGCGTCCTCTCCATTTAGATTAGGAGAGAGAGATTGACCTGAGGCTGATACTGTAGAAGAGAGTGCAGAGTTTAGTGACTGACCACAGTGACCACCAGCAGTGCAGTTGTTTTATTTAATATATCCGTTCTCTGCCTGAAAAAAACGGTACACACAGTGACTCAGTCACATACCATATCTGTGTGCACTGCTCAGCCCAGTGTGCTGCATGCCTGCATCATCTATGTATATATTATATATCTGACTGTGCTCAGCTCACACAGCTTATAATTGTGGGGGAGACTGGGGAGCACTGCAGTGCCAGTTATAGGTTATAGCAGGAGCCAGGAGTACAAGACAGTCACATACCATATCTGTGTGCACTGCTCAGCCCAGTGTGCTGCATCATCTATGTATATATTATATATCTGACTGTGCTCAGCTCACACAGCTTATAATTGTGGGGGAGACTGGGGAGCACTGCAGTGCCAGTTATAGGTTATAGCAGGAGCCAGGAGTACATATTATATTAAAATTAAACAGTGCACACTTTTGCTGCAGGAGTGCCACTGCCAGTGTGACTGACCAGTGACCTGACCACACTGACCACCAGTATAGTTAGTAGTATACTATATTGTGATTGCCTGAAAAAGTTAAACACTCGTCGTGTGACTTCACTTGTGTGGTGTTTTTTTTTTTATTCTATAAAAAACTCATTCTGCTGACAGACAGTGTCCATCCAGCAAGTCCGTCATTATATAATATATATACCTGTCCGGCTGCAGTAGTGATATATATATATTTTTTATATCATTATTTATCATCCAGTCGCAGCAGACACAGTACGGTAGTTCACGGCTGTAGCTACCTCTGTGTCGGCACTCGGCAGTCCATCCATAATTGTATACCACCTACCCGTGGTTTTTTTTTCTTTCTTCTTTATACATACATACTACTACATCTCTTTATCAACCAGTCTATATTAGCAGCAGACACAGTACAGTACGGTAGTTCACGGCTGTGGCTACCTCTGTGTCGGCACTCGGCAGTCCGTCCATAATTGAATACCACCTAACCGTGGTTTTTTTTTCTTTCTTCTTTATACATACATACTACGACATCTCTTTATCAACCAGTCTATATTAGCAGCAGACACAGTACAGTACGGTAGTTCACGGCTGTGGCTACCTCTGTGTCGGCACTCGGCAGTCCGTCCATAATTGTATACCACCTAACCGTGTTTTTTTTTTCTTTCTTCTTCATACATACATACTACGACATCTCTTTATCAACCAGTCTATATTAGCAGCAGACACAGTACAGTACGGTAGTTCACGGCTGTGGCTACCTCTGTGTCGGCACTCGGCAGTCCGTCCATAATTGTATACCACCTAACCGTGGTTTTTTTTTCTTTCTTCTTTATACATACATACTACGACATCTCTTTATCAACCAGTCTATATTAGCAGCAGACACAGTACAGTACGGTAGTTCACGGCTGTGGCTACCTCTGTGTCGGCACTCGGCAGTCCGTCCATAATTGTATACCACCTAACCGTGGTTTTTTTTTCTTTCTTCTTCATACATACATACTACGACATCTCTTTATCAACCAGTCTATATTAGCAGCAGACACAGTACAGTACGGTAGTTCACGGCTGTGGCTACCTCTGTGTCGGCACTCGGCAGTCCGTCCATAATTGTATACCACCTACCCTTGGTTTTTTTTTCTTTCTTCTTTATACATACATACTACTACATCTCTTTATCAACCAGTCTATATTAGCAGCAGACACAGTACAGTACGGTAGTTCACGGCTGTGGCTACCTCTGTGTCGGCACTCGGCAGTCCGTCCATAATTGTATACCACCTACCCGTGGTTTTTTTTTCTTTCTTCTTCATACATACATACTACGACATCTCTTTATCAACCAGTCTATATTAGCAGCAGACACAGTACAGTACGGTAGTTCACGGCTGTGGCTACCTCTGTGTCGGCACTCGGCAGTCCGTCCATAATTGTATACCACCTAACCGTGGCTTTTTTTTCTTTCTTCTTCATACATACATACTACGACATCTCTTTATCAACCAGTCTATATTAGCAGCAGACACAGTACAGTACGGTAGTTCACGGCTGTGGCTACCTATGTGTCGGCACTCGGCAGTCCGTCCATAATTGTATACTAGTATCCATCCATCTCCATTGTTTACCTGAGGTGCCTTTTAGTTGTGCCTATTAAAATATGGAGAACAAAAATGTTGAGGTTCCAAAATTAGGGAAAGATCAAGATCCACTTCCACCTCGTGCTGAAGCTGCTGCCACTAGTCATGGCCGAGACGATGAAATGCCAGCAACGTCGTCTGCCAAGGCCGATGCCCAATGTCATAGTACAGAGCATGTCAAATCCAAAACACCAAATATCAGTAAAAAAAGGACTCCAAAACCTAAAATAAAATTGTCGGAGGAGAAGCGTAAACTTGCCAATATGCCATTTACCACACGGAGTGGCAAGGAACGGCTGAGGCCCTGGCCTATGTTCATGGCTAGTGGTTCAGCTTCACATGAGGATGGAGGCACTCAGCCTCTCGCTAGAAAAATGAAAAGACTCAAGCTGGCAAAAGCAGTAGCACCGCAAAGAACTGTGCGTTCTTCGAAATCCCAAATCCACAAGGAGAGTCCAATTGTGTCGGTTGCGATGCCTGACCTTCCCAACACTGGACGTGAAGAGCATGCGCCTTCCACCATTTGCACGCCCCCTGCAAGTGCTGGAAGGAGCACCCGCAGTCCAGTTCCTGATAGTCAGATTGAAGATGTCAGTGTTGAAGTACACCAGGATGAGGAGGATATGGGTGTTGCTG